>NC_137708.1:11131581-11756581 GCF_964034855.1 Anser brachyrhynchus
GGATCGCATTTACTGCGGGGAAATGACAGCTCAAATTATGCTTCTCGTGTACGGCTTGCCTGGGCAGCTGCTTGTGCTAAAGGGCCCTGACATGAAACACCAGAGTGTTTCTATTTAAAAAGTATATGTTTGGATTGAATTTAAAGAAAAGCACATGGTGATTTCCCCCTTAGGGGGATAATAGCCTTTTCATTAGATAACAAGTGTCAAAAGATGCCATAAACTTCCCCGCAGGCTTTGTTGCCGCGCAGCGCTGCACGGAGCGCAGCAGTGAACTTGCAGGGTCCCCCGCTCTCCCCCTGAACCCGCTGCTCACGTGCACGCATTGGGTTTGGGAAGAGCAGGCATCTCACGCTACATGCAGTAAAGACCATACCCTCAGCTCTCCGGCGAAGAGGAGGCTGAGCGTTGAATCCCCGATTCAGCAGGGCTGATAAGGCACAGGAGAGAGCGCGGCCGGGAAGTCAGGCTTCAGTCTAAAAAGACAATAAAAAATACCATGTATTGCCATGCAGAGCAAATGGAGTGTGAGACTCCCACTGACACTTCAGATGGAAACAATTTTCCATACACACATATAACTTTTGCTGTCACCTGTCCCTAAGCTTTTTGGGCAATGCAAATAGCAAGAGTGAACCCACTGGTGATAGCCCAAGTCATCCCTTACTACACTTTTCCTCCAGGTTTATTAGGTTGCTGCAATGCCCCTGGGCAAGAGTCAGCCTTCATTCAAAGACCTTTAAAGTCTTCACTGGGTTTGAATCAGTCATCCAAATGATTAAAATAATTCTAGATCTGATTTATTCACATACCACAATTAATGTTAGGTACATGGGGTCTAACCCAGAAATGCTACGAGGGCAGGACCTCGTTGTCAGTGGGACTGGCATTTATAACTTGCTTCGGCTCATTTTCAAATCTGGAACTCACCTTCAAGAGAAGGAGTTAAATTAAAACTATGAATGCCAACCAGTAGAGTGAATGCAGAAGTGCAGAGAGACTGCAGATAGGACAACTGCAGCTACCTGGGTTCCTAGGGTTAAGATGATAAGCTGGACACACCTGAGGTCTGATCTCCTTTGGCTACTCCTTTTTTTCACGGATGAAAGCAAATATTTTATTCATGGTATCAGAAGAGCAAAGTTCCACACTAATTCTGAGTTTCTTTCTTTAAGGGAACTTTTAAAAGAATCTGACATTAGAGTTACCTAAACATGTCTGCTCCTGAAAATATTAAAACTATATATATTTTGTGGCTCACATTTGAGAAAAACAGAAAGGAAACTAATTTCTAATGGAACTAACAGCTACCAAACTTCATTAAAAATAACGACACTTCAGAAGTAGAAATGAAAATGGTACATTATTCCTTATCTGTGACATAACTTCAGAATACATCCATAGGAGTACCTGTTCAGCAGCCTGTGGCAAATGAAAAAGACAAAGAAAAACATTGCATTGGGAGTCATTAATTGAATTAATTAACCTAGTGACATTGTCATAAGAAGAATTTATCTGGCAACCAGCAGGAGCAGATCTCTAATCATTTCACCATGGCTTCTTCCACAGATTAACAGTCACACAAGCCCCTGGCAGCTGGCTGTTAACATTGCAAATTATCAGAAATTAATTAGATAAATGCTGTGCACCCATGTGGATATATTTTTTTTTAATTTTATTTTTTTTTAAGTAAAGATTATGAAGCCAATAGCTTGTCTGATGATTTATTTGGAGAAAACATCATCGTTTAAACGAATAGGTTGCAGCATGGCTTTTAATGGGAGAAAAGAAAAAAAGGGGAGAGGTGGCTTAGAGCAAACCATAGTAACAAAAGCCAAACACTTGTAAACAGGAATTAAACAATCCACCCTGAAAATAGGGACATACACAAATGAATTCAGAAAGGTCTATTATTTTTGGATAATAAAAATAATTCCATTTGCATACTTTTCAGAATAATTAAGGTCGCTGTTTCAATCTATTAAGCTGGGATCCAACTCTTCAGAAGTACTTCTGCAAGATAGCTTTATTCATCCAGAGAGTAGCCAGCATATCACACACGATAAACAGAATTTTACGGAAATTGAAAGAGGCTACACAAAGCTTAGCCTTATTATTTCCTGCAACCTCTTGTCAGAGTAACAGGCGATGTAACCATCACACTTTAGAAAGACTCCTTTAAATACTGCAGTGCTTCTTAGTAGTAGTCAAGGACTTGCCTAAAATAAAGTCTTAATCTCCATGAGATTCAAACAAAAGCAAAAGAGATTCATTCTCGCTAATGGATTTCAACTGTCCTCTTAAAAATCTCTTTTATTTCTACCTGACAGTGCTTTATTTGTATGTTTTCTATTTAAATAGACTTTGAAAACTCCCAAAAGCAGCTTTTAAACATGCAAAACTGGCACTTTACAAAAAACTGTAATGCATTTATATTTAACAACCTCCAATAATCCACTCTTTTGGAGGAGTGGGGTTTATAGAACACAAACAATAACAAACTTAGCCCAAGAATCCACAGATTCATCTGGACACAGAGCTGCTGTGAGGGTGAAGGAGGGGCAGGGGGAAAGGGAATAGGACAAGAGAAAGATGAGAGTGGAGACTAACGTTCTTGAAGGATGTGTGGAAACACGGAGGGTCAGGAAGGATGTTGCTGACACTCAATACTGAGGCTCTGAGGAGGCAATCACAGGTCTGAAATAATATCTTGTAAGAGACCCCAAGGGAAACCCAGCCGGCCAGGTTATCATTCCAGGCTAAAGTGATATTCTTCCCACTGGGAGCTGTGGGCTCACAGTCTCAGGTTTCCAGTCCCTGGGGGAAGATGAAGCTGCTGAGGGTCTTTCCGAGGACAAGGCAGCTCACATGGGCTGTGAGAGGTCCTCATGCAGCAGGTGTGGAGCTGGACAAACACAGCAAGGGCAGTACAAAGCGAAGGAATCGGTGATGCTCTCCCATCTCACAGTGAAAGCAAAAATGCCCTGACAGTCAGGAGCACTGCCCCAGCTGGGCCAAGCTATTCCCCAGCTTTCCTCCTAGTCACGGGTAGGACACGTCAGAGACTCAGAAAGCTCAGTTATGTTTGGCTAAAAACAGAAACAACAGTTTTGGGGAAGCGGAGATTTCCAGTGTTTCGTTGTGCATGGGAACAAAGCCCGCATCACAGAAACTCCTTTAAACCAGAACGCTCTGTGCCAGTGCCCGTCTGCAAAGCGGGGATGTTCACAACCGGTGCCTGGGCAAATCTGGGTGCTGCCAACTTTACCTGTTCCCTGCCTGCCCACCTGCCTAGCAGGCTACGTCCACGCCAGGTACGTAGCTGGGAAATGTGCCTGTCTGTGCCTGCCTATGTGCAGGCTGCCATAAAGGCTTCCCTGGAAAATATGTAACCTCTAGAAACCCCAAGTTCTCAGACATCGACAACCTCCAGTGCTATCAGAGCAATCTAAAAAGTATCAGCCATTTCCTAGTATATTCCCGTGCTCCTGCTCATGGATGTACAGTTACTTGTTAACACGTGTACTGGTCTAATTTTAAACAGCTGCCTCTCTTCCTATGCTTGACAGGTGGCTTAGTGGATAAATACTGCAGGAGCGAAATAAAAGACAGCTTCTTGAAAGCTGATACCTCAGCTAGGCTTGGTTTCTTGCTTCTTGAGAAGCTGCTTTATCACAGCATGAATCTTACTGTTGCATGAGATAAACTGCCAACTCAGAAACTTACAATTAAGCCCCTAAATCCGTGTTTATGCAACAACAACAAAACAAATCATTTAAAAATATATGTTTTTCAAATGCTGATTTTTCATTGCCTGGCTGCAGAAACCTGAACTTTATACCTTTATATCTATACATTATATCTTTATATTCTGACACCAATAAACACCTCCTTAACTCCACCGAGAGTTAAGGAAGTGTTGGGATAAGGCTACATGGAATAAGACAGATAAACAGAAATGCAGACACTAGAACCTGATCACTTAATTATGATATGATTTTATTAGGACGTGAAAATTTCTATTTTTAAACCATTTAATTTCTTTTATGATTGACTACCACAGGAATTCAAACAATTGCCTAAACTCTTCAGATATATTTTTTTTTGTCTTTTGGTATTTGAATTCTTATGGACCTCTCTCAAGCGTTTATCTTAATGTCAAAATTATGTAATTTAAAAATCAGTTTTTAAGTGAAGATAGCAGTTATCATTAAAAGAGAGAAAGAGAGAGAACACCATTACAAAAACAAGCAGTAGCTGAACCCTTCTTAGCATAAGCTTGTGAGGTATTTCCAATTATGCTGCACTTCAGGAGAACTGAAAAGCCCACATAGTATAAGTATGTGTGCAAGCATTTACAATATTTTTCATGCAACAGTCTGTGTGCATAGATGCTCAGGCAAAGAAGCAATTGGAGAAGGCTGCACTTCACCCTGAGAATAATTTTAAAAGCCCTTTGAAAATTTTTTGTATCATATCGTGAGCATCATACTGAGGGAGGACTAGAGAGGAGCCTTTTTCCCACTATGAAAGTCCAGGCTTTATATTTTTCAGCATTCTTGTGCCAGAACTGTCTTGTGTGAGTACTTCCAAGTAAAAGAAAGCTTTAGCATGTATGATGCACTGCCGTGCAAAGCTACCTAAGTGTCTAATTTCATTTGTGGATCTTGTCAAAATCCCTTGTGCATATATGCACGTGTGTTTGCCCCTATACTACAAAAGCACTGGAAGTCTTGTGCCTCTTCATCTCCTCACATCCAAAGAGAAATGATATTCCCAAAGGATTCCACTATGAAAAGACTGCAAGAACAATTTTTGCATAAGTTTTACTGTGCCAAGATGACAATAGCTTGTATTTTTTCTACATCAGAAAATCTTTTCATGTATCCTTTACTCCCCCTACCCATTATAAAACTTATGTTCCTCAGTGCAATATGAAACAAATCGTGGGAAAAGACAGTAGCTTTAACCAGAATTTTCAGAGAAAAAAACATGTTTTTTTGTTTTCTTGCACTTTCCTGGGTGACTTGTCATGTCAAATAGTGTCAGTCACATCTGATTAGGTGACTTTATGACTCCCAAGACATAAAGCTACATGACTGATGCACCTCAATCCGATGCACTGCAAGATGACTCCCCCTCTGGGAAACGTAAAACAATGCACTTTTCAAAAAGCTTAACCCTTAATGCTCAGAGTCAAATTCCACTAGCGTCCTTCCATTACAGTGATATGATAGATGGTGACTGTTGACTTGAAGGTGTAAAGAAGTGTGGCTTTTCAGAAAGTGAGCTGATTTAGTAAAATGTCTGAAGAACAAGTTGGTGAGTTTTTGACTTGGTATTACTATATCAGACAGTGGCTCTATACCCTTATAAAAATTGTTTTAAGGAACACATTTAATTTCCAATAAATTCAGAATATTTTGCTCAAGATTTACATGGAGTAAACAGGACATGTAATTTCTTTGTTTCAGTTATCCAATCTTTTAGTTTATAAAATCATATATACTTACAGGTCATACATCATGTCTCTAAGTCATTACTAGCAATGGATTTATGCATCTGCGAATAATGAGGCACTATAACTGAAACAAAAGCAACCAGTTCACAGAGTAACAATTCACAGGTCATCATGGTTTTATCATAGCATGTTTTATGCCTACATATGAGAAGTTTTAATAAAATGTTAATTGGTTAATGAAAAATCTCAGGGGAGAGCTACATTAATTGCCACCTATGGTTATTTCCCCCTCTTATTTAAACTCAGTGATAAGACTGGATTGTTCTGGGATATATATCCTGAGGAGCAGCATTTTCATGATATTTTGAAAGTAATTTGCTATTTATTTTTTAGCAGGAAAAGAGACATACAAAGCAATATACACATGGTGTTATTCATAACAGATTTGTGCTTTTTTTTTTAACAAAAGCTAGACCAGATATCTACTCTGATATAATCTAACAACATGGAAATAATTGTGCTACATCAAAATAATACAGGTGTTTTACCTGTAGACAGTAACACATTTCAGCATTAGCTATTACCATACCATAAAGTAATATTATTTTCTTGCAATACGTGATGATTAGATCTCAAAAAATCACCCTGTTTATCTGCACAATCCTCATTTTAGCTCTTTTACTTATTTAAAAATAATCCACCCGGAAAAAAATGGAACAGGTTGTAATGAGATTATTTTGAGAATTTAATGGAAAAATAATACTGCAGTAAGAAAGTAAGAAATACTGCAGCAGCAACGAAGGACCTGCACTTTGCCTTAGGTGCCATGGACAGCACCCATCTCCCACTTTGGACCTTTCCATAAACTCTGGGATGCTGAACCTCACTTGCTAAGAGCCTTGTCCCCAGGAGAGTCAAACACAACAACACCTACTAAAGACGGACAGTAGTAACAAGGAAGGTGTTGGCCCAAAGCTAACCAGCATCGGTTTATCTACAATTTATGCTGCTGGACTGATTCAAAAAGAAGTCTGTGTGTCAGCAACTGATGTAAAGTCTTTGCATGTCTGTGATGGCTTATGGGTGACATCTTGATTAACAAATCATACCAATAAAAACCTAAAATTACATACATTAAATCGATTAATAGGTTTCTAAATGTAATTATAAATAGCAATCTTGTCTGACAGCTTTTTCAAGTGCAGTCCCTAAGGGTCTGTTATGTGCTACTTAACATTTCTATCAATGACTTGGGAGTAATATAAAAACATTACCGAGAAAGAATGCAGACTGGGGGAACATTCAATTAAAAAAAAAAAAAGAGTAGACCAATAATGCAAAGTGAGCTGACACCTCTGTAAATTATGCACAAAAAGCAAATACATGTTTCAGTAGCACCAAATATAAAATCACAAATCTGAAAATGAAGTATGCAGGCCACAGTAATATGATGAGTAACATGATGAGGAATCTATCCCAGAGAGATGACTTTGAAAAAGATCTTTGGGCTGTGGATGAAAATCATTCTCCTGCACAATAAGTTAACCAGTGTAACCAGTGTAACCAGGGGCCAGTGTAATCTTGGGGTATATAAGCAGCAGCATCTCAAGGCTCTTTTACCTTTTCGCCTGGTATTGGTACTACTGTTCATGAAATCTGCCCACAGCTCTGGCATTTACAGTTCACTAATGATGTAGGATCCAAGAGCCCAGAGAAGAAGTAAATGAGTGAGTAAAGTGCAAGAAAACATGTTTTGTGGTGAAAGACTCCAAAAGCTCATTCCAAAAAAGATCATCTGACTTGATCATAGCCCCTACACAGAACAAATGGAAGAGGAATTTCAGAGCTGATGCTGCTGTGTTTTAGACAGAAGATACAGTAGTAGCTGGATTATGAAATTTGATAAATTTATATAAACTACAAAGTTCAGATTTCACTCTATAGTTGAGCTCATAGGAGAACAGTGCAGTTTTTTTTTCTTTACTGTGCACAGATGGCTCTGTAAAGACAAAATTTTAGTTGAAGCACAAGTACTGACCTTGCAGCAACAATTCATGAAGGCAATCCCACCGCTTAGGTTCTTCGGGAAGTTAAATTAGATGATCATGACCATCGCTGCTGACCTTTAAATCTATGACAGTAGCTGAAGTTCAGACCCCAAGTCTGAAAGAAAAAAAAATAATGTTCACATTCAAGATAGTTAGCCATTAGAAACTACTCTAAGGACCATCTGTAGTGTTCATATTATTAACCATGAACTCCAGTTTATCCCTTACAGCCGTGAGTTGGCTAAAAAATCCTAAGAGAAAGACGGGCAGAAAATTTTCACCCTTACACAAGCTGCACAAAAGGATCAAGAACAATTGTTCCCAGTAGGAAGGGGAAAACTGGAACACGGGAATCTTATGAACCTTGCACTATTGATTAGTGGCACTCAGCTAGGACAGTAGTAAATACTGATGGACCATTGCCTATCACTGCTAGTCAAGGTTTCCGTGTGCACTGGTGTAGAAAGGATAAGAAGCATATGACACTTCACTGGACAGAGGACAAGACTTAGATTTGCTGAAAAAGAGTTGCATTCAGTTATTCAAATTCAGTCCAAATTTTTACAACAGCAGAATGTATTTGGTTCTGCAAGGAGGACAGGATTGAACAACAGACACTAGTAGATTTCACTTGCATTTATCCTGCTATTTTAACATGAGAGGTGACTGGGAGTTAGCCCAGCATTATGCCATCTGTATCAGTAAGACCAGCTATACCCTTACTATATTTGTGATGAGGTGTTGACTGATTCAATTGCTTATTATTCCACTATATCACTTCCTTTTTTGCTTGCACTCTTAAACTAGGAACAGGAAGACTGAGATTCTAGAAGCAGGCAGACTCCTACGCCATTGCAGCCTGAGTGCAAAAAGACACTGCATGATAAATTCCCACCTGCATCAAACACTCTTATCTTCTTCTCATTTCTTGTGCCCTCTCCCACTCACCTGGAACTGAACACTTCCCCTTTGTTTTATCTTATCTTGAAAACAAGGAAATACCGTGAGGTACATGTCAATATGACCTCTGTGAACTAGGAAAAAGCTGTCTAATGTAATGCCTTGTGGCTCCATTAAACCAATTAAAGATGCTTTAGGCTGTGAGTTTAAAAAATGTAAAGCGACTAAAGACTTGCTCTTCTGCTCAGAGATTCTTCCTAAAATGAGTTTACATAGGAGATTTCTAAAAATTACTTTTATACGCTGCTTTTTTATTTATTGAATATTTACACCTTGTTTAAATGTCATGGATTAAACTGAAAGTCGTAGTGTTTTAGCCAAGCTGACTGTTAACTGGGGAAATAAGAAGTAACCTTGAAAAACATGATTAGAAATTTTCTTTCCATACTTCAAGAATTAGTGAAAGAATAAGTAGTATGAAACAATTGCCTTTATGAGATTGCCTTTGCCTTATCAATGTACAAATTCCATATCTCAGGGAAGACTGAAGAGTGAGTTTTGCTATTAGCTTTCCTCCTATATTTCCGTATAAAGTTATACTTTTTGACCAGAGAAAATTAGGGTATATTAAATACTCTTCTTAGGTCAGAGAAGATTGCTATACTTTTGATTAAAGACTGGTCATCCCACATTGATCATACTGCAGTGCATATAGCAGAGCAAATCCAACGTGGAGGAGCAAAGGCAGGATGCTGGTTGGTTTAATGAAATCTGAAATGCTTGTGGAGTTTCTGGACTGTGCAGGAAGGAAAAAATGATAATAATGAAAGAGCAGTCTTGAATGTCCTGCTTTTCTGCAGCTGGTATTTACCTTTGAGTGGAATCAGTGCCAGAGTAACACTGTCTGAAGCTAGGGATGGAGAAGTCTCAGGAGCACCAAGCATCCAGATGAAGTGAATTAGAGTTTGATATCACTAATTTAGATCCATGTTTACCAGGAATGACTCAAGTTTCCTAAAGCTGTGGAGGCAAACACGTTGCATTTCATTGTAACATTAAACTAAGCAAAGCCAAATAAATGGACCTTAAAAACTCAGAATTCTCAGGAGAACAGAGGAAGCCCACGTTCCTGCATGAGTCTTGCCCTGCTAACATCCAGACTGGATGGTTCTTGATCTGAAGACAGATAATATTAGATATATGCCAACTGCATTAATATGATTTAATTGGACAAATTAACACAGAGACCTTTTGTACACACAACTATTACAATAGTATACACAATTCTGGCTGGGGATGTAAACTACAGAAATAGACACACTGGCACAATCTTTAGTATAGGCACCAATATAAAGACCACTTTATTGCCCTTCTTATAGAGTAATAGATGTAAGGAATGCTTGCAGTGCCATCTTTGGTCTCTGACTATGCCAGTGTAATGATACTGGGATTTAGGAAAGCAGTGTAATTTCTGGGTGCAGGCAGTGCGTTAGTGTCAGAGGAAGACTTTACAGGAAGTTACCTTTGATTATCTTCAACCTAAATGGCCTTTGGTTTCAACCTGTCTCATACAAGAACATGATTTCAAGACTATTAAAATGTATAATGTAACAGAGGTGTTTACAGTTTACCTGAAAATGTATTATTTCTAAACTTCCACCCCACTGCTGAGGTCAAGAAGCCGCTTCCCTGTGGGCCTGTCTAACTGCAGAGAGGATCTGTAGTCACTTCCGAGCTGCATCAGCAGATACCCGATCTTGGATGAAAAGAACTGGTGAACTTTTGATAGATGCTTTCCCGAGATGAAGTCTGAAGACCTGCCCTGAGGTGTGTCAACAAGATGCTTCTGCAGATATCCCACAGAAATACAGATACTGCTCCATGCAATGACATTAAACTAGAATTACATTTCATCAGCTTCATTGTCAGTCCAAGGTAAAAGTGAAACGTTCACTAGTCTGAATCCAAAGGGACAGCATCAGCAAATTTCCCTCCTCATCCAGTCTGTGCGACATAACTCTCTTCTGAGAGTGGAAGACGGTTCTGTTTCTACAGCCAAAGTGCTGTAATTGGTAGTAAGAGAAATAAGAAATTTGTCCACCAAAGACAAGTCGGGTGGGGTGGAGCTCATCTGCTTGTAAGTGAACTCAAATAAACCTATTACACAGGCCACAGACTACGATCGGTGCTTTTGGTCCAGAGCATCACCTCCAAATGGTGCCACATTAAAAAGGAAGAGCCAGTCTTACGTATACCCAGCTATCTGCACCCAGCTTCCCTACTCGAATCTGCAAAGCTTCCACAGCAGTCTCCAGAAAACATCTACCATCACAGCTTAGCTACTTCCGAGGGTTAGCAGGAGCCGTCCCTGTGCACTCCTGGCCTGGCCGATTTGCATCTCAGCCTTAATGCTATTTACTCACAGTCCTGCTGTGACTGTTATCAGACACGCACGGTTTTGTGGTCAGCTACTGTGTATTGCTCTCTTCAGCCCTTCAGGTTTGACAAGGATGGATGTGAAAAGAAGTGAAAAAGTAAGAAAATGCAGTATACTAACAACAACAAGAACAACAAAAACTCTGGTAGCTTTTTGGCATTTGCACCTAACTCGGACGTTTTCTCTGAACAATAAGAAGTCAATAAATCACAATAAGCCAGTTGGAGGTGAAGTGTTTAACTAGCTAAACCACTGAGCCTTATCTGTTAACAGATAAGTGGGAACCAGATTAAGGAGATCACTAACTTTAAAAACAGGTAGCATAGATAGGAGGAGCAAAAATGATCTTGTTTTCTGTTTCTCTGGGTTAAAATAGCAGTAAGGGCATAGAAGCAATGCATTTGAGACAAACTTTTCACTAAAATAAAAAGTTATGCTTTTGCCAACACCTTCAAAGACTATCTAGTTTGCACCAGTTGATACAAAAAATGACATTAAAGGTGACAGTCAGTGCAAAACACTGTCAGCAGCAAACAGATACCCTGCATCATATGATTTTTTGTATTCCTTCACTGTTTGAAGTTAAATTTTAAGTATTTTTCCCACTACAGAGATATTTCTGAGTTATCACTATTTCTGTCCACTAAAACAAAAAAATATAGATTGCCTTGCATAATACTGTACACTACCAAGGGTCATTGGCCTGGGAAAGTATCTAAATGTTTCTATAAAATTTGTGGAAACAAAGCCTTACGATGACTGTTCTATACTACGATTGTTCATATATTCCAAAAATCTTTTGAAATGGGTGAATATGAATCAGCATATATTTTAATAGGAAATTTTAGGGTAACATGAACCGCATTTAGCTGCTCTGCAGAATGAGTAATTTAAACAACATTTACTCTGAATGAAAATGCAGGTATTACTTCCTGCTTCTCCCTCACATCACACATGCACAAAAGGAAATGTGTTGAGAAAATTACTTTAATATTGATATTCTTCTTGTAATAGAGTCCTTGTTACCGAGGCAGGACTCAGAGCACAGCAGCACATTACGGGGGCTGGGAGGTGAAGGCAAATTGATGTTTAACTTTGCGTTATGCTTTGTAAACTCGGAGAATGGAAATGGGAACCAAGATCAGGAAATGCTATTACTGGTCATAGAAAAGGGTGCTGGTGTGCTGAACCTCCTGTGTGGGAACACTCATGGGCAGGCAATGCTGCAGGAGCTGCAGCAGCCCGGGGCCAGCCACAGGGGGAGCATGAGAAATGCAGTTCTTTGACCAGCTTCTCACTTGCAGTGGGCAGAGGGGAAAGGAGATGACACTCTTCTGGGGCGAAACAGTGGAGCAGGACACCCCTAAAAGCAGACTATTTCCACTGATCAAAATGAAAGGCAGGAGAGCAGTGAAGGGTTTGCCCTGCTAGGGGAAGATTAAGGATGAAGTAACAAGTGATTCTTCTGCAATTATCATTTGAGGGTGTTGTAACTCATCTCCACACTTTTTATCCATCTGGAATTCTGTTAATTCAGTCAAAGAACTTCATATTTTCCAGACTTTATGCCAGTGGCATAAAGCTGGTAATATCTTGCTTAACCCAAGCGAGCCTGTAGGACAGTCCTTCCCTGCCAGTGCTGCAGAAGCAGTAATGAGGCTAGGGATTTGATCCTGCGATCTGCCCTGCTCACTGAATGCATCCCTGTTATTCCATCCTCCCTTCTGCTATGAGCAGAAGCTTGAAAAAATCTTTGTGGAGACATAAAACCGGGTTTCTAGCATGACTTGGGGCTTTGCACTCAGCTGAGTAACAGGAGAAGCTCAAACAACTTGCCTGAGGTTGTACAGCAAGAGAATGGCTCAAAACAAACCCTGTATGGAGGAAGATTCTCGTTCTAAATAGTGTCAGTGGGAAGGAACAATACCATTGCCCTCAGTGACTCCTACAAAACATCACTGCTGTCATGAATTAGCACAATGAGATTAGTACCTATGTTCTACATACACAGCATCTTCAGGTGAACAGCTCGAGTTGTTGTGGACCCAGGATATCTTCACTGCTTAGCAGGAATAGAATTAGACTGAAAGAACAGGAGAGAAGGCAAGTCCTTCTACAGGAATCATGAGAATGAACTCAGGAGAGCATTACAACTATTTAGGCACACAATACTTTATGAGCATTCAGTGGACTCTACTTACAGTGCATGTAATAATACAGAGTAATGGCTTAATGCTCATGCCAAAACAGCCTTCATGTTCCTCCCACGTGTTGCACGCTTTCAGCAATCAGGCCCCAGTTCTCCTTACTGACTCCAGCACACTCTGACTTCAGGTGGACTTCTGCAGTCAAAGAGAAACAAACCTTGAGGATCAGAGCTTTACATTGTGAATTTCTGTGTTGGCCTTCTATTGTTCCTAAAATGCCTCTAGTGCTCTACAAGGTGTCCAGAAATGAAAGTTTCCCCAGGAGGAGGTGAATCACCAGAGGCGACAAGAGACGGGAAGTTCCAGTGCTCAGCCAGGCTTTATTTTAATCTGTTCAGTGATCTCAATCACATCCCACAATGCCCAGACGTATTAGAGAACACCGATATCTGAATGAAGATACTTAAAGGACCTTATCTGCAACTAGGAAACAAAGAAAAAAATGAAGCAAAATCAAACTCCATTAATTTTGAATTTTCATAATAGTATATTTATAGAATTTGGCTTAAGACAGAGTATTGTTGTCTTTGTGTCCAAAAAGGTTTAGGAATGACTACTTGATAACACACCTTCTAAAGCAGTGTTTTGGTGTCTGCTGATGAAGGCTGTTTTTGTCATCATAGCCCGGTAAATACACACATGTAATACATCTAAAACATATCCAAAATACCGTGTTTAGAGATACTGTATTTACTCGATCCACCATCTCACACAGAAATCAGTTCCTTGCAATCAGTCCTTTATCCGTAATGCAATTATTTATTTCAGTGTTTCTTACACAGAAACTATCTTGCCTCTACTGCAAGTCACACACACCCTCTAACAGCACCAGGCTCACTCACTAGTCCAGTTTCTCAGGACTCTTAACAACTTAGCTGTTCAAAGACAGCCCAATAATTTATACACGGTTTTCAGTCACTTAGTAGATCTAGAACTCCTCTTGTGTCTGTAGATAGAGCATCCTTGCCTATATTTGGGTGCATTCCCTCATTATAATCTCTTCTGGAGTGGTTGTTGGTTTGAATTTAAGGAAAAAGAGGGAAACATGAAAGCTGGGGCATGTTACTGAGAAGATTATTGATTGATAAATTGCGTGATAGTATGTGCCTCCAGAGTGAGAATCCAGTATAGCTGCAAACCGTATCACTCTACAGGTCACAAATCTTCTAGTGTAGTCTTAAAGGTGCTCAGTACAACTACACCAATGCTTCTGTTGATTATAAATTCACTGTCTTTTTTTTTCCACCAGGGAAGGAAGATATCTAAAACAGTATCTTTTTGGTCAAGACTTCATCTTGTCCCACTACCACTTGCTGCCAGCAATTAATCTGCAGTTAATTCAAATAAATCTTTTAGGAATATTTTCAGGTATAAGAAGAAATTAATAACTTTCCTGTATTTCATGACTTAGTTCAAGAGGATCTTTTCTGACTCATCCTAGACAAAGCTCCCACTGAAATCACTAGAAAAGGAATTCAAGATAGGGCATTTTGAGTTTTTTGTTGTTCCAAAAAAATCCCTGAAGTAAATACAATGTGGAGTTCCAGTAAGTGATAAAGTTCCTCCTTGGGTGATGTCATTCAGCCTTTTTCTTCTTGTTGCTTAGTCAGGATTCTCTAACCACAACTTTTCAGTGTCTCACCTAACATTTTCATTGATGTGGTTATTCATAAGGACACTATTCATAATAACCAGTTAAAACCAGATCTCAGGAAAACACAGGAAAACAATTACTGTGTTTTCAGAAGCTTCTGGTTTTCTATGGGAAACCTGCAAACTCTAAGGGGGCACTTATTAGATGAGGTTAACTTTTATTTGGTATTGAGAGTGAAATCTGCCTTAATTATTCTGAAATAATTAAGATAATAGTTGTCTAAATCTATATGCTTCATGTTAAAATATGATTAAATGAAATAGCTTTAGAAAGCACTGAATTCTCTGAACATTAGAAAACGTGAGCATTTATTCATCTTCCCAGATCCAGACTTAGAAACTCAATTTTAAGTCATTATTTTGTCGTACCTTGCAATACAGCTTACATATTTGGGAATCAAACCAAACTTTTGAGAGAGGCTTTTGACCACTGCTGTCTATATTCAGTAACAAAATACGAAGCTGTTTATTTTACAACTTGCTCTTGCAAGACCTACATACTGTATGTTAAGGTGCATTGACTTCACCTGCTGGTAAGGGCTGAGGGACCTGGTTTTTGACTGGCAAAACCAAGAAAGCAGTTCATGAAGCCAAGTGTCTTCATGTTTGTAACTGTCATCCAAATTATACAGATCAGGACAGCAAACAAATCTGTGGGGAACCTGGATGTGCAATTAGACCTACATGGATAAAAATATTTTCTTCCAGTGATAGAACATCATTTCAATTGGAACTTTTCAACATGCTGTGATTCACATTGTGAATATGGTCTTGTATTGACCCAGCACAGAAGATCCTGGGCCATAAATAAGATTTCTGAGAGCTAAAATAATAGTCATCAATTCTGATCACAGCCACATAACAGCATCCTATTAACCTGGCCAAGAATAAGACATCAGCATCTCCCTGAAATACTAATCACCACACCTGGAAATGTGTGCTCATCTCTGCTTTAAATCTATTCATTATTTAAAACAATTATATTTCAATTAATCAACTGGCTTTGTTGAAGTTGAGTATTGTTTCTATTTCCTATTTCTATCACTTCTGAAAGGCATGAAGAAAACCTCCTGCCTGAGAAGGTAAAATAAACCCTAACTGGCACTGAGAAGTGAATTCCACTTCTGTCAGAAGGAACAGAGCCTGTGATATCAGGGATATCACACAAGTGTATCCTCAAGATCAGTTTGGCCCACAAAAAGGGAATATATAACTTCAAAAATGTTTTTATCTTTAAAAAAATCTACTAATCTAGTGAAAACGTTGTTCATATTTACAAACCTAGTTTGCTTGCATTTGCATTTTACTTGCAATGAATCACTAAAAGGATTAGGAGGACATTTGATCAGCTAAGAGGAAAACCAAAGTTTATGCAGACTATTTTTAGATTCGCAAGCCCTGTCACGAGGATGCTGCTGGCTCTCGGAACAGCCAGAAAGCGCTGCACTTTTGCAAATAAGCTATGGTCCAGATATATTTTAAGGATGACTATTTCTCTCCAGCTTTGTAGAGAAAATCAATATCTTGTTTTCAGATGTGTAAATGTAGTCGTCTCTCTAAAGTGCCCCGGTCAGTTTACCACACGTTCAGCAGCTGCTTCTTTCCAGGCTATCCCACGATTCCCAGCCTATGAGGATTGACAAGGCAATGATAAACTAATGTGCCCCCTCAGCTCTGTGCACGGCCCATTGTTCCGGCAGCTGAGACCCTCTGCTTCTATTTGCTTTCTCCCACATACATTATTCAACAGCCCAGGAAAAGGCCAAGAACCTCTTTCATTCAGGAATTCTGTATTAAAATAATCAATTTCAAACTGAAGCGGGGAAAGGAGGCTTGCTACAGGCAAGGCCTATTAATAAGCCACCAGTCTCTGCCATTTGCATTGGAATCATGCTATCATGAGATAATATATTATTATATTTCTTATCCATAAAAAGAAGAAACCTAAGAATGCCTTCCTGTCTTTTTCAGCATAAACATTAATTAAAGCAACACCTTCCTGATGTTATATTTTGGCACACCATTTCCAACATAAACACCTCATTTGTGAGGGTCTATGTAATAGGCTACCTAGGCTACAGTTTGATATAGAAAGGCTTAGGGAAGGAAGGAGAAGTATAGTTTCACAGAGGACAGACAAGCTGGATGTTAAAAATAACTTAAAACACTTTCTGTGAATGTTTCCACAGAGGATTAAAATCCAAATTCATTATTCTGTGCTAAAGGTTTACTGGCATTACAACATATTAGGTCATGCCAAAGAGATGCCCAACACTGTTAATTCATAAACTGTAAGACATTCCAAGTGCAGTATTTCTCCTTACAGCCCTGCCAGAAAAGAACATAGGGATAAAGGCAGGACCCGCCATCGCGATTGCACATCACGACCTATGGCACATTTAGGAAATATAAGATCACCACCTTCAAAAAAAGTGAAAAGTGTCACTTCCACAGCCAAAGAGCAGCAATCTTACACACACACACACACCAAAACAAAACAAGACAAAACGAACTACAGAAGCATTGCTTTTTACATTATTAATTGGGTCTATTTATCAGAAGCAGTTCTGTCCACTCCCCAGTTAAACCTCCCTATGGCACTCTTAAGATTTCAGTGTAACTTTCCTCTCAGTTTTCTAGAGACGTACACATTTATGGCTGCAGCATTTTACTTTGTCCACGCTTGACATATTGCACGGACAGTAACATTAAAAAAATAAAAAATAATTAAAAAAAAACACACATACCATCGGCTAGAAAGCATGCAGAAACCCAGCCCAGTGTCAGTGGGAGCTAACAGCAGTTAATCTTACGGCTTTCAAATAATGTTGACCATTGCCCACTTCTGTATTCATATTTTCTCCTCTTCTACTTGAGGTACCATTATAGCGCCTTGTTGTGAATGTTCCATCCAGTGTTTGATTTTTCTGCTAACCAAGAATGGTCAGTATTGTTTAAAAGTGATTTTAACCTGATAACACTGGTGAGATAAATATTGTATCTACTTAACCACCAGCAGCCTTGTAAGCACCAGGGTGTGAGCGACTAACTAAAGGTGGTTGTGGACAACCTCTGCTCAGCTTCATTAAGGGGAACAACCGGATAGTTTCAGCCCAATATCTTGGCTGTGAAGTCAAACAAAGTATAAGTACATGCAGAAAGTTAGATGCTGCTGTCAAAAGTTTGAACTTGCATCTCAGTGGGGTCATAGCAAAATAAAGGAATTTACCCCGTTCCGATAGCAGTCAGAGGAATTTTTGTTAGTTCTGACACTGGCACCAAACCTACACATTTGGAGATTCTGACAGGAAAATCCAAGAAACATTTGATGGCAGAAACACACAATCTAAAGTCAAAAAGGTTAAATGTACTGGGATTTGTGCTCATGAGTCACTTCCACAGCTCAAAATGCTCACTCAGTAAGTGAATAAAACATTCCAGAAAGTGCCGTGTACAGCATGAGGCATCCAGCTTCAATAAGCAGATAATTTTTGCCAGCGGATGACCAGTGCCACGTAACTATTCAAACTTTTGTTTTGCACTCCAGAGAGTTTAATTTCAGAACTCTGCAAGGGATGGGAGCGAGACTCACCTCCAGACGAGGCGGTAGAGCATATCTTTGTGTCCACGTTTCCCATGGTCTGAATATATCAAAACCTCACACTTCCACTGTGCAAAACAAACCAATCCCTCCTGCTTAGCATTCATAGTTTTGGGGACTAGAAATCATTCCTGTGACAGAGGTCTGCTGCTATCTGCTCACTCTGAGCCAAGTCAGAGCAAAACAGACACCTCAGTCCCTTCCCCTGCCAAGCCATGGCTTCAACAGGAGGGAAATTTGGGAGTGTGAGCAGAAGACCTGGGGGAGACTGAGCAAGTCTGGATGATCAAGGGGTCAGGATCCTTTGCCCACTCTGATTCCTAAATTCTGGCTTCTCTCTTTTTTGTGATGCTGGTGTGCAACTACCTTTATCTGGTGGGAAAAGAGAAAGTGGGGTCTGCACCTGTGCCAGCGACACCAACGCACTGCCAGGTCTGGTAACACAGGCGTAGTCTAGAACACTTTTACAGTATGAATTCACCTGTATCACCCAGAACATGCTCAGTTTCTCAAAGTCTGCCTTTAAAAGATGGCTAATATTCAATTTTAGCATGGATTTTCTGTCAGTACACTTTTAAGATTTACACATATCTCATTTTTACTCTACAAGTGCATCAAATCCTGGAAATGTCATACTTTACAAAGATGTATTTCTGAACATAGTTACCCAACAGCATTAAATCTCTGAAATTAATACAGCTTATCTAAAATATAGAAGCAAACCCAGGATGTTTCTAACCTAAACTAATTACATTTCCACATCAAAGTTTGTCTACAAACCTGTAAGTAGTTTCTATCAACAGCTGCTTCACAATTCTTCCATAAAGAATTTGCTCTCTACAAAGCCTCCAACTCAAACCAACCAGGCTAATAATATAACTGGGGGTAGGAAAATTTGTAAGATATTAGACTGTCTTGCTTTCTCAAATGACTTAGGTTTTAAAAGGATGAGGTATATTGTAACTTGTGCCAAGATCTTGTAGCCACTGTAAAACAAACTCTACGCTTTACTTTTCGCTTAATGGAATGATTAAAACCCTTATTGATATATATATTTAAAAAAAAAAAAAAAGAAAGAAAGAAAGAAAGAAAGAAGAATATAGTTCAAGAGTCTGTACAGGCATTCTATACAGTTATTTTTTCACAGATATTTTTACCTTTTTTTAAGTGTCTCACTAAACTAAATACTTTAGTAACTGTGGGCAGCTTCCATTACTCATTATTAGATCTTTGATGTAATTCTTCTCTAGCATTCAGCACGTGAATTTACTCTGCAATTTGCACTCAATGCTTGCAGTAAGCCAACATGTACAAAGACAAAATGCTGTCAACATTTATCTGCTGCTTTACACATGCCTGGAGTAGAGCAAAAGGAAAGGGGCGAGCATTTATATTCCTGAACTCAAAGCAAGCTACATTCACTTGAGACAGTGCAGGATAAAAGACAGAGTAGAAGAGATGAGAAAGTAAACAGGAAGTGAAAGACTAAGAAAAGGATAAGAGGCCAAAAAAAATCCAAAAACAATTCAAAAGAGAAAGAAGCAGATAACGGAATGGATGGTTAAAGAGAGAAAGAAAGCGAAATCTTAAACATAAGCTCAGACATGTAACACACTGAGTTCGCCCAGGAATACGGCAAGCTCCCCACCGCTACTACGAGGAGCCCGGTGGTAGTAAAAGGCAGGTCTGAGCACTGCCAACCTGGATGACAGCAAACACCAGCCCGAACAGCACCCAAGGGCAGTAATTCACGCCAAGCCCAGGGCGAGCCTTAGCTCCATCTGAACATAGGAGCGGGGAGTAAGAAAGGAACAACTGTCTGCCAGGTGGACATGCACAAACTTACACAGAGAAAGAAATATGATTCTAAAACTTTCTGAAAGTTCACCAAATTGCACGAAAAATGGCCATGTAACTCTGCAGTATAATGAAAAACATGCTGGTACAGTTAGAAGGGAGAACATCGCAGAATAGGCAATTTGAAGAATAATCCATATGGGTCTTGTGTAACTAGGGCTAGTTCAAAGCACAATTTTTCCTTGGAAATTGGTACATCTATATCAAAACCTTACTTGGAATGTACAGATTCCTTATGTGTGTGTGTGTGTGGTTTTGTTTGTTTGTTTGTTTGTTTTTCTGGAAAATTATTGAAACAGGTTATTTCTATAAGTTGAAAGCAAAAACATATTTTTTATAAGATGTCACTAGATTCCAAATTCCAAGATTTTGACTTTTTGTCCTACATGGTAACAAAGATTTTGAAGATTTGGATTTGCAGAATTCTCCCACTGGTAGAAGATCTAGTTTTATTCCTATTCTGTTTCTTCCTTCCTTTCTTAACAAACAGACTTTTTTTAAAAACAAGGAAGTAAGAAATCGTATGAACTGCACTTGCAGATGAGTTGAATCGCTAATTACATCTCACAGACCAATTCCATAAGGTGCCAAATCCTGCGAAAGTCACCCGGCAGCGCTGGGGCTGGACGGTGCCCAGCACTTTGTTAAGAAGATCCTTGCCAGTGCTGAAATGAGCTGCATTGTAATATTACATGCTTGCTGCTAGAACTGATCCAGAGAAGGGCTAAGTGTCCTCAGCTCTGATTACCTCTCATTGGGAATTGAGAGCACTTGGCAAGATCCAGCCTTAAAGCTGTCTGGCACATTATCCTATTTCATAGAGTGATTTATTTTAAGTGAAAGCATATGGATAGCAAGTGTCAATGGTGCAATAGTGCTAATGTTAGGTGATGCACCCATCATACACGAGAAGAAGCGTGGTCTCTCCAAGCAGAAGGTAGCGATGCATATGCTTCTGTCAATAAGATCCCACACACATTCCCGATGAGCACATTTATGAGCTCCTATTATCATCAGGGGGAGGGGGATGGGGGACGTCCATGTCTCTACGTGTTTTCTGTGCTAATCTGAGAGCTGGACCAAATCCCAGTACTTGGGTCACTTGTACACAGAGTTCTCATTGTGAATCAGGGGTAAAATGGCAGCCTCTCAGTTGTGCTTTGAAACTATGCATTTTTTAAAACTTGTGTATGCATAAGCCTCTTATTTAATGAATGACTCCCTTTGTATTTACATGTTCCACCATCCACAGAACAAATAGGGTTTAGTCGTTTGAGAATGAAAACTTCTAGTCCTCAAGGGAGAGAAGGGAAAGAGAAAAAATACTCGCAGCTACTTTATGGAAGTGGTAAAAAAAAAATCAATCAGCCTCTTAGTTTTAGATCTTACCTGGTTTTCAAGGCACTACATTGACAAAAATGTGCTCTTTCCTAAGTTACATTTCTGATTTATTCCACAGAAAAAAAGTCCTGATGTAAATGTAACTGAAACATATTGGTTTTGATGCAGCTAAATTCAGATCAAAAGTGGTCAGAAAAGTTATTTTTGGCTACTCTTTATCATTATCCCAAATTAGAAGTATCTTACCAGACCTGACGGTTTCTTAATCTTACTAATTTTTTTTTCCTCCCTTTAAATTCAGCCGGTAAATGAAATATGTGAAATAATAAATAAATTAAAAATATATGGCAGAAATCATTTCAAAGGATTTAGCGGCCAAGACAGGAATGTACTGAAAGCAGCATTTTAAGTTGTCTTGGTTTCCAAAAGGAAATAGTTATAAATTAGTTCTAGGGCACTCTGACTCATTTATAAGAGTGGTTCAAGAAACTCTTCAATATTAATTAGTAGCCTGTGAATTCAGCCTATGCAATTATGATGAGACAGTTCTTTGGGTATGAAAGAGCTAACTTATCATATTTTTGAATTCACCATCTATAAGCTTGAATATTTTTGTATTTCCATATTTCTCAAGTAGCACTTAATTTAATCTTATCCCCATTTCTTTCAATAAACCATTGTTGCATCTCTTAAGCAGCACAGCTTCCTCCTCTAACTCATCTCCCCGTGAAATTGGTTTAATGAAGCAGAAAGGTATGAAGCATTAACAACACTGGAATTCATGTGGTAGCACTTCATTTTTCAGAGGCACTCACATTTCCTACCTAATTTATAAAATCAGCACACAAATGATTTTTATCACAGCCATTACATCAGTATAAATTACTGCCTTTTCTATAACACGGCAGTTAGTCAAACTGTTGAAATGATATCTATTAGTCATAGAGAGGAGGAGGGAAAAAGAAAAACCTGTAGGAAAGATTTAGTGTAAAATAAGGACTGATAGCAGCCTTATTGAAACACTAATATTAATTTACCAAATGAGCCCAAAGTGCATATATTTCGCAAAGGAAAATTAAAAACACACAAAGTAAAGCAAATGGGTCAATTTGTAAGGAACCAAAAAGGAAAGTCAGCAAACAAACTATTCTGCATCAGAGGCAGTCAGAAATGCAATTAGGAAGATCCTCACATCCAAGAAGGCAGGAGATGCCTCACTCCCAGTCAGAGCCCCACATCCGTCCCAAGCTCCCCGTTCACCTCATTGCTCTAGCACTGGTGTTCTGCTTTTGCGCACTGCAGCTTCTCCAAAGTCATGGTTATCCTCCTGTCTTCTTCCACATGCACGGCTACCTGCTTGTATCCTGACTGTTCCTTTCCAGGCTAATGGGAAGCCGCCCCTACCACCCATGTTGCCACACAGCAAAAAATATAATGATGCTTGCTGGGAAAATTATGCAGTGTCTCTTGCTCTTCCCAGTGAGTATAAACTACTTTTCCAGGACCTAAATCCTGACTTGCTAGGTTTAGCTTGTAAAAAAATACCTGCTCATTCTGCAGATGCATCACATACTTGAAAATACTTTGGTCTTGTACTCCTCTGTAAACAACACCTGTCTCTGCTAGCAGATCTGCTGCTGGTCTTACAAGTTTGTCCTGGGCCTCCTTTCCTGTTTGCTATTCTTCAAGCATGACTCCTTCCAGGATTGTTCTGTAAATTCACTGTTACCTTCTTTGTCAGATCTCTCCTTCAAATCTGCCTATGTGAAACAGCCATCTGATAGTGCGTGGACAAAAGGTCAGCAGGAAATACTCTTTCAGAATCACAAAGATGCTCCAGGACAATCTACTCTTCCTATAACTTTTATTCTCACTCTCCTTTTCCCAATTATTTCCCCTTCATGTACTTTCTCCCTCGTATCCGACTGGAAAGGCTCAGAGGCAGGGACCACGCCTTCTGATTTGTCCTCTCACAGCAGCAGACATAATAGGACACAAGACATCATGGACACTGCTTGATGCCATTGTCATTAGGGACACTAAGTATTGAAATCATTTAAAAAAGAAGAAAAAAAAAGAGCTGATTAGGTCGTCAGTGCAACCACATAAAACCTACAAAGTGTACACAGTTCAAGCTGCCTTTCCTCTGTGTGTTTTGCCTTATATTTTGATCTCCTTCTGCTTACAGTTTTCATTAATTAGCCTCTCGCTCTGTATACCATTAGGGACTTTTTGCCTGCCTTTCTCTGTTTCTAGCAGACATAAAACTGGTGTATAAGTGTCTACTGATGGCACCTTGTGGCTAAACCAGAGAAATGCTTGGGAGTGTGAACGAGAATGAGGAAGCCAGGGAAATATCAAGAAAATAAAACAGACTGGGGATCATATCCCTTCCCGTAGTGACTGGTGAAAAAAATGCGGTGCAACGCTGTGAAGTTTGCAAATACCTCCTTGGCAAGGCACTGCACGAACCCTGCCTGTCTGCCTGCTGCTCCCCCCATCCTCCCCAGTCCCTGCAGCGTGCTGGGGCAGTGGGCGCAGAGACCTGCAGTGCAGGCAGGGGATTTTGCCTTAAACCTCATCCCAGCAGGAGGCAGGAAAAGGGGGAAGGGGCCTGAGGCTTTCACTTGACTAAGTGAACTGGCAAATCCATCTAATCCAACGTGCGAGGGGGAGGAAGGAAGGACCCAGGCTTTCCCTGCTATCCAGAGCTCCTACGAGTGTTAAAGCCAGTTTTGTTGGGTGCCTTTCAACTCTGCAGAAGAGAGAATCAGCTCCAAACCCAGCAATCTCTTTCTAATCTGCACTGACCTCCAAAGCAGCCCTTTCTGCAGCCCTTTTAGGAGGCACTGCAGGACCTGTGCTGTGGGTGCTGAGCCAGCCAGGACTCAGGACGGAGTGACCAACAATGAAAAGTCACTGGGTCCTTGCTGACTAGTTCAGGCACAAGCCCTGTTCAGGACAAGCATCAGCAAAGCATGACCAAAGCTGAGTGTATGCCAACACTGGCTCTCTTAGTATTTGTGCAATAATTTCTCCCCCCCAACAGAAGTAGCTGACAGGATTCCCACAATGCGATGAGGAACAATGGTGGGATTAAGGGACAGAAAAGGACACATATGATGGGTAAAGATAAAGGGTATTTGGCATCAAGCAATATTACCTGAGATATGTCCTAGGTAAAGAGCAACAAACCAGGAGAGCATGCTAAATTACAGACAGATGGGATAACTAAGCCAACTGAGGGTCTCCCATGAAATGCTGCGGCCACAAGAAGCAAGCTCTGATGGTGTCCCAACCAGTAAGCAATAACAAACCTGATTTAAATCAAGACTGCCTCTCATTTACAGTGTTTTCTGTACTTTGGTTGGGTCTGGTCACTTCTTCCTAACCAACCCAGCTAGTTACCCTTCATGTCTCTCTAGGTCCCCCTTTGTTCTGTATTATCTTTAATATTTCATTAGCATACTCCCCACTCCTTTCAAGACCTGGCTCCAAGTTTCTGTTCTCAACAGTTTTTGGTATAATTAAGCAGCATATTTGTATTTGGGAAGAGAAACAAAAGTACTGTGGTTTGCCCAAGATCACCCAACAGGTCAGATCTGAGTTTCAGAGACAGGCACATGTAAACATGGGACCCAGATAGAAGTCCTTGTTCTAGAGGAAAACCTCCATGATGCAAAATCAGGGAAGTTCATTTCACGCATGAATGGAAATAAATCATGTGAAAGCTGGATATTTGAATCCCAAAAGAGTAAAAAAAAAAAAAAAAATTTATATTTGCCAGCTAGACTTACAGATTCTCGACAGACCTGATCAAGTGTCATGCAGGAAGGATGTCAAGTGAACATCTCTATATGCCTTCTATAAATGAAGGGCAGAAGAATGTACCTTGACTGTCCATCCAGGGGTTGGTGCACTCCATATTAAAAGACAAATGAGAATCTCAACAACCAGAAGGCTTTAGGAGCAGCAATACAAGGTAAACAAAAAACATTTTGGTGCCAGACCTCACCTGCAGCTATATCAATTCTCTTTTTCATGGCCTGTTGCAGTACTATCAGCAGCTTTGATACATACAGATTTTGCCTACAACTGTACGAACTTGTCTTGTCAGGCAAATTTGGGGCTTTCCAATCCAGTAGAGACAGAAGTCTCTTTTACTGATTTAAAAAAAAAAATTGAAAGATTGTAATGAAAAAAAAATAAACACCCTGTGTTACGAAAAGCAAAATGATAGACTTAAGAGAGGGGAAAATCAGTAGTACCTGGCATAACTTTTTATTTTTTTTATTTTTTTGAGAACCCCTTTTTCTCCTCTACTACAAAAACACCTGTTGCCATAAAATGACTCTTGTAACTTTGGTGCTACATTTTGCCATAGCTCTACTTAATACTAAAACGGAACTTAACACCAGCAGATAAAGAATACAAGTCTCACATCAAGGAGAACTTTTGCCTTGGAAAATGGAGCAAAGTGAAAGATTCAATGAAGCCCACAAAAGACTTCACTATTCCATATTACCTGGAAGATGTTTAGATACCACTGTGACAAGCAGCCTTACAAAAACTTGGGAAAGGTTGATGACTGAAATTGGATTTTTTTTATTTTTTTTTTCCTCCAAAGTAGATGTTTTACTGCTATTTTGAAATATCAAAGCTAAAGGCTCGTCTTTACCTTTTTGTGTAAATAACTTCCTTTGCCTGGGGTGTTCATCATCGGTTTGACCTTAAAATGCATGGCAGCGTTCTTAGCAATATTCAATCAATGGTAGGATTAAAGGTGAAATCAGTTACACAGAGGAAGCCTACTGCTGTTACACCAGTGTGGTGGCTCTAATCTCCCTCTGAGAGACTAAAGATCATAACTGATTTACTTCTCTTCCCTGGGGAACAATTTTCTGTAGCCTGAAGCAATCAGGAAACAGACTGAATTGGCTTTAATACCCATCTGCCCTAGGGGGGAGAGACTGTGAAAAGCTACTAGGTTGTTTCTTCTTCATACTTGTAATTAAATAAACTATGACAAATTTGACAGGCAGAATTTCTAGCAGTACCAGTTGTCTTAAAACTTCCTACTCAGTGTGCAATTGATATACAGCAGCTATTCCCAAGCAGAATTGGGGAATACTTTAGCATTAAAATCAGTGATCTTCTCCCCATACTATGATTTAACCTATTGGCAACTTACCTCTAATTTTCACACCTACCAAGAGACAGAAATAACTTTCAAGATTGTAAGATATGTAGAAAGCTAGGTAAATGTCACTTGCTTTTAGTTTTTGTGTGTGTGGTGTTTTTTTTTTCCCTTGACTGGGATCTCTCTATGATTTCAAGAATGCATGGCATGTGAATGAGATGGTATTGATGCAGTGGAGAAACAAATCTTACATGTGGTACCTAAAGGGGTTGTATATCAGGGAAGGACAACCTAGGAAGTATTTCCATGTAGATTAACAACAAACTACATAGTACTAACAGGTTAATCAATAAACTTCTGTTATTACTACTTTTCAAAACAGTGTCAGAGACAAGGAAGATGACAAGTCTTTCTGTAACAAATTTTCTGCAGTTCAACTCATTTCCCAGAGTTGCCATAACAGAAAAATGATATTTTATAAATAGGGATCAGGTTTTTATTTTATAGTTTCTAGAAAGCATAGGAAAGATATCAGAGTTGCAGCAAGTACAGACATTTCAAACACGCTGCTGTCTGCCTTTCTTATCCAAATACCCCAGCATGACACATTTTTAAATACTCCATGGGGTAGACAAGTGGGTTCATGATTTTTAAGTTTACTATGTTTGAATCAGAGACATCCTTTTTTACATGACCTTAGGTGAGACAGCTTATGGTCACAGACAATTCTGAATTTTTCTGAATTGTTTAACTAATTTTAGGCTTTTTTATATATAACCAGAGAAAAGCAAAATAGATAAATAAATAAATAAATAAATAAATAAATAAATGTTAAGAAAATTATTAGTTTCTTTGCCCAGATCTGTTACCAAATGGTACTGAGGCCTGACATCTTGGCATTCAGAAGAGGAAGACCTGCTACTACACCTGCTAAGTGTTTCCAAAGCACAGTACCACCACTTCAGCAATGGCATTGTTTATCCCTGTTTTACAGACAGAAACATAGACATGGAAATACAATGGCTGTTTTGCCAAAAACATGCACTCATGTTCCTGCCCAGCTTGAGGTAACTCACTGATACCTTTTCAATAGGCGTCTACACATCTTGCTATAATGCCTTTGAAGAATAACCCACATAATCTGAGTCAGGCTTCCAAAATCAGCATCACTGAAGATCTTGTATATGAAAGCAGTTTAATCCTCTCTCTGGTCCACACTGTCTGCTGGTAATCAGACATTACATATAGATACAGATACACTGGCAGATATACTTATTTGTTGAACTCTGTACTTAGTTTTTGTACTACTCTACAAAAACAAATTGTTTTAAAACATGCCAAGTGTTTAAAATAGCTATTATATATATAATTTTTTGTTGTTGTTGTTGAAAAAACACATATAGCCACAAACACTTAAGACAGGTGAGTCATTTTCCTAAGAGCTAAATGTTTACCTGTGTGTGATTAATAGCGATACAAGGGCCCAACAGTGACTGCTAAAACCCTACTTCATGCTGAGATTGCTGATAGAGAAAATTATGCTGCAAAGAAAATCTATTCTGTCAGATTTGTTACTAAGATTTGAATAATTCAAATATATTCAAAGGGCTATTGCTAGCTATTAAAAACTCAGTGTTAACATGTAAAAAAACAGCCATTTTTTAAAAAAATCCCATTTCCCCTATTTCTCTTCTGCACCTGCTTTTTATTGCAATAGCCACAGGCTGTAATAAGACAGCAGTGTGGCTTCAAGCCTTGATACAAAGGAAGCTCTGTCTGAGCCAGTTACTCATCCACATGACATGATAGCTCCCATTTCCTCCTCAGTCTTGCTTTCCCAGAGCAGTGACAGAAGCCACATTGCAGAACTGTCAAGATCCTAAAAACTGATTGTTAAACACCAATTACCTTGATTAGGTTTCCTAACCAAAAAAAAAAAAAAAAAAGAGAGAGAGAGAGAGAGTGATGTGAACCAAAGATTTACCTGCTATGCTCTAACTTGGTAAACTGGAGCTCAAGCCTATCTTCCCTACTCACAGATCCCACAAAGATCTGCTCAAAAAACGTGGCCATTTCACTTCAGCTAGGAAAAATGCAGCCAGGATCAATCATCCAGATAAATTTTCTGATTATTTTTTAAATGTCATTTGAAAGTCACTTTCCTCTTCAGTGAAGAACTATCTATAGAAATGGATGTAAAGGTATATGAATTTATTCAAAATTTCCCAATGGAAACAATAACACAATTTCTGGGCAAGAAAGTTAAAATTAGACTGACTCTCATACAAAGGGGAAGCATCCAAGTGTATGGCTGTTGGGTCTCTGAAACTTGCAGAAGTGGGGGTTGCTCAGTATTTAGAAAACCTTAACGTAAGCCTTTATCCTTCACCTGAAAGGATTTGCCACCCATTCCTCTGAGACCAGCTTCACTACAACCTGCACACAGAGATTGGCCATCAGTCCCCAGATCTGTCTACTCAGCGGCTAACACCAGTGTGACATGACAAGAAGCTAAAGGATCAAGGTCAGTCTCAGCACGACTCCTAACCCACCACGTGATGAGCAATGCCACGATGGTGCACAGCCCCTCTTGCCTCCCCGAGAATAATCACAGAACCACCTAGGTCAGAAAATGCCCTCAAGATCATCAAGTGCATAAATGGAGAAGTATTTCATTTATTTATTTTTTTTTGGGGGGGGGGGGGCGGGGGGGCATAACATAATATGACGGATGGACAGATAATGGCCTCCCTGCTTCGGCTTTGAGTCCTGCCAAGTGCCTGACCTGTCATCTTCCTCCTTGGTAACTGGGGCAGGAGATAAGACAGGCCATCAACGTTCTTCAGCTCCACAAGCAGAGCAACGGCACACAAATCCTAGGGCCTTGCTGCAAGGCAGAACATTATGGAGGAAAGCATTTTTAGCCACCCAGCTCTGTTACCTGCTGGCCTGGGGATAGCCCTGTCTGGGGGCAAGAAGGGAAAGAGGGCACAGTCAAATGCAAGTACCATATCAATCCTTCAGTGAAGTTATGAGAAGTCATTGATTATCTACACCCACTGACATCCTACCTTCATTGCAAAGTAGATTTTCAATGGGTAAATGGCTTAGGCTAAAATCTAACACCTGCCAAAATATTTGGTAGATGCTACTTGCTGAAGAAAGGGGCAGTCGGAAGCAGGTCTCCACTGACAAAGCCTTTCCTTTACTATTTATTATCCTACCTATTTACATTCTCAAATTCTGACATTTTACTACAAATACTAAAAGTTTCACCTTAAGTTAAACTCAGGCCTGGACTCTGACCCTGCACAGGCAAAGCAACAGGAGCCCAAACCTCTTCTCTTGCCAGCAGAAGTTTTCCTACATGACCAGCTAGCAGCTACAGCTGAAATTCAACTCAGGGCCTAGTTAGCTGTGTGGTCTGGTAAACAATCATGACACATATTTTCAGACAAAAAAATTTAACTGTTACACCTACTACAATTACGCATGATAGAGAGGGCAAATTATCTTGACCTTCACATCAGTATGCCTCCCCTGACCCTCTATTTCTTCTTCTTCTTTTAATTAATCACCTTTACTTTCTGTGTCCCCCTGGTCCATCCATGCAGCAGTGCTAATGAACGAGCTAGAACTGCAGTTGAAAAGAGAAAGGGGATGTTCATCATTTTTATTTAGCTCTGTTATTTGCTTCATTGTTGAACACAGAAAATTATTTGTCATAAAGAAGGGTTCTGGCTCATCAGCTGAGAATAATCCAATTATTTTCCCTTCAATTACATTTAAAATAAATTATTTTTAAGAGTCCTTACCACCACTTTATCACCCACGCATTTCCTGCTGTGTATCAGAAGGTGGCAGACCAAACAGCTAGGGGATTCTGCACCCACTGTCAACCTGCCTCAGAGAGAGAACACCAGGCACCTGACTAGATGTGACTGTCCCCTGAGAAGAAGCATACACTATGACTTTATCACCAGTAGCATGATTTCAACCAATTCTTCAAGACAAAGTCTTGTTGCAACACCAACTGCACCCAGTCTGCAGCATCATGCACTATCAAAACTTCTCCTTTGCTCTAACCGATCACCAAAGAATGACATTTGGATATGACCACCAAAGACAGGTTGGTAGGATTCATTTAGACTGGAAAAAAATACAGACAATGTGATCTGACTCGGGAATGTTGCTAATGGGCTGCTTTAATGCTCCTCCTTCCAGGCAGGCACATCAGAAATCTGGATCTGAATCCTAACATCAGCACCTAGTAGCACTACCAAGTAACCTGACGTTGAGGGTTGTATCCACCGATCATTGTTTCATCTCAACTACCAGCACTACCGAGTAAAACAAGTGCTTTTGTAAGACTTGAGCAAGAGGAAAACTATAGACAAGAAGAGCATCAACAAAAGTAACTGTTCAAAGACTCACTTCTCTTTGCAAACCAAGACGTAAAAAATACTGCCACAATAACTTTTTAGTAATAGATACTTAGCTTTATCATGGAGCTATGGAAGAACAAGCTTTCAAAGTGGAACTCTGTTCTGTGAAAAAAGCAGTTAATTTTTTTTCTCAAACACTTGGAAACATCAGAAAGTCCCTGAGTGCCTATATCTGTATTTATAATAGGTTAACACTACAAAAAAGCTCAGATATTTTCCCCAGTTCCCTCTACCTTTGGAAGATAAAACAGGGAGACGAGAAAGTTGTGATGTTCTTTTGACCTTCTGCCAAAGGTAAGGACCACCTGTCGATTTGAATTTCCCTTGCAAATCTGCTGGAGCTGCAATACTGAAACTGCACTGCTGGTGCCTGCTTTATCTCTGATTAGCCATCATTTGGGACCACTGTTCAACTGATGGAGCAAATGACTGCACTGAGCTGGCATTTCCTACCTCCCCATCACACAACTGTTTAGAATAATATCTCAATGCAACTGAAATGCAGTTTTATTTTTCCTCTCTCATTCTGCCAGAAGAATAAGAAAAATCTTAATACAAAGGTTTATTTTTATCTTATTGAAGAAGGATATTGTATACTCTGATGAACAATACTAGGATTAAGGTGGTCTCAAAGAGATGTTTGCAGCTCAGGATATGCCCACTATGTTCAGAAAGGATGTTTCTCTCCTAGGGGTACAATATTGCCAAAGAATATAGTTTTTTTCTGGTAGCAAGATTTCTCAGGATTTTCCTGAATAGCTGACAAAAAAAAAGACCTAATGGTCTGCTGGCTGTATTAAATATCAGCTGGCATTCCCCAATTTTCTCCAGAGATGGCTGCATTTTCTGTGGTAGACATAGCAATCCAGGAGTACAGTCTTTGCTCCCTGACAGTGCTACAGTGGAGTCAGGTTGCTGCAGTGATTACAGGCACTACTTGCCATCTCCCCTCTCTTTCTCTTTCCTTCTTGCACTAGAGTATACCAGTTTAAAATGGTCTTGACCCTTTGTCTACCATAGTGACCAACTCTCATTGCGTGAGTGTGCTCAAACAGGCCTGGTAATAGACAACCCACTGAGGCTGGCTTTAGCTTTCTGCCACAGACTCCCTCACTTTACTCAACACTGTGCATCCTGTTTGAACGTGACCCCAGATAACAGAAAGCAGACTGGAAGTTTAAGGTGCCTCAGATTAATTATCTGGTCCTGTTTCATTGGTATAAGCAAGTTGTCCCAGTTGGGGCAGATGTGCAAAGCTGCTGTTTTGTGATGTGAAAATTTGTTGTTTTATGAACAAATTAAGTCTGTTCCAAACATGACTCCTGCTCTGCCAGACCTGAGACCCAATGTTTGCAAATACACATTTGACTGACAAGCCAATGAATGATGTCCTCTTTCAAACATGTCCTTGCACATTTGAAAAAAAAAAAAAAAAGAGAGAGAGGTGGGGTTTATAGATTTCTGATTTATGAATTAAATAGAACCTGGGAGCTATTTAAATGAAATCTCCATGGAAACTTGTATTTCACAAGATAAGCCTGTGAAAGAAAAGAGCAATGACAGCTTAAGAAGAGAAAATAATCTTAACAGATATAAGCTCCTGTAAAAAAAAGACTAAATGAATGAAAAAATCCACTAGGAAAGCTGAAGCAAGCAGGTATTCACTGCACATGTTTTGCCAGAACTGAGATATTTCTTAAATAATTAGACTGAACCAGCAGCAGGTTCCATGTACAGTGAATGAGAAAACCCCAAACCAATCTGCAATAACTGTTTGAAAGCTATTTTTCTGAGATACTAAGAGGGCTTTGGTAAGCCACTTTGACTTTGGAAAGTCACTTATCAAAGCTGCAGTAGCTGTGCATGAACACATCTAATATACCCAAAAACCAAAGCTGGATTTTGGGGACTGAATTACAGGAGCTGTGCTGGAACAGTGGCCATCGGGAGCCCACGCTCAGCTCACAAAACAGAGTGTATGCACATAAACCTTAGAAAAGATACTACTCAACTACCTGCACATCTGCCTGACTGCCAAAGTAAATCTGTAAATACTGCTGTAGATTTCACCCACACAATGCCTGGCTCTGACAAGGTAGAGTCTTCATCTCAATAGATAACCAGGACGCTGCCCCCTCCATATAGAAAGCCCCTCTGCACGCTTATTCTGAGGACACCACCTCAATGGCACAAAATATCGTGAGTCCACTGGTGTTGTAAAAAGTTATGTTAAAATGCATTCTAAACTTATACAGAGTGAAAAGTTAACACTGAAAGAGCTTACCCCACTGCTGGCTTCCAGCACAACACAAACAAGCGTGAACAGAGAGCTAGGAGACTGAGACTTCACAAGCCCTGGGATGCAAAGGTGGTGTTCAGCTCTTCAGGATAACCTCACTTGAAAAATGGGTAGGACACAATTTCAGTTAATTGCAGGGCTTAATCCATAGTCCCAGCTGTGTTAGGATTTCTCAGTCTGTGGCATACACATGGCATAGAAGTTCTATTGGGAGACACCCGGCAGTAAGTAGACTAAATAGCAGAGGCAATCCATGGTATGATACACACTGATTCAGAAAGAAAGGGTTTTCTTGTATCAAAATGAACAGCCTGAGAGCAGTACTACATCCTATAACAGAAGATAACGAGTAATTACGATCATGTTAAAAAGCTAAATCTGGTTTTCCTGTTCAGGCAAATTCCCTTAATTACTCAAAATCCTAGACGCTAATATTGCTCATGCAGGTCTCATCTCACAATAAATATATCTGTGCATCCAGGGTCCTAACAATAACCCGTGTCAGATATCTGAAGAAGCTGTTGATAATCATTTAAAAATAAATAATCAGAAACAGTATAGAACAGCACTTCACTTTTTTTTGGTAAAGGAGAAAGTACAGTTCTTTGATCTATGTCTGCATTATTTTTGGCAATAATTCTAATGACATTTTTAACCTTGTGTTCATTTCTAGATTTCACTGTAAAAATGTAGTCCTTCTGAAACACAATATTAAAGCTATAACAGAAGAAAATGAGAAGTTTGAATGAGAGCCAGAGAATTCTCCCCAACTTTGCTGACTGTTCCACAAACGATACTGTCTATATATTGTGCAGTATTCTCAAATTATGAAAAATAAATTGATTCCCTTTGAGGATGCAAGGATATGCCATGGTTTTCCATCTATTGAGACAGCCAGACAGTCCCATCGTAGCAACAGGCCATAAATCTGAAGTGACTCTGGCAAAAATTAAAGGAACTACTTCAGATTTCTTGAAGAAAGAGAGAAAAATCTTCCACTGTACCACATTTTTCCTTGACTTCAATCATTAAAAATCATTATTTGGTTCTGTTCTCACAGTTCATCACAGACAGTGAATTTTTCTAATCTTTTCCTTTACTAAAGAGGAAAAAGCCAACAAACTAGGGGCTACAGGTAACAATTGCAGCTGGGATGAGACTGAAGGACTTCAAACATAGTATCTGTGAATGAAAGATGAGATCTTAATTGCCGTGGTCCTTTACTATAAACTAGCAATTATCTGTGCTTCTAATGGTTATCTGATATTCTTCAGTAATTTTAGATCATCAGGAAATACCCTCTCATATTCCAGCCTACTACACTGAAACAAGTAATGCCAGGAATTCTTCTTCTCTAAAATGTGACAGCTAGCAGCTAAACTTACTGTTGAGGTTTTCCTCATTGCTTTTCCTTCTGTAAGAACTCCTAGAACTTCCTTCTATGTTTTGGTTTTAATTTTTTTATTCCATAGAATTAGCTAATCATAACTTCTGAACTAAGAATTAATTCCCAACTGAAGTACTGGATTCAGACCACTTGAGAGTCAAGCTCTGTTCTTTTTTAAAGATTACATGACTAGAGGTGCAGGATTTTGCTAGCATTACAAAGACTATTGGCACATTCACTTTCAAGAACTTCATATCCAACAAAGTGAAAAAAAAAATAAAACTAAGTTAATGTAATTAATAAAAAGTATGCGTTTATAGCTTATGGTTTAGATAGCAGGACTATTTCTGAGTAATTCCCATGGCTACTTTCTGAGAGTTATGATTATTTTGCTTTGACTTGCTGGACTCAAAATCTTCTCCTTTCCTCAATATTTTCCAGAAAGGTCTTCACAACAACTTTTATTTTCCAACTACCTCCTCAAACTGACCATCTGACAGAAGCACCTCCCTCCCTGATGGGACACATACCACACTGCATCCCTCTGTCACTGTGCTTCACCCACGGTACAACAGAGATCTGGAGGTGACATGGGTAAGGCCAGTGAATCCACACTTCGCATGCTGGTCCCAACACTTGGGTCTGTTACGTAATGTAACACACTCCTGGGGCTCCTGAGCGGGTAGAGGACTTGCTAGAAAAAGAAAAAAGAAGTTCTTTTGATTTACAAGGAATAAGTTATGCTCTTCAAACACTACTGTGTTTGAATGTGGAATAATTTTTATGATGTGCCTGTTAATTAGCAGTTATTGAAGAAATATTTATCTCGCAAGAGTACTAAATCATACCATCACCTAGCATGAATGATGGTGCGGGTCAGGGCTCAGTACTAATTGATTGAGGAAGAAATCATTTGAACTGAGGAGTCGTAATAGCAGACACATTCATAAGTGCAGAGAGAAAAAGGGATCGTTTTTGGACCAGTGTTCTTTCCACGTGACAATGTTGGCTGACTTCTGCTCAAGGCAGTGGTACAGAAAGCCATAGACTGAACTGTTTCAGGCCACGTGGCCTCTTCCAGCTGCTTGTGTGCCACTTCAATCAAAACAAGGTCAGTTAGCAAAAAATAATAATATTTTCATTACTTAAGCTAACACAGCTTATTTAGACTAAAACAAGGAATAATCACACCAGCACTAGTAAAAATGCCTGCCAAACACTAAGCAGGGAAGACAAAAGAAGGTAGAGAAATAAAGGGAGGGTAACATCCTACAGCTGAAATAGCTGAAAATGGAAGATGGGTCTCCACAGCACCATTTCTGCTGGTTCTCTGCATACAGGGATTGAGGGGTTTTTTTTTGTTGTTTTTCTTTAATTCTGTTACAGAAATCTGTTATATTCAAATGAAACAGATGATTATTATTAAAAGGCACAATTTTCTGTTAACACTTGAAAGGCAAAGAAGACTCCCAATACCCTCCAAATATTTAGAAGATCCCCCATCCTACTTTCCACATGAACACAGAAGTTTTCTCGGAGCTATAGTTCACTACCACATTAAAAGTGAGAGTCTTTTCTGACCTGGTTATTTCTAAGTCTTAGGGACTTACTCATTAGCAAGACAGTAGATGCAATAGGGCTTCTCAAAGCAAATTCTTGAGGACTGGATTTATTGCTTTGTCACAGTCTGCAGGTTTGAATGTTGCTTTACAGGATGGTTTCCTTCCAAAGGGCCTAGTTGGAGCATTTTGATTTATGGATGCAACATCATTCACAGACTCAGAGGCCATCAGATTCAGCACTAAACTCAGGATTCTCCTGAGATGTCTTTCGGCACTTTTATTGCTCCACCACAGTTGCTTTCAAATGCTTTAGAAACACTTATAAACTCAAACAATGGTATAAGTTAAACCTCTGTTTTTTCACAAGAGGGGTATCTGGTGCAGACTAAGGTTTTTTGGCTGTATATGTGTATGAGCAAAGGAGAGAGAGACCAGGAAGAAAAGCTCATGGAAAGCCATTTATATCTGACAGGAGCTCAACGGGCCTTGCTTCCACAGCCCTGAAATGCCCACAGAGGTTTTCTTATCACCTCACTTTACCACTGTATCTTTGCAGCAGAGCTGTCCTTGGGGGAATGACCAAGTCGGTGGCGCAAAGGTCTTTGAATGCTAAGGCAGAGACCTTGAACTGCACTCTGCATTACAGAGTCAGTCCTCAGCACAGAACATCAGGCTGATGTGCTCACGGTAATGGTTGTTGCTAAGCAAAAGGAGCTGATGGCTGTCTTTTGTACTGAAGTTTTCAGGATGTGTGGCCTCGCTGAATGGTCGGGAGGTCAGGAATGCATAGGTCATCCTGGTCAGACCCAGGCCCGATTGAATGGGACACCTCTGATGGCAGATGGAAAGGGGAAATTTGCTGCCATGGTTGTAGGCATCTGCAGCAGCAAGGAGTTCAAAAGAAGCACAAGGCTGCATACGGTCCTAGCCCAGTCCCACGCCTCCCCACCTTAACCTCTAAAGACGTATCTCTCCTTAAAATATGCAGCAGAAGGATATCTTGACTTAATACAACCTCAGCCCTGCCAAATTAGATTTAACATAAGGTCAACCAAGAAACCATGCTGTGAATGTGTGACACAGAGGAGACAGCAAAGCAGTCGAGTGTATTATTTGCTGGCACTGTCTTGATTTTCTCCAGTTCTTTCACTCTCTTTACACTCCAGAGAATTGTAATTATGCAGAAGAGTCACAGAAGATGGCTGAGCTTATCTACAGACCTACTGGTGCTGTAGTCCCAATGTCTCTGCTCCTATTCTCTATCACACAGCCACACCCCATCACCTTCACCTGTTATGACTCTCATGTTCAAAAGTTAGTCCAGTTCACTAAACTGAGAGAAAACTACACATTTTCGGCAAGTTTTTCTACCAAAACCAGCCCTCACTGGCTCAGTAAGTGACAGGGCTGTAGAGCTGAGACCAAGAAGGATATAAGGATCAGATCTGCCCATACAGCAGGGGATTATAAACTGTACCTGAGCCCTCCGAGAGTGCCTGGGGCAGGAGCTGCGATCACCAGACAGCAGTCTGAGCTCAGGGGAACTTCACTCGCTCAGTCTAAGAAATAAGGCCTGACCCATTTCAGAACATTTCCTTTATGCTCGTACAGCTCTGGGAAATAGGACAGCCGAACGTGCACGGGAATCAATAATAGCCAAGTGCTACAGCGAGTCCATTAGGATCAGCCCATCCATCAGGGCCACAAGAGCTTTTTCCATGCCTCACTGTAGCCTGAGGCCTGGCTGAGACAGATCCGTGGTGTCCACCCCAGCTCTTGACTGGCACGTTCAGAAAAGAGGGCTCTTGGCAGGAGTTTAAAAGGCCACCCCTCATCAAAGCATGAGTTTTTAGTCCTTGCTACCAGGATATTGCAATGCTTCAGAGTCCCTCAGTAAAACATAATCCAAGAATATGGAAAGAGTATCACTGAGCTGTAGTTTCTTCACCTTTTGTAATTAAGGAAGTACATAGGGGGATGAGGAGGGGGGTGGCTGTTCTTGGGTAAAGAAGGCAACTTTTTTCTTTTTTTCCCCTGGGAAATGTAAAAGGAGTGGTTTGTGTTCAGCAAATGAGGATTCGCACAAATGCCATAGTCTCCCAAGGTGATGGATTCCACCATTTAATCTAATGTAAAGTCACCAGCATCTCTGGTGACTTTGGGTGTGATATGGCAATACAGTGCCAGAAAACATCCTTCCCTTAGGGCTCTATTTCTTTGGCAATTTGGGGAGCCATTCAATTCATGGATTTTGGGGGTGGTTGGGGTGGGGAGTGTGCAACATTGCCTAGACTGCTAATTCCAATTTAACATGAATAACTATGAATTTATTCTCCCATGGACTCAGATCTTTTGCATGGGCAACGGCTTTCAAGAATATAAGTAATGAAGAAGCCATTACACCACTGAGTGATTTATTTCATTGATCTTCACTGCTAGAGATGCACAAAACTCGATGAGCATTTCTCACTTCAGGACTTAGATTCAAACTACTCCAACGCAGTGGGCAGAAGGGGCTATATCACACAGCAGGGTTTTTTGTTTGTGTGTTTTACAGGTAGATGATACCAGAAATGAGCAGAGGGTCTATTGCATTGTAATTGTAATAGATTTTGATTTCAGCTGTAAAGCTTAAGTCTAAGCGCACACATTTTTAACACCAGCTATTAGGGAAAGTAAAATAATTGCACCAGTGTTACCAAAACTTCTACAAATTACATGTGGACTGTTTTCTTCTTGCTCAGTATGCTGAAACACAGCAGGACAACAGCAATAAAGAAAGGCAGGCACACATGTGCTGTCTTCTAGGAGATTGTTCCCAGGGAAAACAACAGGGTTAGGGATTCTTGCAAAGTCAGAACTCAGAATAAAGTAGGAAGGCTGTACTCATCAGAACACCAGTCTGCATTTGTGCAAATTAAAACTCAGAAGGAAAAAAAAAAAAAAAGACAAATAGGTTAATCTGTTGTAAACTGATTTTGACCCTGAAGGTGATCACAGGTACACAGCATTACGGCACTTTAAACTGTTTTATGCAAAGCTTAAAAAAGACCCAGCAACAAACAAAGCTTTTTTTGTGTTTGCTAAACAAAGCATGAAAGAATAGTGACAAAAGTAGGAGGAGCCGAGTTTGTCCGGACAAAGCCAGGAGGAGGAGCCCTCATGCAATGGAAATGCAGTTCAGTGGTCCTGGATTGATATGCTCATCCTTTAAACCCCCAGGGCTGGGAGATCACAGGGCCTGAAAGTCCATCAAAGAGCACTTCTCTGCATTGATCCAGTCTGGAGCGGAAGGCTGGTGGGGGTCTGCACTTCTGTATGAGGCTGCCTCCGAAGATAATCAGCTTTTCTTCCTTGGAAATTAGGGAATCCTAAACATCAAGAAAGTGTTATTTCAAGTATGGCATCTCTCTAAACCTACAGAAGGCTGAACATGTGTGGGGTTTTGTTGGTGGTGTTGTTCGTAAATAAAAACAAAACAAGCCAGCGTGTAACATTACAGGCCGGTAAACATTTTAACTTGAAATTACACTCTTAATGCTTCACTTGTTTTTTCAAACCTGTCAACAGCACAACCTGCAACAGAGGCCTTTAACGCACTCTGACACACTTTCCTATTTCTGTTTGGATGCTCCAGCAGCACAGTAGCACCCACCTAAAACCGAAACAGAATGTCTTTTACTCACCCAACAACTTGTTAGGTTACCTTGTACTGCAGGCAGGCAATTACACGTCACTTCAGCTTCTTAGTTTAAGACACTTCAGGTTTGACAAACGGGAAATTGCCAGCCTGGGGAACATTTAGCCCTGACAGCCAGCCAGACTCGGATTCGCTTTAGCTTCCAGGTGATGAGCAGCTCGGCTGGGGAAGCCCTGCTCTACCTCTCCCAGCTCTGTGTTGGGTTTATTCGAACTCATAGAGCCAACGTGCCTATGTTAAAGGGTTGAACGGAGTAAGTGTGAGTGAAATCAGGCAATCGAGCACTCTCCAGTGTAACTAGAGACTGAAAGTCATTAATCAGCAGTTCATTTGACACTGGAAACTGTTAGGATATTTTATTTATTCAAGGGGAGCAGTGTTGAACAAACAGAGGATGATATGCGCTTTTCCATCACAGCATGTGCAATCTGACTTGCTAAAACTTTGGAATATTTTAATATCATTAAATAGCTACATTTGGCTACAATAAATCAAATGGCTGACAAATTTGTGTACCCTAGAGATCCTGACCAGTGACAAAACAATCTATGATATCCTGGTATTTGAAACTATTTCAGGTGACTGCATCTACTGCAAAGAAATATGGTTAAAATCACTTCTGAGCATTACCTTTCTGTGTGTATAACCACAGTTAAGAGAAAAAGCTCAGTTGCTTGCAGTGGTCCATTTTGTGATTTTTGAAATGTGAAAGTGTCGCAAAGGATGCAATTCTCCCAAAACACTCAGCACTGGCACAGTGGTGGTGTTATTGGGATTATCAGGCCAGCAATCTGAGGGCTTTGGAAATCACACACTCATACAAAGTACTTTGCTGAGCAAATTTCGACCAAATTCTGTGTGTGCTAACAAGCCTTGGGTGTGGTAGATAGCTAAAAAATTAATAGTACAGAAAGATGTTCTTTTTTGCTCTCAGAATACAGACATTTCCCTTTCACTTTCTTCTGGAAAATAATCACACTATTGAAAACTGCAGTAGTCAGAGAAATAAGAGATTCCCTTTCTGTTATATGCATGCTCTTAAGTGTTTTTAAGGATATTTATCATTGAAAATAGTCTTATCCTGCATGGGTAAAAAGTTGATTAGCCAACATTATTAACTATTTTTATTACGCCAATATCTATATCTGCCTCCAGAAAGATTACTAATCTAATCATTATACAGTGTAGAAAACAGCTACTGATTCCAGAACCTAGTAATCTCTGGCTTCTTTTACAGAGGGAATTTTACAAGTAGAATTTTCCCATTTAAATTATTCTGATTTATTTAGTGTAGACATAAGTAGTAATAACTACTTATGTAGAAGTGATACAGTAAACTGGAAAAAAAAAAGGCGTTTTTGTTCTGGCGCAATCACGTCCATGTAGGAGATCACACTAGTAAAATGAGACAAGCAAGCACCCTACAAAGAACTGTAGGAAAAAGGTTACTGCTCATCAGTCTGCCCCCAAGCATCTCTGCAACGCCATCTGCCAAAGGTCATCACCTCCTCAGCCCCAGCAGCACTACTCGCCTGTTTGCTTCCAGAGATGCTTCGGTCAGAGCAAGCCAGGTTAACTTGAACAGTTTAAACAGACTCAGGTTTGCTTAACCTAAAGCTAACCTGGAAGTGCTCTTGTAAACAGCTTTGCTGGTGAATCTGAGTTATAAAGTTATGTACACCTGGTACCAGCACAGATGGACCTAGAGAGCAGACACACTTTTGAACCTTAATTAAAGCCAGAGACTTCCTTGGGTAGGTTTCCCTAAAACTGAAGTACATACCTACAGAGCCAGGTTGTCTGAGGCCGGATGGATAAACATCAGAGATCCCTATTGTTTCTCTCAGTCCATTTTCTGCTGGTAATTTCGGAGCCATCAGACAAGGACAAGCAGGTACAAGGAGGGTAGCCACTGAGATGGCTCTACAGCTTGGCATGGGGAGGGCATTGCATGCCTAAGGACTTGTCTCAAAGACAAAAGCAGGCAATTGGGATTAGCTGAATTTAAGAAGGGTGATAAAAGGTAGGGGATCAACTGCTTACATGGGAAGATATGGAAAAGACTGAGATGAAAGTCATTAAAACAGTGGTTAAAGAAGACAAACTTAGCACAAGCATTTTGACTTCCTAATAATCAATATATTAAAATCAAACCAAGACATATTACAGGGTGAAGAGCATTAGCAGGAACTGTTCACAAAGAGCTTGAAATGAAAAGAAAGGTTGAAGAGAAAAAAAAAAAAGAAAAAAAGATGACTACTGTGCTCCTGTGAAGGACATCCCAATGACCGATATAATGAGCTCAGTTTTGAAATGAACTCAGTTTCAGATACATCATGAATTAGTGTGCATGTATATAAAAGTGCTTACAGGTGTCAGGAGGCAGCAACAAATGCTGAGTTTGTTCCACAGTCTCAATGGAAGACTTTCAGAACATTCCCACAAAGAAAGAAATGTGTTTGATGCAAGATACCAAACCAAAGCACATCCCACCATAATAGGAATCTGAAAAAATATACAAAACCGAAATAGTCACCTCAACTTTTATTAGATTATTGTAATCACTGGAAGGATTTATTTGAAGCACAAGACAGCACTGCAGCATGCTATCTTTTTGTTTAGCACAGCTCAAGAGTTTGGGTTCCTGCAACACGAGCAGAATTCCATCCATTTCTAGGGCTGCAAAGGAAACCCACTGCGTCTGTAATCGGAGAAATACACTCGGTATAGGTGATACTTCCCACAAACATACTTGGCTGTATACTTTGGTGTAGTGTTTTCATTATTTACACAAAAAACTAAGCACTAGTTTTTCTACTAGGCATGTCATGTGAAGGAGTGATGCCCAGCTGTGGGCAAAGACGCTGAGAGTTATAAGAGAATGTTAAAGGGAAGACAAAGCTGAAAATTCAGCCGAAGCAAAACAAACATTGTTTCATTTAAGTGCAACTGTGTGTAAAAGTAAATGCACTGTCTTTTTCTGAAAATATAGTATGCTTCTTTTAAACAGCCAAATCAAAACAAGCGTGCTCACTACTGGACAGAAATGGGTGCACTGCTAGGCTTCCCTTGCTTCAGATAACACTACAACACTTAGTTATAACTAAGAACAGACCCAAAGTTTGCGAGTTCAACCTTTGGTTCAACATGCATACAGCATCCAATCTGTTTTGCACAATTTTAGATATTCATGAAGCATGCAGCGTGAAGTACTTTTCATTTTTGCTATGCTTAGTAAATTAGCCAGCGAGCGGGGAGTAGACAATAACAGCCAATTCCTATTTGATGACTGGGTTTGATTTGACGCATCTTTTAGTGTTTTGATCATTTGGACTGAAGATAAGATGCACACAATTTGGTAGCTGGCAAAGTGGGATTTAATAAGTCTGCTGTAAAACACAGCATGTATGCAAACAGCCCAGAGGATTAGACTCCACTTGCTTAGTTTAGAACTTGGTGCAGCCAACCTGAATAATCAAACGGAGGAACAAAAGTTGTGAATCCCCTCAATGCACTGCTTCATTAGGATCTCCTTACAAAAAAAGAAAATGGGACTCATCTGATCAGTCAGATTTTATGGCATCTGATTAGACCACCATTTTCTCAGCAGGTCCCCTTTCTTTAAACTGTTGACTATGGATGGCCTGCTGAATAGGATGAACTTTGGACCACTAAATTGCAGCATTATGGTTATTTAGTGTAATTTATGAAAAAGAGAGAAGTCGTGATCACCTACTTCATATTGCTAATGATATCTCCATTTATCAGAACACATATGAGTTTGGATCATCATTTTTGCCTCACAGTCACAGGACACTGTCCAATTAGGTATCAAAGAAATTATGTTTGCCAATGGGGCTGTACGAATACTAAATTAAGATTTAATAGTCCTTATATAATCATTTATTACTGTTGACTGTTTGCTGCCTTGCATTAAGTTCCACATCATCTCAGCATGTTTACTTCAAAGTTTCCTTCATTTAGTATTTTCTATTTGCATTTTACTGAGACTAGTCTGAAAATTAAAAGAAAAAAAATCTGAACTTTATTTTTCTGCTCGGCAGTGTTTCATCTAAATATCAATTAAAACCAGAATAAATTAAAAAGATGCTATGAGAATTACATTATTATGATTTCAGTGTAAAAGTCCCCTCCCACAGAATGAAAAAAGACAGATTTCCAGTTACAGAAATTATCACTTTGTCTTTTTTCCCTAACAAATAAGACTGCCAAACACTTCTCATAGAGGCAAATTTCTAAATTGCTGATTATTACAGGTAGTGATTCACTATATCAGTTCCTAACTACCCTTATAAGCTGGAGCTATGCAAGTTAACAACGAACTATCAGAGAAGACAGGAACAACACCAGTAGCCAATGCTACTGGGCAGAAGACGATTGAATAGGCATCACAGAAGCAAAGCATACAAGGACTGAACAAGTGTCCTGTCCCAAATCCATCCAAACTACTGGAATGTCTCCAGCCCCCTCACAACTAGCTATATAGCGTATATATAGATATATACGCACACATGCAGTTGTATAGCTGTGTACTGATGGTAGATACCTGCCCCTCTGCTGCCAGCAGGAGGTTGACGGGCACTTCTAACCTACCCCAGTCCCAACAAGTCAGGTGCACATAAGCCCTAGAAATAGAGCTCAGCCTGAGCCCGAAGCCTAATTCTGAATCCAACCTCTGGAAACACATCTGTTGCTGTCATTTATTAATAAATGGCCATCGGGACATTGCTCTGGAATAATTGGGAACTAGTTGCTGTCACTTATTAATAAATGGCCATCGGGACATTGTTCTGGAATAACTAGGAACTAAATGTGATATAATTATTCCAGCACAACTTCTGTGATCACTTCTGGTTTGAATCCACTTTGGAACAGTGAATCTACTCATGAAGTTCTTCTAAAAGAAGGGTTCATTTTGTCAGCTTTCTCCTATACTCAAAACATGGTTCATTCGGTGTCTTCTCTGCAGATTTTTCTGCTGTCACACCTAAGATCCAGTATACTCTGCTGAGTAGTTTTTACATGGACAAGCAACAGCAGCTTTCCCTACAGCAGGAGCTTTGTTCTCTACAATATTTTGTTAACATGATGATTATTTCTGTAATTTTTTCTGTGGGTCACAGTCCTTATTTGCTGTCACAGAGACCTTGAAATCACTGTGGGCTGATGCATGCTCTGAATCTTTGGATTTTGATTAGCAGAATCAAACAGCAGCAGATACTGCAAAACACCCCCAGAGTACACTTAGGCAGGATGGAGAGAAAAAGCCGCAACAAGTGAGGAGCGTGTGCCAGCCCTACACCACAACACTACCCCTCAGAGGCAGCAAAGTTCATTACACTGGACTAAAACCTAGAATGACGTAAGTTTTATCTTGTTTCCCATCCCAAATTGCTACTTTCCACTCAACAATGGAAAACTTGCTGCAACAATATTTCCAGGGAAAAACTTTTTGTTAGATTTGCTACAGTTCATATCCATGAAGCTGTTAGCTGTGAAACAACTGTAAAGTTATCAGCACAGCCCCAGCTACACAATACAGCCCTGCTCTTTGTATGCAAAAGAGGTCCTCATCTGTCCTCCTCCTTATTCTGTACATGTTGTAAAAGCAGCTCCTTAAGAGAAATGGGGAGAAACTCTGTACAGGGTAACATCATATGATGACACGTCTCCAGTGTTATTCTCTGTAATACATATTCATCTAAGATCAGCTTTGTAAATAAATGGTTGTCTTGTACAAAAAAATGCTATTGGGTAAGGAAATCAGTCAGGGAGTTTCTCAAGTACCAAATGCAGCTCTCCTACTGGCTCTGCAAAATCAGATGCTGATGCCTCCCATTTTGCAGCATGCTCAGCAATGACAAAAAGAAGAGAGGAAGCCAGAAGAAAGCCATTCGTTCAGCTGTCAATGTACATAAGTGTCCACAGGTGTCATCAAGTGTGAAGAAGCAGTGGCAGCCATTTGACATCGCTGCTTCTGTGGACGAAATTTTTACAGCAGAGGCAGAATTTGCAAAATCATGCCATTCTCCTGCCAGAATTCATCAGCTCTTGGGATGTGAAGCTCTGGCTAAAAGGTCCCCTGGCAGCTGAATAGACAGAATCCAAGGACAACTCTTGGGCAGGATGAGCAGGCAGAGCTCAGACCTTCACGTCATCTGCAAGCGGCAGGAGACAGAGCTCTGCTAAAGTTCTCTGAGCCTCCTGTCATCGCAGCGTTTGTGTGCTGGTTGTCAAAGACAAGCATCACTCTGGGTACAGAGTAGGGAAACCATTCTAAAAGCCTTCAGTTGAGACAGCGTAGTGTTTGGTAAAGAAACCTGTCTCGGTAATTACTTGCTTGTCTTAGAGCCTTTGCAGAGCTCAGCATCCCTTTTTCTAAGTTTCTAGAGGGGCTCTGCATTAAAAAAAAATGGTAGTGGTGGTAATGCACATTACAGAGCTGAGGATGAAAAGAAAGCAAGGTAAGAAAGCAAGCAAGAAAGCGAGGTAGCTCATCCTCTGAGAATGAGTATTTCAGGAAACAGGATAAATGAAAGCATGACCATTCTGGGATACCTTCTGATGCTGAAATCACAGTAGTATCATCAAATGAACCTCACATAAGCAAACTTTTTCTGAGACCAGATAAAGTTCATGGTACTCAGTGAAGTCAGATGAGCACATTTCTGTTTCCCTATATACCATCCCCTCGTCAGATCTCCCACCTAAGCAATGAGACTTGCTCTTCTGAGTCAGAGCACCCACATCTCTTGTGTTGGCAGGACAGGAAAGCAGATTTTCTCCCCAGCTGGCATGTTGGCACCAAACTGGAGGCACTTCAGCACACTGTGACTGTACACATATATAAACACTACTCCACATACACCCTGACTGTGTTCACGATCCCAGTAATACAACAAAATTGAGGCTGTAAGAAGCTAGTATTGCCTAGTACAGAAAACAGAAAAATCATCCCTATAGAGCAGCAACATGTGGCAAAGGAGTGGAAAGGGATAAAAATAGGACCTGATCTCCTAAACTGCTGTGGCAGGATTCACAGAGAAGGTCTCCCAGAACTCTTTAAAAGAACAAGCAAACAAATAAAACAGAATTACAAAAACCAGCAAGCGACATTAGGATCCCATGCATAGGTTTTCAAGAGGCAGCTGACATTTAATGGTTTTCCTTTCCAAACTGGTACCATTATGCAGGGTGGGATGTAAACACGACCTGACCAAGAAAGTGTGTAGACACCTGGCTGCTGCCCATGACACAAACCAAGGCTTAACCACTGCACGTGGTTGCATTAACAGGGCCTGAATACAAACCACCTTTGCTAAAAAGGGGTGTAGGTAGGCAGCTGGAGCTGTTCCTACACAAAATGGCTTTTGCACAGATTGCACTGAACTGAAGTGATGCCAGAGAGCTTATTTGAAGTAAAACTGAAACACCTCAAAAATAAAAAATAACAACAAAAAAAAAACTTGACTAGAAAGACTACTTTATAAACCTATAATCATTTCTGTATATCAGTAGAGTTTTTACATGAAGCAAATACTTCTGCTTTTTGCTCAGAGGTCCCAACTGGATACAACATGGGCACACAAAATTTACATAAAATGTAGAGGTTGTACAGTAAAATCTTAAACAGCACATCACTAACAGAAACAGCAACTTTTTCACACTTCTCACCTCTGCACATACACTTCATATTTCCAGTGTAACACAGAACAAAAAAAAAAAAAGTAAGGGGTTCAAGTACTTAGAAATTATACTTGGCCCAGAAATAGACTGTGAGTTGTGTCATTTATATGATATAAGTAATACATGATTGTCATTTTAAAAGCAGGTTTTCAAAAAGGCTCAGATATGTTTCAGTAAGACTTATTTTCTCCCCTGTGGAAAAATGCAATGTGTATTCTAACAATTATTACACCTTTATTCTGTGCATCAACTCTGTTTCTAAATGTCTGAACTGACAGCATGTCTGGTCACATGAGTCCAGTCGACAAATTTGGCTAACGGTAACGCTTTAGGACAAAATTATGAAAAAAATGACAAATTAGTAATGGCACCTAATCAATAAATGACACAATATGGAATCCATGAAGCTGATAATGCAACTTCACAGTTCTCTCATTTCATAAGATAAATTTCTAGAGGTAAACATGTGCGAGAAGATGTCTCATTTACGTTGGCTTTCCCCCAGCAAATAATACATTTATCTGGAATTATATAGATTATGGTTCTTAAATGATCAGCAATACACTACTTTCAGAACCTGGCTACTTTTAACCTTTTAACCCTAAAACAGCCACTAATAACTAGTCTACAAAGTGCACTTGCCTTAAGATACCCTTTGATGCAATAGAGTGTGCTTCAGATAAAGTTCCCATCAAGAATATTATCACTACACTAACAGCCCTGTTTGTCTTTTCTAAAGGAACTCCATAACTTCTCCACTTCATTGAGAAAATACTACCACAGCACTGTCATTTTGGGAGGAACTCCTAAAATATTTCAAGACTAACCTGGCTTTCAGATCAATTTTCCTTCACTGCAGTCAGATGCTATGTTAAACTACTTCAGTAGTAATACTGGGAAGTTTGAAATTACTTACCTTTATTCTTATGACTAGCTTCGGTGACTTATCTAAACTTTTCAGGCTGAGATTTCTTGTGATGTTGTTTGCACAAAAAGAAATTATTCTTTTAAAAAATGAAGAAAAATTGTTTTATGATTTTGAAACAATCAGACAGGAAGCTGAGTTAATCACAGCAGAGAAATTACGGTTAGGACTCCCCCTTCCACTGTTTTCTCATCATTCAGACCAAATCTAGATGTAAAGAGCCCAAATCAGCTGTGTATGTGATGAGGTCAGGGAAATGTTCTTTGTTAATTTACTTATCTGGAGAGGTACTGAAGGCACCCTCTGCTCTCGTGAGCTGGCAGCAGCTGAAAGACTCTAAAATAAACTCCTTAAGCTTTCTTTTTACTATTTCCATGGTGGTACTGGCATGCTTAGAAGGACAGATGAGACATTTTAAAACTACAAAATTGACTTTTAAGGACTTGTTCAACTGACCGCTGCTGTTATTTCCAGGAAATGAGAAGAACATATTACACCAAAACAGTGTGTCCCTCAACTTCTTTTTTTTTATTTGTTGGTTGAAGTTCACAAATAAGGGGAAAGCACTATGCAACAGGCAGATTTTTGCTGTCCTTCTCTCTTCTCTGACACAAATCCTCTCAGGCTTTCTCCTCCCTTAGAGATTGCAGCCATAACCTTCAATCCTTGGGAGAGGAAAGGGAACAGAGCTTTCAGCTCACGCAACAGAGTGCTGCCCATCCATGCATTTTCTTATGACTGTTCATGGGTACCAGAACAGTACAGATGGATAAAAGTACATACAGTTGAATGAAAGCGACTACAAGAGCTGAGCTTCTTATTGCCAGCATACATTAATGTTGTGTTCAATGAAAATTTTAAAGCCTTGCTGTTTAGAGCAGTAAATATAAGTCTATGCTTTTCAATGTTTTTAATGGAGGGAGGGAAAATGTTTTAACTGAGGGAAAAAAGAAAACATTTCATCATGGCAAAAAAAAAAGTCTTGAAAAATTAGTACATAAAAATTATTTCTTTAGATGATTTTTCTCAAACACAAAAGACTCTGAAAACAGAGGAGTCTGTTAAAATAATAATAATAATAATAATAATAATAATAATAATAATAATAATAATAATAATAATGCTTTAACCTCCTGATAAGGAAAAATGAGGATACTGACTCACATCGCCAAGACTCACCCGTTCGCAGCAAGGATTGTACTTAACCCTGATCCTGCAAAGCTTAAGCACATGCCTACCTTGACTGCTAAGAGCACTCATATTCCACAGCAACAGAAAAGGGCACAGACAATAAAGGTGAACAAAACATACTCTTGCTTATCTTGAAAAACTGGCAAAACAGACACAGATGTATTTTAACCAAATCCCTTAAACACACAATTCTGACTACTACACGTAACCTTGAGGCAGAGAGCATCACAACTTCCTCAACCACACCTACAGACATGATTTCATTGCTTTAAATCCATGCTACGCTAAAACAGCTCACACACCACAATTCTTACAACTGCTCTCTTCTTGCACTGGTATTAGCAAGAGTTTAATCCAGCTGGATTGAAACTGGACCTCAGGGCCTCCGAGCATGGGCACTGCCACAGCACGAACATTAAGTCAATAAAATACCATATATAATTAAGAAAATGCCAGCCCAGCACTCGAGGGTGTTTGGCAGGAATAGATCATTCCTTCACGCTTGGATTCACACCACCCAACGTGTGCAATGATGATCTTCAAGTTAAGTTGCTGTAGTATATCTTGGGTCAATTTACACACACCTCTACACAGGATCTCAAAGAAATCAAATTTCTTCCGATAGTATTTTATTACCACCTATAAAAAAAAAGGGGGGGGGGGGGGCGAATGCTTCTCATTTGCAGAAATGCTGATTCAATATGTGCATCGAAACTCAGAAAATCTTTATCCTTACCAGTCAGATGAAAACTCTGACCAACATCACCATGAAAAGTTAGCTGTTACAGATACTGCAATGTCAGCTCTGCAAAATGCTCTACGAAATATTTCTCTTTTTCCTATATGTCTCTGTTCAAGCAATGCCAAGTATCCAAACTGTTACTTTCTAAACAAATGTATGTATGTGTATATAGCATGACAGGGAGAAGAAAAAGAGATTTTAAGTATGATTACAGGTTCTTCGAAAATCAAAGCAGTTATTTTCCAAGCCCTTGGAGAAGACTGTCTCCAGCCAAACATTTAGAACAAGAGGAGGTTGTATATACCCCTAATTTATATTCATTACAATGAAATGTGCCTCTATTGCCTCCCATCACCTTAATGAAGGGTTAATTTAAAAATCTAATTGGGAGCTAAAAGTGCTGATGTTATTAAGCTCTCTGACTGGAAGTAAACCTGCACAGAGACAAAATATCCGCTAAAAACCATGGCCAGATCTGCAACTCCTGATTGTGCTCAATGTCTTACATCTCTGCTAAAGTAATGCCTATCACCTAAACAGTGCTTTCAACTCACAAACACTTTTTGAAGGAGGTTAGAACTGCTGCACAATGCCAAAGATCTGGAAACTAAGGCATACAATAAATAAATAAATAAATAAATGTGCATGTGCAAGTCATGTGCATAACAAATGTAATGACTGATCCTCTAGAAAAGGTAAAAGAACTTGCAATTACCTTCTTATAGAAAAATATATATATATAGTAGTGCATATCAGTCTGGACAACTACACTGACCAATAAGTCGATCTCATGGTTTTCCAGGTTAAAATTTTCTGTCAACCTTAAAAATAAGCCCCTCTCTACCTTTAGTATTATATGCAATGCATCAAGTCCTCTGCTCACTTACCTAGCAACCTGCAGCCCTATAGCCAGAGCTCAGAGAATGGGCCTTTGCTTCCATACAAACCTATAATCTCCGTATCACTTTTAGAAATATTGATACAATTAGTAAAAATAAATAAATAAATAAATAAATAAATAAATAAATCTCATGTCTTGGACATTCTTGGCAAACACATAATTTTAGAGTGGCTTGGATTTCCTCTCCTCATGAAAAGGGGATTTCACAGAGGCACATCACATTTCAACAGGAGGCACTGCTATGTAAGATGCTGTCCCCTCTGCAAGGGGGACAGTGAGAGACAAGAGCAGTGAGGAGAGTTGTTGCTGAGCAGCCCTTTGGAGAAGTCTAGGTTATCATAAGAGGCCTCTTCTGATGTGTCTCAGGGCAACGTTGATCAGCTATGGTCCAACCCTCAGCATCCTTTTTTTTTTTTCCTATATTCCCAGTCATATCTTCATTAATCCTGAGCAGAGGAAGAACTGTGGACGTCCCTTTGCCATGGAAGAAGGGCCAGGGGAGCACGTTACCTAGATATTGCGTGCTCATCACCAGCACAGATGAAAGCAAACCTGCAGCTTCAGACCGGGCTCCACCCCAGGGTGGAAGGGAGCGGAGGAATGCAGTCCCCTCCCAGCAGCCAGCCCGGGATGGGCCAACTCCTTCACCTCCATCTCAGACTCCTCCACCTCTCCTCCCACCTCCACCTCTTCCACCTCCACCTCCCCCGTCAGCACATTTCACAGGGACTTCACAGATGAGGGTATCCCTGGCCATCACTGATAACAGTAACACCGAGTACACAAGAAGATGGCCTTAGGGCTCAGTAATGGGTTTATCACACTTCTGACTTAGAGGTCACAAGTTTGACACATCACCAAGGTTGGCAGTGTCCCAAATAACAAGTCGGCTGGGGAAAACAGTGAACGCTATGGTCTCCAGCTTGTGGGCTTGGGGGAAGCAACCACTCCTGCTGGAATTGCTCCAACACCGTCGCTTATAAACACAAAGTTCACTTGAAATCGTTCTCAGTACCTCTGAGTTTTCCAAAACACTTTCCAGCATGGTAGGCAACACTGCTAGAATGGCATTCATCACCTGCTTGCTCGTAAGTAGCTCCTGGAAAAGCACCGCTTGTTTTTTAGGGCAGAACTTGCCGTGTTCGGGTGCTGGCTGGGAAATGGGGATGGCACAGCGTGGGCCAGCTGAGGTGGCACCCCCTGTGGCACTGCTGACCTCAGGTACCACGCAACCTTTTCAGGCGAGCCAAAATCAAACTGTTTCCCTCCGAACTGCCTCTCAACAGAGTACGATAACTCAGCAAGCGGCTGCGGAGCTGTCTGGGCGACGTGGGTAGGGCGGGCAGCTGGGAGGGGTACACTGCGTATCACCTGCAGCTATAGATCCCCATGTCAGTCCCTTCACTCAAACAGCCATCAACATGCATCTGGCCTCCACTCAGATCCCGCCTCTAATTCCTTCTGAGTGCTGGAACATGTGTGTCCTGATCGTAATGAAGCATGATTTGCACTCCCAGGTACAAGGATAAGGAAGAGACATTTAACAGCATCTTACCTAGCCTTCACTAGTGCACTGAGCATGGAAGCCACAAGCTCAGAAAAACTGTGTCTGCTGCAACAGTTACCTGGATAGGGGTACAGAGCCCCGCTCCTGCTGGTCTGCAGCGTCCAAGGTAATTTTCAAAAGCACACAGGGCTGCACTGTCCCGTTAAGGGGTCCTCAGGACCAAGTTACCTAGTCTTTAAAACTGGAATTACAAGGCTAACTGCCTCCACAGTGTGCCTTGAAAAGCATTGCACAAAGCCCTGGAGTTTAACAGGATGAAGGTTGCATCCAGTGGCACCCCAGATGACAATTTCAAGTTCTCACGTCTTCGAGCACCCACTGGAATTGACTGCGCTGCCGTGTGTGGATCAGTTCAAAGTCAGGTATCAAATCAATTAAAAAAAAAATCAAATAAATAAATCAAATAAACAAGATCCGCACCCAACTTTTCTCTCCTGAACGATTTCAGAGCAATATACCAACATTCGCATGCTGCGTGCTGCTGTGAGCTCCGAAAAGTCGCACTCTGCACTGTTCCATCTGGGGATTAGAAAAGGTGCTGTACATCCCCGAGGGCCCTGACGCACAACTCCCGTCGGGTTCAGCAGTGGAAGCCACAGAGATCACTTCCCTCGACCACTATGTAAATATCCCGGGCTGTGAACAATGCAGAAGGATAATGGCGGTTTATGTTAACAAACCGAGCTGTGAATGGCAGCACTTCTGGAGCACATCCCTGCTGCAGTTCAGCTTTAGGCAACCGGTAACCCCAGGCAGAGGAGCAGGAAAGGCAGCCGAAATGGTCAGCATGTCCCCGTGCTGTTGAGGAGGGTGTTCCCAACGCATGTGTGTATGGGAGTATTTGCATAGGGTCAACATTTCTGAAATCAACTGTAATTACTCATCACTTAAACTGTCGTAGTGTTATAATGCCGTAATATTTTTATTACAACATTTGAAAAATTCACTTTCCACAGAAGTGTTACTGCTCAAAGCACGGACACCAGAAGAAAATAAAAACCTAACTTTAATGTTTTTTCCAAGCCCAATGGGTTTTATTTATTTTACAGCACGCTTCCTAACACCTTTTCTAATACTTAAGACTACAGTGTGCATCAGTGGTTGGTATCTAGTAAGTTAGCTACTGACTCTGGGCACCAATATAAATATAATCACAATCTTGCAATTGTGTCTTTTCTGATCTGGCAGAAAAGCTCACCATATTTTAGTTGCATTACTGTTAGACCTGCCATAGTGAGCTTGGAAAGCAAATTTCTTTGTGCCAAAAGAGGAAAATTTATCATAGAAGGTTTGGAGCCTAGGGGAACATGGACAAGATAATAGAAGGCTGATGTGAAGACGTTTGACACCCACCAGATACCAGAAAGCTAGAGAAAATAAAATAAAATAAAATAAAATAAAATAAAATATATATATATTCATCTTAGAAGTTAAGGAAAAGGATGGTGTAATAAAGGGAACTGAAAGTCTGGAAGCCAATAACTAACTTTTCTAATTCGACTCTGCACAGGCTGTTTAGTCGGTTCAAGGTAAATATTTTTGAAGATGAACTTTTAAGGTACTTAAATCTGTTCAGGTATGCCTCAATCAGTTGCCCAACTCTCAACAGTAAAAAATACACATAACACCTGTAGAAAGAGAAAAAAATAGGTGTCTATCTTTGGGAGGGGAAAAAAAAAAGTTGTCTAATCTATTAAGGAAGATGAGTAAAATGCAGTTTATCAAAAGCTGTACTACTTCAGCTAAAGGCATGATCTTAAACTGAGTTATCTTCTGCGCATGAACACACCCTCTCTTTATGCATTCAGGCTCAAACATTTTGGCCTTATCATTTCTAAGGCTATGTGAAAGCTACATATTTCTAATCTTTAAGGATCTCTTATCCAGGGATGTTGTAAGACCACCAGGATTCTGGGCACCAGGGAATACAGGTACTTGGGGCTGAATTCACTGAAGTCTGCACAGTGATTCGAGATCATTCCTGGCTGGAATGTGACGTGGGAAACGAAAGCTTGTTAAGATGTGAATGCAGATGCAGGATGCCATCTGACAGCTTCCAGTCCCTCGATGGCTCCTGCATTTACTGCCACTAATAGGGCACTCTGGCATCCATGAGGTTAACCCAGTGATAATAAGGGCATTTTGCATTTTCTATCACCATGCAGTATCTTCCATTTTAACTCTGAAATGTTGAAAATTCATTTAAGGGTGAAAATAGCATAGTCATTTGGCCCCTTGTGAGCCTGCTGCACATCACAACTATACTTTTCCATGCTGTACTGTGAAAAAAACTGACCAGCAACTGAAGAAGTGTTAGAAAAAAGTCACTTAAAAGCAATGTCCTCAGTGTTCCCTTTAACTCAAGCTTTTTGCAGTCCCCAGCACTGTTAGCTAAGCACTGTTGGCTTTTCCCTTGCAGCTACAGCTAACCCTCTCCCATTTGCAGTTTTATCCAGTTCTGCATTTGGTTGATGGACCACTGAGCTCTTTCTTCTAACCCAAAGAGTCAGAAAACATGGAAGGAGGTGTGCAGCCGTGTAGCAGCCACTCAGAAAGCCTGGACTGAAATGAGCCCTTCTGCACAGCACAATTTGCAATATTTTAGTCTTCTCAGATAGGCTAGCGCACAAAAGTGCTCACCATCACACACACAGTGGCTGGAGAGCTGTGTTCTTTTCACTGAAGATTTGGGATCCACAATGTCTGCAAATGCAATAAATACAATGGCGTAGCAAGTGGCAAACTCCACCCTAATACTTTCTGACAGTCCCATTTGCTGCCAGAGGACTTACAGTCCTGTTTATCCTTTTACCAAAGACCTGTTCAAAGCTCTTCCTTGCCCCTCCATTCACGTACAACATAACAGTCAGTGCCCACCAAGACACTGACAATGCTTTTTTAGCTGGGTAACTGGTACATTCATATTTCACCTCTTCCTCATCAAGTCAGCAACAGCTCTGCTAAAGGATGACCTTTACCAAGGAACAAAGCAGTCAGATATAGATTAAGAGAAGAAACCTCACTTTCTTCTATTTCTATTTTTAATACAAAACAACTGCTTTTTAAGGCACCCTTTTTCCCCTTCTTTCCTGAAACAACCTGCTACAACTTTTAAGTCTCACATGTAAAAGGCACATTATGTGGTTTTGCAGTGTTCTGCTGGATGATATTGCAGTTGTAATTCTGTCCCACAATAGGCCTTGGAAGAGGTATTGAAACCTACAGTAAATTTTGATTTTGGCCACACCTTTGTAAAACTAGTTGTTCCACACTACATCGTATAACAGAGATCAAAATCTTGACCATCAGTGCTGGAAGCAACAACTCACACAGATGATAACCTCTGGGTAGATTCCCAGCTGGGACCAAATGCTTACATAAAGCTGTCTTACTAAAGATGTACATCATACATGTGTAAATATGTAATTTTAGTTATACCACGTGGTTTTAGAAAGGGAAAAAAAAAAGCTAGACCACAATATAAAAATTGTAGCTCCCATGTGTATTCCACCTCCATTCCTGCCAGTGTCTATCAGCGCAGTAGCTGACCTCTCCCGGCCAATCTCTTCCAGTCCCATCACCACTCAAGTTAGCAACTCAAAACACAGCAGAGACGAGATGAAGAGATAAGCACCCAATCCTACATTCCTCCCACACCCACAGCTCCCAGCCAGAGGGCGGATAAAAAGAAGGGGGCCAGCTCCCAAGAGTAGTTATGTTTGAAATCACTCAAATGGTGTTGCTAAATAATATGGTCACGACATTTTAAGACTTTTGCAGGGGGTCTGAGTATGTGCTTGACTGTTGATCCCTCTGCCTGGGCTTGTGTCCATTCTTGATGGTCCATTTGGTAACTGGCTTGCAGAAATGCCTGATGTCAGTTGACTCCAGGCAGTACCAAATGCAGGCAGAAAACAAATCCAATGCCTTTTCCTTACAAAGGCCCAGTTCTCTGTGTTTTAAAGCCAGGTTGTATACTTGAAGCTTTAATGATGCAAGTGAGCAGGCAGCCAGTATTATAATATTTTGTCTGGCTGTATATGCAAAGAAAGTGGATTCTAAATCAGTAGCTGTTCATTCAGGACACACAGCATAAAACCATAGAATTTAACCAGGACGTTTTGGTAGGATACAGTACGGATGGGTCACACAGAATGAAAAGGCTGAATAAATCCCATGGCCAATTACATGGTCACTGAATCATGAAAAGGCCAGGCTCCTGGAATTTTGCAGCTGCTAGTAGATTCAACAGATGCATCAAACCAGCAGCTAACTCAGCTGCAAGTTACCCTGCCACAGAACTGATTTGAAACTAAATAAACTTGTATTAAAACCCCATAGCTTAGAAATTTTGCAGGGGAACACCAATAGACTTTAATTCCCATTATCTTTCATTATGTCAGGATTTATTTGTATATTTTACTGCAAACCACAGAGAGAGGAAAACAGCTTTTGTGTTGAATGGCATGATACACACTTCAAGAGAGCTTACTTTTAGTGAAATTAAGTCTAGAATTTAAGCGGGGTTGTTTACTGGGAGAAGAAAAGGTGACTTTAAATTAAAAACACTTGGGTGAATTTGTGTTGATTGGTTTATGAAGTTGTACCTAGCTTGTAGCACGAAGCACCCCCTGCAGACTACAAGTGCACACAGGGGCTTGTCAGCACCAGGTAGGGCATGCAGTACAGCCCACATCATCTCCTTCAGATCTCCAAAGCCATTGTGCAAAGCCTCCAAGAAGGCTCACACCGTGCTGAGTGGCTGAGTCACCCTCTCTCAGTACTACTTTGGCAGTCCACAATAGGGGAAAGATGGGAGAAAAATACACATCTCTGCCTCTACATGGGTGACAAAGCCCAAATAACACAGTAAGGTTATCACCTCTCTAGCATAAATAGTCCACTGTATCCAAAAGCATAATTAGTTTAAGCTAGTACGCATGGGCTGAAGAGCTGGCACATTTGCATTTCCCTCTCCAAAGCCAGTAACCTCAGCAGAGATGTAAAGAGCATACTGGGAGCAATTCCCTCTTGGTTCCTGGAGCTCCTCTGGAGGTGTTATTGATATAGAGAAATGTTGCAAACAGACGTAGGAAACCAATAAGTCCAGTTCTGACATTTCTCTTCCAAACAGTGTGTAGAGCATCAACCTGAGACAAAGAACTATTGCCATTACATGCCACTGCATGTCCCTTCAGGCTGTCCCTGGACCATTTTGCAAATGTAATTGAGTTGCACTGATTTACTTTGTAAAGTGATCTGAGATCTAGCAGAGAAAACAGCTAAAAATAGGAATTATTATCCAGCCACGAGTTCTGTCCCAGTACAGCACTCCCGAGTTTCCATGACATTCAGGGACGCACCTGATCATTTACGTTTCAACCAGAGCAAATCAATTCTTTTACAAATGACTGAGTGCTCTAATTCAGGCAAAACCCGAGTTCACAAACGAGAACAATACAGAGAAACTTACTGGAAACACAAGTCAAACCGACCGGCCTGTGTTAACTGCCAGTGCTGACTCAGAAATTACATGCAGAGAACAGCCACGAAGCACTGGTCTCTCCTTCTTCCAGCACAAGATTATTCTCTACACTTCACAATATTTTATCCAATCTTGGGTCAACATTTGAAACATTTTCCTGGAAAGAACTTTGTATGCCCGAGGTTTTTTTTCTTTTCCTGACATTCCTTTGATAAAATCCTGCTTACATCTAACCCATTTTCCTGGTTGTGCCACAGGGCACCACCCAGCAAAACTAGTTTTTCTTTCTTTATCCCTCAGGTATTATGCAGACTTCATAATCCCTTCATTAGTTAGCACTTAGTCCCATATATCCACCTCTTCTTTATCTTTCCTGAGAATGTCTTCTTGCCCCAAAGTAATTTTTTCACCTGCAGTCCCGAACTTCTCCAGCTGCTCGAAGTGACGATGTGGTGCAGAGACATGCACCTGGAATATGTAATTCCAGGTACAGATACACTGGAAGACTCCATAAACATCCTGCTCACCTTCCATTTACCTTTTTATTGAAAGCCCATACTTCTTTTGTATGTCTGTACAATGCATCCAGCACAGCCATGACATTTGAGAGATTACTTAAAAGCGAACGACGAACGATTATTGTATTGTGAAATTGCCATCTTCTCTACCTGCCAGCAAAGATGCACAAATGCACAGATCCCAAGGACCTCTGGTATGCAGGGCTGTTTCTACATCATCTAAAGTTTCGCGATAAAAATAGTTTCCTAGCCTATTGGCTCTAAAGACACCTCGACAATGCAATCCTAACTCGCCCTTTGGTATTCAGCCATCAGAGTCATTAGCACTAGCTAGGTGTTATCTTCCCTTTCCCCCCTAACTCCGGAGCCTGTAAATGTTGAAGGTACTTAAGGGCAATTACACAGCAACATTGTCAAACATTTAGCAGCTGCTCTTACTGATATATTTCCCCATCCGAAGCTGACGCACTTTTCTGGACCAAGGGAATGAGAATGTGTTCAGACATATGTTTCAGGTGAAAAAGTTGCTATTTTTGGTTTATGATTAGTCAGGTTTAACCAGAGAACTCTTACTAATGTCCCTCTTCAGGTTACATTTAACAATGAATACGAACAATGCCATAAAATAAATCAGTAGGAATATGGCAGCACCATTTGTGGGATAGCATGGGGACCTGAGAGTTATGTATTTGTTTTTTTGGTATAACTTGAGACAATTTAAGTAATGTCCTGTATTTTAACAATAATTTTTGTAGGATTGAAAGGGAGTGTACGTGTAGTATATTTATGCATAATCTACTGATACTTTGTGTGCCAAAGGGTATATGTTCATATATGTATGCCGTATGACACCTTCAAGTAAGCATAGGACCTTCTTTTTGTAGTTTGTCTGTTCTCTCCTATCATCTGTTGTGGTCATGCTGCTCCGTGCCGTGTCTTTCTTAAGCTTTTAGACAGCAACTTGTCAGAGAAGACACCATAGGGGGAATCTGCTGACTCTATTCCTGAGGCCAGGATACCATCCTGTTATACACTCACATATTGTTATAAACTTATATATTTTAAGGTCAGAAGGAACCATTATGATCCTTTACCCTAGCCCCCTGTGGCATAGCTGAGACTATTAAATTTTACCCAGCAGTTCCTGCAGAGGAGAGAATTACTCTCTCCTACTGCATAAGTGAACTCTACTGAGCCCAACAGCTTGCTATTCACACCATAAGGCAAGCAGCACCTACCACAATTTGAGTGATGAAATAAATAATAATACAGCCAACCAGAATGAGAGACAAACTAGAGAAATCCTCATCGAAATTCAGCAGATTTGGACTAGCTCCCTCCCAAAGCTCCCCATCCTCCCCTTCACAGAGATTTTAGGGACAAATGCCAGTAGATCTGTATTGTTCCTGTTCAGTCATTAGCTACAACTGATTTTTATGTTGTGTTCCCATTTCAAGGTAAGGATAAACTAGATGCTGGTCACATTGTGTATATTGAAAAAGTAACTATGAGACACGCAAAATACAGATGCATTTTAAATACAAAACAATATTGTGTTGTTTTCTTCATGGTTTTAAATAATCCTCAGCAGTGAAACATACATATTTCAAGGTGATAAACTCCTTTCATCCCATTATCTTCGGGCCTTTCCTTTCCATCTCCATTAGTTGTATCATTCTCCTTTTTTACATCTAACCTCCCTGCCCAGCCTTCACTAAAAGGACTCAGAAAAAAACTCCTGGTACTGTTTATCACACTGCCATTTTCTATACGCATACTTCTCACGTCTGCAGCAAGAGAACGATATTTGTGATTAAATCATAGAAGCCTAGTTTTAAATTGGCACTCTCTCTCTAGTCCTCCCTTCCACATGCACCACTGCAGATCACGAACACAGCCTTACAAGGCTTCAAAGAAAAGGAAAGGGTCTCAGTTTAGCTGGAACAATGCGTTTCACAGAGCCACTGCTTTCACTTACCTCCCATGCTGTGGGTTACTATTTGCTTTCCCACACTTCCCTCTGGGCTGCCAGTCTTTGGAGCTAGAATTAAGACAGGCACAAACGGTGATTAAACCTGCTTAGATTTATGAATGAGCGTGATCATCAAAATCACATCTAATGCTGTAGGAGTTGGGAGAAAACAAGTCCTGTTCCTCTGAAAAATTTGCAGTCAAAAACATATTAAAATGAAAAGTGCCAAAGGGTTATTTTTGCAACAAAACTTATGATGCAATTTATTAAAGTCAACTGCTTCCCCTTTAGAAGCCTTTTTTTTTTTTTCTCACAAAGTGACAAAGTAATCCTAAATCCTCCCCCTGCCACCTGAGCTGCTGAGCTCTATGGTTATAATCCTGACTTCCTTATGACTTGTTTCTCTCTCTGCTGAGGAAGGTTTGCTCTACTTGCTTCTCTCCCCAGTGCTTCTATGGGCAAGCCAAGGTAGAAATCTTAAAATACACATCTGGCAGTGGTTCTCATCAGGAATTGTTCAGGAACTTCCCACATGGGTTGGTAATGATCTCTGCTGTCTCCATTTTGAAAATCACCAAGGAAGCTACGCTACTGGCTGCTTCTCAGTCAAGGATCACATTCACCTGCTTCCTTGTCACAAATCAGAGCAGACAATCTAGTGCTATAACCACGAAGTACTTTCAGAAACCATTAATGTGTCCTTACTTCAGTACAGAGTTGTCCTTCTTCTGATACAGAAACCTCTGGTTTCACTTTCAACCCAAAATGACTTGCCTGTAAGTGGCTACAGGAAAAAAATAAAAATAAAAAATAATAATAATAAAAAAGGACTTTTGCTACTCATCTACCTACTTTGCACTGAAAATGAAGCAGATACAGCACCAAATGCCTGCCAGTGCCTTCCCAGTACCGCTCCTGGGCAGTATTTTCAGTTAGTCCCTCTTCCTCCTCTTGAAGTCCTACACTGAACAAGGCACAGAGGTGCTCAGCAGCCACCTCCTGCAATATCACAATGTCAGCAATGTCTTTACATCTGACTGGGTGACAGCATCCAAAAAAACATTCTGCAGACATGCCAGCAACAGGTTAGGGGCTACCAACACACTTCTGGTGTGAAGCTAGCTGAGACTACCTTCCTATTTCTCTGACGAAAACTGGAGATCAGGAATTCTGTTAGGAAAGTAGAGACTTTTTCCCATGGTAAAACCTTGTAGGAGAAATTAACTTTCTCAAGCCTTTGTGTTTCAGAGCAGTATCCTGAAGTCACTGGCCTAAATTCTAGTCCTCTCTTGCCTAACCAAAGAGAAAATGATTGTAGGAGATGCTTCCATGTATCAGGAAATCTGTATGATTGGCCAGATCTTGGCAGTGCCGTTCTCCTCATGTAGCTCACCAGTCCCCTCCTATTGTTAATGGGCTTGTCAGTCATCGAAGAACAGAATAACTCCAATGCACAGATGGACAGTTCTGCTAGACGCCAAAACAGTAGTGTTTCCTACTCCAGAATCTCGAGCAGGAGACCTTTCAATGCCCGCACAGCCTAAATTTTTAAGTAATTTTTTGTTGTTGTTATACTGATGTCTAAAGAAAAGGCAACAGGATAGTCCTTATTTTCTCTCGATTCACCCAAAATTATCAGTATTTGGTAACTGAGGACTTACAAAACAAAATATCTTATTCTTGGCTAGAACTATTCCCACACAACACAAGTAGACTGAAATCTCTTGAGGAAAAAAGAGCAGGAGAGTTATTGGAAAAGGAAGGAAAATACTTTCAAGAATTTAGTATCCTTACCTTGAAAATAGTTAAAAAAAAATACTTTTGTTACAACATTGCTTGATCTCCACAAAATGGGCCAAGTCGGAAAAATCCCCTCAACCGTATTTAGGATATTCCCTGAGAGAATGCAGATGGGGCTAATCCTTACTGCAGCAGCTCCTGCCGCCCCGCTGAATGCCTGAAAGGCTACACAGAATTACCTTGACACATACGTTTGCCACTTTGCATATTCAACTCGTTTACTTCCTTTTACTTTAAGGGCATGACAATTAATTCACGTTACTATCCCAGCTCTGGTAAGCTCATAAAAAATTCACACCTGTTTCACAAATGTTCACCTGTTTTGCAGACTAAAGTACAAAAGAAAAGATACTTTTTGCTCAACAATGAATGTGTAACTTAGTTTTCATGAGGAACTGCTGCTATAACGTGCTGTTTGCAGGCTATATAATGAAAACTGCCCAGTGAATCTTAAAGGGAAGAAAAGAAAGAAAGACAGAAAAAAAAAAAAGATTTTGATTAAAATACCTTTTCTTAATTTTGTGGGAGAGAAGCTTTTCTGACTAGGCAGCACAGCACAATGAAATTGAAATCAATGCCAAGTGCGTTATCCTGAACTCTGAATGGGCAAAGTTCCCATTGACTTTCAAGATTTCTTCCCTTGCAAATGGTATTCAAGAACAGACGTTACATGCACCTAAGCCACGTCCACCACTATGTTCTGTCTCTCCCCTTTGTATCAAGTAGATGTATAGAATTTCTGAAATCAGCACAGCAAGCTGTGAATGATGATGCACGAAATGAATAAGCTGAGTCTAGTACAAAGGGGAAATCCTGAAGGCTGGGTGCAATCACTGCTATACTATTTCCTATGGCCTGTATAGAAATGATGCATAATATTCTTCAAGGAGACAAAGAAAAAAGCTCACCAAGGCCAGAAGTCTCAATCAGAAGCCCCAGAAGAGATAAATGACAGACAGAAGCTCACAAGTTATTAACATTGCTTAATTTCCCTCTTATTCCTAGCCATTCCCCACTCACGCCTGACTCTTTTCAAGCTCTGGGCTGCTGTGCACGTGGAGCATACACACAGCAATTTGGGGCTCTGAGAACCTGCTTCACTTTGCATTTCTTTGGAAGCAGCGCAGCTTATGCGGTAGTTTATGTTTCACACTTCTTTTCTCCCCATCAGCCGAGGTGAGTTTGCACCAACCCACCAGCATGTGAACTGTGATGGCCAAAGCACTGACAAAGCCGGAGCGATTTCCAGTGGAGGAACTGCGCAAACAGCTCTGGGGCAGTAATGTGTTAAAACCCCACAACTGCTTCCTTGCGTGGACATGGATCAGACACTTCAGTTACATGAGCACAAGGGTTTTTAAGCCAGGCCAAATCATGCTCGGGTTGATTTCCCTTTATCTGATGTACAACCGAAGAGAAGTAACCAGGCATAAATACAGTTTAATTGAATTTAGCATCAAGAATAAAAGAATCCTCATAAAGATGAGCATCCTGCAAATAACGCTGACATAAATAGCATTTAAGTGGTATGTACTTTGCTTATCACAGAGGAGGGATGAATGCATCTCTGTACGGACACGCTGTGACAAACCCCCATTCACTCACATACTCGCTCACTCCCAGGCAGTGCAACCTGCCCTGCTGCACGACGTAGGTACAGACCTCATTTTAGAAACTGGAAGACTGAGGTATAAAATGAATAAAGAGCTTCCGAGGATGTCTTTGGAGGAGGCAAATCTGAAATCCTGTTTACTTGACTAGCAACACAAAGAAGTTGGCTGTGAATGGTATTCACAGCAAAGAATAATTAATTCCTCATCCTGAGGACATGCTGTTGTGAAGTAAAAGTCACTGTGTTGCAATTATTATTGCATCCAGTGGCATCAGTAAAAAGTCACGATAGAAAAGCATATGGGAAACTATTCTGGTAAACTTAATCTGCATTAATCACTAAATTACCCCATGCAAACAGGCCTGCAATAACAGCTCTCCAATCCTTCCTGGGAAATCCTAGAAGTAATGAATTCAAATTTCACTTCTTTCTTTTTGGGATTTCTGCATTTTTTCACTCCAGGTTTATCACAGAAAGAATCTGAATCTGCACCGTGTAAATTAACTAGAGTCAACTACGGTAAACATAGCAGTAAGCTCTAAATAAGTAGAAAAGAAATCATATCGAACTTCTCACTTTTGCAGGCACTGGTAGTGGCAGCAACTTTCCAGTCCCGAACATCACTTAACTTCACCTCTTCGGCTGTATTTGTTCCTCTGAAATAATTCTTTTCATGAGCATTGGGAAATAGTTGGATGTGTTCTATGTTAGACTATCTTTCTAATGTTCCTGAAAAGTATACTTGCTTAGTCCCACGTTTGATATAGGCAAGCACTGATTTATAAACGCTTTCATAAAGTGTTTGTGCTAGTTACATGCCTTTTTCTGAATGTAATATCCATCTCTTTTAACAGCGAAAAAATTAGAAATGCAAAAAAGGAGGTTTAAAAATATTCCCAAAATAGCCACAATCAAAGATCTCTGCCAGGTCCAACCCCAATCAGACTGTATCTAAAATTTAATTTAAAATATTTTCACTTATCAAATTTTGTGGAAATAAATCCTCTCTGCAGCTCTGTGGTAAAGGAAGGAACCATCACAATGTAACCCGAGATGCTTTTTTTGACAGACTCACATTAGCGACAACTGTGATCTCCACTCCTCCATTCAAAAAAGTGTTAACACGAAAGCCTAAATATTGTCATTACACTTAAATGCTAACATCGTTAACCCCTCCCCTGCCAAGTCTCTCTTTCTAAGGGTAATAGATGCACTTGCCTCTATTCTAGGTGTTCCGATATAAGGCTGTAGTTTTTCTATGGGGCAAACACTTATGATTTTGCACTCAGCATTTCACTTACAGTCTTGTCTGTGCTGGGGATTTCTGGAGCGAAGGATCCTCTGCAAAAACATCTTCCACAGAGCTAACACGTCACACCTGTTTGCAACTTCACCTGCTCTCCCTGAGAATGTAGTGGCTTGATCCTGATCCCTTACAAACAAGCAGGAGCATGAAATCCCTCACAGCCATTGCTCAAAAGACACTTGGATTTAAACGCATGCAGGATGTGTCTGAAATTAACTGAAATTTTAAAAATGAAGAGCGGTACAAATAAAATACACCTTCATTAATTCTCAGGGGCACGTGTTACTGCATTTGCTCTCCACGCAAATTCCCTGAGTCCAAGCAAAAGATGTAACAGTGATCTTAGGAAAAAAAAAAGTGAAAAAAAAAAAGTCTTTTAGGCAATGGCTCCCTGATGGAAAATGTGTGTGGAGAAGAGGCCGTCTCTGTACTTGTGCTTATGTGCAAGGCTGGGGTCATTACTTTCAGTTTGCAATGGATCTCCCCCCATCCAGCAGCTGTGTGCCTGTTCACAGGGCTCTGTCCACAGCCAGCAGCCAGAGGCTTTTGAGCCTTGGGATAAAGTTCAGCTGCAGGAAGCTGAAAGCTCTGTGGAGGATTTTGTCTGGGTATCTTAAAAGCAATAGCTCAGGAAAAGCCCCCGCAAGCCAAACCACTGAGGTGAGCTTCCACAGAGAGCTCGTCAGTTAATACAGAGGAAATCTCCTGATGTCGCCTCAGGGACTTGCTCACCAGCTACACTTAGGCCCTGATTTGTGGAAAATGAGGAGGATAACTTGAATTCAAATGCTGCAAGCCTTCTGAAGAGTGGGGCTTCTCCCCTTTTACGGCAGAGAATCCACTTGTAGAGAACTCAGGTGAACAGAGCAACCTCCTATAGTGATGCAGCTGCCATTCAGCTCTGAAGACAGCAAACACAGTTCCAGTGCCGCAGCTCAGGAGCCCTCACTTTTGTCAGACTCGCATTGCACCCCTTTCTTGGAAGGCTGGGGGAGAGCTATCTGGGGTTTCAGGACCTTCTCGCTTCCCCTCCCAGCATCGTCCCAGCATTGCCCGTGGGGAGAGCGCTGGGGGAACTGCTTGACCCAGAGCTGAGATGAAATGGGACCTGCTGCTGCCCCTGCATTTCCCTCAGGTAGCACCACCGATCTCCGGGGTACGGGGCCGCTTATCCTCCCAGGGCTGGCAGCAGGCCTGCTCCTACCTGAAGGGCGGCAGTGCGAGCAGGGGAAAAAGCAACACCACAGGTTTGCCAGCGAGGTCACAAGCAGTGTTACGGAAGGAGTTGAGCTGAGTGTTAGACACACTGGGTTCAAGTGTGCAAAGTGATTCCCCCCAGCTCCTGCTCGGCTGCTCCAGAGCAGAGGGGACCTGTGCGGTGCCAGGGCTCACTTGTGTGGGATGGAGAGGGTGGCCCTGGGCCCTCAACCCCGGGGCTCATCCGTGCAGCGTGAGCAGCCCAGGGAGGGACCCGTGGGCCTGCAGCAGCCACTCTGGGTGCTCCCTTCTCCGGGTGGCTGAGAGCCTGGCCCTACACCAGAGAAAGGGACTGGTGGTGCGGTTTGCACAACACTTGCTTTCCTCTTGCAGGAGCTGGAGGAAGGACCTGACCGAACTCAGATGTGCATCCCAGTGGGGAACCAAAGCAGACGCTGCCGGGAACAGGAAGCAGTGCGGGGCCAGGAGGTGCTCCCGCTGCCCCCGTCAGATCCCAGCTGCTTTCAGTGGGCAGCGGAGGGATGTGAAACCTTCCCGGCACCACACTTCACGGGGGGGGCAAACGGAGAAGGCCCCTCCATCCAAAACCAAGGCAAACAGCAAGAACAGCCTGTTTCCCATCCCTTCCGTGGGAAGACAACCAGCGAACCCATTAGCTGAAGCAAAAGAAAGGCAGAGGCTCGGGGGGCTTTGCACTACGAGACACACGGCCCTAAGGTGCTGCCCCCCCGACTGGGGGTCCAGGACCATTCGCCACCAGGCTGCGGCAGAGCCGGGGGAAGGATGCAGTCCGATGGGGTGCGAGGCTGCATGCCCCCAGAAAGAACCGAGAACAACGCGGGCTCCTAACTGAAAAAAATAAAGTTACCCAGACTGAAAACACACTCGTCAAACACACTGAAAAGATTGAATTATTTATTTTCTCTGGGGACTCCTGTAACCATTTATTTTTAATAGAGTCTAATTAAGAGTTCCCCAGCGGGTTTTACTTTTGTAAATATTTTAGATGAGCTCGGGTTTCTGGGCAAATCCTCCAAAGAAAAAAAAAAAAAAAAGGAAAAGAAAACGAGGCGCACACGCTTAACAACCCCTTCCCTCCCCGCCGGCCAGAGCGGCAACAAGTGGCGGCGGCTCGGAGAGGAGCAGCACATCGCCTCTCGGTGCTGATCGAGGCGAGGGCTCCCAGGAGAACCCAAAACCGAGGCCGGGACGCGATGGCAGCAGGAACCCTGCCGAAATGCTGCGGTAGCCCCCGGCCCGGCGGCAGGAGCCAGGCAGGGAGCAAGCCCGCGCCCGCCGCCGTGCCCGGTACCAAACGCGTTGGTCGGGCTCTTCGTTTGGGAAGGGGAAGAAAACGAGGACTAGGGACAGGGAAGGTGTCTTTCGATAACTTTTTTTTTTTGGAAGAAATCCGGTAAACAAAAAACTAAAACGTTTCTTCATCTGATATGTCAAAACATGGTTCACAGTAAAATTCACAAACCAATTTACATAAGTTTACAGTTTAGGAAAAAAAACAAGACACACAACTTACTATAAATAAAAGAAATACGTTTGCGACCCGCACAGCTCTTTCCCACCTCCCCTTTTTTTAAAGGAGCAAAACCCTAAAGTTAAAAAGTCGTGAACGCTACAGATTGCGGCTAGAAACCAAGCAATACTCGGCGAGGTGGGAAGAACAACACTTTTAAGTAACCACAACGAAAATGTAAACAACTGAACAACTGAGTTTAAAAACAAGAGCCCGCCGGGTTTTTGTTGCTTGTTTCGTTTCGTCATTGCAACGCTAGAAATCAAACTGTGAAAGATGCGAGACCTTTTTGAACCTTTGAAGCGAACAAAACGGCGCCCAACCTAGCAGAAACCAGAAGTTGCCGTGGTTTAAAAACTTCACAGGGGCTTCTAGGAGGCAGGAGTTGTGCTCTATTAAAATAACAGCTTGCTCAAATATGATTTTTTTTTTTGTACAAAAAAAAAATAAAATGACACAGCTAACGGATTTCCTTCTTAAAATGTCTCCAAAGTTAGTATCAAGTCTGCTAAGCCGAGGAACACTGCCGTACGTCCCGGTGCGGTGCAGGAGCGGTGGGGGGGTGAGGGATGGAGGCGGGGAGCCGTCCGCAGGGCCAAGTCTATATGTGGGTGAGCGGTACGGTGCCATTGACGGCAGTCCCGGCGCTCTGGTAGTGCTGGTGCACACTGTGTAACCTGCTGCCCTGCAGGGCCGAAGGGTCTGTGGCGTCCCCCCCCGGGGGCAGGTACATGCTGATCATATCCCGCAGGTCTCCCAGGCAGGCCCTCTGCGAGTGGGAGGTGATGGCCGGGGGCGGCGAGCTGGGCTCGGATTTCACCACGGAGCCCATGGAGCCCAGGCTCATGGCCGTGGAGGGCTGCTGGCCGTAGGCGGCGGGGGACATGCTGTAGGTGGAGGCGGCGTTCATGTAGGTCTGCGCCGTGGACATCATGGGGCTGTACTGCAGGCCCGTCATGTCGTAGCGGTGCATCTGCTGCAGCTGCGGGCTGTTCATGCCCGGGTGCTGGCTGTAGCCCAGCTGGTCTTGCATCAGGGAGTAAGCCCCGTTGGTCCAGCCGTTCATGTGGGCGTACGTGTCAATCCTCTGGCCCACCCCGACGGGGCTGCTCACCGCGTTGCCCCCCCCGGGGGCCAGCAGGTTGCCGGGCAGCGAGTATTTGTCCTTCTTCAGCAAGGTCTTGGTCTTCCGTCGGGGCCGGTATTTGTAATCCGGATACTCCTTCATGTGCACGGCCCGCAGCCGCTTGGCCTCGTCGATGAAGGGCCGCTTCTCGGCGTCGCTCAGCAGCTTCCAGTCGGCCCCGAGGCGCTTGCTGATCTCCGAGTTGTGCATCTTGGGGTTCTCCTGGGCCATCTTCCGCCGCTGGCCCCGCGACCACACCATGAAGGCGTTCATGGGGCGCTTCACCCGGTCCTGGTCCGAGCCGGCCCCGGCTCCGCCGCTGGCCCCCCCGCCGCCGCCGCCGCCTTTGCCGGTGCTGCCCGGGGCCGGGTTGCCCCCGGCGCTGCCCGGGGTGGGCTGCGGCGTCTTGATCTCAGCCTCCAGCATGCTGTACATGGCCGGGGCCGGCAAGAGGTGCGCCAGGGCGGCGGGCAGGCGGGCAGCGGCACCTCGGGGAGAAGTTAAAAAAAAAATAAAAAATAAAATCAAAAAAAATAAATAAAAGACAAAAATTAAGCAAGAACCGGTCTGGGCGGCCGCGGCGGGAAGGAGCAAGTTTCTCGCCGCCCGGCCGAGAAGCGCTGCTCCCCGAGGCGCTGCTCCCCGAGGCGCTGCGCTGCGGTGCCGGCGGGTGCGGAGCGGTTCCGCGGAGCGGCTCCCGCGGGCAGCGCCGAGCGACGCGCAGACGGCGGTGGCCTTTGATTGACGGCGGCTATAAAGGGGCGGGCGGCAGCCAATCGGCGGGAGGCTCCCGGCAGCCCCGACGCCGGTAATGGCCCGGGGGGGGCCCAAAAGTTGGTGGCTTGGGGATGCTGGGGCTGCCCCCTACCCGCCGAGCCCCCCCCTCGAGCTCTGCTCCCGGCTCTGGGATGGAGGAGAAAGCGCCGGGACCGGGCTGGGATGCGGGGTGCGGAGAGGGCGGCGGGGGTCCCGCAGCTGCCGGCGGGGCAAGGGGACAGGAGGAGGAGGAAGAGGACGGGGGAGGAGGAAGAGGAGGAGGGACGGGGAGGGGCGCTGCGAGCGGGAGCCATGCGTCCGCCGGGCACAAAGGGGTTTGGGGCTCCCCGGTGGAGCCGCAGCCCGGTGCCTGGAGACGGGGAGAGCCCGCAGTGGGCGGACACCCCCCCCGCATCCCCCCACGCACCGCGGATGAAGGGGGGGTGGGATTAAACTCTCCCCCCGGTCCCGGAGCGCTCTCCGGGCACGGAGCCGTCCCCTCTTGCCGGTGCCAGGGCACGGCGGTTCCCTCGGGTACGGGCCGGGCTGGCTGCTGCCGGGGCAGTGCCCCCCCCGGCCCCCCCTTCGCCACTTGAGTTTTTCCACTCGGCTGCCCCAACGGGAGGGGGAAGGGGCACGCTGCTCGCAAAAAAAAACGTTTTCATGGCAACAGCAAAGTTCCCTCCGTGTGAAAGCAAACTTTGTAGGTGACGGGAGCGGGGCTCCGCGGAGCTGTCAATCACGGCCCTCCCTTTCCTCCCTTCCCCTCCTCTCCCCTCCCCTCCCCTTCCCTCTTCTTCCTCCGTTCCTCGCCCGGCACCTACGGGGCCGGGAGCTCCGGCAAGGCACAGCGGGCACGGATCCGCCCAGCCCTGCCCCACTCTTCCTCCTTCCTTCCCTCCCTCCTTCCTTCCTCATCCTCCCCCCGACAGCTCCTCAAGGGGACCCCGGAGCCGCGGTGCTGGAGGAGGTGGGCAGCGCCGCCGGGGGGGTCGGAGCAAACCCTCCGGGGCCTGGGGGGGCGAAGAGGGGATGTGCCTCGGCGTCCCGACCCCAACCGGGGGAGAGGGGGGCTCCCCCACCTTGGCATCCCTCGGGGAGAGAAGAGCGTGAGGATAACGGCGCCAATTGGCACGGGGGGGGCACCCCGGGCAGGACCCGCGGGCACAGCCCCGGCCGGTGCCAGAGCTTTGGGGACACCGCGGTGTCTTGGGGGGGGGTTCATTGGAGTGGCTCCGAGGTTCTGTAGCAGTTTAACATGCCGCTCCTTTTTCTGGCCAGATCATCTTCTGAGCAAAGCCGAAGGGGAAAATAAATCCCGCTTGGGACTCGCTCGCAGTGAGTTTTGTCTTTGCTGTTGTTCGGAGTGTTGCCGCGTGGGTTTGGATGGGGTAAAAATTGTGCGGGGTGGCAGGAGGAGGTGGCACTTCAGGCGCTATCGCTAGAAGGCAACGCTGCGGGAGGAACTGCGGGAGGAACTTTTGCGACATACTGGAAAAGCTTCAAAGAGTTCTATTTAAGCTCAAACCCCTCCAAATATTTTGACCGCTCCAGTGGAGGTTTGAGAGGCGCCGGACTGGGATGGGACACGGACTGGTCAGGTCCTGGCATTTCGTTTAGATGACTCGATCGCACGTTTGTCGGAGCGGCTGAGCCCGCTTACACGCAACGAGAAACGCGGCGGCATACGGCGGTAGGACGGGCTGGAAGCCCGTGAACGGCGCTCCTTTCGGTGTCTGAATCATCTAATAAATATTAGCACGTTAAGTTTCAGACTCTTATTTAGCCTTTCAATTTGTCTTCGCGCTGCCTGAGACTCCAATTATGTCATGGTGTTTTGTTTTTATTTTTTTTCTCCAGAGGGCACGCAATTTAACGTCTTAACATCCACGTTATTTCAAAGCCAGGCGACAATTCTCTTCAAACACCGCTCATCTCCTTACAGACGAACATAAACCCGGCTAAATAAAAAACTACAGGTTTGTATTTCCGGACTTCGCAGGTCCCCGGAGCGCTCTCGCTGCACCAGGGACTTGGTGCCGCGCACGTTGCGAGGAATACTTAAGGCTGGGGCTGGTTTCTATTCCCAGAAGAAGGGACAAGCAGGGCACGCAGCTGGGAACCCTCTCTCGGCACTGCCCGTGGGTCCATCCCCGGGACTCCCAGGGGGATTTCTTCACCCGTTTGGGAGTCCGGGAGGAAGGAGCCCGGTGCCTGGTGGGCTGCAGCCCGGCCCGCACGGCAACGCCGCCGCGGCTCCTGCCCAGCCGTGCATCCCCGGGGGCTGCGGGACAGCGATGGGAGGCTCGGAGCATCCCACCCTGGGCACCCCAATGCAAGCGGGACCGGGGCAAGGAGGAGTAGGCAAGCCCTGCTCCACCAGCTGCTATTTCCTAAAGTCATCCTGCGGAGCGCTTGCAAAAGTCCGACCCCCTCAGCCAAAAGGCTTGCAGCCACCAGCGCCTGGTCCCTTGTTCCCTGTGCCCCGCACCCGGAGCCATTTTCCTAAATTTGCTCCGTCAGGCCGGGGGGGAGAAGCTGTCCGGGGCTAGGAGAGCCCTCTGCGTCTGGGGGGGGTGAGTTGGGGGCACATGGGGGCATGAAAATACAGATGTCAAAGGCAGAGAAGCTCTCGTTGTGGTTTTTTTTTTGGTTTTTTTTTTTTTGTTTTGTGACAAAGGAGCGTGAGGCGAAATCAGGAGTTCACAGCACAAGCCAAGTTGAACGGGAGAAACCCCACGGCTGAAAAGGCACCTTTGAAAAGGGACCGCCTGCTTCTCAGGCGATCAGCGCTTAATAAGCAATAGCCGTTAATATCTGTTAATTGCAGGTCCAGCAGAGCTTGGGGGAATCTTGGAACTGTGTCAGGGAAGATCGCTGGCTTGTGAAGAATAACGCTACGCACCAAACCAGCCCCATTTAATCCTATTAATAAAACAATCCCCTCAGCCCCCAGCATAACTCCCGACAGGCGGCGGGGGCTTGTCCTCGCAACTTGCCCCATTCGTTCAGACCGCTGTTAGGATGATCCCCCGAAAATGTCCATAAAATGCTTAAAATCAAAGTTCACCTGCTTTTCTGTTTAGACCTTGTTCTAGACCCTCCCGGCCCTGCACGGGGGGCACACACCACCAGTTCCCACCAGCCTCACCGCACGGCTGTGGCTGTCCCCGCTGCTCATCCATACAGGAAAGCGAGGGATCCTCTGGATGACATCATTAAACCCAGCAACATTTAGGAACAAAATTCTCAGGAGCGTGGTAAAAGCCACGTCGTTTGGGTGCAGATCGATTCCTCTGAGCCGAGCCTCCCGGTGCATTCAGGAGGCAGCGGCAAATGTTGTTTTTAATCACTTTTTTTTCCCCCAGCTGAACTTTTATTTGGCTTCTGACAACAATAGCGGGCTGCAAACAGACCTCTCGGAGCGCCCGCTGAATAGACTCTTTTCTAGCCCGGATTGTTTCCACCGGCACAGAAAACAACCAGTAGCTCCGTTTCTTAATTGGGTTGTTCCTGGCCCTCGTTCATTCAGGTGTTCGGGAGGAATTTGTTTATTAGCCTCTGACAAACAGCTCCTCCTGGTAATCGCCTCATGGGGCTGGCTTCTGCGGGAGAGCAGGGATGCGGGGGCGGGGGGGGGGGATTGCTAATAAGGACCCCCTCATCTCCAAGTTACCAATTAACAGGGTTGTAGAGGGGACCACCAGCACAGGACAACTCACCAGAGCTCGCTGCGGAGCCCCGAGGAAGAGATCAGCTTAACTCACGTGTTTCCACGTGAAAACACCGAGGCAAACTACTCGGAAAGGAGCACAAGAACTGATGCTAAAGAGACGAGCGCTGCACCGGCGGCGGTTGCTGTGGGGCAGCCTGCGTTGTATCTGAGAGCAATCCCTTCTTAAAGAGAAGAGGCAATAACGGGAACTTTATTGCGACTTCTCTCCGCTCCTCCAAGTCCCCGTGCCTCTCCTCCTGCAGGTCATTCCTGTTGCCCCCAGCTGCCGCCAGCAGTGTGCTCCCTTCCATCCCCACACCCCCAGCCCCAAACACCCCGGATGCGTCCCCCTGCCTGTTGGATGGCCCAGGGTCCTGTCCCCTGCGAGATGGGATTTGGGTGGGACACGGGGACAAGCGTGGGGAGAAGCAGACCTGCCCCCGGCACGCTTTAGTGGGGGTCTCCCGAAAAGCCCCGCCACACTTGCCTCTGGCTACCCCAAGGGGCCGGAGCCATCCTGGGGGGCTTGCTGTGGGCTTTTGAGGGCCCTTCCCCTCCCGCCGGAGAGGGCTGAGATATCACTGCTCTCATTCTTCAGAAAAAGAAAAAAAAATCCTCAATCATCTCTGTTTTACCCACTTAAAACTTCGCAAATCTATCTTTCCTCTGATGTTTTCTATACAGCTTCAGTAACCCACCTTATTTGCTGGTACTGATGGCTAGGCTTCTTTTTATGAGTCATATTAGAAATCAGACATTAATTGTAAAACTGTAACTTGCTAATTAGCTGCAAATAAACTATTAATTAGTGGCAAATTAAAATCAAAACACACCTTATTTCTACTCTCTGACATACAATTTTGAAGGCACATATTGTTTCAAACTACAGCCTGTATCACTGGCAGAGCGAATTGAGATCCTGAAAGGTTTCTCTCCAGGATAAATAATTAAAATATATTCTCCTTTAATTGACATTATAGAGGACACAAATGAGGTTTTCCTTTTAGAAAGAAATAGCAGTTTCTAAATAAAGCTTTGCAGGCTGCAGAATGGAGGTTTCAACCAAATGAATAGTCATTACTACCTTTTCAATGATGTGGGCCTTTTGATCAGAAAAGAAATTAGCTCTAAAGGACAGACAATAGGAAGCCTGCCCTGCAATAGGAAGAAAATTAGATGGCTAAGGCTCTTAACAACACCTATTTCTATAAACCATGGAGCTTCTTGCTTTTCAATTACAGCTGTTCATTTCATATAAGGAAAGTGGAAAAACACAGGGGGAATATAAACTCTGTTGCACCAAAAAGCCCAAGACAGGGCAGGCAGAGTCTCCTCCTATTTCCCTTTGGTTTTTGTGTAGTTAACTAATATTGTATGTTTTATAACACCATGACTATCCAGTATAGTGTTCTTTAGGTCAATGAAGCAATCAAAAAGAACTACATTCAGTAAAGGAACTAGTAAAACATGAGAAACTTTAGGTTAGGTAGTTGGATGTTTCCACAGCACACCAAACAACGTCTTTTGCACATGCATCATCTTGCATGCATTTCCTGGAGAAAACAAAACAAGAGTGAAGATCTTGAGGAAAATGAACGGCTGAGTAACACTCTGCTGTGTTTCAGTTATAGTTAAAAGGAACTCCAGTTCTTCTGAACAGAAATGAATGTTCCTTCATTATACTCACTGCTGAGAGATTTTTTTAGATATGTTCTCCTCATATCACCTTTAACTCTAATATCTCAGCTATTTTAGCATATTCTTCCTTTACTTTTAAAACTTTAAAATAACTTACTTTGTAACAACTTTTAAATGTGTTCTCTTTCAAATTATTTCATTCGGACATTGTTTTCTGAGCATCGTTATTTTTCCAGAATATACAACTTAAACAAGTTTTCCTATGAGTCTTAGGCATAACCATAAAAGCACACTTCTCTTCCTCTAGCATTTCTCCCTAGTGATGCCTTCACAATACAAACAGATGACAATTTGTCATTAACCATGCAATGTACTGTAGTTAAAATAACCTTTCAGTGATTACTTGAACACATAAGAACCACAAAGCTTCATCATAAACAACTCCTGTTATCATATTAACTTAGCTGGACACTATAAAGATCTCCTTTACAAAGAAAATACAAAATCACGGAGAATCTTCCTCCCTCCTTCTCCCTCTTTCTTCTTTTCTTCCTCCCTTCCCCTCTTTCCCTTTCTCTCCTTCACTCTTTCTCACTTTCTTTTCCTTTCTCTTTTGTTCCCCACTCCCCATACTACTTGCTTAGAAATAAGTCCACATGGCTAATTCAAAGATCAAATAAATACATATATACAAAAAGATCAAATATACACAAATTGTTTTTGCTGTGATGTGTCTTATAATTATCCTTCTCACCTACAAACAAGTAAATGTTCAACTAAAAATTGCTTTCCTTGTACAGAAAACTAAATCATATTAGAAGTGATTTTAATATGAAATATGAATGCCAGTTTTTCATTCAGTGCCTGTATCCCCTTTTAACCCTACTTTGCCCCTATGATTTGTAGGAATATACACACAATAAGAAATAGTTTAATCTGTTAAGAATGATCTCCTAGGTCACAAATCAGAGTCACTGATATCAGTATTTGAAACAATCTCCTTTCTTTATAGTAGTTAGAAGACTGTGATTAATGCGAGACTCTTCCTTACTTTGTACTAAGGCAAAAATTTCCATTTGTTTTGTAGGATCTTTGTTTAAATTTTATTTTATTTGAAATTACTTTGTCAGAGAAAAGATACCTACACTAGCTAGTGGGAAAGACTTCCCTCCGTGTAAATAGGCAGCTCAAGTGTCATTGAGACTTCTGCAGCTCACAGCACAAAACCTGCATCAGCGAGATGAAGAACTACAGAAAACCCAGTAACGATTCTGCAATCCTCAGTCTAGACCACACAGCGATGTTTTACTTCTGATACTATCTTCAATTCCCTTGAACAACTGGAGAGCAAAGAACTTCCTTGACTCTCAGAACCTGAGTCTCACCTAAACCTGTCAGAGCACTGAGATTTTGGAGCAAAGTTCTGCTAAGAATAAAGAAGTAGGGAACCAAAAGAGCTTTGAGAACAAGAGTGAACAGTTGGTAAATGAGCCTATATCAGAGGGATTGGACATGATGGGGATCTAAAAGAAACCAGTACATGCTCACACTGCTAGTTAGGGAGAGGTTTCAATTCCTTTAGCCCTCCCAGTCCACCATGGAGGTGGTGTGGTTGGCCATGAAAACAACACACTAGACCTGAATATCCTTTCCATTTTATTTTTTCTCCCCTAACACATATTGACAAATGAGGACAATACATGCTCAACAGCCTTCTGTAGAGCACTTATAATATATATGCCTATACATATACAATAGGTATAAAATAACAGAATTCACTGAAGAATCAGTTCTTCAGCCATGACTGTTTTCACAGCACAAACCACATTTCTGACCTGAGCATGAGTCACAAAAAACTACACCATTTAAATTAATATTCAGCACTCATCCTCTACTTCTAGAGTAGCTCAAATCAGTCACCTGATATTGAAGGTATCGCCCAAGAGCCACTCAATCAGTAGCCTCACCGAACAATGTAAAGACTCATGACGAACCACTATAAAACTTCTCTGCCAATTACTGCTTCTTTATAGATGCAATGACTGCTTGGAGCTATGAACAAACCAGAATACGCTCGGGGTCGCTATTACCCGTGTTAGTGGTCAAGACCTCCACTGACTCTATAGGTAACACCTCTTCTAGTAGGGAAAGCACTTGCGGAGGAAGAACTTCCACAATGATGCATAAGTTGAGGACTTGGGAAATTGGTATTTCAGGGCCATTTTGGAAGAGGTGGGCCAGTCACACAATGTGTATGTGGAAGGACACCTCGGATCTTTTTGCTGGTGCAGAATCTGATCAAAGCCCAATTCTCTTTAGTTAAGAGTCTCTTTTGATTCCACTAGATTTCCTTCTTTCTGCATCTCCGTGTGCCACTGTAAGAGGGAATAGTAATCACACATTGCTCTTTAGCAAAGGTCCCCTGGCTCCTGTGCAGTTTGGCTAACAGGTTTATTTCCTAACCCAGGAGAGGGCACTCTGCACTTCCCATGGCATTCAGGTGCTTCTCCAGTGTTGCCACAGGATGCACAGCTACCAGGCTGTACATTGTCATGCAAGGGAAAAGTGTTACTATTTTTCCTATTCAAAACTAATCATGAGCCATAGAACATATTTAAATTTACAGTGTTATTATTCTTTTGGATTCCCTTAATTTTAAGTGCCTGAGGAAATGAGAGAAAAGATGTCGGTGATGTTGTATAGCATGAAAATGCACAATCAGAATTAAGGGACAATCAAACTTCCCAGACTAATCATTTTCCATTGATAACTGTTGCACCATGACTGTAGATTAATCAAGTAAAGACACAATCTTGAACAAACTACACATTTTTATGGTTTACTATCTTACGCTAGAGAAACCTGCACAGTTCCAGATTGGAGACTGATGTGAGACCTACTGGGTTTACACACGATTGATGCTTATGCTGTTACAGTTTGCTTAGAAAACTATGCTTTTAAGTATTAAGAGCAAAACCAAGTTCCATGGTTTGCTGATGTGTGCTAACTTCCCAGCACCAAAAAGGACAAGATGCCACAGAGGACATGAATGGGTCAAAAGAAAAACCTTTATTTCTAGGTCTTTGATTCCAATCCCATGGAGTTACTAACGAAAATTAATAGGTAGGCATTGCTGTCTTATGTATCCTCCGTTCTTTTACTCTGAACTCATTTTTGCATCATTAACTCTAAAACAACTTGAAATTATAACTCAGACATTATGAACTGTGGTAAGGGGAATGTAAATAACTCTTCCGCACATAAAGAGCCCTCCAAGTTAAACTGCCAGGAAAGTGTGGATGAACAGGTCTCACTTCTGTTCACATCATTACAGTTGTGAGAAAACAGAGGACTTTTGAGTTTAAAATCTTGCCAGTAAGGCATTTTTCCTTATTCCCATGTCAGTATCACACACACAAAAAGTAACATTTTGACATTCAGAAATATATCAGAAAAATTGTTGCCACAAGGGAAAGTAGCATTCATTTTTTCCTTGCCATTTATAGGCTTCTGGCCCTGCTGCCACTGAATTTGTGGCAGCAACAAATTCCAGTATTGCACTCCATCTCGTTGGAGGAACGCATTTGATTGATTTGTCATTGGGTTAGCTAGACAACTAGCAACATGAACTATTTATGTAGAAACCTAAAGAAATATCTAACCCTGGGCTTCTTGCCTCGAGTGGAGCTGAAACACTTGCACTAGTAAAACACCTGCCATTTTTGTCAGTTACATGTTTGCAAACTGTGAAGAACATTTTTTTTTAATTCTGTTTGTTACTGATTATGTGCTTGGCATCAGGCCAGGTCACACATTTTGCTCAATAAGATGTTTCAGAACCGTGATGATTACAGCTTATGTATTTCATGGTCATGTAATATCTGAAAGATGGTGATGACACATACTGATAACACGTTGATCAAATATAGACTGATTACACTGGTTGTTAGTGTGACCAGTACTGCTTAGCTTTTCATGTTATGTCTGTTATGCTCCCAAAATTCTAGTGTCTACAGATTGATAAAAAAGTTACAAGCAGGAAAAATATATATTTGTGTACATATACACACACACTGGTAGTTACAATCACTGAGCAACTCAGAGCGAGGAAAACAGTAAACTGAAAAATCTTTCCACTTTGTTTATGTGGCAGTTGAATCAGGATTCTCACTGCATTAATAGTGAAGTTGTATGGTAGGCTATATGTAGACCCCAACTTATTAATAGCACTTATAATTCCCACTAATTTATTTTGTAAACAGTTTGCATTATAATTTCTGAAGTTATTTGTAGGAGTGAGACAACATTATGTGTAATAGATCCTTTCTAAAAAACCAGATGTGTCCATGTAAATGGAGACCACGTAAATTACTATCAAAAATGTAAATGGCTGAACAAGAAAAGGATTGCACATACGATAAAAACATTTCAGTACAAATAATAAAGTGACATTTCCACCCCACAGGATTTATGGGTCTTCATGACATGGGTACATATGTAACAATGCATGTAATCTGCATGTGAAATTACCATGACTGTGTATGCACATGAACTATTGGCAGGTGTGAATAGCCAAAAAGGTAGCTGTCTATTTGCATCACGGTAAACAGACACAAAAATTAAGCTTACATCTGCATACTCATTATGTAGCCAGGACAGTTTTAACTTTTGAGTACCAGATCTAAAAGGCCCAACTGTAACATGGCTGAAGTCATATTACATTCCAAAACGAAAGAGTTGGTGTAAACACAACTATCACTAGGTTGTCAAAATGCATACTAGCATTTCTTTTATTACTGAAGTCAGCCTACTGAAATGTTGCATGCAATTCATGAGCAAATGGGGTATGATGTATACCTGCAAAGCTCGATGCTAATATCAAGAAAGTTCAAATACACATTTTGCCTAGACTCAGAATTTAATCTCATTTCTTAGATACATTAAGCTTTTTTTTTTTCCTGTTGTTGTTCTTTGAGAAAAAAATATTTTATTTTAGGACATTTGTCATGTAGCCAAACAAAATCAATTGTATTGAAACTATTATGTTTGGAGTAGCATCACCCAGCTTTGTGGAAAAACATGAACTGGAGCACAGCCTCTTGACGAACAGAAGATTGACTTCTAGAGTAATATTAACTAGCAAATGGTGACATCTGAAATCTAATGCTTGTATGTGTTATGTAGTTAAGGACTGAAAATACACATAAAGTGTCAGAAGTGTTTTGGGGGAATTTGCTACACAGCTTCTCTCAACTTCACTCAATGTGGGAAGGTAGTACTAAGGACGGGGTATTTGCTTGTACTAGTAGACTAGATAAAGGAACTTGAGATAATTGGAATTGCACTCATTCAATTCTGAAAAAGTCAATAAAAATGCCATCTTGAATTTTTACTGCCTTTTAATTGCTTACTACTTCCTAATTCATTTCTCTCTTGAACTGATCATCTTTTATTGCATTTTCTATTTTATAGCTACCACAGTTCAGTTTTCTGTTGCAAGTTAAATTTTACTAAGTTACTGGATGACAAATATATTATTGTAGTAGTTGTCATGTCACCAGTAGTTAATAAGCATTCATCTCTATTTTTATTATTTTGTTGGTTTCTGAGATTATTTCAAGGAAGCAGTTTCCCCTTCTGCCTGCTCACAGAGCCTGCAGCATATTCTTAATGTTCTGTCACGTTAATTTAACATTCCCAGTCTTACAGCACCTGTTTTCTTAAAAAACAGTTACTGATCTTCGGTTCTGATATCAGGATACTGAGTGTCAGATTAAGAGAGTTCTGATGTGAGTGTAAATCTAAAGATACAGCCTGGCTTCTGCTGAGTTACTTTGCATTTATCTCAGTAGCACTGAAATCCAACCAGAAACTGGAATCTATTTCTCTTTGCATAGGATCCTGATTTTCTCTAAGGATGTCACTCAAAGCTAGAGTAGGATTTATGTCAGGCATTTTAGATTGGATTGTAGATTTCCTGAATCAACAGCAAAAATTCATGTAGTGAATTTGCAGACTGTTACGTAAAGGTCTAGCCCAGGCAGTTCAGGGCTGTGAGCTTCGTACTCAAAGTTACCCTGCAGGCACATACAGAGCACCACTTGTCTCCCATCTCTTGTCCTGGCCCTGTCCAGAGTTCTGGGAAGGTCCACAAAAAGTGTGTTACTGAAGGATCAGACCCTACTATCCATTAATATGTGTTAATAAATCTATTACAAATTTGCCTTTAAGCAAAAAAAAAAAAAAATCTTAATCCCCTGTAATAATCATGAAGCTGTAAATGGCACTAGGGAAAACTTAGTCACAATGCTGCAATCCTCAATTCAGACCACATAGGACAACAAAAGTTAAACTTCATTTTCCTCAGGAATTACTTACAGTCATTTTAAAGTCAGTACACTCTAGCTAAGTAGCTAAAACCACCAGCTATCTATATGAAAAGAGTAACTAAATTATAGGCATTTCTTTATTCCACCATAGACTGACATGTACTGACAAGACAGTTTGTTTGCTTTTATTGTTCAAAAGCCCCAAAGTCTTTACTGTCTGCTTCTCCACTTGTCTTAAATGTTTGATTAAGCACTGTGAGAATTGTCAGTATTGATAAACTTCTTTCCAGTACATTAAACACTCTAATCCTTTACATTCCTACTCTATCTCCATTGCTAAGTCAGCCAGCTTCCTTAGCACTTGATTTTGGGCCAGTATTTGCATTAGAAATGGGCTATAAATAAAAATGAATGAAATAGCAGGAAAAATTGTTTTTGTGCATCTGAAAAATTCTGACAGTAACCATACGCAAAGGGCTCTGCCTGTTCTGTAATCACAGGAATGAATTATTTCATGCTATCTAGTACACTAATTAAAACGGGTAATTAAACTCAGCACTTTTTTTTCTCATTTTCTAAAAATCTTAATTTTGATAAGTGGCAACGCTATTTATCCTTCTTTCATGAGCGTGAACCAAGCAGAAGTCTTTTGGTGTCTGTAGTGTGTGTTGGATTAGAGGGTGTGTTTATTGTGATAATTTAATAGCAGGAGACTCAAATCAGGAAGTTCAGAACTCAGTATGAACTCCTGTCAATTTTTAAAACAGTTAGGGCAGCATTTTGGTTTTATTTTTTATCACATTCCTTTCTCCCTCCTGTTTTAACACTGAAATTTCTCTCTTAAACTAGGATGTGTCAAAAGCTATTATTAATGCATAAGATATTTAATTTAGAATATAATACTGCTCAATTTGAGTATGGTTTACTTTATTTCCACTTTGTCTTTGAATTTCTCTTGGTCAAACTGAGGACAGGAGCACATTTCAGGGCAGCAGAGACATGCTGTAAATGATGTACATTTATTTCAGTATTACACAAACATAACTAAATTTGGAATTTGTTTCCATACAAATAATCAGGACAACAATGCGAGCTATATAGCTGTGTTAGCTAACAAAGTTTGTGTAGCATGTTTGCAAACATTTCCCAAATTCAGAATTGTGTGATTTCATCAGAATCAGTAATTCTGATTATCATTTGTCTCTGGCCATACTATGAGTGGTGTGAAGCAGCACGGTTCTGTTGTCCTTGCTGGTGCTTCACTGATTTCCACTGGCTAAGGGTTTGGCTATGTGTCTGTAGGACACTAACAGAAAATATTAATACCTCCTCTTCTATATTTTGTGAATGTAAAACTTCTGTAAACTTAAGTAAGTAATTTGTATTCAGAGTGTGTTTAGTATTTTAGCATTAGAATCAATTTGGAAAATAGTTTACACTCACACAAGCTTAACCTGCCTGTTTATCTTGTCACAACTGCTACAGAACCATGCCATTTCTAAATAAGTCCTGGTGCACTTATACTTGTTCTTAGCAAAGGCTGACCAAGTTCAGCGCATCATCTCCATGTTTTTCTCTCTAAAAGGTGATTCGGGAATGCCACATGCAACACGGCGAACAACAGTGGTTAGCCAGGGCTAAAGTGTAAATACCAGGTCCCAGCCCTGTAATCTTTACATGGATGTTTCTAAGGACCACAGTAGGTATTTTGCCAGAGTGAAGGCAGGAAGATCAGGCTCCACAGTGCAATTTTATATGAAAATGAAGTGGATGAGATACTTCTATCAGGCTCATTTAAAATAAAATAGGAGGGCTACCTTTTGTCTGCACTGCTAATAAGAAAAATATGCTCGAATAGAAGGTAATCATAATAAGGTATGTCCCCATTTTCTCAATTTTGCCCAGTTTTCTTTGATATGATTATGGATTTCAGATATAAATGCTATTTCTTCAGGGTGGATTTATAAATTCTGGAGATATAGATCCTTCTAGTACATATATAAGAATTAACCATTTATACATAGGGGAAGAGAAAGGGTAGAGAGACATACAGAAAACAGACCGTGTAGCAAGGAACATTGTGTCTGCAGCATTCTTCATAAATAACTTGAATCACACAGAATTGCTAGAGATTATTTTAATGGCTCGACCCTTATGCTGTTATGGTAATTATAGAAAGAGTTTTAAGCCCCTCCACCAGGGAAATTATGCATTGAAATAGTGAAATTTTGTAATGAATTTCAATTGTTATTCAAAATTCTTTATCAGAACTTCGGGGATTAATAGTTCCAGTACTTTTTTTCTTCTGAAGAACCATAAACAGTGCTTAAAAGAAAACAGCAGAAAACATGCAGTACATCTAAAATTGATTCAACTCTATTGATTTCAGTGAAATGGTGCTGATTTACCCCGAATGAATTCCTAGCTCATCTTTTCTACGTGTGGGAGAAAACTATTTTAGCATGAAAGGCTCCTGGATATGTAGGGAGGTACTTTAGGACAGTTAAGGCCATTTAAGTCCGCTGTTTCCCTGCTGGGTTAGGGAATCAGTTAAGGTTACACATGTCCAAAGATTCTCAGCCTGGCCTTTTCTTTCTTTCCTTGTGGAAATTCTTTCCAGGAAGAATTTATGAAGTTAGCAGCTTTCTCTCTGATTTCTGCACATCCAGCAGTTAGGTCAGAGCAGCAGCAGGAACCTGAGCTTAAACTCATGGTGTTTTGTACCTCTGCACTGATTTCGGTCTGGACAATCACAGACAGATCTTTGGCAACCCATGGTGATTCACCATGCCACAGTACATTTTCTGGTTCGGAGTGAGGTATTGAGCAACAAGTTTACACAGTCGTTTTGGCCTTTTTATTTTCTGCAGACGGGCTGATGAAGTAGAATTAATGACTACCACCCCTGCTTTTGCTGCAGAGTAGCTGCTCCATCAGAATGGAGCTTGCACTCAACTACATTCAACAGCAAAGACTTTACTCCCTTAATTGTATTTACTTATTTGTCAACGAGTACCTAACTCTGCAACACATCCTATTAATTTCAAGTTAGAAACTCACATAGTGGTACTTATCACATGAGGATATAATCTGACTCTGTAAAGGCTAAATATATAGAAATAAAAGGTCTGTTTATAGAGCAAGAAAGCTATCATGAAAGGTGCTCCTGTGAATGATCTGATTGTAGGATACTGCACAGTTGAGAGACAGAAAGGGTTTGTCTGCATATGGATATGGTACTTTTTAGTTCTCTGTAAATTGACGTAGCAACTTAATGTTCACTTGGTGCCTCTTGTAGACAAGTCCTGAGATAACTGTTCATATTAAAGAAGCTGTTATTTCTTTAATAGGAATCTTCTATCTCTCTGAAGCAGTACATTAAAGACAGATTAGAGGAAACCCCTCTAAAAGCTGCTAAACAGATGTAAACAAAAATGCCAGGGTATTTTATACACATGAGAATAATGATACAAGACTTTTCCAAGTACGATAACATCACTCCTTGTATCACACTAAATTAATAACATCTCTCAAGCACCTGCCTAAACCAGAAGTCTTTCCAAGAGACTAAGCATAACCTCTCTCATTAAATCAGCATTCAGAGGGCTAACTAGCAGATGCTGCTGACATGAACCCAAATGTAATCTCTTTAACCTTGTCCTGTGGGGAGCAGACAAGTCATGACCGAGTAATTCCAACTAAATTAGATTTTATGTGAAAGTGTATAATCTAAATTAAATTTGATTAAAATGATTCACTGATTTGTGTTTGCTTTTAAAGGCTCTAATGTAGCCAAGGTGACCAGTTTTCAGTAATCTATGTAATCAGATCAATTTATTTTTACATGATTGGATCAAGATTTTTTTATCCAGTAGATTTTTCTATATTAATCATTTTTCTCTTGAATATCTCTGGATAGATTAGGTGTTTTCTATTCAGACAGAGGCTCATCGTAATTCAATTTTCATCATGTTAATGAAGAAAATGGAGAAATCTAACTGCGTGGTGAATATAAAGATGTGATGTAAAATATCAAGAAGTGATTGCAAGGAGAGAATCATCAGGTCATCAGCTGATCAGAGGACAACATCAAATACAAAAGGTTGAATGAGACGGGTGAATCAGAAAGGACTAGGGGAGAGATTTTTTCTGTTTTCCTATCCCCAAGACCCTGTTTAGTGGGAGGTTTTGCTCAGCAAAGACTCACTGCAGCAATGGGAGTGGAATTCTGCAGCTGCCTGCTTGGGTAGTAATAAATTTCCTGGGCTTAACCCCTTCCCATCCTCTTCCCATCCTATGAACTTATACAAGTAGGGTGAATCTTGGTCACTGACTTTATTACATTTAAAATCTCAATTGAATACAGTGAGTACTAGTTAGTGGCTGTACTAGCAACACTTATCACAGTCTGCAATCAGCAAAAAACATATAGGTACTGATTGCATTTTATTAAATTAACATGATAATTTTATTTAGTATATAAAGTCAGGGGATGTAACTGAATGTAACTGTTTACATTTCAAAGGGAAGAAGAACGCAGACCGTATGCAAAAATTTTTGTAACCTATGAAAAGCAGCAGCTATGATCACTTTTTCAGACACTGTTTCTCCTATGATGGCTCCATTTTTTTCCTGGACATCATACATTTCCACAGTTTGGAGGCCCTGCTACATATCCACAGCCCTACAGTAAACAGGAAGGCTCTAGGTCATTTTTAGAGACACATATTTAATAGATCTGTAACTGTGCCTAGTTATGACAGTATGAAAAATCTTGAAGTTTGTGCTAAGTTTTACACATATTAAAAAGTTCTAATTCAATGTGTGGAACTTAAACATTAGTGAAGTCATTGGAGCCACTCTGATTTTGAAGGTGAGATATAAAAGCTCTTTGGGGAGTGAGGAAACAAGATCGGATGGGTGTTGTTCCAAGGAAGCTTATAATAACCCTTTGAGAAAGAATATCATCAAAATTTTGTGTATGACAAATGCTTTTTCACTGGATCTACACCAAAAGGTAACAAAAGTAACAAAAAGAGAACCTGTAGGTTCTAAAAGCAAACATGTAACTTTTGCACCAGACTAGTAATTTCAATTACATTCATTCAAATTCAAACTACAGGTTTATTTTGGGGAAGTTTGTGACCAGCAAAAATTAAGTCCTTTGCAGAACTGTCTTAAACAATTACTAGTCATTGTTACTATAAAGAATAGCTCCTTAGTTTTCATATCTAAAAGATTGAACCCTTCACCATGATTAATAAAGTCTGCTTGTTATCTACTTTTGCCATAAAAATTGATATACTAAAGAAACAGTCTGAAAAAACAAAGGTAAAATGCTTGCATGAACATTTGTACTGACACTGCTAATTAAAAGACTTAAGTTATTAGTCTTTAAGAAGAAAAAAAAAGAAACAAACAAGTATAATTTGGTGGATTAATTTTATGTTCTGTTCTATTTAATCAAACTATACCTTTTAGTGAAAATGACAAATCTGAGTTGTCAGGCTATGGTTGATAAGAAAGATAAAGGTCATATATTTTAATGTCATAGAAGGTCTTATTAAAGGAACCCTAATTACATTAGGTATCCATGAAACATTAATTAAATACTGTCTGAAATAATTAGGTCTAAGATACTGATGGTTTAATTAAACTCAGTTTTTTATTTTATAAGAAAACTACAGGCCCGGTATCAGTCTGTTGGCAGGATAATTGATAACATGTCAGAAGAGCAAAATAGTAACCTTGACCAGCCACATTGGAAGGACAATATGGTGAGCAGGTTGTCCTGCTAGCCACACCTTGGGGGGATAAAAACACACAGTGGGATGGATTTATTTCAAAAGGTACAGAAAACAGAAGAATAAGAAATAGAAAGTTTGGGGCTCACATTCTCAACTTGTATAAAATATCACAGCATGTCAGGTGGCAGTTTCTAACCTTTTAGCCCTGCTGAGATTCTTTGCAAATTTTGGTGAAGATTCTTTGTCTTATCAAGCAGAAGGACTTCTACAACATACAGAAGATGCACACCTGAAAGCCTCGTTTTACATGTCTAACACACGCCCCCAAAAGTTGCAAACCCTTCTCCTATTCCCTTATATGAAGAAAAAATAACTGTATAAACAAGCTAATGATTTCATTGCATTCAGGAGGCCCTGACAACTGCATGGTTATATATATATGTAGATAAAGCATGGCTGGTTGCAGATCAACTGGAAAAGTGCTTTCCTGATCTTTAAGAATGAAATGTCATCCCTTATCTAAATGAAGCTCATACAGAAAACAGTATCTGAGATTATCTGAAAAATGAGTACTGGGAAGGCAAGAAATATATATGGTAAATTTGTGCATAGACTAAGGCTGTGATGGCATTTTGAGGAAAAAGAGCCTCTTCCTGTCCCTGCCATGACTGGGAACATAGTCTACATGGCATTACAGAGATGGACTCTGTGTCTTGCTTCTGAACACCCATTTCCAATGGTAAGAGAGACCTGAGCTCTTCTCTTTGATTTGCCAAGCTGGTTGGCTGATCTCAGACAAGCAAACCTTCACACTTCAGTTTTTCCTCTTGTAAAATGCAAAGGAACATCACAATTTGCCTCTTAATTGTAAGGAGGACCTCCTAATGTCTACAAGGGATACTTCAGCAGAATTATTATAGAAATACATCATCAATCAGAGGCAGTCTCATGCCTGCAGTGAAGAACCAATTTCTTCAACGTCAGCAATCACCAAGAGTTGCAAAGACGGTTTAAACAACACCATTTCTCGATATGTACACTGTCTAAGAACAATGTTCCAATATATAGCCTGGACAACTAACACTGGCGACATGTAGGGTACCAGATAAAGAGAACAGGATAATCTCTTTATAATTAAAACTCACATGCCTCCTAAACTTCCCTTTCCACATTGAGGACTTTTTAGTTTTGAAAGGGAATGTAGTTGTCACTATAAAACTAAAGAGATTTAAAAAGATAAAATATCAGACTAGAAACCTCTTCTAATTTGTATCATACAGAGTAAAGCTGAACCAACAAAGGAACAACTATCTTACCCTCCTGATAAAGTTGTACCAGTTCTTGTGTCCACTAAAATCAGATCATTGAAGAGATTATTATTTCAACATCAAAAATAATAAATGTTCAACGAACCAAAATTTCATCACAACTGTAATTGGGAGGATGTCATCTTTTTTCTGACTACAGTCATCATTATTATGGCACCTGATGAATACCCATATTTTACAACAGATATGTGAATGGTTTCAAAGCGCTAAGGGAATGCTAAGCTATTGACTCAGTAACTAGTCCATCTCTTAATTCATTTCAGAAAGATAGCTCTACAATAAATATAGCAATTGACTTGTCAGCTGTACACTTGTGCAAATGCAGAGTGTTTTATATATTGTGTATGAAAAATGCAACAGTTGTACTGGGCACTGTACCTTTCTGCTTACTGCTGCTTTCATGTCTTTCTCAAGATGTTCATAAAACATTTCTCTTAGTCTTTCTCAGTCTTGAATCTTCTTTCATTAAAGGCGAAGACTGAAATATAAAGAAAATCAATTTTTAAAATCAAATGGAATTGTTTTGTTTGTTTTTTAAAGAAAGCTTTGTTCAAGTCATTCAAAAGACAAAAATGGTATTTAAAGTTTCATTCTTTTCCTCTGCAAATTCTGGATGACATTTATTCCTAATTTGTGATGTAAAATAGTCCTACGTATTACACTACCTAATTGCTTGTGCCATCTGTGTAATGCTGTCTGTACAGAAATCTGTAACCCCTCCAGGTAGAAGTATAATTTTTTAATGAAGTTTTTCATTAAATCCTCTTCCTCTGACAGGTACTGTTATAGTTACCAGTATAACAATGGTTAATATGTAATGTTTCCAAACTATTAAAACTATAAGCATAATACGCATACTAGGTACCAATGAGAAACGTAGAAAGAACACTTTTCTTATTAGTACACCATTCAAAAAAATTCCGTTATCGCCCCAGTATCAGAGTACTGGTATAAAAATGACACTTTTTTATTCCCGAAGTTTTAATTTCCACTTAAATTGCCTTTTCAGATGTTTTTTAAATACTTTCTGAAACACAGAAATCTTTAATGTATTTGACAGGAATATAATTGTGTAAATACCTCTCAATAAGCATTACATGTCTACCAAAGAGGTTGCAATCTTATGCACGTACACCCACACGTATATTGAAGGTATTTAAAGGTCATTGTTTGTCTGCAGACAGGACACAGACAAAGCGGACATAGGCACTGAAAAGAGTCCAGGATTTGGGACAAAGAAACAAGCAGATGAATTAATGTGAAACTGATAATATTGCATTAAACACAACCCTGTTAGATAGAACACTGCTAGAATACCTAGACATTCTGCCCAGAAGGGTACCCCACATCTCAGTTTTATTTGTTTGGTGTCTAATGCCAGTATTAGTACAGTACCCATTCTGGTTTGTGTGATCTTTTCCCATACTCAGCAGTATCTTTGGTTCATGAATACAGTTTTTCAAATCACAAGTCAGAATCAATACTTTTGAGTCCTTACTTATATTTGTTGCCTTTGTAAATGTCTACCTTTTTCTTTGACCATGAAGAAAAAAAACAAACCTAAGTATTTTAAATCAGGAATATTAAAGGTGATGCATGGTGAAGGCATTAATTAATTTGTTATACAAGATGATGGGCCAGATCCTGCTCTCCTAATTTAGCCAAAATACTGGCTGCAATGGAAATTTTGTTTCAGTTTCTCCAACAGGATCAGGTACTATATACAGTACTATCCCTTTACATCATTGTAGTAATCACATCATTTAGAGAAATGATCTCTCTTAGTTCTTTTCAAAGTTAAATTAACTGTCAACAAATGAGATGGAGAATAAAAGGAAAAACAGCTGCTTGTGTTTTACCTGTTTTGCCACCTGTTAACTGAAATGCATGAATAAACTGAATAGTTTTGAGGAATCCTTAGATTTCCTGAAAATGGCATAGAGAATATTAGCTTCCATTCAAAGATACATGGGTGACTGAGTTTATATAAGCTAAATTACAATTATCCCGTACACAAAATAAAATTATATCACACTGTGAAGACAAGGAGTTTTTAAAAAAATGTTTAAAAAGCTTTTAGTACCATAATTCCAGATAGAAACAAGCTTGTACATTAACAATAACACATCTGTTACTTGAAAATTCTTAAACTGCACATTTGCTATAATTTTTCACAGAATATTGCTTTTTGACTTTAAAAGCAATGCAGATCCAGTATGATTTTCTTTATGTGAGCAAAGATGTTCTGCTAGAGATGTCTCAGGGCACGCAGCTATCCACAAAACTGTAAAAGTCCGCAAAACAACCTGGCAGAAGCAGATCTACAATTAACAAACAAATCTGACAAGGCAGTTGCTGGATCTTTACTTATTTTTACATTACAAGCACTTACCTGATGTCTCGTGCAATATGCTATAAAGATATTTCCTAAAAGATTTTGGCAAATGAATTATGTAGCTGAAATGTAATAACGAAGGTAGAAATTTGTCCTGTTATCAGTCACACACATTCAAGCAGAAACCCAGTGCAGCACAGTAGATAGAACTATAAGCTCTGGGATCTTCTCATTCAACCAAGATTGCTTCATACAAAAGTTGACAATACACTACTGAAAGCCATTGTTGATATTCAACATTTTTTAAATAGCTGAACAGAATAGACAATAAGGCGTGAAGGAAAACTTGGATAGGAGGCTGGCCTGGAGTCTGGGTTCGGAAAGGAAAAAACATTAAAAATGGACAATAAATATGTGATTCTCATTTTTAATTGCCCTGTAAATGGCAGTTAACTGATCTTTACCATGCTGAAATTCCAATCCTTTTACAGGAAGAACATAATACAATCCATATTTTTTTTTCAACTATTAAAGTCTAGGTACAGTTTAAAATACTGGCACTGAGACATATGCTTCCATGGTTCACAAACACCATTCGCTAATGTAAATTAAGGAATTTGCAAAATCACTGAAAGATCCTCCCATTAATTGTTAGAGACCTGTCTGCCCAGGCTGAGGAGATTATACATGTCAACCATTACATCAGAAAAAGGATTCATCTGAAATACTTTTTAAAAATCTGAAAATATATATATTTTGTATTATCTCCTACCCCTCTATTTCCTCAATTAAAAGAGATCATACCACTATGTCTATTACGGTTCTTGAAGAATTTTACAAAACTTTAGAGACATTGGGGACCACGGTTTATTCAATCAGCTGTTTGTATTGCGTTTAAAGTTTTGGTGCTTTAGGGTAAAATTCCCTGTTACACCCTGTATAACTCTGAAATCTGAAACAGTACAAGCAGATGTCTTTCCTAAAGACACGTCTGGAATACCCTGTGCAGAACACTATGCTTAGCAGCTGCTAAAGGACACATATGAGTTTAAATTATTTCATTTCTGGGTAATCTAGATACTCCAGCAAAACTTTTTATGCTTTTTACTCTGTGGCTCACATGTATGCTTGCCTCCGGTTCTGCTTTGGATTTCATTGTGTTCTGCTTCATCCATGCTGTTTTCAGCTCTCCTCTGTCCATTTTTAATGGAGAACATTGTCAGATTATTTCAAGCCAAACTGAGCAGTTAATGATGTATGTTGGTAGAGTAATTTGGCAGGGATTTTTGTTAAAACCTGTTGCGCTATACACTAACTCTAGTCTTACATTTAGACTATGAAAGGTAACTGCACTTTACAGTGCATCTTTCTCTTTTGTTTTCAGCTAGTCTTACAAGGTTTACTGCTACAATCTTGACATTACCTAGGATACTTAGACTTCCTTGAAGAAAGGACATTGCTTGCTTTGTCTATGTTATATCTGAGCTGCCCGTTACAGGAAAAGTCTGAAAGCCAAGGTGTGTCCAACTGGGCATCAAGCCCGCACATCGTCCTCTTTGTCAGTCTGAATTCAGCTTGAAATCGGACTGCTTACAAATACTGGCTGTCCCTGCAGCAAAACCCTTCCAGAGCCATCTTACTTGCCACCGAGTGTGACTAATGCAAGGACTGATCTACTGATGATTCTGAGCAGACTGTCAGGCAGCAGGGAAGAGTAGGCTTGGGTACGTTTTTAGAGGACCTTTGGCTGTGGTCCTCTTAAAATGCTTCCCCAAAAGGCATGGACCAGCTGATGAATACTTTGCCCTCCTGCAAAGTCCAATGGACACAACCCTTCAATTTATGAGTCACATTCAAAGGTGACAGTCCTAGAAGACATTCCCCATTTTAGCTGCATTTGACAAATCGTCTATCCTGACATACATTGAATTTAAGCCACTTTAGTTCAAAGTCCATTGTATGAACTTTGTATAAACCAGAAGGTTTGCTCAAGAAGGTTTGCACACAGAAGCTGTGAATAGAAGTGGTCAAATCACTTTGTCAAGCACAGAAAGCCAACAGAAGCACTGAGTGGGAATTACACCTATAGGGCCTAACATCTCTACAGCTGGAAGTGTCTCATAAACTCACCTGCTAGATTCTTGCATGTTAGCATTTTAAAACTAAGAACACAGAACAGATAACATTGCACTGATCTTTGTAAAGCTAACACATTCTAAACAAACAAATCCTGCAAGGTGTCCAGACTACCACGAGAAGTATTTTCTAAGTTAAAAAAGAAAAAAAATGCATTTTTTTTTTACATCAGAAAGAAATCAAACACAAGCACAGTATGTTTTGCTTTACAACTGGCTTTCAAGTCTAAGTCACACATAGGTACATATGAATTTAAATTAGTTCCACTGATTTCAATTAACCTATCTCACTGATGTCAGCGGAGATGTTCATGTGGTTGCAACAAGCCTACAGGATTGCCACTAGGAATATGACATCTGTATTGAACACTATTGCCTTTTCTCTTGTTCCTATGAGATTACAGTAACAACTTCCAGCAAGAAACCTAAACATAAAATGTTGATATATAATTTATATTTTCTTATTACATGCCTTTCTTCTTTCTTGTCACTTAAAATGATTCCTTTTCATGAAGATTTGTGATCTCAACAATTACATAAATGTCTACATTTCTCCAGGGCACGAAACACTAACTGCCTGGGCCAAGAACTTTTTTTGAAATATCGCTCATATGGAAGCTGAGTTCTAAATGCACTACAGGCTGCGCTCCAAAGGTATGTGAGAAGAAATCAGAATATGAACCTGGGCTCTTTTCGTATCTTAACCAAAGTGGTGAATCACAGCACACCTCAGCTTTCGCGAGAGGCAGAATATTTGAATAAGGAAAGGAAACTGCCACTTGTTTTCCAGGTCAGATTCCTCCTGTGTTATTGCATAGATGTTATAGATACACTGTCTGTTTAAAATTTGTCTGTTATTAAAAGGATAAGAAATTCTGTTCTCAAACCCCCAGTGTTTCACACAGTGGAATTCTAAAATTGTCAGTAATAATTCTGTAAATTATGTCTACGAGAAAATTGCAGTTTTATCCTTCTGAAGGAAAGGATTATTTTACTTCATAGTTCAGTGTTCATCTCTGGAAATAACTTACTGGGTTGCTCTTGGCAAATTCACAAGCTGCAGTTGTCAGGACTATCATAAAGTTGTATGCAACATCAATTTAACGATAACATTACACTGGTTTTCTCTCTAGTCTTGCATGGAGCCTGTGAATTTGTGGGAAAGAGATATTCAATACCAATGTATTCATGAACAATGAAGAAAATGACAGATCTGTGTTCTGAGGACATAACATACACCTTGTCCACACTTCATTTGGATCCTTTCAAACAACTGCCATTCCTGCTTCCAGATAAGCACAGAACATTACATGTATTCAGTAACTGTTTAAATTATTTTAAAGTTTTAGGTTACCACTTTAATTGCAAAGTCTTAATTCTCCTCTCTTACTAAAACCCTGATTTGAATTCTTCTCTCATTGTTATAATTTTCTGTGATATAAGCCTGCCATAATTTAGCACTCAACTGCATTGAATCCCATTATGAAGTCTCATCTTATATCACACAGAGTATATCTGAGTATAACACACAAAATGCTTAGCTTGTAAGGACAGGGAGCTTGTCATCTCTTTAATTTGATCACCACTGTGAAATTTGGGATAAAAAAAGTTGGACCATAATGGCAAGATAATGCAAAATATCCAGATTTTTTAAATGAGTGACACATTATGCATTTCAGAGATAGAGATATGTGTGACCTTCACAGAAGTTAATTAAATATAGAGAAAAGCAGTCTGATTTTTTTTTTTCTCTAAGAAGCTTGTATTTCAAATGTCCCTGACCCTAACTAATAGATGGGACAGTCCAATATGTCTGCTATTCCCCATACAAGGTCCTCTTGAATATTTTCCCACTAGAGATCATCAGAGTGAGGATGCCCTCTGTCGCTCAGATTTTTACACATTTAAAGGAAATTGTCTTTCGCTAGTCCACACGCAACATTACATTTTGTCTGTTTCCAAGACATCCTAGTTAGATCTTAAGTGTTTCAAGTGTTAAGTTAGATCTTAAGTTTGTGTTGCCCTTGAAATATTATCTAATGTTTTATTTCCCTAATGCCACTACGTTAAATTAGCAGTAATAAGTATACAGACTTTGGTTTACTGAATTCTTTTACAGCAGTCAGAATAACTGTTAGATATAACGTAATGCACAGACCAATATTTTTTTTTTCCTTGGTGGAGTAATAGTAACTACAAGAAATCACAGACTGAAAATCCAGTTAATGTCTTAGAGTAGTGTTAAATAAACGGTTATGAATAAGCTAATAAATCAATGTTTCCTAGGCAGTCTTTTCAAACTTGAGGCAAATTATTTCTTGTACATTAATTGTTTATGAAGTATTCAACAGCTAAAATAAGTTACTTGAAATGGCACAGACCTATATGAAAGAAAGAAACTCCCAGAGTTGGATGCGGGAATAACTTCCTCATTCTACAAAGTGTTTCAGCATTTCCCCAGATTTCACATTCTAGACTGAGGTAGAACAAATAATAAATGCCTACCTCTACTCCAGAAAAAAACCTACAGAACAAACAGCAGCAAGAAAAAATAAACCACTCCAGAACTTTGAAGCCTGCAGCAAAAGCAGCACTGGTATTACGGCGCTTACCGATGCTATCAGAGACCTGGTTCACATCCTTGTTTTCCTAGCCTGTTGCAGAGCAGCTGAGTACCATAAGCACCATGCTTCTAGACAGTCTGAGACAGCTCCCTTTTGTCTTCCTTATTGGACCTCTTCTACTTTGCAAACTAATTAAAAATTATTTCCATAAGAACTAGAACACAGATCTGCTACAGCTCAAGAGAATGATCTAAGCATGGCATGAAAGACTCTGCACCAAACGACTATATAATTATTTATACCTAGAAATACTTTATACTTCTATTTTGGAAATCATATTTATAAAAACAATTAAAAATACATTTTAGTTGAGGAAAGTTAGAAAATGCTAACAATAAGTGGTTAAATATTGCCACTTACATAGAGGCGCATTTTTTTCTAGCACAGTTACGGAGCATTAAGACGTGGAGGTGGAGTTTGGGGAAAAGATGCAATAAACAGTGGAGTCTTTTTTTTTTCAATAATTTTTCACGAAAATATCTACAGAAAGGCCAAGTGTTGGATGTTACAATGTATTTGATTAATTTTTTCTTTTTTTAATATAAAATCGTCAGATAATCTTGTCCTGCAAAAATACTACATTTTAAAATTCACCGTAGAGCTGTCAGGCACCCACGGCCTCTCAGAGCTAGAGCTAGTACTGAGCTTGTGCTCCTTGTCAAAATTTAATGAGACGACCAGTTCTAAAATAATTGAATTTTCATATCAGAGCGAGCCAGGATTACACAGACAATAAAAATGCTGAGTCCTGTACTGTTACTGGCAAATACCTTTTGCTTTGCTCATGAAATCAGTATGTAAATGTTCAGGGTTTGTATTTAAGGCATCCTATGCATTTAGAGTTGTAGTACTAGCAATAATTTCAAATGGTGCCGTTGATAAGTAGCTGGGTGGTTTTTTCATAATGTTCAAACTGTAATTTGTTTGGTGAATCAGGATAAGCACTTGGTTTATATTTTATATAAATGTTAATGCAGTTGCAGTTTAATTATGTTTCTTAACTTTTAACATTTCAGAACTAGAATTTGAAGAAGACCACTCCATCAGATTGTCTTGCTTTCATGGAATACTTGCATGAGTACAGCCCCACTGACTTACGACTTTAAAAAGTAGAGCTGTCCAGAAAGTTAGTGCCTGCTACAGGCCAGGAATATATCCACTGCTCTCTATATTCCTCAGCTTGCAGGTTGAAAAGTTAGAGCTGAAGGGTCCCCATCAGAAGTACAAAGGAATTTTAAAACAAAACAAAACAACAACAAAGGTACAGAATGGGTTAGATGACTTAGATAAAAGTTTAAAGCAAAAATAAAACGTACCTCAAAAATACAGCAATTGCTACTACAGAAATGGCGAATGGAAATGATTAAATGGATCCTTAATATATTGTAAAGCTGTTACTGACAACTATTTATCTTATTGTTTTCCAGAGGTTACTATGTAATGTGAAGTATAAAACTGTAGGAATAAGGGTATCTAAAATTTTCAGACAGGCCAGATGTCTCTGAGAGTCTTAGCAAGAGGAGTTTTGCACAACTGCTCAGTTTTACTGAATTGTAAAACACATATTTGGCCAACTATAATTCACGTGGAAGAGCTACTGAAGATCTCATAGCATGTAAATGCCTCTGATCCATTATCACATCATACTTTCTAGCACATATCTTCCCATGATACACACCAACCCATCATCACTATTTAAAGCAGAATTATTTAGCTGCACACATTGTTTTGTTTCCCTGACCAGCTCACCTAGCTTAACAGATGTTCACATGTAGCTGCCCGATATGCTGGAAAAATCTAGAAAAGAGGGAGGAGTACAGAAAATACATTGCCAAGCTCAAAAGTTTGTGAAGTAAATTCCAGTGTCTAATAAAAGATTAAATGGAAAACAAACAAACAAACAAAAAAACCTCTTCTCTATGGTTGTTGTCCTGCATCCTTCCATTAGTCAGGGAGGAGACTGCATTGCTTGATGGGAGATGTAGTTCAGTCCTGAATGTCAAAATTGAACGGCGTAGAAATGTAGGAAAGATGCAATGTAAAATAATAAGAATCTAGCTGTTCGCTGTGAAGAGCCTAACTGTTAATAAGAATCTGTCAGTGTCGCTGTTTTTACTAACGAGGCATCACTACACCTTCTACTCGCCTTTTGCATTTACATGGGATTAACCTCCCTTAAAAGCGATTCTGTAATAATATATCATTTATATATGTACACTTATGACCTTACCGTACTTTCAGTGAAAAAAAATGTCCATTTATATGTATCAACTGCAATATGCATTTTGTCCCGTGATGGGAAAAAAGGCAAAGAGTCACTAATATGGCCTTTTAGCCCTAAAAGACTTTAATACCCCTTTTCCTTATCTTAGATCAACTTTATTATAACACAGTAATTACATAGAAAAAAAGTAATGATCCTAATGTCAGCCACATTTAACCTCCTTTGATCTCCCAGGATTCTTTGCACTAGGGGCTCAAGGAAAGGCCTTCTCTGACTTCTTGATAACTGAATGAGTGATTATCCTCCTTGTTAATGGGCAATGATATAGGAAACTCTTCCATATGTACCGAATATTCATGAGGGGCTGCACAAGCTGAGATAAGGGTATAAGATGCCACAAGCAATCACTTATAAGAACACTAGGAAAAAATATTCACACTCGGGGACACTGCTAGACTTGGGGTTTCTGTGCTGAGGGGGAGGGAGGGAGGGCAGCTCCACTGCCGTCCCCCTGACAGTGTAATTTGGAGAGAGGACCTGCTTCCGCTGGCATTTCTATGACTGACTTTTACTAGTCAAGTGCATATAGCAACGTGAACACCTTCGCTACCATGTCAGAATGAGATTTACTTTCACCTGTTACCTTAGCTCCAAATATGCACAACCAAGACAAAGCACAGACATTGCTGAAGACAAAAACAAAACAAAACAAAAAAAACGGTTTAGTTTCTAACAGCAACATATACCACCAAAACGAGGCTCCAAAGCTGAGGGTTGTGACTGTTCTCCCCTGATGATTCTACCAGCTTCCCAAAAAACCAATGCAAAGATGAACCAATGAAACCAAACAAAACCCAGTTTGAATCTTTGACTTTTTTTCCAGTCTAAAGCTAAATCTGAATTGATGACCTGAAGTTAGTTCTGTTGAACTCATACCAGACCTGAACCAAAAAAACTTCAATCACAGAAAATTCTGAAATTAACTGAAAGATGCACTGGTTTGACTTTTCAGCATTTAGAGATCGGTGGAAATTGATGAGGAACTTCAAGCGGACAGGCAAAGCAATCTATTCGCACAGTGTAAACCTGAAGCCCAGACTAAAAATGCATGTTTATCAAATTGAGAGACTCCTGCCTTTGCATCTGAAAGTCACCGGGAGAGAACCTGCCTGTTGCAGAGAACTGAACAGGCCATGGTTGCTCCATCTGCACGCTTTACAGTTTGTAAGCATCTTTCTTCTAGGACTGCCAACAGGAGCGAACCACAAGTACAGAAATCTTACACCCATTTTTGTGCATCATGTAGATATTCTGAATAGTGTGATGCTGTAGTTCAGAGACACATATACATGTTGGGGCAAGGAAGAGGCTGAGGATTTCTCTGTATACCAACTACTGTACAGTGCACAACCTGGGCTGAGTGCGGACATTGCATCTGTTAAAGCATTTCTGCAGAGGTTTCAACTACCCAGGTCAAGTGGAGCTGTGTTTAGGGGCTGCACACCAGTCTGCACCAGCTGTATGCATGTGAATCAGGACATGCTCGTTTTTAGTGCAGCACCAAACAATATTTAGCCTTCTTTACACATATGAAATATATTTTATTCTTTATTCCCCCGTATCAATAGAAACATAATTTTTGTAATTTCTAAAAAAAAATTACTAGATTTGAAAACTATTTCTGCAAAAATCCTTTATCTGCCTCCCTTCAGAAGTGCTGCAAATCCCAACATGATTTATCGAATGTCCTTACTTCCGAAAGGCATTGTGGCTACTGAAATAATGAACTACTTGAAAGTCACATTTAATTTACTTCCAAAGAAACAAGCTAGCATTGCTCAAGGTTGCTGGGGAAACAGGAAAGCTGCTTTAGATCAGTTTGCAGCAGAGAAGACTTGCTGATATTTTGCAATTTGTACATGTTCATCATAACTTTAACAACCTCTTATTTTCAGAAACCTATTTCTGACTTTGTGTTAAATATTCATCTTCAGACCCACAGCATTGCCTTGTTTTCAGTTGTGGATTCAGATTCATAAATCTGACTTAAAGATAAGCTGTTTATCAGAATTGTGTACATATTTTCTTCTTTTGGGGCCTGTTTAATCAAAGAATGCATCCAATTTCAGCCCTAGAGAAGCCCACAGCAGGCACAAAATCTCATTTCTTGGGTTTCTACAGTACGAAAGTTGTATGCAATTTCAGCTGATCAGACCCTTTCCAAAATCTTTTATTGGTCACTCTTAGACTTCCCTGCTTTAAAGAAAAGTTCTAATAATTTCCAGAGTTGTAAAATGAAGTTACTGCATTCACTTACTGCTCTCCTATAAAGAAAGGGAGAACTGCATTTGAAAGCAACATGCAAGTCTGTTGAATTCCGCTAATCCTTCTACTGGAGATAAATCAGAACATCTTTTTCTGTCAGTTGCAGTACACAGATACGATTTAATATGCACATATCCTGGCCTACCGAGTTTATTCCCAACTTACTGAAAGTTACAGTACTGAAATGAATGGTGCAACAATGCCTCCCATAAGGTAGCCTGTCTTTGACAGTAAGGGAAGCTAATAGATGGAGGAATCACTCAGCTTTTGGTACGGATAACCTGACATAGTTCTTTTAGGTATAAAACTATGCCCTCCCTTGTGCAGCTGAGTTAACCATTTATAATGAGCCTGGATTTTACCAAGTAATTGGTGAGGCTAAGATTAGATCTCAAGCTCTGCAATGCTCAGACCTATACTTATAGCTGGAAGAACATTTTCTCACAATACTCAGTTTTGTACAAGGGATTGATTCACTCAACTCACGTCAGTCATAAGAATTTCATGTGTAGGAATAAATGAGTTATCTGTGCATTATTGTTTAATTATTACATTATCTCCCTTTTAGAATCTCAGAATTATATCAAGCACAAATTAAGTTAAAAATGAACAAAGAAAACTATTAACCAAAATGAAAGTTCTTAAAATGATTGATGGTATTGAGTCCAGATTGCTTTCAATAAGTATCATAGGAACACAATTTAGAAAACAGCCTAAAACAAAAGATACGTAATACCTACTTCTAATGGAATAAATGGTATAAAACACATATGATTTTTTTATTTTTATTTTTTTTCAGAGACATAATAGGTGTATACCATCAGATAATTCTCCAGTTTTCCTGTCAATATACTTTTGGTTCAGATACTGGTAAAGAACACTACATTTTATCTCTATTGTGTTAATTTGTTGTGTTCATTAATGTCCCAGTTTCCCTCCATACAGCTCACGACAGTGCTTTTCACACATTCTATGCCTAATTGCATATTTTGAGATTTTTTGCGATATTACATCAAGTCTTTGCTCTGTTTTGGAGTCATTATGGTTTACAGTTATAGTGGCGATGTTTCAGTTTACTGCCTTATTTCATTTCCTTAACTCCGAGTGCCATCGTTCACCAGGGCAAACTGAAGAGAGGAGAAAGCAGAGAACTGTGAAAGGTTAAATAACCAGAATGAAGAACAGAAACAAGGGGAATAGCACATTGGAGATTTGGACCATGCCCCATTTGAACACAACATAGATAATAAATAATAGAAACGGTGAGGGATGAGTGGAAAAGTCTGTGCAATTGAGGTAAAGGGTTTGTTGCAGGAAGACCGATCTTAGAAGAGAGAGAGCTATGCTTTCCAGAGGAGTCCTGCCTGTGACCTTAACAGAGGAATCCTGCTGTGCCTGGAGGGAACAAGGGCTGGGGCTCAGCAGGAAATCTCTCCTTGCTGCAGGGCATGCATGCTTCTGGCCACTGCTGGGGAAGACAGGTAGACTGGCTGCCTCCCCGAAAATGTGCCAGCGATGGGGAGTTCTGGAAAAACTGTCTCATGCTGCTCAGAGTTCATTGATCATTCTCTTGCAAATGTAAATGGTGCTGGCACCCAGCCTGGTAACAAAAGACATATTGCTGACATAATCAGCTACAAAAGTGGCACATAAAGGGGTAGCCAAGCCAAATTTCAGAAGGAACTCCTGATACCCATTTACTGAAATACTAACCAAAACTGGGAAGCATTGGAATCAACTCAGGAATGAGTCACCAGAATTTACTAAATTTTACAACATCATTCAAACAATTCTGTTCTTAGTATTGTAGCCTCTCCAGTGCTAAAATCCCAGAGAAGGAAGTGGGTTGTAACAGAGACAGTATATTCCCGTACTTTGATGCTATTCCTCATTGCTTACAAATAAGTGAACTTTTACACCAAATTAATACATAAATTAATACAAGATTTTCTGAGGGGAAAAAAAAAAGTGAAGATTGGTCATTAAGGAGAATAAGATCAGGAATAAGGTCGGATCAGTTCCAGAGGTGATGCACTGAGGATCAATGCTGGCATATCTAGGTTTATTTCACAGTAAAATGAGTGTACGTTATTTTGTTTTCTACCTCAAGATATCTGATGTGCATTAAGTATTATAAACAACAAGTCTTGGGAACAAGGCCTTGGGGAGCACCAACATCCAGCCTCTGGCACAGCCACATTTCATTCATTTATCGCCAGGTTAAGCAAGCTGCTCCTGAGACAGAGCAGTTTGGTCAGAAATATATGCTGCACTTGTGGGTGCAATGCAGGCAGTTAACATGAACTACTGTTATTTGACACGTCCTCTCAGAACATCAGCTATAGCCTTACTAATACAGATAATTGGTTCAATTGTTTGCAGACACGCAAAAAATTACGTACTAATACATCAGATGAGTGTAGGGTATTAGTGCTAATACATTGATTTTAGCCAGTAGGAGTCAGCTGCTTTGTCTGTGATGGATTAGAACATGACACATCACATCAGAAACACAAAATACAGGAAAGATTAGATGAAAACCAATTTTAAGAGTAGAAAGTTCTCATTCAGGTCTGTTGGCCATCTTACATGTTTCATCTTCTCCTTCCTATTTGTATTGCATTTCCTTAATTCTCTATTGTTTCTGATTGAAAACTATGGTCTAATTTGAATGAGCAATTCAAACCTGCTTCATGTGTTTAAAAAAATCTGGTTACAAGTCCCAAGTATCTACTCACAATTTTTGAGAGATCAAAAGCAGTAGTGTAAAAAATTGTTTGCTTTTTGCCTGTAGCAGCAAGCAGTTTCACTAAAAAAGTATTACTCCATTATCTTTAAGATAAACTATCACAAATATCTGGGAGATAACCTCCCTTTCTTGAAGGAAAACCTCCTTCAGCTGCCATAGCTCTGAAGAGCATGTGTGTTTTTCATACAATACACCTGCGAACAGCCAGTTTGGATTCCTTACACAAAGAAAGATGGGTAACTAATCTTTTGCATTTTATCTGGAATACCAGGTCATTCTACTAGATGAATTCAGATTGTATAACACTGAGGTCCAGCTGACCCTAGGCTCTATTATGGCTGGCTGTACAGATCGCAAGAGTTCCTGCTCCACAGACCTTCCAGTGCAATATAACCTACAAAAAGAGACACTAGAGAAGGAAAAAAAAAAAAAAACAAGTTACGTAGATACACAGTAAAACTTACCTCGTTGAAAGATTGCTATACAGATTACACAGCCTCACAAAATTACTTTGTATACTCAGAATAGCTTTCACCTAAAACTTTCACAGCTGAGTATGTCTTTTTCCAATTTTCATCTAGAGAAAAAGACACAGAATAAAGTTGCACAATAAAGGTCACGGACAGCTGAGAAAGACCTCATCAGTTTTTTTTGGGGTGCCCCTTTTCTATAATGATCTTGATCATCCAGAGAGAGCTTTAAAAATGAAATAAAAATGAAGATGTGAAAGGATGTTCTAAAATGAAAAAATGCTAAGTACAGCTTGGTTAGCTCACAGCTAATTTAGAGCATAATCATCTATCCTACCTGAAGCCTAAATTATCATTTGGTAAATGCTTTCTTTATCTACTGGAATAAATACAGGAACTTAGAACAATATCAAGAAGGAGAAATCAGAGTTTTGTACCAGGAAAACTCCATTTATCTACAGAATGCAGATATAATACTTTTGTGAAGTGCAGACTCCCTCAGGCCATGAAGCTAACTCTGCAATATCCCTAAGAACGATGCAACTATGAACAGTCACACTCAGGATATGGTCAAAAATAGATATTTCCACCTCTATATTACATTACTGTACAAATCAGCATATCCCGTACCTCTCAAAAGTAAGCTAGGTATAGATTTTTTGGCTGTTGTAGAGTTAGCATACAATAAACTGACAAATTATGAGAACATAACACGCAAAATATTGCCTTATGACAAGAAGAGAAAAAATAAGGAAGAAAAAGGAAAAAATAATCAGGGAAAGCATGACATGCAAAAGTCTTTTACTTGTACGGAAAGAAGAACAGTAATATGGAAAAAAGTGCTCTTCTGTGTAATTAGTATAGCATATTACGGTGTAACAGAGAACCAAAACCAAAAAATAAACCATAAATTCTACTTGATAATGTCAGTTTAATTTAAAATGCTGCTAAATCTCCCAGTATACGTTAGCGTGTATGTTAAGATTGGTGTGTACATAAAGGCACTCCAACAGAACCACACAATGCAATGCTAATAGGGTTAGGTGCTCAGAATATAAGGTAACACAAGTGCCATTTGATGCAAGAGTTGCTAGGGAAGGCTATTTTTTCCTATCCGTTAATTAAGTGAATTTAGGGCTTTTGAAAGGTGCCAGATTGACAGTCCTGAGACTGAAGTCCTCTATTCAGGGAGCAGCGAGACCCAGGCAGCAGCAGCAGAGCTGCCTCACACCGCCCCTCAACCTTGACCCGCAGGGCTCACCTCCAGCGATGAGCCGGGCTGGCGGCTCAGTTTCCGAGCCTGTTCATTCTCTGGCCTCTCTGGGGAGGCTGCTGATAAAGGTGCTAATTAGGGCCAATTGTTATGGAGGGTTTTGTGCTGCGAACACCTGTCCATTAAGAACTGAACTGGGAACACCAGCTTTTTTTTTTTTTTTTTTTTTTATACGGGACGCACCGCAGACTCTAACGAGTGAGGATTTTTCAAGCACTACTGACCTAGGGCCAGAGCTGAGGTAATACGTTTGGGAAAGACAGCTTAAGGATTGCACCAAATTTACTCCACTATCACCATTATTATTATTTTAAAAAAGTAGTAGGAAAAATAGTTTTTCAAAGATGATCCATCCAACTGCTTCGATGACTCCTTTTCTAGGCAGTTGAGTCTTGACTTTTGCCTTTGAGATAGGTTGTCTTTCACATCTGTTGAACCATTTTAAGAAAATGTGAACGATTCAGCGCAAAGCCAAAGAAGGTGATAGCTAATTCAGCAGAGCAATTGATGTTGTCTAAGTCTTCTGTAAATCTGGAGTGTGAGTGCCTGCACATCCTCCGTTTCTCTCTACCATTAAATGATCAGGAAGGGCTGCCAGCTGAAAAATGGAGCAATGGGAAGGGGCCATCACTGAACAGAACGCTTCAAATGACCAACCTGTTAATTTTATGGGTTGCTTGCAGGCAAAAGGGTAGGAACACTGAGTTTCTCAGAGCCAAACATGCTCTGAGCACCTAAGATATTAGTTGCACATAATGACATTTCAGATAATTGCTTTTCATTCCACTGTTATGTATTTTTCCTTTCGTACTGTTGATAACTACTTCCAACGTAGAAACAAAACTCCCCGAAACCTCGAGTCACTTAGTCCTTTGTAAGATCTTCACTTCACTTGATCTAGTGCAGGAAAGATAAATAGAAATTTTACTGTAAATAAATTGAAAGTTAATTTGAAGCATCTACAGTGACTAAGACAGCACAGTCCATTTTAAAATAAAAGATTCTTTAAATGTGCTTTTTTTTTTCCTTCTTTTTCTCCAGAAGAGGCTGACTTCAAGCCTTTATTGTCTTTCACCTCCTTCAAGGTGCAATAGAGAGATATAGCAGCTTAGTGTTCTTGACATCAGCAGAGAGGCTGAAAAAACATTATCAGGGAAGAACCAATCTCCTATAACAGTTGAATAGTACTCACACTGATGATAAAGGTTTGGGTGAAAGATGAAATGAAAAATGTGGCTATAGCTGCTTGTAGCAAAACATGCTTTTCTGTAGCAGTTTTGCCCCCTGTCTTAAGTGTTTATATTGAATGAATAGTTGGTGCTTTATATGACTTTGTTGCTGAATGGAGCAGTCTACTTAGCATGAACTTTTTGATGGCCTCACTTTCTGAAATGGTGTACAAAGGTTTCATGGATTATGCATTAGTTCCATTAACTTTCCACTTGAAGATAGCATGGGCAGTGACAGGGCTGATAAGGACTGAACAGCACCAACTCCCCTAAATTTTTGCTCCTAAAGGAATAATTTCAAGTGTCACCTGCAGTAATGTGCCTCACTTAAGTGAAATACATGGCATCACGTCTGATGAGGCAGCCATTAGATCACTTTGGTGACGTTTCTTCAATTTTCTCAACTCTCCTGTGAAAATTGGGGAATCTCCTCTTGATTGCTCTCCAGTGTTTTAACCTGCAACAACTAACACCTGTATTTACACATTTAAATACTCCATCTCTTAGCTGATACAGCTCAAACAAGGCTACCACATATGAGCAATACAGGATTATGAGCCAAGATGTATAAAATTCTTCTGGTCTGAAATAGGCTTGTGCTCCACCAGTTTGGAGGTAACATTCAAATACTTGACCAAAGACAAATTCATATATAGTTTCTGGAAGAATAAGGCCATGATTTCAAAAGATGAGTGGTAGCTGAGAATGCTTTAACAATTATGACACCTGCATTAAAATTGTTTGAAAATATCCCCTCTGCAGATCTGATTGGCACAAGTGTTAGCTTTACACCAGTTCTCTTCATTATTTCACACTGAGGTCATGCTGGGGCATCATTCCTGTTTTTTTGCTTGTTTTCATTAAACAGCCCCATGGGAAGTGATGTGCAGCCAGCATGTTTGGAGTACCTTGGGAGTCTAACTTTCATAAGAAAAATCAAGCTAGAATCTTTTCTGTCTTGCTCACACCCTTCTATTCTGGCACCCAAGCAAGCAAACAATTGCTACATCCTTAGTAAACTTCTATAAATAAATAAAAATTAAGAAAAACTGTGGAAGAGAAAGCTGGGAAAAACTCAGTCTTCCTCCAGAAGTTGAAATGTAGATAGGAATACTGGCACACAAAGGTGCATCCTCCTCCCTTTGCACTAAGGCAGTCCAACTGTTACCAATGATGACCATCTTAGGAATCATCTCATGGCATTTTCACCCACAGATATCCTAGGCATTTTATTGGCATTCCTTGATCATGAATTAAATTTTAGAGGTAACTGACACACAATACTTAGGACAGTGCCAGGAGATAATGAGGTGTTCATCATAGTAAATGGTCTTAGTACAAAAAGCTGAGTAGTCTGGTCACAATTAACAGCTATAGTGGAAATTATGGTAGGCATTAAAGGATATCAATCCTGTGAACACTGACACTGATACTTCTGCTGTCAACTGACAAAAAAAAAAAGTAATTAATTGTTCTAGTAGACAAGGTGATGAAGACATACACACTAACCCATAGACAGCCTGGAGTGAAAAAGCAACACATACAGGACAGGTCTCCTCTTTTAAGGGCTCTGACTAAAGCTGATTGTTGAGGACAAAAGGAATAGCACAGATGAAGCAAGGTCAGAAAGGTGAATAAAAATAAGACAGTTATTATGTCTTTTCTGAAAGCAAAAGCAGATTAGAAAATAGGTCAGAGAGTGCAGGAAAAACGTTATTTGTATTCTGACAATTTGCAAAGGACATGTATATCCGAATGTACTGAATTTGTAGGAACCTCTTATTGTAGTCCCACGGAGTGATGTATTCCATATTATTTCTTCTTATTAGTAGCATTACAATGGGCTTATCTGTTGTCATTTGTTTTTCTAAAGATCTTTCTAACAAAATATAAAACCTATCGTGATGGGTGCTGCACAAACAATATGAGAAAGACTCTCATGAAGAGCCTATGGGCTATGCAGGACAGGCAAAGTAGGGCATTGGCATGAGGAAGGGATGTGGTTTGTCAGCAGTCATGTAGCAAAGTAGGAAACAGTCTGTCTCCATGTCCCAAACCAGTACCATGCCCAAGAACCAGGTACGCATTTAACAGACTCATTTTCCATTTTCTCCCAACGTCTCAAAATGACTACCGGATAACAGAAGCACCTTTAGCTGTTTGGAAAACAGAAATTCCTCATCTTGATCACTTCCTGCTATTTTGTTTTCAACCTGCTTTCCCTAAGTAATACAACTTAAGGTCAAGTGTGCTTTCTGTGGAGGTGCACAAGAGGGAAAACCCTTCCTAGTCATGAAGTTCAGACAAATCCGACATAGTGGTAGAATTTTCAGATAGTCTACATTTCAAAACCTTCACTGATGAAATCAGACAGTGAAAACAGATGACACCCTCTTCCACTTAACAGACCAGTAATTATTACCTTAATCTTTTTCAGACATCGAAGATTTCCCACAGCATTCCACATTGGAAATGTACATAGACATTCTACTACTACGACTGGAACCTGGCGAGCAGCTGAGATGTGTAATATAATCAGGCTTCCCAAACAATGCTGGAACCCTCAAAGGAGACCCAAAAGCTTAGACCCACACCTTTTCCTTTCAACCCATTCTAACATATAGAGGTGTTTTGTTTTAGTTCTCTTTTCTACTCTAGTGTTAACACAGAAACTGAACAGAGAAACAAAACTAACAACCACTTGTAACAGGGAGATGAAAACTGGGTAGTGAAGAAGTTCTCAAAACCATGCATGAAAATATGTTTTTAGTACAAGAAGACCTCTCATACACAAAGGCATAACTTAAAAAGGGCTGAGGAATTTTCATTGTTTTAAAAATTCAGTTTCATTTTCTCTCCCCACCATATATCTTCCTTAAAATGAAGCAAATTATTTTTTGGTATGTATACAAGAAAATGACAGAAATAAGTGAATTTCAAATATTTTTTTCCAAAAAATAATCACAGTAAACAAAATATTATTTTAATATTGTGTGTTGACATGAGAAAGTATTTCTGTAGTGAGAGACATGAATATTATCTGATTTTGAAAGCAGTGCAAGGTTACTTTAAGACTGCATTTCCCATTTATTACATAAGAGAAAGATGTATGTAACTATCTTTTTTTACATACATACATAATGCAGTAAAAGTCTTGTAACTTCATTGTTTAGTTTTCAAAGAAATTCAAAGTAAGTTTTGCTTTTAAGAGCCCATTGCCTTTCCTGCATATTTCCTCTAAACTTCTGCATGTTGGGGAAATGTTTTCTAGAATGCAGATTTTCTTGTGGATGTGCAGATTACTCTTCCTTAGCCTCAAGTATCAATGACTGAAATCTTATCCTAAATAAGCAACTGACATGTAACTGATTTTCAAAAGAACTTTCTTTAAGCTTATTATCAAAACAACTGCTTTTGTTCTTAAGATTTGAGCAATATAAGTAAAAGCAATTCCATTACTACCTTGTATACAAGCCAAAAATGTAAGTAACTTCTAATATACTCACAAAAAAACGCTTTACTGTTTTAGCACTGTATTTCTAATGGGTATTTACTATGGAATAATGTAAGGAAGAGTTTCCAATAAGTTGTTATATACCATTAGACACATTCAAGTTAATCATTTCTATTTTCAGCAAAATAATGCACATACTGTTTAGTCAATAATAAAATATTTAGTGTAGTTACAAACCTAAATTCTTGAGCTTTGGCTGTGCAGAATTTGGTTTTAATTTTTATTGCTATCCTTGACTTCTAACCTCTTCATGCAGGCTTTCAAAGGAAATAATCAAAGCAGCAGAAAACTAATCAAGATTGCAGCAGAACAAGTGTATAGGCACAGTGTCTAGAATTTAACAAGCTTAGTGATTAAAAAGTTGTGTTCATACAATGATTTGTTTCCATTGGAAATACAGCCCTCAGGATCATTTTTGAACACAATAATTTATAAGCTTAATATTTAATATAGTCTTGAAATTAATTTTGTTCTTCTCAATACTTGTTGGTGTTTAATTTTCATATGACTGTTTTATTGAACTGAGATATAACAATGACACTTTAGAAACTTTAAGGTGGCTGTCTTTCTCTGCACTGGTTTACCCATAAATACGGCAGAGAAATGGGAATAGAAAGTCCTCTAAAATATAAACTGCTCCTGTACAATGAAGTTATTAAAATTGTAGATACACAGCCCTCAGGTTAAGCTGCTCTATAATAACTGTAGCTGTATTCAGCAGCTACAAAGGGACAGTATAATTTCTTTCGGAGGCAAAGACATTCCTGGGTGGAAATGAACGCAGAAAAATTCTCTGGCATAACACAGGGCAGTGTATGAAGAGAATCCTAGCAGAACATTAATCTGAATAGGAAAATTAGTTTCAATACTTGAGGATATTTACTATTATTCTCTGCTCCCCCATTTTGGTTGGGAATAGCATTTTATGAAGGACAATGAGGACTGAATAGTTTTCTGGCAACGAGGCAATTCTGCAGATTGAAAGGAGACTATAATAGGTTTGACAGGACAGAGCAAACAAAACTGTGGTCTGACTGAAAAAATACTTTTCCTCAAAATTTTAACACCTTTCTTGAGGTGTCAGCTGTAATACCATGTCTGAGTGCAACATGTTGCCGACACACTTCATGCCATTTAGTCTGAGAACCTTTGCTTTTCCCAAGGAAGAAAAAAGCAAGAGGAAGAAAAGCAGACAACTTTGTGACTACGTATAGTTCTAACAATAGAAACAAATTACAACTATAAAAAATATAGAAACATACATAATTATGTATCAGAAACATATATAAGTATATTAATTAGGAGAAATGTTACACCCTGTGGTACATCTCAACATGAGGATTTTATTTCTTAAGGGGAACATCAGTGGGAAAAGGTTTCCTACGAAAAATAACAAATGAAAAATAAAGTAACAAGAAGAAATGAGCAACTAGAACAAGATTTGGACAGAAGAGAAGATGTAGATTAGAATAAATTTGGATGTTAGGGTTTAGGACAAAAAGGCAGGGGAGCTAAATACTGCTGTTAACTATTCTGCTATTCATGCCTTGAGCCCAAACAGGTGGAATAATGTACAAATGTTCTTCACTTGGTTTAACTGCTCAGCCATTTGACAGGAGTAGCTCTGTCTGCTTTTGGAACGAGGCAAGGTAAATGCTGATGATTACATATGACTGTGAAAGAGGTATAAGATAACCTGCCTTCTTGCCTTTCCTCTCTGGAACAGTCAGATTAGAGTTGTTTACAATTTGGGGCCAGACTATGAAAAGACACATAGCGAAAGCGATTTCTGGAAACTCGATTAGTTAATGTGTGAAGTCCATTGCTTGGGGAAGTCCTACACAATGTTTCTTCCGGTCATCATCCAGGCAGGGCCAGTCAAATTAACACTGCTATTTATAAAGTATAGGCCATCTTTTATTTTAAACTGTGGTCTACTAAACTCAGCAGCTGAAACATATGGATGGTGGGAATCCCCATGGCTGAAAATAACCTCAGAACTTTATCTACTGCTCACACCCGAGGGTTTTGCCTGAAAACTTGCTCCATTGACCTTGGCAACCAGGGAGTTCCCCTTCCTCTTCGCTTATTTGAGGCTTTGCTACAGCACTTAGACATTGAATTACTGAAAAGTCATAAAATGCTAGGAGATCCACTGGGCAAGCAGTTTACTAATGACTAGAAGAGCACGCATCAGTGGTCATGTTGTCTGAGGTAGACTCTTCTCATCCTCAACATTTATCCAAACAGTGCTCAAACCTGAACTCCCTCTTTGCTGCTGGACCAGAGATCAGCCTGCTCCTGATTTAAAATGCATGGCTAAGTTTAAAACTTTAGTAAGGGCCAATCTCTGAATAATCCTTTAGGGATTATTGTAATTAAGGCAGTAATCCTTAGATGCTTCTTAATTTGTGTCCATTTTAAAATCGAGTGCCACTTGTTGCATCACAAAAGAAAGAAGAGGAGGTGAAAATGGCAAAGGTTTAAACATTAACAGCCCTTCCTGTCACCTCATGCATCTGAGCAATACAAACAGGTGGAATATTTAAAACCAGAAGGCCACTAAAAGACAAACAAAAACACAGAAACCCCACCCCCCACAAATAAATACACCAGTGGAAAACAAGTGAGATTTCAACCATGGAGAGAATGGTTGATCTTCAGAAACATTCTCTGTACAGATGAAGTAAATACTTGAGGACACGCAACTCATGGGCTCTCTTTGCGTGGATCCTCATGTCCCTGTCTGCATAAACCCTCCCCGACAAGAAATCGTCATTCTCCCCATGAGAAGCCCCTCCTGAGAAAGCGTCAGTGACAGCAGATTTTTCAATCACTATTATTTATAGGGCTTCGTTTATGTTGTTAACAGGGTAAGAATGAATTGGACAAAAGGGCCAGGCCAATGGAATTTTTAAAATTCAGCAGGGAGGGAGATATTAAAGTCACTGAAGTAGTGATACACACAAACAAAGCATTATGATCTACTTTAAACCTTTTGAGATTCAAGACAGATGCTGTAGCCACACGGTGCACAAATGGTGGAATGAAGCAACAAGGTAGCACGGCTGGGCTAAAACACCTTTCAGCAGTATACAGCCTGTAACTTTTCATCAGCTATCCCTATTTAAAAAGAGGGAACATTCTCTCTGCTCTAAGCAGTCCTGTTCTAAGTGAGATGAAAAACATGGCAGGAAAACCAAAACACTGCTCGCTAGGCTTGGACACAGCCTCTACCCAATGCTGCTGCTAGCAGTCAAGATGTTAGGCAAGACACAGACCTGTATGCCTCTGTTAAGTGAAAATATTTACAAATGTTTATAAAGGAATTCAATAACACTTCTGAAAACAAAACAAAACAAACAAACAAACAAAAAAAAACCGAAACAACAACATGCTGAGGATTACTGTTATAAGTACAAGAGTGAGAGTCAAACAACCTGTGCAGCTGGTGCTGCATTACACTTCTGTGAGTGCAGAACTCATACAATTCCGTATGAATTGCAACAGGGGCATAGCAAGCTTTCAAAACAGGGTGAGAAATCATTAGAAAGCACAAGAAAAAAGGCTTTTCATAAACGATCAACTGTTTAACGGGACAATCTCCTTTGTGGCAGTTTAAGCGACCTCCATGCTGGTGCAGACGGGCATCTCAGGGCTGCAGGATACTTGGGCTGCACTACGTGGTGATACAGTTTTTTGGGGACAATATAGAATGTAAGAGAAAAGATGGAAATCTTTCTAATCTCTTGAAAGAAATTCCTATGAAGAACTAGTTAAGAAATGAAAGTGCATGCTGTTCTCTGTATATGCTCTTTAAATCAAAACAGGATGAGACTAAGTTTGCGATACTGCATTCTTGTTTATATCCTTTCCAAATAACATATACTTTTTTTTTTTTTTTTAACTCCCTGAAACATACAACTATTAAAAAAATGCCATGCTGGATTATTTGGCAGGCCTTCAGAGGCAGGTGTTCAACATGTAATTATCTTACAGACTCCATAAGAATGATTGCTCTATGATACACATTTATCTTTAATCTAATATAGTTTACAGAGGTTTTTTTTCCTTTTTTTTTTTTTTTTTTTCAGTGACAAATTACACTCTGCTTTATGGAAATGTAACATTTTGTATGAATGGCTGGGTGCAGCCATATTGCATACTAATGAGCAAGACAAAGTAGCTCCACTCTTATTTGCAACTGGCACAGACCTTTCCATTAGCAAATTAAAATCTGTTCAAATTTATTTACTAATATATTAGGAGAAGCTTCAAGCTAACCCCTGTTGACCTGTATTATATAGCAAACAACTGTAGCAGTGAAAATAATTAATAGAATGTATTGCACCTCCTGCTTGTTTCTCCATCACACCCTGGGGTCAGCTGGATAGTGGGTTTGCCATCTGCATTCTGTTACAAGGCCACATTTACTTAAAAATTATCAATTATATTTTGAAATGACTTCCTTTAATTGAACTCTCATTATTCAAAGTATCCTCTGTTTTTAAAGCTTCTGAAAGCAGGCACATGAAACCTTTTCCATCTGAAAACCAAAAAGTAACTTTCTGTATTACCTGCACATTGAAGCTGAGCAAATACGCAGCCACTAGTTACAGTAGTAAATCTCACATTAGCGCCTTTCTGGTGGGAAGCATTGCAAGAAACTTTCCATTGCCTTATGCTGGCTGTATTGCTACGTAAATCAAACTAAGGATAGGTTTCCTTAAACATCCTTTATCATCACTTGTTTTGATTTATTAACTGTTTGTCAAAGATGGTTGCTGCACCAAGAGCTAATGTTTTACCATCTCTCTGGAAATAATTCTGGCGTGTTCCTGTCCTCAATGGGACACATGTACTGCCTCCAGCTTTGCTGATTGTGTTCAGGGCTCCCCCTCTTTCCCTATGTAAACATACTACAGGTACTGAGAAGTTTCATTATAATTATTCTGTATTTTTATTCCTACTGTAGAGAAACATGGAAAAAACTCCAGCAAAATTAATGAAGTCAATTCAGTAATTTTAGTTCAATGCTACTACTTTGAGCAGGGAACATGACAGATGCCCATTAGAAAGTTTGGTATATTACCAGAAGTTTGGTAAATTCTCATTCAGAGAAAGCTTGGTGGCTAGTGAGAAGGCAATCTACAATACGTGGGAGTCCATTGTAGAAAAAACCAGGCAAGAATGCTGTACTTTGCTGACCACTTTAACATGCCAGTGAAATATATTTACACGTATCTATAAGGAGTCCCAGGGCTAAATGAAAGTGTCAAATAGCTGGCACAAAAAGTACACTCCACACATGCATTTTGTGCTAGTTTAAGTCATCAGCAGGGAGCTAGAAAGCTGCAGACTAAACCACAACTGGACGCATCTGGGGATGTGCAGATGTGTATTTTCACTCTGGGAAAACACAAAGGTCAGTGGGCCTGGGTATACAAATGAATTTGCAAGTTCCTCAATATATTAAAGTATTTCACACAGTGAATGTAGGCCTATTTTATTATTATACGGATAAAACTGATCATGTCATTTGGGAAAACATGTTTCCAGACAATTTACTTAAATAGTTTTTGAAAACTTTTTTTTTTTAAAGAAACAGCAAATAAACGTTCCAGAAGTCATACTGATTAAATATCAAATGCACAGAAAAAGTGATCAATAATGTTACCATCATAATTCCTATAAAGTTTTTTTTTTTTTAATAAATAAAATATCTAAAGCGACCAGAAAATCTAGTCTCGGCATTTCAGCAGAACGTCCAAAAGGGGCTGTTACACGACCACGTATCACCGCTGACCTCTTGTGGTCACACTGCAGGACTGCACACAAAAGCATCAGACCGCTGAAACGCTCCCCTACCTTAAAAGGGACAAAACCAACTTCTATTAAATAACACCGGAATACAAACTATAAACATGACAGATGTATTTAAACTAATTTAAACAGTTCAATATTAGAAACTAATCAATTATTCAGGATAAAAATTTTGGATTATGAAGGGATTTGGAAAGGAATATTGAAGTCCAGTGGTTCCCAAACTTTTTGGACCCATTTGTCAATCTTTAACATTTGTTGCAGATAATGGATGGACTATAATGAGCTCAATTTGCTCGCAAATAAGGAAAAAAAAAAAAGGCAAACAAGAGCACCCTCTCTTAGCTGAGAAGTACAGAGACAGGAAGGGAGCAGAAGACAGGTGATAGGGAATAGATGCACAGACAGGCAAGTCCAGCACTGCGCACAGTCAGTCTCTAACAGTATATTGCCAAGACTTCACACGAGGTGAGTATACTGTAGCGATGAAATGAATTCCTGCTCCCACATCCATGCAATCGAAGCCAGTGTATGGTTTTATCTGTGAACCCAGTTTAACACAGGTGCTCTGCAACGGAGCAGTATTGCTGTCAATACAGCTACACAGACAGAGCCCTCTTCTGGAGATACAGCATGTATTTCCTCAGTTATATCCATGAAGCTGCAGAAAGCATATACTCACATTATTGGAGCATAGGGTTTCTTATAGCACGCGAGAGCACAGCTATGCCAGCAGACCTCACTGGTTCAGGTCTGATGTTACAAATCCCACTGATGCCAGCCAGGTCTTTTTTTTTTTTTTTCCCCCTTCCAAAAATGAAAAGAACAAAAAATAAAATTAAAAATGGGTGCAATACAACACGGTGTTCTTCTGCTTCTCTATTAAAGTATCCAGCTATCCAAGAAGTAACAATTAGCAGCAGGAGAAGAGACAGTCGGTGATGTGGTATGTAATTACTGTGCCAAGGTCTCCTCTGGAGACCAGTGAAAGCAGCAGTGATGTGTCCACTGATTTCAGCAGTTTGAGTCGAGTTCTGTTGTGTTCCCTTATTTACATGGCAGTCCTCACCCTTCCAGAATGGCCAACACAGGTAATTATTTACTTATTGTTTGCTATTGTTATCGTGTTTTACTTGTTATTTTCTTGAGACAAAGTGTTTTGTTTTGAAGGGGAAAGGGGAGAGAAAGAAGATGAGAAAAAAAAGAAACTGATTACTTTCAGCACTGATGAATTCAGCATTTAGGCTCCTCCACAGGGAAGATAACCACAGGAAGCTGTTAACAAGAAATCATTTTCTCTGGAAGCTCTACAAGCTCTAACTTTTTGTGCTAATGATCACTCAGAATGCTACTACCAAGATCATTTCCCTATGTTAGGATTTGATCACAGTGTCCTTGAAGAGGAACACATTTTGGTTGCTCTTCTTTTTAGCTGTTAAAACAAACTTCACCTTTCCATTGCTTCAGATCAGGGTGTTCTAAGTTTCTGCTAGAGCCGTGCCATAAATAACAGTGTTCCATCGCTCCCTTCATATCCTCTATGACCACAAACTTCTAATGTTAATCTTTAAGCTAAGGTTACTATTTTTTTTTTTTCCACGGCCACTTCCTGTACAACTCTGTTCACCTTCCAATCCGTAAGGCACATCTCTGCAACACAGCAGTCTCCAATTATGCAGCATTACGCAGCACACACAGGGACATGGATACTGAAGAAAAGGGAATTGAAACACTGAGAAGTTACATCATTTGACCAACCTCATCACAGATTAAGGACTTGACAGGTGCCTCTATAATTAGGTATTTGAATGGTCACCTGCCCAGGTATTTTCCTGTTTGGTTCAGACAGGTTCTATTTTTGTTCTTTGAAAGCTTCCCTCTATTCTCTTATTTATTTTTAAATCTTTCCTCCTCTTGGGCTTCAAAACTAAAACCTAACATCAGTTATAACCTGAAGAGGTACGATAATAAAGGTAAAAACCCAGCAGTGTTTAATTGTCCTTTTCAAAAGTAGGAGGCCTTATTGGGTTCTTGGGCTACCTAGTAAACTGATGCTTATTGAATCATTTACTTTGATAAGGTTCAGGAGATTGTAGTAACTATCTTGCAACACCCAATTTACTTTTTTTTTCAGGACGATACAAAAGAAAAAAACAAAAAAAAAAAAGAAAAAGAAAATTTCCCTGCTCAGAACTTACAGACTGCTTAGAGGCAGACACTTGGTACCTGATCCTACAGTGCCAGTGCCAGTTATAATGACAAAAGTCATTCAGTTTTTATCTGCAACCCAATGAATACTTAAAACGCTACCATTTTTATACCAACATGCTGGTAGACTGATGAAGACATTATAAAGACACCAAGAGGCAAAGATATGCCTGTCTCTGATTGCATAAACCATTCCATTTTGAAAAAATACATTGACATGAGCCTGTTGAAGGGAAAGTTTGCATGCATTTTTAGCAGTTCACAGATCATCATCCTATAGCAACATAAAGCACATTCAGAGACTCAGATGAAAAAAGTGAACCTTCTGATCGATTAGACACAAAATCACACCTGAGGGATAAATTGTTCAAGCTTTCCAAGGGTCTGACAATAACCTTTGTGTTTCTCATTGCCACTCCAGCTTCCAACCCTTGGACTCATTTCAAAAATGGAGTCTTTTTAGAAGGGATTCTCAAACAAAATGCTAAACATCTGACTTTCTTCATCAGCGTGACAGCAAGAAAAAGAACTGAACTTCATCCCATGTAAATCAACAGCTAGCACCAACATGGAAAAGAGAACATTTTAGGACTAGAATTCCCAGAAGGTTTTTTTTATTATTATTTCTTTAAAGACTTCTCAAATTATTGCAATTTGAAATAAAAAATTGTAGTGTTATTAAATGAAGCATTATTCTATTATTCTGTCAACACACTGGAGCAGATTGCCACAACAGAACACTCTGCATTTAGACATCAAAAGCATTTGGATTTTCAAAAAAGCTTAAAATACGGGCTACTTTTTGAGGGTGAGTCCTGTTGAAAATTGACCATAAAAGCCACAATGAGACTAATGGATGGAGAGAGTTAGTGGCCATCAAGCATAAGAAAAAAATGACTTTGTTACATTATTTTTATGACTCTGGATTGAACAGAATTTCTAATTAACAAGTGTGTATTCAAACATTCACAAAGTCCTTACTCCAACATACATTACTGGCTTTACACTACTGTCATGTTACATATATATATATATATATTTAAAGGCAAGGTACTTTGAAAAAAAAATCTTTAAGACAGTTGAACTTGCAACTATAAATCTCTTACCTCCAAATATTTTTACACTGTCTTAAAACTTGCAGAAATCTGGTGGTTTTGATATGCACGAGCTGCTGAAAGATTTGTATGTTTTTTTCTCCCCTCCCACCCATTCTTTAGAAGAATATCTATCTCCTTAATTGTTTCCGAGAAGCAAAACTTTCTTTTCTTTAATAAGCAAGTTTATCAGGGATGCCAAGAAGTGATGCAACTACAAGACTTTTTTCTTATTATTTATTTATGGTGAATTTAAAATGTAGATGTGGAGAAATGTCACTAAAGAATACTTTAAAACTTTATTGTGAAATGAAGGCTGGATAGATGTCATATTCTACCATCCAAAGATTTAATCACTTTCATTGACATGTATTCCATTTCCATTAAGTATCAGGATGCAAAAAAAGCTTGGAAACAAAATGCATCTTTGGATTCTGTTCTCAGATATTTTCATATATATTAGGGGCCAGTGAAATGGCCTAGGTTTAAAATTAATGTTAGCTGATGTATCATCACACTCAATAAGTCATTTGAATGTTACCGAAAGAGTTTCTAGCTGTATATTCAAGTGAAAGCTCTTTGGGAGTTCTAGAGTACAGTTTAAATAAGACTCCAGCAGAGCTCAGTGCTGAACAGACATTTAGAAACTAATCTTGGCATATCGTCTGCTGGCTCACTAGGGAAGTCAAGAACTGAAGTTTTAGTGAACAGAAGAAAGCAAGCAACAGTGTTTAATTGTTAAAAGAAAAAATAAAGAAGGCAACTCCATCTCAGTAACAGCAATCGGAATATCAACGAGAAAGCAAAATTCAGTTAAGCTACCCAGGTTGGGTAAAAAGCTCAAAATTTGCACTTCTGTGCCAGGCAGGGAAGAAGAGAGCTGTCAGTGGGACCTCAGTGTAATTCTGCCCTGCAGCTGCATGCTCCTGCTGCTTGGACCATTGTAAAGATAAAGCAGCAACTCTCCATTAGGGAGGTTGCTGTATCAGGTGTTACAGCAGCCTCTGCAGTTAGATGAGCAAGTCAGCCCAACATTTCCTAATGTCATCTTTTAAATAAGGCTCCCCAGGCGGTTGTAACTTTGACCAAGGCTTTAAATGTACAGGATACCACTCTCCTCCTCCTTTGTCTAGGCACATTTTGCTTGACATGCATTAATACATTCCTTTCTTCATTAAAGAAAAAAAAATGTATATTTACTAACCACATTTAGAATGACTTGGGACTCAATGCTTATGCTGAATTTCTGTAACTAGACTCTTATAGCTATGGAAAACCTGAAAAGAAAGCAGAAGTGGCATCTGTGCTTAGGTCCATCTGTTCAGATCTGATTGCAAATAGCCCTATTAATATTCTGACAAGACTGTATAATTGCATACTAGAATAAACAACACCAGCCAACTCCACGCAGCAGCACAAGAGTAATCACCATAAAGCCAACACCAAATATTTTCTCTAAGGCTAGTTTTGGATCACTGTTGCATAAAAGGAAAAAGATTCTTACAGACTAAGTGAATAAAGCAGGAGCTTTCAGGAACACTGAGATTTTTAATTAGACACTATTACTGAAAATAATAATAGAAGATCCATATGAATTTGTTTTTAAGGAATTATTTTTTCCAAGACAGACTCTCTGACTCAGTATTTTATTTTGACATGTATTTATTTTGACATGTATTTTAATTTTCTTAGCAGTTTTGTTAGCCTGGTAAACTGGGCTTAAAATATCTCTGCATATTAAATATGTCTATATATGCACATACCATGCACACGTGACTATGATTTTTAATGTCTTTTGTGGGGAATTTACTTTAGATGCTCTTAATGTTTTTATTTTATGTGGGGGTGTTTTTTTTCCCCTCTGAAGAAAGGAATGTAGCTACATACTGATAATTCAAATGAAGAGCCAGAGCACAGAAAAGACCAATCATAGGAAGATTCATGATGGACTAGAGACGGTGATACTCCCTGTCTTCAGCAGAACAGGGAACATTCCTTAAAATTACATAATAGGCATATCTGCAATGGCGTATTCAAAGAAAAATGCAGGAAATACATCTTAACCACTTCAATTCAAGCAGTACACTGTAAGTCAAGACTACAAAGTTTATGAGTACCATTAATGAATTCAGAGCAGATGTGTGAAGGCTATTACAGTATAGACAAGTCTTATGACATAGCCTTCAGCTAATGGCACTCTGACAGTATTAAAATACCTATTACATTCCCTCGAGTTGCTCAAGACTCCTAGCCTTGATCAGAAGTACGCAGGTAAGTTAGAATTTCCTTCCAGGAAATTCTTCTTCAATATTTCCTTTCAGGTATATTCCTATAAGGAATTAATGCCTGGCCTTACTGCTTACTAACCTTACGGCACCGAAGAGGTAGCATGGTAGAGCTATGCTACAGGATTTTCTTTGGGAGTTGCTGGCACATACAAAGATTTTATATCTTTATACGCTGGCACATATAAAGATTTTGTTCACTCTTATCTAGAGCTGGGCTAGCAGAGCCAGTTTAAATCCCAGCTTAGGGGAGCGAGGCAGTATTTGAATCATCCTCTATATAGATGTGAATAAGCCTGCTGCGTTAACACAGAACATACCACAGTGAACCACAAATTGAATTATACCTTTAAAAAAACTACACACATCGTTTTTGTCTTTTGCCTTTTTTTTTTCCTTTGCCCAGTGTTTTATTAAACAAAATTCTACATCTGTGACAAGCCTGTCTTACCATTACCAGAATTGGATTAGCCTTACTGCTAGTGACTTTGGATGGAGATCAATATGGATTCATTCCAAGGAGACTCTTGAAATATTGATCAATTGGCAAATGGATCAGCATGTTTCATGTCTAAAATATTCAAAATATTCTAAATACCACATTTCCACTTTTCTTTCCTGCAAAATAAGCAGCTGCTAAGTTCAACGTGATGCGTAATTGCCTTTTACCCCTTTCCTCAAACAGATGACAGATGACAATTTATCTGGGATTGATTATATGCCACCTTTGCTGAAAGCTTATTTGGAGAATATGACTTCATTTCATGACAGGTAACAAAAAACTGTGAACCTTTGCTCCACTGGCCTAATCTCCTGAAGGAGAGATGAGGCTCTAAATTCTGAATGAGGCTTCTGCCGGCCCAGGAGCTGTCACTGCCCACAAATTCTGCACTAAATGTCCATTAGAAAGTGACATAATGACATAAATCCGGATTACCCCACTCATGACCCGTGGGACATCTAGCACTCCTGAAGTTCTAAAAAGATCAGGATGCATCTGTGATTTTCAATTGCTAAAGCATTCCCTGCAATCTTTAAAGTGAAAAACTTTCTTTACAAGGGAGGCTTAGGACACTTAAATCCATTTCCCACTGTTCCTTGCAGTCCTAGGACTATCCCAGGTGTGCGCTAGAAACATTGTTGACAGTTGTTAGTATTATCTCTTCTCAATGGTCTTTTCGAAATTGTTATGTGATTCTATTTTAGATGTCAGGAAGAATTTTTTTTTTCACAGAAAGCGTGCTTAGGCATTGGAACAGGCTGCCATCCCAGGAGGTATTTACGGGACACGTGGATGTGGTGCTTAGGGACATGGTTTAGCGGTAGATTTGGCAGTGTTACACGATAGTTAGACTTGATCACAGTGGTGTTTGTCGATCTAAATGATTCTGTGATTCTATATTCTATGACTATCTTACATAAACAAGGAGAATCAGTAATTGTTTCAATTGGATTATGTTTTCAAATTTGGAATTCCTGGGAGGCAAAACATGACAAATGATTCCTCCTCCGGTTTTTAGCAAGGGAGCTTGACCTTAAAACATCTCTCTTAGCCAGGACAGATGGCTCTGGCCAATTATCAATTGTACTGCCTTCCCATCCACTTTCCTACAATTAAAAACTATCTTTAATGTTTCCAGTGCAGGATCAAGCTCACAATATCTCACTGTACAAGCAATCCAGAAGACAAGAATGACACAACAGGCTAAACCCATACTGTAATTAAAATTCTTGATTTGAAGTTCTCAACTTTTCACTGATTTCAGCTGAAAAGTAAAAATTAAGTAGGAATTGGAAGCATGAACACTTTAACAGCGGCTGAACTGGGTGCATGCAAATTACAGTCAGTGGAGGACTTCATGTACAAGAACAGTACAAACCCAGGACTCCTCCAGACTGTTAGAAGTAAACACACTGTATATACCCCCATTTTTTCCATCACTTTTCTTCCTTACTAGCTGGTTTTACTTTCTTTGAAATGGAGATGAAGGAAAATAATGAACACCTTCTATGCTGTCTCTTTCCCTGCAGAGTATAACTCAGTGGTTTACCTGAACAGGAACCTATTGTGGGTAACTTTGATTTCAAGTCACACAGGTATATATATCTGAGATGTATACTTTCATTCAGTGAGGCTTGCTGCTCGATTTAGGCCTAGCACGTATTCGTTCATTATCCTAGGCTTCTTGTAGTTGACGATCCAAGATGTGTCTGTGCACAAAATCCTAGTTAATAAACACACCGAATCACACACTACAGTGAAGCCAGGTACAGGAAAACTATTTTGTTCATAATCAGAAATGAAATTCCCCATAATAAAAAAGAAACAGATGAAAAAGGAAAAAAGCCTTAGGAAAAAAGCCTTAGTTATATCAAATATACTTTGGCCCATCTTTAACACTCCATATTAGATAGTTTGGTTTCATATTTCAAGGTATGTTTTCTTGGTTATGTTGTTTTTTCTGACCACGAGAAGCAGGCTCAAATTAGAAATTCAGGAAGCTTTAGCTCTAGCTCTGGAGAATTGATTTTTTCCCCCCTCTCTCCTCATGAAACCATGCTTGTACCCTGGTGGGCCACTGCTGAGCTACCACATATTTGACCACCACAGCTCAGAAAGTTTCTATCCTAATGAGCATGCATATCTCATCTGCAGCACAGATCTTAGGCCACAGGCACTTTATGGAGGCAGATCCAAACTCCATACACTTTTAAATGCTACTTTCACAACATGGATTTTAGACCAGTCAAAGTCAAACTGGACTCAAATAGGTATCAGTTTGTGGTGGACACGTTACCATCTGATACAAACCTCCCATACATCCCCCCCTCCCAAAATGGGAACAACAATTGTACTGATAGGATTTTTCATATTGTGGTATTGCAACTAGGAGTCCATAAATCACATGATTGCAAACATGCGCCACTATATCTATCTTTCAATAATACATAGTGCCTTTAAACAACTGAATATAAATCTGCATTAGTAAATATCTAAAGTTACCAATTCTTAAAAAGCTAGGTGTTTTCAGTCTTACAAGAGTGCCCACTTATAATTTAAAAGCTTGCTGTGCACACTAAATTAGATTCAAATGATCATATCTCAAGGCTGCAATTTAATATTTATTTTCTTTCAAAGAAGCTGCAACATAGTATAGTCATATGAACATTAACAGTACTGTCTTCTGGGCCTTATTAGAAATGCTGGCTCTGTATTCCTGGGAGAGTGCCTAGCACTCTTGTAATTTCAGATCTCTAGCTGAGCAGTTTTGGCACTCCAGAGACCAGCTGTTTTCCATTTTCTGTAATAATGACAGCAAGAAGCTATAGAGTTAAGTTCGTATACCATAAGGAGCATATTGTATATACATCCAGGTTGGATGAGGCCCTTCTAGGTTGGATGAAGCCCTGTGCAACCTGACCTAGTGGGTGGCATCCCTGCCCATGGCAGGGGGGTTGGAATTGGATGGGCTTTAAGGTCCCTTCCAGCCTGGGCTATTCTATGACCACTCTGATTAGCAGTAGTGACACAAATAGCATTTAACTAGCACAGAAGTCTATATTCACCTCACCTTCCTTGACATTGACATAGTACTGCCTTTACTATCTGGGCTTATGTTGAGCAAAGATGACACTGCTCCCAGCTCACCATCTGTAAATTCAAACACTTTGCTTGATATTTGCATCAGACTGTAAGCAGTTTCAGAACATTTCTCCAAAGTAGCTTTCATCTTGTTTGCAAACTACCTGCTTCGAATGTTGTCACATGAATGAAGGATATAGAAGTAACACAGGAATTTACAATGCCACCAGCATTGTTGCAGGTGTATAAGACAAGCATTATTCTAAATGAATATTCTATACACTTTGGCAAAAAATATTACTAAAAATTAACAAAATTAAAAATGACTGCAATATATGAAGCTGTGTCTGGTATTCCTCTTACCTATCGTGTCTCACAGTTTCTCTGGCCCACCACAAGCTCAGCAGCAATATATCACCTGTTTCAATCACAAACGACCTCTTTACTACATGCTATAGAAACAGCATCTAGCCACGGCTTAAAAAGCTGGGTTCCCCTGTGGGATAGCAAGCATGCACACAGGAATCCCCCTAAAGCGAACACAACTCGATTGATTTCGAGACGTGGTCCTTCACATACACGCCACTAGATGGCAAGTTATGATTACATTAGGCATCTCATACTCAACTGTAGCAAGGCAGTCGATAGGAACAGTCAAATTAAAAGCACTGGGATGGGGAAGGTGAACATACCAGAACCATTTATGTGGGTCCAGTGCTTCTTTCTCAAGACTGAAAATAGTTTTAAAACTATTTTGTTTGTCGTTAAGCTTTTTAGGATTCTCTGTTTTAAGGAGCAAAATAAGCAAAATTGAGTGATTTTTTCCCCCATTTATTAAAGATATTCCAAGTAATTTAGAAAAAAAAATAGAAATTAACATGCATTGCTTTCTTTCTGTGAAAGGAGCCATGAGTCAGAAGCTAGAGACTAACAACTGCATTCAAGAGTCGGAACACAAGAATAAGCCTGCCTCTCCATCGCCGCTCCTCGTCTGGCACGAGACTGGTTTTGATAGTTTTGGCCAGTGCTGACACAATGATCCACCAGGTAGAATGCTTTAGAATTTAAGAGAAATGCACTATAAAACTACAAGGTAATATAATTACTGATTTGTTTTTTAATCCTGTAGAACTAACATTTCAACAGGAAACGGGCTAGATTCTCTACGCTGCGTTAAGACAAGGATCAACTGACACAGTTAAAAGTCAGCTTCACAGGCAATGTAAACATTAAGCCAAAATTGCTTTGTACGGAAGAAATATATATAGAAAACAAAAATAAAAGGTGAATTTTAGGAATTCCTATAGAAAGGTTTTTCTTCAACAACTGGCCTTTGAGACAGTTCTTAGCTTGCACCCAGTCAGCAAATGCAGTCCTGGGTTTCTGAAACTCTCTTCTCAGCCACGGTCCACAAGAGATATCATGGGAAATGCTAAGTGTTGCATGCTTTTTTTTTTCCCCCTCAGAAAAAGGTTTATATAGTATAGGCATAATATTTCAAAAATTCTGGTGCTGAATTCCTTTGTTTAAAAAAAGTTAGAGGAAGGAATCCTTTCAACAGAGTCTGAGAAAGCAAATGGTATTCTTTCAATCTAAAGATAACCTTTAAATGCATAAACTGTAAGGAAAACAAAATCCTTTTAGGAAGATGGAGCCTTTCTACCATTCTGACTGTCAGCAAAAAGGTAATGATTTTCATTTCTTCTAAAACGTTATTTGCCTCTATGAGAATGTTAAAAAAAGAAAGTACTGAAGGGTAACGGGGAAGATGGATGGCGAGAGGTGGCAATAAATCAACCATTAGGTTTTCCAGCATGAAATAAATCCACATTAAGTGCCTTGGTATTACCTGCATGTTAAAATATCTGTTTTACTGAATTACACGTAGCCACACTTACCCGTACAAAGTAGCAATGCTAGCGAATCATAATTATCTAATCATAATCATTTGATATCTACAGTGAGGCAATAGTCAGATTCAGAACACGTGACTTGTACAGGCAGCTCACTTATTTTCTTCATTACAAAAATCCTACCTGTAAGATGATGCAATATTTTAAGCCATTGCTAGTGGTTTCTGACAGCAGTCAACGCAATTCCCGACAAGAGCATGAGGCAGAAGTCACCTCCATACATTTCTCATTTAAGTCTGTAGGCAGTGAGGTTTCTGTTGTACGGGCATGATGAAGGCAAGTACATTAAATAAAGCCATTGCTCTTCTTCCCTTTACCTGCGAATTCAGAACAGTTCAGATAGTCTGACCTCTTCAGTGATCCCAGAGGTTAGCATAATACCATCCATGTTGTCGATCTCTTTCAGAGGTTACATATATTTTTTTTTTTCTGTGATGTTTCTGAAAACTCTAGAAAAATACTTTTTTGGCCACTTTACACACTAACTTCAACAGCTTGACTGTCTACTTGTCACAAGGATTAAGTCTGGCCAAGCTGAGTACACAAACCCATCTTTCTGTCTGTTTAGACATTACATAGCCTCTGAAAATTTCACTGAACTCGCAGAAATATATTTAGACACTGTTCAATGCATAGGGATGCGCAGGAGATGCTCTGCTTTGCAGAAATTATATACATGTCTGAGAATCATCCCCGAAAGCTACATGCCATAGAGCATAGACCACATTTCTCTATAACATGAAAAGTAGCTGTGCATGTCAAAAAGGCACATATGTGTGAGGTATATATTCATTAAATGAATAATATTCAGCCATGAAACCAATCCACAAAAAGCACAATTACAAATGAAACAGAACAAAGCCATATTCTATAAAAACATAACAGTGAAGTCAGCAAAGTTAAGACAAGACGTCTGTGAAGGAATTTAAGGATGAAGTGAAGAAAATTTCATGATTAAGGGCACTTGAATGGATGAAGGCTGTGAAGGAGAGGAGTTCCTCATTGAAGCACTCACACCACTATGGCAAATAGTCCTTATTGAAAAAAAAAAAAAAAGAAATGAAGCATGCTTACATACATCATTTCCTAGGCAACTTTAGAGAAAGTAATAAAAGGAAACATCACTTTTGTTTACTACAATGGCTGTTAGTGACACCTGAGTGAAGTACCAAACTCCACAAAGAAGTCCTAAAAAGCTACCTTATATAATAACTGATGGCAAAAAAAGATACTCAAATATATTTTAGCTGGAGGAGTTTGACTTCTCTCCAAGATTCAGGCAGTTCACCATAACTATAATGTTTCTAACAAATTTGTCAGTCTGAAAGCTCATTTCAGTTTCTAATCATTCAAGAGCTTATTAAAAATAACATCATAAATTCCTACAAAAGAATCTTAATTTCACATTCAGTTTTCAGATAATACAGGGCCAAATTACTCTCAAAAAACAAAATAGGGATGCTGGCAGCAAAGTAGAGGAAGAAGGGGGCAGTCCAGTCATGAAGACATTAACTAATATCTGTGAAATGCATTCAGGACTTTGTTCTGAGACTTTCACAGGCTGTTTCTACACCTCTTGTGACCAAGTCCTTCAACCATGGCATGGAAGCAGCCGTATTGCTCTACCTCAATGACGCTCAAATAGCACTGTTGAAAAGAAAGGCAGGGAAGAAGAGAGGACATAAAATTTGGAGGAAGCAAGTGTCATGAGTAAGAATCCAGAGTGAAATCCAGTTTCATTAAAGCTTAAGGGAATTCTGCCATCAGCTCCAAGGCTTTCAAGATTTCTTTTGCCCATAGTGTAAACAACCCCTGTCAAGGCTTACCCCTGCCTGTGTCTGCTGCTTCTTCCTCAGGTAACGTCTTTGCCATGTATCATGTCTGTTAGGATGCATTAGCACTTAATACTGAGAAAGCCTCTCAAACTGCTCAAACAATGCTCCTCTAGCAAGGAATAACATTTTCTGCACCTGGTGAATTTGAGTGACAGACAGTATCATGGTACAATGCATCTGTTCAGGAACATTTACGCTGCTTGCCTCCAACCTTCCTTCTTCCAGCAACAGTTAACTGACTCAGTGACAAAGCAGCAATATGTGACCCCTGCGAGGGAGACGAGTGGTGATAACCAGCCTGCTGAGAGCCCTTGCTGCAGGCACTTGTGTGCTGGTTTAAAGAACATCATGAATAATACACCTTCAATACGACTCCATTGCTGCCAGCTTATCCGGGATGAACCTTCAAGGCCAAATAGAAGCAAGTCAGAGCCATGCAGGAATGTAGCCCCGGTTTTGGAAAAGCGGTGGCATTTTTCTGCCTTCACTCAAGTCCTTTATAACTGTCAATTCAATTTCAACAGAACCAAGATTTTGCTAAGTGCTTCACTTCAACTGCCTTGAAACATTACCTGCTCACAGGAAGCTGAGTTGTCACTGGTCTGTTTAGCTTACGATGGAGACACAGGACTGCTAAATCAGGAGAGCATGTGCTCTAAATTGCTGAAGATAAATTAACTTATTCATGCTTTGCCAACTCCTTGCTTCCTCGAATTTTGGGTTTTACCTAGAGCATGAAGTGCTGCATTTTTATGTGTGTATGAATTTATAATACTCCTTCACAGGAATTACCATAGGCAAACCTTTTTTTCTCCAACGAGATCTGAATAAGATGCAGTTAGGTTTGGTTAGCCACTTCTCTCTGCTCAAACACTATGTTCTAATGCACACAAAAAAAACAACCCTGATCCTGACAATGGCCAGGACAGCAGGGCAAACCTGGTCCCAAAGGGGAGTAAAGCTACCTGTGCTGTGCTATTCCAACACCAAAATTTACCAAGGGCATTCTTCCCTCAAATAAACAGTGTATATTTGAAAACCTGACAGTGGCTGCACTGCTGTGAGAAATTCATGCTGTCAGAAATTCAACGCCTGTAAGTACAGTCTTGACTCAGGTCCTTGCTGCTTTTACTGTTGTCAGCATTAAGGATAAACCCCATCCAAATAAGTTGTCCCGTATCCCACCGGACTTGTACCATGTTCAAGTTAGTGTAGGACTCGAGTTGACTAAGACTTCTACATATTTTATGGATGTATCTATTACATTTCTCTTTTAAGATGTGACATTGATTCAGTAATTTATACAGCAAAAATATGATAATTTTCAACACTGATCTATTTTGTTTAGATCACTTGAATCAAATATGCAGTTCAAGCCCCAATTGCCTGTGCTTGCTTTAAAACAATCCATTAAAATCATATGAAACCATCAATAGCCAATATCTGAATCAGTAATAGCAAAATAAAAAAATATCTGGAGAACAGCTATCTTGAACAATAAAGGGGTTTCTCACAAGAACGGAATTATTTATCAATAAAATGAAATGCAAACTACAATGAAGACTAGGACTCTACAAATGTCCAGTTTTGTAGGATTCACAGTGACCAGTTAGTTCAACTAATAGGTAAGAATGAGATTTTTTTGCTTTAGACAACTGTGTTATTCTTTTTCATGCAAAATTAATGGACATTTATTCTGGTCTGATTTCTTAGCAAATACCATTGTACAGGAGAACTCAATTCTTTATCATTACAAAACAAAAATATACTGGAAATGTAAATATAAACAATTCTGTGGTAAGAATAGGAATCAAAAATAAACCTGGAGTTTACATATGTATATTGAAAAGTTATGAATATCACGACAGAATATTATATAAAGAATATTACTCCCACACCCTCCTCAGTGTTAGAGTGAAAACTGCAAAACATGTCTTAAAAATTATTGCCATACACACATTTTTACATTAAGATACTCTGTACTGTTCTAATTTCTGAATTATTCATTAGCTCTGTTTAGCTATAAGAAACAAATATTTAAGTTTTATGTACAAGTAACAGTACATAAAATGTGCAGTTACATTTTAGCATCTTTCAATTAAAGACAATTAATCCTAAATGCTAAGATTGATTCCCTCAAGACTGCTAACTTTAAAATTTGCTTACAACTGTTGAATAGAATTTGAAGACACTAAACTTTCAGCCCTGAAAAACACCACTTTTTATTTAAATTAAACTTTCATGGATTTAAAATCCAATTTAAATATTCATGACAAATACACTTCTTATTTAGAGAGAAATGCATGCATTAGAAAGCATACTGATTAAATTCAATGCAGTTTTAATGGAAACAGGTAAACACTTGATTAGTGGGCAGCAAGAATCTGTTTTAATTTACATTAAAACCACCTCTTCTCTTTGAACTCAAGGTCTAGCTTGCTTAATTTTGTGTTGCTTGACATAAAGAATTTTAGCATTGTTATGTTATTAGTAATGACATTCAGAATCTTATCACATACCCCCACACAGGGTTTATAACTTTAACGTTAAAAAGTTAAAGGCAAGACAGCAAAGAAAAGGAGGTTTTTGCTACATAATTCATTTTAAAGTCATTCACCTTAAACTATCAGTGACTGTTTACTTGGAGCACTTGGTTCAGAAATACCTTGATTTTGTGGAAAGCCTGGTTTAACACATGAAATTTTGCAGTGATTTTGTGTTAATTTAGGAACAATGAATTTATGAACATGTTGCTTTTGGGTCCCAAATATGCAGTATGTGAACCACAATCAGGAATCTACCTGAGGATCTTAAAGATAAGGAGGAGGATGCCAAATTTACATGTTGGGAATGGACTGGAAAGGAGTCCTCAGCATTTTGAAGATATTCCTGAGATGGTTTTAACAGATTAATGCTAAAAAGTCCTCAAAACACATAGCACCAGCCAGTGTTAGTCACAGCTGTCATTAATTTATTGCACATCAGAAATAATCTGACAGCCTAAGAAAAGGACTTGACAAAAAGGAAATTCAAGGCACGAAACAAACATTTCAGTCATCACCCAGCTACAAGAAGATGCTTCATCTTCTAAGCACTAATTTCTGTAAGGATTTTTGTCTCTACATATCTATAAACTGAAATCTTCATAAAAGGTAATCTTAGTACCTGTTACTCAGATCTGTTTTTCCCCTAAGGGAAGAAATCATGACTAGTCAACCATTCAAGCTATTCACATCTTAGCATTTCAGGCTTCGAAGTGATTGGTATACACATTTTCTTTCCAGAACTTCTTTCTAGAAGTTGAAAAAGACTTCATTAAAAATAGCTCTACTTAGAAACAGAGCTAGTTCTATCCATCTATAATAGCTCAGATATTTTTGTGATAATGGAAATATAATAAACCCAATTAACAGTCATCTAATGATAGTTTCTAAATGGTGTCAGTCAAGTACAAAAGGATATCGAGCTGGCTATCCCTTTTAGGAACATATAATGTAACCATCACAATCATGTCCACGTGCATAATTTACATGTCATTTCACAAAGACTAAAGCTGCAGGAGGAGAATTATGTTCGGGGAATTTGGTGGTTGTTACAGTGCACTCCCCCAGCTCGATGACGCAGGTGCCTGGGATAGCACTTCGGAGTCAGAAGTGATAACATTCATGCATAGGTATACAGAGCTTCCAGGAGAAAATGAAATCGAGACCCTGTAATATCCAACTAATGGTTTATTAATGCTTGGCAGCACATTTTCTTAAAGTTTAAATTGAACTTTTATTGTCTTTCCTAACTCTCGGGACTTACTTCATTTAAAAATACTCGCACCACGCTGTAAAAGCAAGTCATCCAGTAACGTGCCGAAGACCAGAAATCCACCAGGCAGTTAGCTAATGTGATTGCTACTTTAGCTCTTAAGGGGTGGAGTTAAAATAGAAGATCAAGAGGTTAAAAATAGTTGAGTAACCCTTGAAGAAAGCCTTTTTTAATGCAAACCTCATACGATTTTTCATACCTATTATATTGTTCAGTGCTGAAATGTATTTTCAGTTCCATCTAGAAATTTCTTATACAATACATAAGGGCTCCTTTGCTAGTCTTTTTCCATTTTGGGAATTAAGGCCTTTGTCAGAGGTCTACTGAAGAAAACCAAGCCAAAAAACAAAGCTCTGCCTTTTCAAACAAATCAGGCAGCAGTGTGTGCCCAATGCCTGAAAAATATGTGAGAGATGATACATATGACATGTAGCTTACTTCCACATTGATGCAAGTCTTCAGTGCAGTGCCATGGGAACAGATACAGTTTATTATGATGACGGTGCTTGAAACATCCAGTGAGAAAGGATCAGGCATTAGATGTCAGTCCAGGGAACTTGCCTCTTAGATGAGCACACCCCTGCATGGCACAACGCATGCAGCGCTGCCGCACTTTACTGGGACCTCCCTACGTTGAGAACAGGCTGTTCCCACAGCAAACTCACAACACTGACGTATGGCAGGCTGATGCTGCAGCAAGGAAAACTAGGTAGGGAGAAATGAGGTGGGTAATGAGCTGGTACTTCAGTTCAAAACATGATGTACGTTGAATCTGGTCTGTTCTCCTTTTGATTTTTTTTCACATTTTGGGTCAAAGAAAACATCACAAAAGTATTACCACCTCATATGGACAGATAGGGAGGCCTCCTTTATGTTTCCAGGCTAAGAAACTGCATCAGAAATGATCACTGATTTGCTCGCAATTTTAAAAAAAGGCTTAAGTTTCTCTTAAAAAATAAAATACTGAGATTACTCATTTTTAATGGCCACAGCCTACATGCAGTACACATCACTGAGCGATGTGTTACTTGCATGCCTTGCCATTCACATCAAGCACTTTCTAAGGCCCTGGGGAAGATTTCTTAGGAGTGGCTTCCATTAGACTGATACACAGAGAGGCAGTATAGGGAAGATTAACTAGATCTTTCCTAATTTTAGTTGTTCACCTCAAACTTTTGCTTCACATACCTTGTTAATCACATACAAAGAATAGATCCCCTAAAAGCAGAGACAACCACAGCCTATAGCTAGAAGGGAGAAAGATGAGCAGTGCATTGTGACAAATATTTGAATACGCAAATAGTCCTGTTTTATTTGGATAGCAATTTGTGTAAATAAACTTCCTGGAAAAATATTCAGCTTAACAGCTACTAACAGATTTAATAGACTAAGGGAAAAAAAACCAAGAAACTACAATTTCATTATTAAAACAACAAATTTCCTCCCCCCCCTTCAAACTGTAAATTCAAATTAAACACTGAAAGTATCTTTGCCTTTACACATTTCAATTTCTATTTATATCAGAATTTACTTTCAATAAAATTCCTCCAACACGCTTATCTTGCCAGTCTGAAAACAGAGATGATACCATAATTTGATTTTGCAGAAGAAAGGCCTGATGAATGTTTTTAGTAGTGCAGTTTTACACATTTTTCAGCAAGCGAAAAGAAACAAAACTGTATACACGAATCACTTTGTCCCACTCACATACAATGAAAATTACTTAAAAAAATCAACAGTTCCTGTTTTGTTTTACATATGTTAAGAAAGCAAAGAAAATGCTAGCATCCCACTTGCTGTGTGTTAGGACCAAAATGAAGCACCACTTTTTAATAGTGTACTAATACTAAATGATAAGAGGGCATTCAAAGTGAAGTAGTGGGGCTGGATTTCATTCATATATTAGGTTTTGTTTTCAAAGGCACTATGTCAAGTAAAACTCAAAAAGGCTGAACTGGACTCGATGGCAGAGCCACCCAAACTCATGATGCATTTTATTATGTGTAGAAATAGTAATGGATCCCTGCAGAGTGCAGGGACAATGAAATAGGAGATATTTGTATCCAGCTGGGACTACTGGAGAGTAGACAAACCTACATAAAACGTGTGAAGCTTTATCTTGTAGTTTTGATGGAACCCTTATGAAATATTTTGATAGATGAATTGCGTTCCCTGGTAAACTCACTACTGCAGGTCAAGCACAGTTTTCCCTTCTGTGTATGCAGAAAAATATGAATAGCAAACTATTTTCAGGCACTTGTCACGTCTTCATGTTTTGAGAAGGTGATTGAACATATGTACATACCTGTATTTCAAATTACGGTCCATCCTTTGGTCAATGGTGATCCTCGCTCTCTGCACAGAACGAGAGACAGTGATAAAAAGGTTAGACGTTCAATTTCACTATTGTTTTAAACTATAACTCTGTTCCAGTTTTGCAAATAGTTAACTAACAATCCTGTAACAGCCACAGCAATTGCTGACACTGAAGAAAAACATCTGATGTATTTCTAGATTATCTGAAAGCTAGAAAAACTAAGAGCTAGCATCCAAAAATGAATGGATTCTCCACAATCAGCAGCAAGACTTCTTTGGGACCACTAACTATACCTCATTATTTAAACCACAGAATTATTCAGTGATATTGAAGAATATTTTCATCATAAAAGTAATAAAAACATTAATCTCATTAGCTTTATTGCAATAAATATCTGAAACAGAACTTGTACCAGAGTTGAACATAAGGAACGTTGACAATATGAGTTTGACTCAAGCTTCTTTACCTAAGCTGAATACACGAACATTTATGTAATATTGGAATTCCTTCAAATTCCTTCAGGAATTCAGCACATTTAAGTTAAAATTGCATTAATGCCTGTCTGCAGCAAGCTAGGCTGACTTTTCAGTAGCCCGCCATGAATTTTTTACTCACAAGATATCGGTGTCTCTGGTCTAAGATACACTGTTCCAAGTATTATATTATAAACAGGAATTAAGATACATACAGCGTTTTTAGAATGAACGTGGTCGACGTACATCTTCTCATTGACTTCAGTGAGTACTAGGTCAGACCTGACAGCATCTGATCACATTTGTAACAGAACACAAACAGCACATATCAACTAAGCCACAAAACCCCACAGTTAAACTCAGGGATGACAGGGAAAACAGCACCAATAACCAGAAAGATACACAGTCGAGCATAAAGAAAGAACACATGAAGCTTGTGCACAGGATATGGAATTTGTAAAATAATATTACATGCAACATGATACTGATGTTAACAAAATATTTGCCAGGTGGGCAAATGTGGTCATAAGCTAGTAATACAAGATTAAAATAGTCTAGGAGCAGAATTCCGTGTCACTTATGGAAACTGTAAAAGAGTGTCAGGGTTATGGAGGGCAATGAGAAAACAGTTGCAGTAATTAATCCTAGAAAGTAACTGTGTAATCGTGCCTGAAGGATTTGCAAATTACTTGTCTTCTAACATGAAATCAGATCTTGTGCCTAGGTCAGACTCAATTAAAAAAAAATGAAACCCGAAAAAACATTACATGTTCTCTGAAGAATTTTAGTGGACTTAAAAAGCAGTGATGTGTAATTATGATGTTTTGACAGTGTCTCAATAACCAGACCATAAAAGATTGTATAAATATACATTTAAAAATTTTTCACAGTTAAAGCAGCCAGAGAATCTTAGGTGAAGTCAAAGAAATATTAAAGTAGGCAGGATTTGGTTAAGCATTTGAATGACCACCTCCAGGAAAAGCCAAGGTCATCTTTGTACTTGCTCTTGCACAATCTCAGTTGACCTAGGAAGTTTTAGCCTTTGGAGACAAAGATCCAAATATTCTCACAAATCAAAGAATAGGTTTAATCCATGAAACAGGTAGTTTTAGATTTCATTCCATTCTCTCTTTCTACTGGTGATTTATTTGTTTTTAATATATATTTAAAAAATATTTTTAATGTGTATTTGTTCAGTGGAACATTTCAGTTTGGGATTCTGGATACCTCTGCAATACAAACAATAGGGTTTAGCAACTGCTATCAAGTCTTCTTATTTAAAGTGTAAGAGTCAAAATTCAGCAATGAGACAAGTCCTCCATTTTGTCAGAAATCAATATCTTTAATCAATACCTATTTCCTTTAGCAGTACTTCACAAGCAGAATTCATTGGAGTTAACACTATAGTGGATATCTTTGCTAGCTAATTCATGGCTTGCAACTCAAAAATGTACTTTAGGGAGATGTTCTGCAATAGAAAATATTACACAAGTTTGTTTTAAGGAAAAGCGTTGGGTGTTCATAGCAGAAATTTCTTTTCTTTAGCAGCTCTTATCTCTGAAGAATCAACTTGTCTGTGCATTAATTACACTGGTGATTTTGCAACTGGACGTAGATCTCAAGTGCTTTGGGGCAGGGAATACATACATGGTTCCATGTCCCAATATTTGGGTCAGTTACATGTGAGATAGGAAATTGAGATCTAGTACATGTTTCTGACCACAGGAAGCGGCACACTCCCAGTAGGAGAGAATGCGCACAAAACTTTCATAATTCCTGAAGTCCAAAATAACTCAGTCTGAGAACTACACTGGAGCAAAGAGAGAGTTTTTCAATTCCTTAAGGAATTAAAATTGAAGTTGGATTGCTCTCATTTGGTACAGAAGCTGTAAGGCTAGAATTGTTGTAGAAGTGGAAATACTAACTTCATTCCTATGAATAAAATCCTTTATTCTTTGCCTTTAAGAAAAAAAAAAAAAGGAAACAAAAACATGAAAAAATTACAAGTGCCTGAAAATAAAATGCTACATTTGAGGTCAAATGGACTGTTTTGCATTTGAGTGAGATGAAATTTCATCTTGCTTGTTTGAAAATAGTTTTGGATAGCGTACAATTTTGCAGGAAGCATAAATGTCTTTTCCAAGAAGAATCTCACAAATATAGAAAAAAACCACAATCTAGGTGCTATAATATCAGTGAGTGACTTAAATGCAAGTGTAGAGAACAGACAGTTCTTATCTAAATGATTTAAAAATGCAAATTCCAGAGCTTGGCAAAGTTCTGAATTGGGATTAGGACAATTTTAAATTTAGCAAAAAAAACTTAAACTGTAAAAGCTAAATGTCAAAATTGTTTCTATTCCTAGTAAATATATCAAAGCAAAATAATTTAAAATAGCAACAAACTGCCATAGCAAAAATGTTGAGACAAAAATATTGCAACAGCCAAAGCTCCTCCCCACACCATTTTTCAAAGCTCCCAGAGGAAATCCCTCTAGAAGATTTGGATTCCTTTGCTTGATGCAAGATGCTGTAGGCTATTCAGTCTCAAAACACTCAAAGTGGCTTTTTACTGCCCTCAGAAGGAACATCAGATTGACTGCATAGCTGAGCAAGCTGAGATGCTCTGTGCTAATTTAAGCCAGTTTATATTTGAGCTCTGTTACCCTGGGACCGGTGTGATAGTTTATTTCAGTTCTGATGATATTTCAATTGTTTGTTTCATTAAAGTTTGAAATTAAGATGTATGACATAGCAACCCAATGAGCATTTCGAAGATCTAATAATTCATTATGACTTTTTAATGCATCCTTACACCATATAAAGACATTTAACCACAAAAAGTCTATCGTTATCTTCCAAATGAATTACGAATTTCTTAGTAAATTTTAGTTTTTACCTATCATTAGGTATTTCTAAAGTAAACCCCCAATGATGCAGTCTCTTAAATCTTGACTCTCCAGTTTAACCTTATTAATATCCAGAGGAGAACTTAGATTTTCTGGTTTTGGTGCTTAGGTACATTTTCTCTTGATATAAAATCATAACCAGTACCAACCACAAGATGACACTTTAGGACTACTGGAAAGAGATTATCTCAGCAAAATAAAATCATTTTGACAATGGAATGAACTGAACCTATTATTAAGTACACAGCAAGTTGGAAATCAGTCTGTCTTTTCTTAAGGGAATTGATTGCTTGGCTGCTAAGAGGCAGGCAGCCAAGTGGTGTATTGACCCATAGAGGAGGAAAGGAACTCAGCAAAATTTTATTGAGGGGTCTAGCTTCCTGTTATCAAAGCCATAAAGCAAATTTATTTACAGAGATAAAAACAAATAAAAACAGTGTGCGTAACTTGATAGGCTTGCACAAGCAGACCACCTCCAAACTAGGGGCTTAGAAGTGGCAATATGAAATAAATTTGTGTGTAGCTGTAAATTAACCATACTTCCAACACGTCTATAGGACACTGACACCTGTTTCAGTAACTGTTCTCTAATAAGGTGTTTCAAGTGAAAAACTAGGAGGGAGGACACCTTTTTACAGAGTGCTTACTGATCAGCGTACAACCAATATTGGGTTTTAACAGCAGAATTTGACATTATAAAATTCTTAGATACTCATCAGTCTTTCTAGAAAGCCATCACATCTTAAGTAAATCTTTGATATCATAATTTAAATAAAACCCAACCTTTCTATAACAGAAACACTGCTATAAATATTCAGTATAAAAATAAAAATAATAATAAAAAACAAACATCTGAGGACACTCCTATGACTTCTTTTCATGTCTCTTCCAGACCTTTGAATCCTTTCCCAAAATTATCTTCCCCAAGGATGCCAACAATTTACACCCTTGAAATAGTAAGATGCTATGCTCATTACCTTTGAAACAGGTGCACTAGGCTCCCCAGGCTGGCATAGGAAGCCATGCAAATTGAACTAGCATTCTCCTAGCTCTGCCACTCATCTGAGAAGTGATCCTGGAGCACAGTAGTTGTTTGCTTTATTTGAAAAAGTCAGATACTGGGTGACCTCATGTAGCTCCTTTAAAAAGAGTTTTCCTGCTTGTTCGTCTCTTACTTTCTACAGCGTTGACTGCTCAGCTGAGATAGGTAAAGAAATAAAAGGACTTAGGACTTCCTTGGATTTTATTGTACTGCATTAGAAAGATCAGTGAAAACACTGAGTATTTTTGCTGAAGTCCCAGCACCTGTAAGCCATCGATATGCAAAGCAAGAAAGAAGTCATCATTACTTTACTTTCTGAAAATCTGAAGTCACTTAAAAAAAGGAAAAGCCAAACTCAGTAAGTCTTGTAGGTATGGAGAAAAAACTAAAAACATAGTGATACCATTTTTTCCTCTACAAATCTGACAGACTCCTGGAATTTAAGATACTAATTTTTTGCTGTTAATTTTAGTGAACTCAACTACTAGAAGAAAAATTTCCTTTCCATACTGACTTTATCCTTTTCTATTCAACAGCTACTGATTTTTTTTTTCCCCCCTGTTTCCCATAGGGAATAGGCTATCATGGCAGAGTTTTGTTGATTTGTTTATGTACCTTTGTATTATTAATAAGCTCTGGGAAGAGGGTTTGTTACTTAAGTTCCCTCTGCTGGCTTTCCAGCAGCAGAGAATGCAGTAAATAGAAGGTTCTCCCTTGCATTCCCTTTGTATTAGGCTTAGAGCTAGAAATCTGCTGCCGAAGTTAGAGAGCAATTCCTCCACAAAGGAAGTGCAGAAGATTCCGAATACTAATGTAATAAAGAACCTACTTCAACTAGTGACAATAGTATTTATATATAAAATATTACTTAAGTCTGTACTTACTGCTTTCAGCTCTCAGCTTCAGGCAGTGTACCTACCAGAAGCTGAGAAATGAATTTTCTTCCACCTTCCTTCTCACCAGCCTAGGGTTTCATGTTGTTTGTGTTATTTGTCAGTCAGTATCTGTCTTGAATACCTCAGATTCAAATATTTCACCCCGACCTCTGAGAAATGTTAACGCATGCACAATACATACTTTGAATGTTAGCTCTTCACTAAGATTTTACAGACATTGTAGTTTCACAGATTTAAATGAGTACTACTGTTCATAAAATGAGAGTATATCTTAATAGAAAACTACATTTTCAGATGCTCATCTTGTAATGCCTTCACTGTTTATGGCAAAATCTAACCAATTTATATATAAAATAACCAAAATCTAACCTCTTTTGGACTAAGCACTATCTATCAGAAAGTTAAGTGTGTTTCCAAGTTTTTTAAGCTATTTAGTCCCAATAAAATCTAGGCAGTGTCCTGCCTGAAGTAACCAAGTACATTCTTCATCTGATCTGAGTGAGATTCCCCTAAGTTCAGGCACATCAGTTAAATGGGCTCTGGCTGGGCATGCAGTCGCATTAGGCTCCGTAACAGTTGAGCCCCTCCAGACGACTGAGTTAGATTTTCTCCCTCTAGTAATTCCAAAGGAAGCCTGGCATGATTACTCTTTCATTTTAGGTATTTCATCAGGTTAGCTCTATCTCATTCCACTTGTCTGTTCAGCACCCAAGTGTATGGTAAAAATCACAAGTCTCTGATCGGGAAAAATTCCATTTTCAAAGCTGTATCAAATGGATTAGTGCAGAAACTCAAAAAGGCTTCCAAAACCTAGATACTTGCAGGATTAAGGACTAATGTCCTTCTCCATTCAGCTCCTTAGTAGAATACCCGTGTAATTTCAAAAAGATCAGAATTTTATCTTAATATGCACTTTGAAATTAATTTTTAAAATATATGCTTTATTATATTGGAAAGACAAATTAATTAACGGCTACTCATTGTAATCTCAGAAGGCATAGCATTTGTTGTCTATATCCCTTTAACAATGTACAAAATACTTCTTTGGTTTCAAAACAGAGGCAAGTAAACAAACAACCCTCCCCTCACCGAAACAGGGGAACATTCTCATTATACTTGAGCTGTCTAATCATTAGTATAGCGTATCACCACCTGTAAGTTTGCAAAAGTAATTTCTTTTTTACTGATTAAAGTTTTTTCTCAAGCAATCGAGAAAGGTTTTGCTACAAATTATGATCGCTACCATCACATTCTAATTTCTGTATGTCCTATTTCTTGCGAAAAGGTCAGCTATTACAGCTTTTCCTTTACCAGCTATTGCTGAAACAGGTAGAAAAAAAATCAATTTTCAAGTTGTTCCTTACATTTAGAGTAAAAGGGTATTAGGAAGGGTAAATCTGTAAGAAGTAGTATAATGGTCTGGAATACCTTTTAGGCCAAATCTTTATAAATTTCTTTATAAATTTTATATTTTGTAATGAATTAAGTTAATTATTAAAATACTAATATCTTGAGTCATAATTCATTTTAGCTTGATGGTAGTATAATTCCTTTCATGAGAACCTCATTCAATAGCAACAACAACATTAATTTTACCTAAAAATCTGTCTTCTCCCCCAGTGAAAGTGTGCTTTATTACCTACATGGTGGAACTCCTGCACCCATCAATTCAGCTGCCTTAGGATTATAGCATGCTAATTGTGCTGAGCTCCCCCATACAAATAAATGCTTTAGAATAGAAAGTGAAGAATACGTGACAACTGGATAAGGAGGATGAAATTCTAGATAACCTAGAATTTAGCCAAAATCTTGGGACTGAAACCACCAATCTATCAAAAGGTGTGAGGACATCTTTACATATCACGTGACCAATGATCAAGACTCGAGCTAGAAAACAGCATGTTTATTGCTGATCTCCTCAGTCATGCTGGGGCACTAATTCAACTTTATCCACATCAACACAAGTTTCTCTTTCACCATGTCTTTAGAGATCACATTTTTAGTTAGGACAAGGCATGGCTGCATTAAGCTTACGGAAAATGACATGTACTGAACTTAGTAAGTATTGACGGTCTTCACTTTGATCAATGCAGTGCCTAGGATTCTTCTGCAGAGAAAAGAAAATCTATAAATAGTGGGAAAAATGTGAAGGGGGTAGTTAAGCTAGCCAGCAAAATTAACTAGCAGTAGATTTAAAAACAAATACAGGTTGTAATTCAAAGCATTTTTCATACCAAGTATAAATTGTGGAGGTTGTGGAAGATGGAAGGGCATTAATATGTTAAAAGAGAATGCCAAATTCACAGAATAATGTCCTTCAATTGCTATTACACTCTATGGTCCCCCAACAGCTTCTAGATAAGGTCCCCATGCTTCCCACTGACAAAGACAAGGAAGACTTCTCGGGTAAGTTGCCTGACTTGCTCTCTTTCCTGTTGCTCTTGTGCCATGATACCTTACTGGTTATTAGCACAGGAGGGTGTGGGATGAGATGAAATAGCAGTTTAATCGAGTTTATCTATTATTTTGCAAGTCTTTCACTTTTTTTTTTTTTGCCTAAGAAAAAAAATCTATCTTCCTGCATACTATATACTCTTTGAAGAGAAGCATCTCCTACAACCTTCCAAATCTATAAATAGTGGGTGGTATTTTGGGTCATTGCTCAGGTCGTTTTGATGGCTCAGTTCCTCATTAGATAACTAAATATTCAAAAAGGACTGCTTTTATACCCACAGACAACTATCAGACAAATATCAGCACAATGCCTACAGTCATTTCTGTCAAAATTTAGAGGACAGAACACAGAAAGGGGAAACAAAAATAGTGTTTCATCTAAACGCGCAATATACTTGAGACAGCCAGTCAGAAAGAACATTTTATATACCACATATACTGTGTCAAAGCACGTGCCTTATCCATAAAAGCAAACTATTTCAGAGACACAGTAGGAGAAAACAATTACACAGCATTGTGTGAAACAGTTGTGTGAATCATTTCCCTTCAGGGAAAGGAAACAAGCCTGCAAATTATCAAATGAAACTACTGGATTAAAGACAGTAGGTCAAGAGATAGGCATATGTTCACACTTCACCACAGATTCTGGAAAAACAGTTTCCAAGCCTTCTAAAATATGCTGAGTGCATCTGGAGAAGTCATATTAAAACCAATCAGTTTTAGGTGGAGAAACACACTGAAATAGAAAATGGGGGATGAGGCAGGAGAAGGGAGAACAGACATTTTTATGTACCTTCATGGCTCACGTTTGTACCAAGAAGGTGCAAGTTTGCTTTAAAAATGTAAAGTACACCTAGAAGTAAAACTGGGTTGTGGACAATGGTAATCCAGTCTGTAATCATCTTCATCATTTATAGTCCCTTATGCAGCCCAAGCTAGTTACTTATTTTTTGAGAAGTCAGGAGAACACATCTCTTCTTCCTCCTCCATAAACATGCTATAAAATTACATGCAATAAGCTCAATGTCAAGCCACGACTTCCAGCTGGCCCACAGTGTTTCAAAACTAACTATAATAACAGATTAAAGCAGTCTTTACTGAATGTTTACACAAAAAATAACTTATTTTCCTGCAAGCTTGTGGATTTTGCTCCAAGTGTTCTACCAGGACTTGAAAGAAGTTGCTTTTACATTCCCCACCCCAAAACCTCTAGGATTCTATTTAGTCTAAAGTCTACAAATGAACAAAGAATATCATCTAGTGTTCCTTATGAGCCACAATTTTATCACCCAATTTAGAAGAGCTCTACAGCTGTAGAGGGCATCTGGGATAACTCGGCATATCGCTGAAGCGTGACTATTAAGGGTGTGACACAAAAGTACCCTGAAGAACACTGGAAAAGTCAATTTGTTGAATGCACTGATTGAAAAAAGGGATGCATAAGATTAAAATCCATAAGAAATGAAGAATGATTATTTTGGTGTTTGGTTTATATTTCAAATAATTTCATCGCAAATGCTGTCTCAATATTTATTCTCCTGGGGAAGAGAGAAATATTCCCAGTTCATTTCTGTTGTCAGTAAATAATACTTGAAGTCTTCTCTGAAATCTTCACCTTCTCCAGGAGTTTAAAGATATGACAACGCCACTCCCAATTGCTTTGCTGAAAGGATAAGGAACAGCCTGAAGGCTTACAGAGCTCTTACCACAGTCTTCCTCCATCTCTGACCTCTTCCCTCTTTCCCCCTTCTCTTAATGAGCTATTTATAGATTGCAAGCTATCTAGGGCTAACCTCATCACCCTGCCAAAATCAATGCAAGTTTCCCCATTTACTTCAAACGTTGCCTAAAGGTTTTTTAATTTGGTTAATGAACTGGTTCCCTCAAGTATGATGACCAGGCCTGGGTATACAATGAAGAGGACTAATGCCAGTTCCTAAGTAGTTTCACGCACACTGATTTTTCATTATAACACTTGTACGTAAAACAATCATATTAATACGCCTGACTTGACAATCAGAATATAAATATATTTCAAAAACAACATGCAAAACATTATACAGATCTTCACAGAAGGTAGGGATGCACTGGGAAGAGCAAGATGGCCTTGGCTTCGGGGCCTTCTGACTTCAAGAGCTCTGATCTTACTGCATTGCTTCTTAGAATTCCCATAGCCCTGTTTTTAACCACAGTAAACAGTTGCTGAAGCCTTAATGAACCATATGTTCAGGATGGCAAATGCTCCACTCCAAGAAAAGCTCCAAGTTCGTTTACATTTTTCAAAAACTCAACAATTTGCACTGAAGCATGAACTGACTGTAAAGTGTAAACATCTCTTTCCAAGAATATAAATTAAATTTGTGATTTATCGTACATTTCATGCTGAAGCACAGCCTCAGAATAGCACCACTTCAAACAACGGGGGTAAGAGCATTTCAAGATTCTCTGAGCTGGAATCGTGAATGGGTGACTCACAGCGTTTCCAGATCAATGATTTAGTTCTTGGTACTTCCACAAAAGGCTCCTCCTGGCACACAAGCAGGACTGTCGGATTGTTTCCAGCAGAAACTCAATACTGAATCTCTTCCTGAGCAGAAATTCTGCAAATGAACTTTTCACTTATTTAGAAACAATGATACCGAATCCTGGGGAATATTTCTCCAAACCATGATTCTGGAGTGGGAGTACTTGTCTTATCACATGTATAGCCACGTGCATAAGCACGGTGATTATTTATCAATAGCTCATACTATTTCAGAGGTAGTGCAAGCAGTCCAAGAGGCAGACAGATTCTGCCCAGTCCTGCCACTGATGCCCTCTTTGGATTCATTTATATTTTCTATTTATGCTGTAAACTTCTCAGAGTAGGTACAACCTGTTAATCCATTTGTTCAGTGTCTAGCACAGGCAAATTAGTGCCTGAAGTAACAATAACAATGTTGCTTCCAGTGGTTGCTGTCTATTGGAATCAATTTTAATGCTTCCAGCAGAGGTCACAATTGCTCAGCATTTTGCCATATTACTTTCCTTACAAAAGCAATTTCTGAAATAAAAGCTATAAGCTAGCATAACTAATACTTTCCTGCAACAAAACATGCAATAGATTATTTATTAATAAGGAAAAAAAGATGCATATAATTAATAGTTGCCTCATTTTGGGAAACTAATGAAATAGCTTTGCTCTTATAAAAATAATTTGTCATAAAAGATAGTCTCTGAATTAAAGCAAACTACTTAATTAAGAGATTAACTGCATATTGGTAGTAATTTGTTTATGAAAAGGATACTTGTAATTATTTATTAGAGGGGATGGATTCTGATTTTAAATAGTTAAGAGTTTCCCTGCTGGCAACAAAAACTTACTTGAAGTTTAAACTCTACGGACGTTCATATTTGCTAATAGCAGTTTCTCTGTCCTGACACTGTATTTATATCTGCTTTGGTTTATACAGATAGTTTGGCTTATATAAATAGTTTCACTGTAACTGGGAAAAAAAAAAAAAAAAAGGTGATTTTTTTCTGTAGTAGGAAGGACAACAATCACAAAATGAAGTTACACAAAATGGCATCAGGCTTTGTTGAAGATGCAAGAAAAACACATTGTGGTCAAAGGGATCCTAGCTGATTTAGTGGAAAATATTGGGCTAAAGCAAGATGAGAAAGGAAAAACAGCTAGTTGAAGAACAGTTAAGACCCGTGGAAGAAAAATAAAGGACAAAGAATAAGTAATATGAATCAAACTATTGAATACCATGTTCTAGACCACATAAACTCGTACAGATCACAAGAGATCTACAGTCTCCCCCAGTTGTCTCTGCTTAACTTGACCCATACTGCTTCCTTTCACGTTGGCATCCTCAGAGTCACTGCAATGCAAGGCTGTTTGCATTTCCCACTCTGTGAACAAGTTTGTCCTTCTCATCTGATGCTTCTTTTGTTGCTGACTTTTATGACCTTGACTTCCTAGCACATCAGAATCTCCCAGTCCAGGTTATCTAGTAGCTTTGCAATTCCCGTCTCTTCCATCTTCTAGGGATCTGTTATGTCCTTACAATACAGTTTTAAATTATATTCATGCATAATTCTAAAGAAAACAGCAATGCAGATGTTCTGGTTCTCATCATGTGACAGATCTCACAAAGCAGCATTACAAAATCAACAATAAGAGAAGGATGCAATTCCAGAGTTCATCAGTGTAAGGTTAGTCAAAGGTAATGGCAAATATGCAGGCTTCAAAAAGCCCTTTTTTCCTGCATTTTATTCTCAAAACAGTTAAAGACTGACTGAATGAAAAGAATTGAATAGCTAGGTGATGAAATTCTTACCACTAAAATTAATTTCTGTCTTTCTATAACACCACAAGGCAAAATTTAATTTTAATCCTGGCCAGCAACTTTTTTTTTTTTTTTTTTTTTTTGACATTTGCAAGGATGAGGAATAATTATGTGCATACCTGCCACAGCAAAGTTAAAGTACCTGCCAAGCTCTTTTTGATATTACAATACATGGGGGAAAAATAAAGTCTAGCCACATTTTATTATTCATTTATTTATAAAAAAATCTGTCATGTACATCTACCTTACCAGATTGCAGACTTGAAAGGTAAGAACAAAAACTGTTTTGGGTAAAGTAGTCTGCAGACTAACTCTATTGCTGTACTTAACAAATGACTTACATCCTCCGCAAGGGCAAGAGGAAAAAAAGAACATCAACTGTGAGAGAATGAGATTTATTTTATCGTTTTAAAGTTTCTTGAACCAAGTTTACAAAGTGATTTAGTCTACTATTATTTATTCAGTCCTCTCCCAAGGACTATCAGTTATAGTAAGCTGTGTAAAACTGTTTGGATTTTTTCCCCATTTCCTTTATGGATTGCTATTTGAAGTCTGTAAAGAAACTTTACTTTTTTTCAGGTATTAGTTCAATGGAAACAGAGATAAGCCCAAATCAAACTAACCAATAGCAGCTTCCTCGGTCTACAAAATACCATTAAAAACTTAGTTAAGAGAAAATTCCAAAAAGACTGAAGACTTAGGTCAGCCCTGGAGTTAATTATTTATCAGGTACTCTGCCTATTAATTTGCCTATTTGAATTCAAGGTCCAAGCATATTATCTTAGAAAACTTCAACTATACTAATCCCATGTACAGGACAGCCTGATCTTTTCCTGATAGATGAGCCAGAAAGCCAGCCAGAACTCATGTGGAGCTAATAAGGGTTCTTACACAGACTGTGAATGGCAGCATCATACAGGTCTGAAGAGTAACGCACCATTTGGAGAAAGCCTTTCATCCACAAAAATCTATTCCCTAACTTTAAGGGCAACAAAATGATGTGCAACAGAAGTTATTTACAGGAACGACTTTGCATTATAAATGAGAAAATATTGTTTCTTTGGAATCTTTCCTAATGCTAACTTGAAAGCATCAGCCACAAAGACACGTTTCAGTCTGTTTACACCTACTGATGGACTGAAGATACAGGAGTCTGCTGGAACAGAAGGGTGTGCTCTGATAGTGTGACAGAATTCTGACTGGAGAATTACATGTAAAAATAGAATTGTGACAAGATCTCATGTCTTCTCCCTTGGGGTCTCCCTCTTCTTGTTGCTTCCCCCAGCAGCACAGCTTAACATCTACTCAGGCAGTGATTTAAAAGCATTAACTAGCCTTAGGCACAAAATGCCTAAGAATGAAGTCTGTTTTTTAGACTTCAGTGCAAAGCAGGTTTTTTTTTTTTGAGATGTTGGCCTCTACATCAATTACTCTAGGAAGAGATAAAGTTTGTTTCATGCAAGTGCAAGGATCTGTGATGTAAGATCTGGGGAGATAGGTAATAACAATAAAAGATATAGGCATGCAACCTCCACCAACAGAATATCCATGTCTGGTAAATCAGAGGGATGATTCTGGCCCAGTATATTTCTGTAAAGCTGCAGCTGAGGGAATCCGATCCTAGTCAGATTGTTGCAGACTGCTGTAATACAGATGCCCAAACTTAAGCAAGGGAAGGGTACTTTTTTAGCAGCAACAGCAGAGTAAGAGCAAGCAACTGCATATTCACACATCAAGCATTTCTATGACCTTCAGATGCACAGATTTTGATCTGGAAAACAATGAAAGGAAATAAATGGATAGAACACAGGTGCTGCTTATCTGTAAAACTTAGGAGAAAAACCTTGCTCTCAGGTGACTCCAGGCACTGCTGTCCCCATTATCTTTTGAGCTGCTAAATAAAACCCAGCTGAATATGAGAATGAGATCTCAGTAGAAATAAAAATCCAAAATAAAAATAAAGTGTAGAAGAATAAACAAATTTCTGCAGCAGTCCGGGCACAGCCTAAAGAAAGAGATACCAACATGAAAGATTGTTCTGCAGAGAATATTCTTACCAGTACATACTCATTCCTCATAGCTATGTGGTTCATAATCCTATGGGAAAGACTGTTTCCAGCAAAAAATACAAATCCAGTAAAACAGGGGGCAAGGTAACAGAAGGACTCCTAAAACTCATAGCACATTCTGTGTATAGACAGAAAAGCATGTGGATTTTTAGCACATTCTGTACAGAGCATGGTAATATCACAAGATAGCTTGAATCATGGACCTTTTAGTAGCCTGAATGCAATTCAGCCAAGATGCTGAAATGCCTTAACCACAGGCAGAACTTAACCATCAGAGAATCAGATGAAACTCAAGAAGCAGGTTGTGCTCTTTCACAACAAAAGAAGTCATGTCAGTCATCGCAGCCAGTAGTTAGTACATACTACGTGTAAAGACAGACACAACTGTTCATATTTGTTCTTTGGCTTGAGAAACAGTTGACCACTGAGGCATCACTGAGCTGTACAAAAGTACGAAAGAGTTCCTGGTTTGTCTTTGATAAAGAAGCTAGCTAGTCACCATTAGCCAAATTAACTACTCAAGCCTGTTGTCTGAAAATGTCTCTCATCCAAACTCAGTTTGCATGGAACCAGAGAGCATATTTCATATACAGGAGTAGAAATGCAAGTGCATTGTTGGGTGTGTGTTTGCAAGACAGGCTAGAAGCAGCCCTGTTACTTATTACAAACAAAAATATACAACCAATCAGAGGAAAGTCATTTCATCCCTGTCAAAGACAAAACCAAAACACACTCCTATTGATTTTTTCAAATGGTGAAACCTGGTTTGATTTCTTAATTAAAAAGGCAAAAGTCCATTTAAAATAGGAAATAAGTCACAGTAAGTGTGACTTGAAGACCAAATGTTGAAAAATAGCTTCTCATTTTCACCTGCAGTTTAACATTCATAATCAATTATGGTAAAAATGAGTGATTACACCTGGAAGCCAGGCAGCCACATTCCACCCCCATTGCTTATGGGGGAGAACTGGAGGTATGATGAGGAGCTGGAACACTTACACCTGGATATTTACTGTGCTTTAAATGCATCCTTGTGGAACGGTGCCTGTATATTCATGTTAATGTATATTTTGATCAATTTTGCACACAACAGTTATTGTAAATGTTATTTGTTACATAAATTTTTGTACATCATGCTATTACGTACATACGTATATCTTTATATAAGTATACACACAGATCCGTACAGATAATGTCACTCAGACACCATGCAAAATACTGAAACTCTGCACCTTTCCTGTGAATGCATTACTGTAGTCTGAGTGAGAACAGCACCTTCCCTTTACTGAACCATATAATATGCTCAAGCAGAGACTTGATGTGATGAAGGTAATTCTCGCTCTCCATTCGCATTCAGTTATGTGCCTACCAAGACTGTCTTTGTGCGTTGCATTTCTTCTATTTAAGCTTTCCTCTTAAGGTTCAAATTGAGATCATCCAGGCCACAGTTAATTATGAATGGATAGTTATCTATAAGCATTAGATGAAAAATCTTTTCTGGATATCACCAAGTGAGGCAACTAATGAATGTAGTTTTCAACTTTATGAATACTTATTTTATGTACACAGGAGCATTCTGGAACAGCATTTGTTTTCATAGTGCCAAAGCTATGGGAAGCAAATTCTAAATAGGATATACTCCTCACAGAAAGCTTGTAATGCAGTGACACCTTGATGTTGCTGAATAGAGCAACGTAGAATGAATGATCTGGTCATAAAAGTCCTTTGTAAGATCTGATGCTAGACCACAATGTTATTTCAGTTTAGAACATGAAAAAAGATATATGTAGATGGACAGTTTCACGTTATTTCCAGCTCCCATGTTATGCTAAAATTTTCTCTGTTGAAGCAATTATCTACTCTGGAATAAGCCTGATAATGTCTTAAGAGATAAGCTGGAGCCTACATAGCAAGACATACATAAACTTAATGACCACAGCTCCTGCAGCAGGTTATAAAGGTAGTTTGGTCCAGCCAGAACAAGAGACAGAACTAACAAGAATATTGCCGAGCAAAATATCTTCATTAGACTTTAGTTAAGAATACTTAAGCAATAAAAGGGTTCAGCTTGCTCTTTGTAAATATCCTATTTATACTGTAGCCAAAGAAAAGAAAACTTCCCATTTTAGAACACTTTAATGATTTTGTTTTTACTGTTTCAAAGGCAAAAAAAATAGTAAAATGAAAGAAAAACAAACAGCTATTGCTAAATACAACATCACATAACAAAATAACCTTTTAGTAATTTAAGGAGTGTAATTTTAAAAGCCAGGGGAAGCTTTTAAGAACTTCATTTAAAAATATGAATATATATATAATTTGGAATACTTCAGTAATGACTCCACCTGAATAAGAAAAACTAAAAGCTTGTACAAAAAGGCATGTTTACTAAATGGATACACCGATCACTGAACTTTACACAGCATTAAATTTTAATGACCTTCAATGATATGAGAAGCTTTGGTTGTTTATGTAAAAATTCTAAAGAAAAGCATGGATTTACATTTACGGACTACTTATCTCTTTGTAAATGACAACATACTAAAAAGAAAATGAACAAAACCGGAAAAACTGCCTCTGATTAACACTAATAAGCTAGTAAAAGCAGAAAAACACAGTTGGTAAGCTATTTCTCTCTTGCTCTGTGCAGAGGGGAGAGGGAAGGAAGGGAAGCATAATTTTCAAGGGGTCTAGATCTGTTATTCTTACTTCATTTACAGCTTAAGTTAAAGGGCCTCATTAAGGCTTGCTATCTGAACACAGAGTAATGAGCAAGGCAAAGCACAGAGCACTAGGATGCTCGTAGCCTAGGATTAGGACAAACCAGAGCAAACAGGCAGAGCAGATTGACTAGAAAAACTGTTGAGGGTCAGAACAGTCACATCTCAACATTAGTCCAATTAGGAACTCAAAGCTAGCTCAAAGCTTGCTGTAGGGAAATGCAGGTTCTTGTTCTTTAGTGGGGTTACTCCCAGACTTTATTATGTACTATAAAGGCTATTTTTTTTTTTTTTTCTTTCTCCAGCTTAGTCAGACACGGCCATCCTCGCAGTTCCCCCCAAATCTCTCCTATAGCCCCAAGGAATCTTGAATAAGCAGCTCACCTACAATGGAGAAAAGAAAACTAGTTTCCTGTCAGACTAATCCAAAAATCCCACTGTGACTATTGGAGTGTGCTTTCTGTCATTCTGCTAGCAAGCTCATTTTGTTGGTTGCACTTTTCATATTCAGAGGCGAATTTGTCCTGGTAAACCATACACGTATAATCTGTGTGATGACCTCTCACCTAATCATCTGAAAAAGCCCATTCATGAAAACTTTTGAATAGGAATACAGAAGAAAACAAAAATTGTGGTCTTTGTTTTTGAGAAGGAACAGTGGGGCAAGTAGAGGCTCATTGTCCCAAATCGTTATAATGCTGGCTTTCATCTCAACCAGTGCAGTGACCTCCACTTCCCTCAGCTACCAACATCACGCTTAAGGCCACATCTGGGCCTTCTTGATATTTATTTGGTGCTTTATACTGACCGGCACTCTAAACAGAGATAGCAACACATACTCCTGGTACTTGGTTCAGCCTTGTGGGATGTACCTTGAGCTGCAAATGGAAGAATGTTGTAAAGTTTTATTGTAAAAGCTTATTTTCAGAATGCTATTGGCTGGAGCGCTATTTTTTTTTTTTTTGGCCAAGAAAATGCATGACTACAGACAACATAAAACAAGTGTAATTTCATTAAAATTACAACAGCTTCCATTCCTCTGCTGTGGCAGCCGAACTGCTTTTTCTTTCTGTTAAAGACAGACTTTGAAATTGCAATGCTTTTATTTATTTACCTCACCTGAAGATACTCCACAAGTTACAATTAAAATCACATCTATTGTTGCGGATGCAGGTTCAAACTGCACAGGTTTTAAAATTATAGTTCAATAGTTTGTGTTTAAAATAGTCTTTTGGAAAACAGATTTCTTATGTACTGCAACAGAATTGCTCTTTTTGAGAGAGCCATTGGTATATCTTGGAAAGAAGTCCATGAATTTAAAGAGTTTAGACTTTTAAATAAGCAAAGAACCAACAGATAAATTAGTAGTACTGTACCCTAGTTACTTGACACAGAAACACTTACCCAAGCAAATATACCACTGAATTCAAAGAGGTTATTTGGGGAAAATTACAATTTATATTGCCATTATACATAAATATAAGATATATACATAATATATATATTATACATTATATAATACTATGTATTATATATATATAATGGAAAATAAAATTTAGATTAACAAAGGGCTAGAGATACTTTGAGCAGATACATGCCGTTTTGCAAGAGTTAGCATACCCCCATTGCAAACACTAATGAATTTATACTGCTACTTCAGGTAATACTATGCAAATATAAAAAAACTGTGTAGATGAACAAGTTTTATTATTTAAAATACAAATATTACAGTAAAAATAAAACAACTGTCTAATGAAAAATAAAATGTTGATGTTTAGTAATCGAGCTCTAAGGCAAACATTGCTATTTGTATCCCAACATGGTGCATTTTCTGCTGAAGTTATAAGCTTCCCACCTCACTTGAAATATCCTTATTTAAAAAGCAGTTCTCATAGACACAAAAAGAGCCACAAATGCTTAAAATGCTTTACTCACTAGCATTCCTTCTCTACTAGAAATATGAAGCTTTTATTTAACCAGTAATGAAAGCATACAATTTATTACCAGAAACCAAGGCAACAACAATAACAAAAACAACCAACCCCAAAACTTTCAATTGACAGTGTTCTCTTGAACTGACTAGACCCCAAATGACAAAACTTATTGGGAATTTGAAAGGTAGTCTTAAAAGCCTCTAAGTAGATAAAAATGCTGAAAGCCCTAAATTAACTGCAGAAGTAGGAATGATGTTGCTAACATAGTCTAGTGAATAAATAGAAGCAATTTACTATGAATTCATTGAAAAAGATCTGTAATATTGCTATTACCACGAATCTCAATTCTTGAGTAAATTTTCTGAAAGCAGACCGCATAAGAACAGTGGCTTCAGGCTACATCCTGAGCTCTCGAGCACAGACAGTTTTCTCAACATAGGGTCAAAGATTAATTACTTGATATTAATATATTGCTTAAGCCAATATTAGATGAAATGGTAGGGTAACAAGGCTGGAAATTGGCTTTATATTGCTGGAAGTATATTACTTTATTCTACTACTGCACAAAACCCTCCTTTAATAAAACAAGGATTTTAGCTATAAAGTTCAGCACTTGATACGAACTACCGCAAACTTCAGAGATGTTCAAACCTACATTTAACTGTTTCATTTAAAATATTATCAGAAAAAATAAATCTGCAGAGGAGCTTGCAGGAAAGATAATACGAATGAGGTCTGGAGACAGCTACAGAATTTGGGACTTGGTTAAATACAGTTTGGGCAGCTATACAAAGGCAGAAGCACTTCATGCTTGCCTTAGCACAAATCTGAACTGCTTTGCTAGCCCGGTACTCCCTTAGAGACTGTGCCACAATGAGCTGTTGACAGTCTACAAAAACATAACAGTACTCCTGACTATCTTTGTCAGATTCTAACGATATCTAGAGATAGGAAAAAAATTCAAAAGTAAAATATTTGTTGATGTAGTGAATCTCAAATTAGAATAATTACCATGGCAACCCCTTTAGCCTTCTTTCAGGAAAAATTCCCAACATGTTTTATTTGCTCCTTATTTAAAAGGCAATCTGCTACTCTTTAGCAACGTGTATCACTTTTCATATCCTCTAAAAATTCCAATATCTTCAATAAGTTAAGTAAAAAGTACATAAGTGAAGTGCACAAATCATATGAAATAACCATACATATAATAACTGCAAATATGTTTAGTCAAATTAGCATGTATAAAATATGCTCTGCTTTTTAATCGGAATTTTGTTTGGGAGAGTTGAATCACATGTAAGAAAGGTACCACCATAATTTCTAGTACAGCATGTATATGTTTTTGAATGTAATTAAAAATAGATGGTTCCTTTAGAAAAACTAGAAGGCTTGCTCTGTCACCTACTTTGTCACGTTCAGTAACTTCAGAAAACTTTCAGTAACTTTCAGAAAAAGACTTGTTCCTTGATGAAGATCCTAGCGCTGAAACACCACCTTTTAAGGTCTCTTTCATCCAGCACACATGGGATTGTACAATGAGAAGATGCCACGTCTTCAAATGAATCTCTCTATTATGTGAAAAAGTTACAAAGATGCTGAGTTGGAACTGCTTTCTCACTAGTTGTATAGAGGAGAAACTGTTCCAAAAGAAATTCTCATCTGAACTCTTATTCCCTCATTCAAGGTCCATACAGGTTGCTGCTGATGCAAAATTCGTATGAAAAATTCCTGGCACCACTTACTGCCACAAAGCATGGCACATATCAGCAAGCGCATCCCTGAGTCAGGCATTCACTGCCACATGGCCAGAAGTCCTCTCTCTTCAGCAGGAAAGAGCAGATAGCTCTGGAACTTGCATAGCACTCTGTTGTGACTGCATGCCTAATCTGAGCCAGCTGCACAGATGGTTAAACCACTAGAAGCTGTCCTCAGGAGCAAGGACACAGCCCTGAACTCTTATTCTCTTCATATCCCTACCTATTATCAGAATGTAAATAGATTCAAGTGTTCTCTGGCCTCCTTTACTCTATTATAAAATGCTTTGTTTTCATTGGAAAATTCCTGGTACTGCTAAAAAGGCACTTTCACCCCTTCAGCTATACAAGTCATGTCTCAGAACATAAGAGGTTATGGAAATGGTCAAATAGGAACCTACCTTTTAATATAAAGTGATGCAAAGCGCTCTGAGCATTACGACTTGCCCTGTGTCATGGTTTAGCCCAGCAGGCAACTAAGTACCACACAGCCAGTCACTTACCTCACCCCAGCATGATGGAGAAGAGAATCAAAAAGATAAAAGCATGAGAACTCCTGAGCTGAGATAAAGACAGTTTAATATGAAAAATAAATAAAAATTAAAAAGTGATGCACAATGTAATTGGTTGCTAACATCCAAGTGATGCCCAGTCAGTCCCTGAGCAACAGCAGCCCTCCTGCCAGCTCCCCCCAGCTCTATTGTTCCACCTGATACTACACAGCATGGGACATTCCTTTGGCCAGTTAGGGCCAGCTGTCCCGGCTGTGTCCCCTCCCAGCTCCTTGTGCACCTCCAGCCTTCTTGCTGGCAGGGCAGTGTGAGAAGCTGAAGAGTCCTGGGCTTTGGGTAAGCACTGTTCATTAACACTAAAACATCAGTGTGTTATCAATATTTTCCTTCCTAAACACAAGACACAGCACTGTACCAGCTCCTACGAAGAAAAACTATCCCAGCTGAAGCCAGGACACCCTACAATGCCGCAGACAGAGGCAGGTCCTTGTAAAAACGGGTTGTGATCATCTGTGACACGCTCACAGATTCTGAACAATCCTGCTCATTTCCAGATTAGTAACCAGTTTCACTGGTTTCACACCACTATGCTGCTTCTGAAGAGAAGACTATATCACAGAGTTTGGTGAGCAAATGGTGCGGCAACCATTTACTTTAATCTAATTTCTTAAAGATTCCATGATTAATTCTGATTTAACCTTATGGCAAGGTATAAGGTTGCAACAGCATCCAGGAGCTCACTGGGATTGCAAATGATTCCCTTCTCGCAGGATTAAAAGTTGGATAACCGCAGCAAAGACTCACTTAAGCATTAGCTGATACACTAAACGTCCTTTGAGACTCAGTAGTTGTGTTAAGTGAGCAGACAAAACATCCAGCTTTAAGACAGGGCCATTATGTATGAAATGTAATTACATTGCTAGCACTATTTGAACAAGTGCATTGACTATCTCTGCAGGTGTAGATGGTGTTGGCTCCAACCCTAATATATGAAAAATGAACACAGTAAAATAACAGCTGTTGCTTAGAGATATTAGCATTTGAGAAAAATTAAGGGACCAAACCCAGCAGAATTTACACCCAAGTTCTCTAGACCTCAAAGCAATGACCCATTATTGAAAGTGGTCTAATATGCATGATTTGTCTCAGTTTCTGCTTTGCTAATATAATGGAAGTTTACACTAAAGACAAAATGAATACCAAGAATGACATTTTCTGATTGTATTGATTCTCTGGTGAATTTTTCTTTGGGGGAAATTATAATTAGAGAAAAATAGAGAAAAGTTAAAGACAACTTTGTTACACAATAAGAAAACAAAGGCAGGGTTCTTTTATTTCGTAGTGAATTATTCCATACTTTTATTGAAAAGGCATGTTTCAAAGCTGTTTAAAGCTGATTAAAACCATTCTTGCTTAAGCTTTCCATGAAAAATTGCAACTCTAATTGGCCTGACTGGACACCGTCCTGCCTGATACATGATGCCTTGACAGCAGAGAATAGGAACATAAGGCATCCAATTACGTTCCACAAAGAATATGGCAACATTTCCTGAGCAAAAGAGAACGTATATTTTCTAGAGTAAATATTTTGGTTAATGATGAAAAAGTTGATGAAAACAGACACATCTAAAAAAGTTTGTTTCTAAGAAGACCTCATAATAACTTCCTATTCGAACAATAGTCTATAAAATTTAGATGTATACAGCTACATGCTAAGCGGCCAAATACCTTTATTTTCTTGATTGTAAATATTTAACCATTATGAAACTTTCCTCACTTCAATTTTCATGCAAATATTTAGTTTGAGAAAAATCTGTGGGCAGCATCCTAGCTGCTAATGCAGTAAGATTCCACAGCTTCAAGACAGGATCACATTAGGACAGAGGTCCCCATAAACATCCAGTTAAGCGATTCTTGGTGACTCTTTTCTGTGTCAGTTTTGAGATACAACCCAGTAACTTTCAGAAACTTGTTCTTCATTAATACTAAAAACCTCTAGCAAGTGAAGTGAGGTTTCCAGTTTAAATACAGTTGGTCTGAGGTCACAGATTGGCTCCACAACCTGTAAGAAATGGTGCAGAGCAGTTACACGAACTCTGTATATGCATTACTACAGTTGTTGCCCGAGTTACAGCAGAATTTTGACATGACAACTGGTAATACATGTATGTTGTTTCAGCACTAGGTCAAGTGCAGTCATGCTAGCTACATATAGGAGGGAGAACAAACACTTCTCCTAAATTCTGACCTGGTCATTTTCGTAATTGCTTTGCAGGTTACTGAGCGGCAGAGAACCAAGTACCACAATTAAAGAAATGCACAATTTTTACAGACCTAAATAGGACAGCGTGACAAGCACCAGCACAGGTTAACTTCTATAAAGTTCTTTACTACATTATAAAGAAATAAAAACAGGAGGAATTTTTGATTAAAACACAGAAAGGAAGAAAACTCAATAGTGGAAAATTTCAACTGTTTTTTTCAATAGCATTTGTCACATATATTTGTATATGCATTCATACATTTTAATAAGGATTTATTAATATTCTAGAATAATTGGACATATCAAGACAAGTATTTAATTGATTTGTAAACCCATCTATCTACCCATCTATCTCAAGATCTCAGAATACATCTGGTGTTGTTCTAAAACTAATTGCAGTCTACAAACTATAAGACTATTTATTTTTACAGAAAATTAGTCATTTGCACACACTATTGAGAGGCATGTGAGACAGCTTGGCATAATGAAAGCCAGAGGTCTGACAGTTTTATACTCATATCTATGAGCATATACACTATGTTCCAGATATATCTGAAACTGTTAATATTCTATAGCTATTCATATTAATGTGCAGGTGAGCTAAATCATGTCTTTTTTCTATGATTTTTATCTTTTGTCCTTGAGCTAGAAAAAGCTCTCCTTTCTCTAGAATATAAGCGCATTTTGTTTGCATTTAAAGAATTTTTCTAATGACAGTATTCCCAAATCTTTTCTTCTTGCTCAAAGTGAAAGTCATGCAACCATAGTCATCAATAGCAATAAAAAGTCAGATAATAAGCTTTCTATTAATATCACAAATAAGCTATATTTTTAGATCCAGCAGAAAAGATAGATCCTTTTAAACATTATTTTTGTTTTCTGCATGTAATGATTTCCTGTATTTACTTATGAATAGGGACAAAAAGAACACGTAGAATACTTAGGTTGAGGCTTATGAGATTAAGACAGACAATAAGTTTCCAGTAACACATTGTAAGAAACTCACCAAACCCCCCATCATAGAACTCTAAATACATCTCTACCTGCTGTCCAGTTATAAACAGTGGCTAGAAATTTTAGCTCAATTTTATGTTCTAGGAGCCAAAGGACTTTTACCCTTTACCTTAGTGTTCTAGATTTCAGCTGCCGAACTTTTAAAAAAGCATACCTAAAATACATTGTTGATGAAACCCAGAGGGCAATAAAAGCATCAGATCTTTGTCAAAACAGGAAGGTAATTCAAAAAATAGTAGGTCGAATTCCAGTTTTGTTTATCATGTGTATGATCCATCCCCCAGGTAAAAGAAACAGGACAGAATCACAGAGATCTGCCAAACCTCCTCATAGCACTTCCCATGCCCACCAAAAGATTCAGATGCGTGTCACAGCGCTGGCAGACTCAGTCTAGCTATCAGTAAGGTATGTACACTGCAGATAACCTACTTCATGAAAATATTACAGATAAGAGTTTCTACATATTATTTCCTTTCATAGATGCAATCACAAAGTAATTAGCAGTAACAGTTCTCAGATTAACAATATTTAGATAATGTTAAAATAAAACAGACATGCCTAATGCTCTCAGGGGATTTATTCATTCACATAACACCATTGCTAAATAAGTTAATTTACAGCAGTTATATACTCCTAGGAGACAGTTCTGGAAACAACTAGAAGCGATAGCTGTAACCTCAGGTTATACATCTCGAAGTCACCACCATCAGCTGTGTTCTAACAACTCAGACTAACTCAGCTTTTAATCAATTAATTACTTATTTTGTCATGAGCAGAGGTACAGCTGTGAGGCAATGAAGCCTCAAGTCCCCCCGCCCCCCCCCCCCCAGGTGCTCCTAGCACATAGGCGCTATTGTCCCTGCCCCAGGGCAGGCCGCATGGTGCAGGGCAGGCCTCACGCTTCTTGCCTCACTACAGCAGGAGGCAGAAGTTCCTGTGCTCCCCACTGCATAGCAAAAAAAACAACTGTAGAGTATTACCTTAAAAAAGGGGGAAAGGAGAGCTTCTCTATCTCCTTATTCTGCTGCTGAAGCAGGAAGACACCCTGAGAGCGACCTTCACCCATTTAAGAGCTGATCGCTGTCCTCTCCCCGCCCTGCTGAGGGCCAGGCTTGCCCTCCATCACAGGTGGCGATGGGCCTTCTTAACACAGGTTTGGGGATGAAGAGCCCATTTTTCCTCCTCACAGGAAATAGACCGATTTTTCAGCTAGCAGGCTACTTTAGAGAGAGCTGTGAGCTGCATAGTGGCATGGGAGCCACTGGGCTATAGAGGTCTGCAAGCTGAACCTGCAGGAGGACAGCAGCATGGCAGGAGGAGCCTGGGGTACACAGGTAGGTCCTGTGGCTGTCTTAGGAGCGGGCTGGTCATCTCCCTGTCTCCCTAGGGCACATAAAGGGAAACAAGCAACTGCTTACTGCTCTGTTAGGCTTGATGAGTTGGGTTAGGAGGTAAATAGTAAAGCAGGGTGACTTGGAACATATCTGTAACTTAAGTAAGGATAGAAGCATAGGGGGATTATGAGGTTTAATCTTGTTTTGGTCTGATGACTCTCTAAAGTATCAAATGAGAAGGTTAAGGACACCTGTTTGAGAAATGGGCTCTCTGATATGCTTGCTATTAGCATTGGATAAGTTGCTTTCTCTCATTTTCTTATCTAGTGTGCAACTTCAAGTGGGGTCAAAATCAGGTGATTAACTAATGCTTTGTAGGTATTAGTTAGGAAAATCTGTTCTACACAACTTTCTGGGATTGGTATGCGCTTTTGAAACAAGCTAGTTTAATATTGTAATTCCTAATACATCATAGGCTATGTTGACTATAATTTCTACCTATAACTTTAAAAAAAAAATATATTTTAACTTATTTAAGGTTTATCATTTGGTGGTGTTCAATTTCCTTTGTTTGCTTTTGGAGACTACTTGAGTGACTACTTGAAATACTTACGTTTATTAGCATAGATATTTTGGAAAGTGAATCTAGCTTACACAGACAACAGTTTGCCAAAGCAAAACTTAAAGACAAACAAACATTCCTGCAAACGTTTTTCCATATGTCTAATTGGCTTGTAGACAACATACACTGTTAGACTAGTAACAATGAGGTAAGAAACCTATGTTTTCTAAAGGTCATAGGCAACCTATGGCACTGCAGAGCTGTTTGTATGGTAAATGCAAATATCACATATAGAAATAAATCTGCTTGTGCATTTGTAACAAGTAAAGGGAAAAAAAAACTACATTTCAAATAAGTTATTCATGGTGTGTGATTCATTCAAACTGATGTTAATTTGACCTTGACTTGCTTTTATTGTGATGTAGAGAAATTCTTCCTGTGCTCCGTACAAACACATTAGGGCTTGGAAATGTCACTACTCCAGCTTCATCTCTGAACTCTTCTCTGTCATTGCTATTTAAAGAGATACTGTAACAGGTATTCAGGAGCACATTTACATTTATTTTGCATAAAAACAAAATACCTTAATTCCCCCATTAGTATGGGAACCATGTTTCTTGTACTGGTTGTGATTTTTCTATTTTGGAAGCTAGTGAAAATTGTAATTTAGGAAGTAGTCTCATACACTACATTGAATATAGTTAAACGGTATCATTACCCTCATTCATTAAAGTGTCTATATTTTACCTTTGCTTTGACCCTCCACCCACATCTTATTTCTGAGATAAGCACTGTATGCTTTGCATAACACATCACATAAGCAAGAGGTCTTCCATTTTAAGCAGCTTAATGCAGCTGTTGGTTTTACTATACAAACTAGAGCAAATATGCAGAAATGGTTATATTGATCTTTTATTTTCTAGCTGCCTAATATTAATTTCAATTTTTCTTTATCAGGGCAACATGGTCTGCATTAAATGTTATTCGTATGATACCTGTGTTTTTAGAAGGGATTTCAACAGTCAGCCATCTTGTTTATGATGCGCTGTTTAAAAGAGCCTTGTTTATAGCTGCTTGTATCAGTAAGGTGTCCTATACATGTTGATTTTCAGAACTACGATTTGTTTGATGTCTGAGCTACATCTTGAACTAATACTTGACCTGTATCCATGCTGTATGGATAACTCCTGATGAAACTGTAATTCATTTTCTCCAGGATTTTGACATCGTAGCCCACTTTTATTGGAATGGATGATTCCAAAATATTTTGTTTTGGAATTCTGTAGTTCTGCCTTACAATTTTGTTTATCTGATTGAGCTATTTATTTTCAAAGATCTGATGGATTTTCAAATACTAGATGATATGTGAGTGCCAGAATAAATATTATACCTTCTTAAATGATTTCTGTATAATACATAAATGTTAGTATACATTAAGCTATGTTATCTGTATTCAAACAAAAGTTCTCTGTTTGAATGAACAAAGTAATGTTTCATCTATTTTTTATAAGATGATTTTCATAGTTTATAAAGAACTATCAATTGCATCCCAATCACTTGTAACTCTAAGTACAGAATATGTAATTTAGGATAGTAATTTTCTCTATTATACTTAAAATACTTATGTTGTCTTGATTTCTTGGCATTATTATATATATGAAAATGAAGCCGTTATCTTTCTAATACTTTTCCTTAAGCTTTCCTCTATTAGTCTGTTATTTTGTAGAATTTCTTATTTTGATCTGATTGGTGAGATTCTAGGTGCCAGACTCTATGTGGAGGCACACAGTCTTATTTTACTTGAGAATCACAACAAAGTTGAATTTCTGGGCTTTGTCATTCACTAGAGAACACAAACAGGAAATTATAAGGCTAAAATTGCTTAAATGCTCTTCCTTGTACTCAATTTTGTGCGTTCATACCTTCAACTCAATTATTATGAAACAATTTATGTAAGGAAAACTTAATTTGCTAACTAAGCCCTGTTAACTTTATGCCAAGCTTGAACTACTTTTCACAACTGTTTTCAAGATCATCTTAAAGTGATATAAGCCACTGAGAACAGTATAGGTGTCTTCACTTTGGAGTTGTTTTTGATAATCTTGATTGTAATTTATGCAATGTAGTTGACTGGTCTTAAGTTACAAGGAGAATCTATTAAATATCTTTTTTTTTTTACAATGAATTTCATTAAATGCCAATAATATTGAAGCATGCGAAGTAACTGGGAAAGAGAAGAAGGAATTTGCATTTATGCAGTTTCACGTTGCTTACAGGATGGCAGTTTTGCAATTACAGGCCTATAATTCCCTGACAAATGTTTGAATTGAAGGATTCAATGTGTGTTTTCACTCCCTAGTGGAAGAAATCTTTTTGTGTGTGTGTGTTTCTTATTAATTAAGCTACAGGACTGCAGTGTGGCAAAGACAGGTTCAGGTTTGTTCCACCAAAATGAGGACTGTGTTCCATTGTGGTCACTGAACTGAAATGGGAATTTCAGTTTGGCTTTGCCACCTCATAGTCTTCTGTCATGGACACTATAAAACTTTTTTGCCTATAAAAGTATTTCCAGTACCAGACAGAACAGATGATATCTCTGAGAACTATCTTAATGGCAGCTAATATCATATGACAACTACCCTCTGTTTTTCTGATGTGTTCCCAGCAGCTCTGGTTCTAAGTATTCACGATATAAATAATTTTTATTTCATGATGCAACTAATTTCATTAATTGCTTTAAGTTCATGTAGTAAAAAATATTTTTTCACTATCATGCAGCTAAAACTCAAAAGTTTGGTCAGACTCTGCTCTTATCTTTTTCAATAATTAATGCAGATGTTACTGAGGACAGAATTATCCTGTCTCTGGGAGGCTTATTAATAGTGATGTTATTGGTTCATAGGAGTAATTCTGAAATTTCTTATCAAACAAACTGGGTGTAGTGTTCTGCTATTATGATATTAGTTATTAACATAAAAATAAATTGTATTATAGTATTCAAGTTGTAAGTCTTCATTTATTCCTACTTAGCTTATAGTTGGAATGAACTCAGAGAAATTTCCTGTATTAATTTATTGCTACTGCTTAAGCACAAAGTGAGTTACATTACCAGAAAATGTGAACATTACCAGAAAATTACTGATCTAATCAGGCATACTGTGCAAGTTGCAGTCACTCGTGTTGAGGAGTGTTGAATAGAGAATGAAACAGGAACACAGTTAAGAGGAATTTCAGGAGAAAGGAAACTTTGTCCTATTAAAAAAGTTTTGTCGTAGCAAAAAGGTGTCAGTGAATGGAAGAGAATTTAGAGGGAAATATATTGGCCCAGAAGCAGTTGTGTAAGAACCGGCTAGAAGTTAGATTTTTTTCTTGCATATCAGAACAGTAAGGTTTACTTCGGGGCAGCAGGGATGAGGGAGAAACTACTTCTTAAGACAGGTCTTTCTGGAAGTAGTGTTGTCTGTGTCCAGCTATGATAGAGTAAAAGATTCTGTAATCTGAATAAAATAGCACCGTTTGCAATCCTTATAGTGTTTTGTAGTGAATGTTAAAAAGATTGAGTCTTATATTTGAAGTGGACCTGGATAAATTCTGGATACTTTGCTCTGAATTGCTGATTCACTTTCTATTGCTTAATATTACTTGACCTTCCTGTATTCCTGCTAATACAGTGTAGGAAAACATAATAGCTTTTTCTACAAAGCAATTAAAACTATCTCCAGATGATCTGAAACATAGCCTGTTCATTGAGCATAACATCATAGGTTGCTCAATGATGACCATAACTGCAATAGAAATACCTCTTTTTGGCAGAGGGCAGTATGACTAGGATGATTGTTACATACAGGGTTAATAAATCAGTGATTTCTCAGGGCAGGTGTAACCTCAGGTGGGTACTGCCACTGCAGAAGAGTGAAAATAAACAGTGTTAGAGCAGGCTGAGTGGAAGGTGCTTTCTGACTTTGGATGCGAAATTGCAGAAGGTGTCTCGCATGTAATCCACAGTATCATGCATTTGTACCTTACTAACAATGTATTTTTTTCTCTGAACTCATGTCCTAGTATCCTGTGTTGCATATTTTTCAGGTTGAAAACTTGGAAAAAATTAGTATTTTTTCATACTGTGAAATTAGTATTTTTATACTGTTGAGGAGACTGATCTCTTCGTGTATGCGTTTACTTCTGTTAGAGAATGAGAGCCGGCTAAGTGTGTGTGTGTGTGTATATCTATATATATATATATATATATGTAAAACAACCTCCAAACAAGCTACAGCTATAATCAAGAGAATGAATGTCTTTCTGCAAGTATTTGTGCCTTCTTGTAAAGAACTCCATTGACCAAGATGCACTTGAAAAGAAAGCTCTGTGGGAAGTAGCATACAAATTATTCATAGCAGTGTGGTCATTTAAAAATCTACTTTAATTATTTGCACAACAGAAGTATTAAACTGTTTACAAAGTTTGTCTTCCTTTGTCAGTTTCATTTCTTGCCTGAGTAGTACCACATGATACGAATACTTATAGCATAGATCATTAATAATATTAATAGCACAAATATTACAAGCTTATTTTGCCAAGTGTTATTAAATAAACTTTGGTGATTAGCAAGCAGATTAATAAAACATAACCTCTTTATGAATTGAAAAGTGGTTAAGCTGATCAGATAAATTGTTTCATAATATGCTATTTAACTAGTGTAACTAAAATGAAATCTGTTTGATATAAATGTTATAATTCAAAAAAAAAGACTTAATGGAGAACCATGGTCCCTTCCTGAGGAAATGTAAAAGGTATGTTCTTGGGGCAAAGTATCAAAACTACATACTTCGAGTCATTTCTTTCAATTATAAGATTGTCTTTTTTGTACTGTTTATCCCTCTATACCATAAATCTTCACAACCCTTTGCCGGACAACCAGGAGAGAAAAAGGTTACAGTAAGATATTCTTATATCTTTTCCTCTCAACCCAGTCAAATACAGGCATTTCCCTAAGCTCATCTTCAGTCTTTCTTACTCTGAATTTGAGCCATTCCTCAGGGTTATGTTATTAATTTAACTGTTAAATCCTCCTGTTAGATCCCATAGTGTGTTGTGAGATTGTCCATTTGTGGAAGCTTTCTTTGATAGTGTCAAGTTGAATACACACACCTAATTTAGCTACCTTACAATAAGTTTTGCTGTTCTGAGAGCAGCAGTAACGTAATGCAGCTGAAGCCACTCTGCTGTATTTAGTTACTATAAGATCACTTATTTAAAAAAACTGAAGCATTTTAAAAAAACATCAGATTCAGGTAAAATTTATTTCTGTACAGTTGTGACCCTGCTGCTATTCTACACTTAGAACAGCAAGTCCAGGTGGCCCAGTATTTGACTGTTTAATCTTGGGTGAAGTACATGCTGTTAGCCACTGAGATTCAGTTCTACTTGCTGCTCAATATATTTGAGAAACTCCTATTACTGTAATTTGGGGAGAGATTCTCAAGGCTTTTCAGAGAATTTTAGAGATTTTCTGTGTGATGGTCAGGCTCTTATTAGCAACTTTCATAGAATTTCATAAATTTTAGCCATGTGCTCTTTGTTCATTTTTAGAAAATGAACGTTTGTTAGTTACTATGTGATTTATCTCACTAGAATTGTGTCCAAAATGATTGTATTTCAGTCAATAATTACTCCTTATAGCCCTATTTACTCTCGCTTTGATTCCTTTTTTTTAATTAAAGCAAATATTAACTAGAGATGAAATACATTAAGATTTGTTTTGGAATTTTAAATTTTCCATTATTGATGGTGTGTCATATCTTTTTCATTAAGCAGAAGTGGTTCTTTTGATGCTAAGTTTTAAAGCAGTACATGTGTTGCTGGTAATACAGTTCTACAGTACCTAGCAGAACATCCAAAAGCAAAGTGTCTCATGTCTCCATTTAATGGGATAATGCCCATCTCAGTTTGTACAGTTTTTATCTCAAGAAATAGGCATGTGTTCTGGGATTTGAAGTGTTTACATCCTTTTGTGCCTCTGTAACAGCGAACTGTTGTATTAGATACCAAGACACCAAAGCACTGTACTGTTCTGGTCAGTATGGATGCAAAGCAATCTTTTTGTTGTCACTTAAAAAAAAAAAAAAAGATTGCAAGGAAGCTCTGCAAGTAGGAAATTTGCCTTGTCATGTGTGGAAAAGAATTCATGCTCAAGCAGTAACATTTTGTTCATTCCTTAGATTTAAATTTGTACTAAATGTATTGTAAGGTATAGTAGGCTGTAAGACTAAAATCCCAGTAAGTTGCATCTTCTGTTTCCTGATTGTTTTCAGTAATTTCGTATACCAAAACAACAGGTGGTAACAATGTTTTGGATTTGGATCATTTTCTTTAAATGTGAAGCTAACAACGTATTCTTGCGCTCAGGGTAAGTTTTACATGCATATACAACCCAGACTACAGTATTCATTTCAGTTATAGTCCCTGATGTACTAGGTAAAATGGGATAAACAGGCAACAAGAAGACACAGTCCTTATATGCTGCTTAGATTTTTCCAATCTCCCTTTATTTTTTTCTTGCGTGATAAACTAAACTCCTGATGAGAGTAAAGATGACTTAAAGGGTGCAGAGTAGGAGTTGCTTGGTCTCTGACCTCTTGTGGTATTTTAGGAATATAGTGTCTGGGTTAATCTATCAAAGGACACTTTTTCAGGACATCTGTTGTGACTCTAGTCTTACAGCATGAACACAAATGTGCTTAAAATGTTAATATAATAAATCCAGCTTCGAGCGCTTGAGTCTATTCTGTAAGGTCCCAGGAGTATTTAACTTTTGCTCTGGTCAGGAAACATTTAATGCCTACAAAGAAATCTTCTGTGACTTGCGGATTCAGCCTCTTTTTATATAATTAATAAGCTTCAGAGCTGTAATTCAAAATTACTGGCACCACTGGTAGTAGTAATGCTGTTGAAAGAAGGTACCAGTATCCTGTTGATTAATGCTACTCAGTGGAAAAATGTTCCTAAATACCGTTTAACTTTGTCTTTGAAAGGTTGTATTCCTAATGGAACTTCAAATTTGTAGCAGGTATTACAATGGAACTTACTAGTGTATCCTAATTCTAGGAGTTCAGATAGCAGCCTTTAAGCAAGCTGTAAACTGGTGCTTAAATAGCAGAATACTAGAAGTGATAAATCACACCCTTCCCATTTGATTCTGGTTTTAGATTACTTATTTGTATTAGACAACATTTAGTCCCAGTTGAGATGTGCAAAGGGTAATTAGCCAGGCTGGGAGTCATTTAATTTAGAGATGTTCTCTAACATGGGTTCACAGAAGCATTGCCATAGAAATGCCTGTTTCTCTCTACTTGCTGCAAGGCTTACCTAGATATCTAACTCCAATTTAGGTGTCTGCGCAGAGATACGTGGATGCAGGCTGAGGGCTTTCTGTGGGTGAGGTATATGGACTATAGAAACCTGTCTCACAGTAAGGACCTATGTTTTTTGACACGTTTTCAGGTGGGTTTGTGTGCAGATGCTCAGGCAATGGTAGGACCCTCTTGCAGGTAGCCGTGATGATGGATTTTAGACTCCAGTATTGGACTTCAAGCAGTAGTGTGGCTTTCAGATAGGACTGTCTGGAAAAAAAGTTCAATACTAACTGCACCTAATTTCAGATTGAAAAATGTGTTTGCTAGCTGTATGTTTGAACAACGGTGTGAATAAACACACTGAAGGCTTGCATGTACATCTGTAGAAAAGTAATGGCATGCATGAATACTCCAGATACTCACCTGCATTTGCTAAATGGACCACACAAAGCAGTTGTGCTGCTCTTGGTTTTATTGAACTAAAGGTTCTACACTTTGATGTTTCACTGGATAACTTAGACTGCATGCAATGGCAGGAAAATAAAAAGACTCGTTTCATGAGCTACGAGAATATAGAATAATTTAAAGTAGCAGGTCAGGCCCTAGTTTGTGTTTTGAGCCATGACCTCCTCAGCTTATTTTAGGGTTTATTTTTTTGATAACACTTTCTCTGTTATTTCTAGTAACCTTCTGGCATTGCTAGAGGAAATAGACTTGACTGATTCCTGACTTCAGCATAACCTTTTCAATCCCATAATCTTCCCCAATTACTCCTGCTGTGTCAGGTTATGAAGTGGAGCTTTGTTTTGCTTTTGGATTGTGTGGAGAGGGGGAGAAAAACACTAAAACCAAGAAACAACACAACAAAATTCTATTTTTTTCAGAAGCATTGTTGCTTTTTTTCAGCCTCCATAAAGCACAGAGGTACATGTAGTTTGTAAGCATCTTGTGAGACCTGGAATGGGGACAGTGTTGCAACAGTTGACTTTTATATATTTTGATAGATTTTTTTGGGGTAACATGTAAATATTTAGGAAGTGACTTGTTCAATTTCCAAGAATGCATGGAGCTCTGCATCTGTCTGGAAAAAACTTTCCATGAAGTGTCCTCATTGCTTTCTTGTTCCTCCACCCACATATGAAATGCTAAACTAACCGTTGGGGAATGTTGGTTGTGCTGTCTGACTTCTGTTTCTGTTAGGACTAGTAAGCATGACTTACCCATCTGATGGTTCCCCACACTTTAAGGGATATTACTCAATTACCAGCATATTACTCAAGTTTATTAATACTTCAAGGAAGCCCTGAAATAGTAATTTGCTGTTAATTATGTTAGCATATAATGAATATTTCATACCAAGATGAACATTGGTTCTGAAACTAAAAGATCATGTAGTACCAACCTTTGAATTAGGAAACTAAATGTATTTAAATTAAATTGAAGAAGGCTCTGATTAACAGCTGTTAGCATTAAACTTGGCATTTTATTAAACACATGACACATGCTCAGTAAAAAGTGCTGTATCTTCCTACATGTATTTCTGTATACATTTGTTGTCTTCATGCAGTTTTCTTTTACAGAGAATTATCTGAATATCTGCATAGTCTTCATGGTGTCAGAATGACAAATGTGCCTCTTAGTGACTGCTTTACCTGATGCAGCCATAGCTAAGTCTTGAAATACTTTGATTCAGTTTGGCAAGAGGATTCCCACAGAATCAAGGTTGAGCACAATTTAGAATGCACTCTCCAAATCCTATCTCTGTGCAACTCATTTTGTATTTCTTAACTTCAGAGTAGGCTGATTGCCTTTGGAGGAAGAGTTGGCTTCGTGCTAATGCCTGCAGTTGGGGCCTGTGAGAGCTATGACTCAGTCCCGTGTTTAGTAACGCCAGGCAGAGAACCAGGCCATGCAGCATCTCTTAAATCTTATCATTGTGGGCCTAGACCTCTGTGTGGTTACATGGACTGTGACCTACAACTTAACCTGTGCCTTACCATGCTTACAAGATGCACATTAAGGCAACTATCTTTATACGGACATTTGTTAAGGATGAGAGGAGCCCTTAGAAATGGGAAAGCAAATGGACAGTGTATGCCACTTAACAGAACTAGTTTTATTTAAGCTGTAGCTGGTCTACTAAATTTCTGAGCAGCCCCTCTTGATCACCTAAAACAATAACCTGGGAGAAAGTGAAATGCCTTGTTTTTAAAATAAATTAATCTGAAAACATAAAAGATGAGTTTTATCTGTAGCTGTTTATCTTTAGCACCAGATTACTTTCTACTGTAAGCAGCTTTAAAGCCACTTACACAGCAGTAAAAATAGTTATCTCAGTGTGCCAAACAGGTTCATAAAGAAATCTAGGATATTAGGTCCCCTATGTATCAGAAATAGGGGAGGGGTCTTCATGTGTCAATAGAAAATAAAAGCAAAAATGCTTGTATTGGATTAATTCAAAATTAAAATAGGAGATAGTCTCATTAAAGACAAATGATGTTTTAAAGAATATGCTGGTGAGAACTGCATCTAAAGATAAATGTTTGTCATTTTCTGTTGAGCTGTGACAAGTCATTGCTTCACGTAAGATGGGTAGATATTTCACCTTTACAAGTAATGTGACCTCTTATAGACTCAGCCAATTCTGCTGAGTAAAGCTTCACCTTTAACTTTTTATTTGGTAATGTCTACTATTATCTGTAGGTATAAACTGTGTACAGGTATATAGATGAGCTTGTCTTGATTTTTATCAGCAATGGACTGGGTTCAATGGAGAGAAAAGTAATGCAATCTCATCACCAGATTTACTCACAAAATAGTTATAAAATTACCCGTTTGTAGAAATTGACAAATACATTCCTTAGGTGAATGAACAAGGAGTGAAATCTATTTCAGGGATATACACTTAAATGTTGCCTGTTATTCCTAGCGGTGAGATTACTGAGCATTAGAACTAGAGGCAGCAAAGTAAATATTTCATATTCCAAGGCACTAAGCATCTAGATGATAAATGAAAGTTCAAATTAAACCTGTTAGCAATGTTTCAACTTTAAAAAGTCCGCATATAGTAAGGTGTTACATTATTGCTTTGATAAGCTGTATGAAAAATAACATCCTTTGGAGATCAACTTGATATTTGTTTGGCTGGCTTATAACTAGAACTATTCAATGGGAATTGGCCTACTAAGCTTTGGTGGAGGATGGCTGGAGAAGGTTACTGTCTAAGATGTTCTTGTGCAACAACATAAAGCAGTGCATGTGAACTGATCAGATTTTATGTATATTAAAAACAGTGCTGATCATTGTTAACAAAAACACTTTCCTTGTGAATATAATGTAAAAACTAGACAGAGCCCCTAAGTAGGAAACTTGATGTTCTCTTGAGGACCTCTGTGTAGCATATAGATATACTGTATCTGATCTTACAATAATAAAAATAAACCAGGTTAAACAAAGTCCCACAAAAGGAATGAGCCAACAGAAATGTTATTGCACAGACTGTTTGGAGATTACAATCACTTTTATCTATTGTAAGTTTTATAGATAGAGCATATTATAGTACATTCTCTCGCAATGACAAAATGTGTGTTTAATGCATTCTCCAGGAAGAGCACTTCTGTGCATCATGATTTAGTAGGAGAGGCTCATCTGTTCCCATGAATTATGGAACTTTAAGTTGCTTCTCTTAAAATCTGGCTGCAAATAGAACTGCCAGTTTATTGAGGCCAGAGTGTAGCTTCTGCTCGCTGATGATAAGAGGTGGCTGGCAGCGCGTGCCATCTGATAGGGTGAGGACAGGCTGAATGTCAAGGCTGTAACGCGAGGAATGGTAGCAAGTCACTGAAAGTAATGGCTTGCAGAAATCTCTCTTGGTTACCTCCAGCGTGGTTCATTGTCTGCCATCTGCTCAAAGACATCAAAATAGTATGATAAAACATGAAATTATCTGCATACCTCATTTGCATAATGAGGATGTAGATGTGGTTTTGCCGGCTAGCCTTTCAGTCTAGGCCAAAACAGGTTGTCATTGGCCACAGATCACTAAAATGTAAATCAAAACTAGGAACTTGGAACTAAGAGCGAGTAGTGTTGCAGAAGGTCAAGGGGAACAACTTCAAACATGCTGTGTTCAGCTTCCTTTGGTATGTTCAAATAATCGACTTTGTAAGAGCTTGATTTCCAATACTTCTAGGAAGGGCTAGTATATAGACAATGTGTATTGTCAGTCTGAATGAGGTCATCTACAGGGGTTTTCCACAGAGATTAGCTGGGAGCTGAGAGATTGTCAGAAAGCCCATTCAGTGTCACTGGAAAATACAGCTGTGGAGCAAAGTAAAACTTGCTCATCAGACTAGCAGGGGCCAGAATTGTCAGAGGCTGGTCCTAGAAGTGAAGAGATTAGCTCATGTCAGTCAAGAAACCTCCTTCCTCCTGCCTGGAGGTAGGCCGGAATCATGAGCATGGGGTATTTTTTTTTTTTGTCCGGCTTGCTGCTTTCTTTAAAGAAAAATATCCAGGAGATTTTTATTCCTTAGTGGCCCTCCAGAAGGAGGAGTGAGGAATGGGAAGTCTTGTATCATGTCTTAAAGCGACTTAAACCCATAGGTGCAGCTGTGGATCCAGACAGTCAAAGAACAAATGTGTTTTAACCCTTAGACTACCTTGTTCATGCACCTGTGTGTTAAGCTGGATGGTATATTGCACATGCATTTCTTTCCCGAGGCTTGTACAAACTGCCGCTCCATTCTAACACCCCTATACAAAGTTTTAAAGTGCTTAAGGTACACTCAGTTGCTTTAAAAAGAAAGCATTTGGCTTTGATAAGCAAGATTTTGCTGTTAATGTGTTTTTGAGACAACTATTTTTGTGGTAGGGCAGCAATAGCCTGGTAAGCAATGCACCACAAGGTGGCACTGGTGTGTGATGATTGTCCCATCTGAGACCTATTTTAGACATCTTTCTGGAAATCTGTTCACATGCAGAAGGTCTGAACTAAATAATTCCCTTTGACCTACCTGGGAATTACCTGTATTGTGCAAATAGACTCTGAGGAGTGCATCCTTTATCACATAATGTATGAAACTACAGTGTGACGGATCCCAGCACAGTCTTAACTGGTTACGTGGCTTCAGGAATGTGAAGAGGCTAGCAGAATACCTGGAGAGGGGAGAGATCTGGACTTCAGTCTCAGTAGATTTCACATGTGCTTCTGTAGTAACGTTTTCTTTACTGATTATGAAGATGGCCTCATGAGCCATTCTTTTTTTTTTTTGAATAATGGTCCAAACAAAATGAGAAAAATACTGACTCAATTTGAATTAAGAGGCTGCTGCACAGGGTCTTTAGATTTGTCTGCTTTACTTAACTGAGCAGTCCTGCATTGTGAAAGTAACCTCATACCTTCAGATGTGTGGGGCACAATCTGTTTGAATTACTTTCCCCCTGTAATTGTATTTCATTTTATTGATTTGATTTCCCCTTATGAATTCATATGGGGAAATACAAAATAGCCTCGTATTCCTCCTTAGTAATCTGATCTGACTTTCACTTCCAGGATGCATCTTCCTTTAGAATCAGAGAAGAGCTCATGTCAGAGCCAAGAGTGCCTCTTCCTCCATGATGGAGTTGTTTGTATGGCCTTTAAAAATGTTTCTTAAGGAGCTGCCAGTATCCTGGCACAGCTTGCTTTCTCTTGTTCTCTTGTTTTTTGAGAACTGCTTTCCTGAGAGGGAAATTGTTTTTATTCTTGTGTACACTTTTCTCATGTCGGTTTTTAAAAGTGTAATGTATTATTATATAATTGCTGTGTGGGTTACGTTCCACCTTGACACCTTCAGCCTGTACCTAGAATGCAGTGTGACAGCAAGAGAAGCTCCTTTTCACCATCATCTGTGTCAAAAACTAGACACCTGTGGGATTCGAGAACCTGCTGGCTAGTCAATGTCCTGCTGTATTGCTTTTCCAACAGCTAGCTCATGTAGTTAAAATTCTTTCTTCTTTTCAGGTAAGAAATACCCTACCCACCAGATTGTTCTGATATTAGGATCTACTGTATATGCTTACCACTGATTACTTCTGTGACCCTCTGATTTTTATCCCCCCTCTAGTAAGTGATCTTCAACAGATACAAATGATTCTATTTAAACTGACCCTCAGGGCGAATGTACCTCTGACATGCTTTTTTTTCCTTGTTTGTCCTTTCTGAACAAGCTGTTTTTATATTCTCTGCTAATAGAAATTATCCCAATCCTCTGTACTAATTATTTTAATTATGTATTAAGGTATCTAGTTCATACGTATTAATACTAAATGCAGGAAGTATAAGACACTTCTACCTTCCTACTTAATGGCCCTTCTGTAATCCTACTATTGTGAAGAACCATCCGTCTTCTCCATTTATTTTGGTTCTTGTCCAAATAAGCATGATTTACTTAAGCTGTATTTTTACTAAATGTACCCAAGGTAAACCCACTTAGATTTTTGGATTCCCAAATTAGGGTGCACAGAAAACTAGAATCCGTTAATATCTTCAAGGCAATATAGCTTGTGCTAGCCCTGCTAAACCTGCTGTATGTTATATTAGTGTTGAGAAAGTTAATGCCTTACAGGACAGACCAAAAGCCTGCCAAGAAATGATCCACAGCTAGCCCATCTTATTTCCTATCAAAGCCAGTCCAAAATAGTTACATTGCTTTCTTCAACACAGAGCAGAAGAAGTAATGATCTTAATCTGAAAAGATATTAGAGTAACCATTATGATAGACTTTCGAAGGAGAATGAAATGATGGAATAAAATGTTCTGCAGCCCTTAACACTGAAGGCCTGTAGGAAAGGTTAGACAAACATTTGGCAGAATTTTCAGAGCTTTTTGGCCTTGGATCATAGGGGTCTACCAGATGATGCTTCAATATTTGCCCAGAAGTATAATTTAATACATCATTTTAATGATATGAGATGACTAAGTGATGGATTTATGATGTCGCTACTACTCAATTCCACTCTACCTGGTAGTTAATGCCAGCTGCATTATGTTCATGCTATATGAGGCCTAGAAAGATACAGTTGGACTTCTGTACCTCATAAGCAAGAATAGAGGGAATTCCATGAGTCAAAAGTAAGCAAATACAAATGTTATATTCCTCTGAACAGACAAGCAGGGTTTGACACAGGCAAGTAACATAGCTCATAGGGTGTCACTTGTTGCTTGGTATCGTGCCAAAATCAAGCTATTCAGTGACTTAGCTGATTGGATGCAAAAGCTCTTGGCATTGTGTGCTGTACTGTAGTTGTTGGGAGCCTTGTTCACTTGTAACAAGTTTGCACACTTTTTCCAAGTTGTTACTCTTCATTCTTCTTCCAGAACATTAGCAATTCTGGTTGACCTTGGCTAATTAGGACCTCCCCTGTGAAATGCTTTCTGGTTCTGCTAATTTAATGAAAATTGTACCTACTGCATGAACTCTCTACTTGCCACAGGATGGAGGTTGAGCGTGTTTTCTTTGACTTAGGGTGTATGTGGAATAACTTGAGTCCATCCTGACCCATGAACTTTTACATCTGTCTGCTTTCCATGTGATAACCCTGTAGAAGTAGAAGGGTGGAATCCTACAGATGTGGGAACACGCCCTATATAATCTGCTGAAATTTTTGGACATAGTAATTAATGAGGAACATACTGTACATTCTTGTCCTAGAAATACTGTACCTGGGCATCTTACAAATAACCTTAAAGCTGGCTAACCATTGTATACTGTTTTCTTTAGTGACAAGAATATCTTCAGAATTGCAGACAGAACATGTAAGACCTGTGTGATAAGAATTAATCTAAACTCTAAAGATTTAAAGCTTAATTATAATTCTATTCCAAGGCAATGGACTGTGTGAACTGCTGTTACTAAACTGTACCATGTAAACACTGCATACTGATAGAGTTTGCTTGTCAACCCCAGTGGCATTTCTGTGCATTAAGCTTGTTGTTCTGTCAGCCAACTGCATCATGGGAAAAGATAAGTATCTCAAGGGAATGTGATCTGCATTTTTAATAAGTAAACCTCAAAGGTGCCACAAAACGACTCTAATGCAGTTTACTTTGTTGAACAGACAGTTGGTTATTGGCTGTAAATTTTTGCATGCTTATGTGAGGACGTTTATGTTGCTAGAACTGACAATATATCTGTTTCACTGCTCATGCGCAATCAGTGAAAGATCTTAATATAGTGTTATAACTTAAGAAGTAATCACTAAATCCAAAGATTCTGAGAAGTTACACTTGTTCCAATACTCGATTTTGTTTGTGTGCATCAAACTTCAGATTTGTAGCATGCTCCTCCCAAATGAAGAGAGTAACACGACTCACGAAAGGTATTCTGGTACAATGAGCACAACAGCAAAAAGACCAAAACCGTTTAATTAGAGGAAATAAAAGACTTGGGAAGACTTCTCACTTGTTCTAACTTGTGAATGAACCACAAGTCAGAACACCAGTAAATATGGAAGGATAACGCGTTCCATGTTAGAAAACAAGGCTCTTCCAGATTAACTTTATGGTAGGTAAAAATGACTGAGCCTCTTCAACTTTATGTCAAGACTTCATTCAATAATGTGTTTTTTGTGTAAGACGTTAGCACTTCAAAGAAGCATCAAAGATGTTCTGTCTCAGATACTGTTTTTGGTGAGGAGGGGCAATTAAACTGCAAGTGTTTGTCACAGTTTGCTACCTTTACTGTAGCACATATGGTGGTGTCTGATTTTGCTTCTCTCCAAGTTGATGGGAACGTTGTAATTGACTTTGCTATTGGGAACAAAACTGGGCCAGGCATTTTGAGCTATAAATATCATTGTTTTGAAAATGGAAGTACTGTTAAATTGCAGTGCTGACAATGGATTATCCCACATTAAACAGGTTTTATGCAAGTTTTATTCTATGTAGGCTACTCGTAATTCAAAATTTCAGTGTGTCTAGTATACTATGTTTTTTTACATAGTTATGCATATATGTTAATAGAATTAAGAAGTTCCTTAATGCTTCAATATGCCAAATGTCTGTAGCAACCTGCTGTTCACTATGCCCAGATTGCTTCTTTGGAAGTAGGTATCAATCTTCAGTACTTGCTGCGTTCAACCTTTCCTCGTTTCTGATCAGGTTCCATCTGTTTGACTATTTAGTAGTGTGATTTTTTTTGATGTATAGCCTTCCAAAATGTTAATCTCCAAGTGGTGCCTGATCCCTACTGTGTTGTATTTGTCAGCATAATAGTTTCAAACTGCAAAGAGAAAGTCATGTACTTCCAAGTAAGTGCTTTGTTTCTTGGTTCTATTTGTATAGTCAGGATGGGCTGATTGTGATAAAAAAAGGTCAGATTTTGTTCTCAGTTCTACCTTTATGAACTGTAGAAGAAAAAATCATGTCATGTCCTTATTTCCAATGGAATAAAGCCAATGTATTGTTTCTCTATAGCTATTGAATATTGAAATACAAGACTAGATGTACACTGAAAAAATAGTGGGTTTGATTTTATTTGGCTTTTACTTCTAGCAGTAATAAACTATATCTGAGAAAATGTGAGAAGTGTGGGAGATCTCAAGTCTGCACATGTATTCCTAACCCTACAGAACTTATTTGCAAATGCAGTTTGTATAAAATGTATTGATGAATCATAAGTTCAGATTTAAATAACATTATAAACAGGTGGATAAACATACTCGTTCTGCTGGAGTAGTTTGTATTGTGATGTACCACCTGCCACAACAACATAGTTGTTATATGTCCCTGATCAGAATTGCTTACAACAATGAAGGACAGCGTCATCTGCAAAAAAAAAAAAAAGGCAAATGGTATGTGATACTAGGAATTTGACTTTAGTGTATTTGAACCAAAACTCAATCCACTAAAGTACTGCAATTTATTAGTGATACTGGAATGGCAGGTCCACAGATGTGACAGCTCACCGTGTCAGAGTGCCTAAGTGGAACCCACAGCATTCCCACTAAATAGCATGCTTGACACCTGGCCTGTTATAAAACCAGTTTGTAGGTAAAGCTTCTGTTGTGAAAAAAGACAGTAAAAATCAGTATTTTTGACATCCATATAAACAGTTTAAAAAAAAAAAGTTGAAGACATTCAAAAACGACATGGATGCATTTGAATGTGCAGTAAAGTAAATTCTTACATACTGTAGGATTCCAGAATATGGCATTTAGTCCTTCAAATAAGCATTAAACCATTGTAAACGTTCACTTTATGCTATGAATGGTCAAACACCTCATCTGGATATCCTTAGCAAGCCTGAAGTTAGAAATTAAGCATAAAGCTTTTAAGTAAACTAACTTTTTCACTGAATTATGCAGATCAGCATAAAATTGAAATTCTAAATAGAATTTACTTTTCCATATTTTATTTGCCTACTACTTCAGGGTTAAAAATGAATATTTCATATTCATTCTTTATAAGTAACGACTAAGACTTAGTTAATAGTGTACATAAAAGATTGTAATGCACTGCAGGACTGCTGTATCAATGGCATGAACTAACCATGAATTGTACTTGCAGTTAGTGTTGTATGACTTTATGGAGGCATGGTTTCTTTTGCTATCCACAAAATTATGAAAGGTGTGAATGCTTCCCTTCCTTTAAAAAAAAAAGTGTTACTACAGACACGCTGAACAGAGTTGGACTTCATGATATTTGACTGGAAGCTTTTTCAAACATTAATGCACAGTTTACTACAGATGTTCAGCACCTTGGGGCCGGAGAAGCAGCAACTCTACTGTGTCCAGTTGCTTCCTGTGCTGGTGGAATTAGGTGACAAGCTAATGGTTGCACTGCTTTTCAGTTGTGGTCTCTATTCAGACAAGGCATTTCAAGTGCTTTAAGGGCTCTGACTAGTTATTCACATCACCAAATTCTTATTTTTCTTACCAGTTACAACATCATTCAAGTATTTCTTTTGCTGTAACTTCTGTTTCAAGGTCCTATATCTTTGTTATAAACCTTTTTACAATGCTAGTATTCAAAATAGCTGCTTCAACTGATGGGTTCTGCTTCTGGAACAATAATTCAGTGGATAATATTTCCATTTTTAGTTCAGTCATAGACTTGATGTCTTTGTGGCTTTTCTGAATTTGTCAGCAGTAGCATTATTATTTAAAATAAGTTTTTTTTTTTAAATGTCAAAATGTTAACTTTATCCAAGAAGAAATTGATTAGCACAATTCAGGCTTCTACTGATCATAAGTTAGAAAAAAAGTAGAATTGATGTGAAAAGGAGAAAAGGATTTAAATGGAATACAAAAACAAAACAAGAAAAAAAAACCTCTAAAAGGATGGTACTTTCTTACTTTCATTTTGTCATTTTCAGTCTCTACCCTGCTTTGCACTGGAAAAATTTTAATATAAGCTTTTTACACGCTTGCCACAACTACAAGTTTAGATGTAATAAATGCATATAAAGATTAGAAGAAAATGATTTATTTCATCTTTCAGTGATGCAGATAAAATCTGAAAAAAAAAATATATACGCACAATATATGCAATCTGGGACAAAAGTTAGTTAACTTTTGCACCCCCAGTGTTGTTAATGTTGACCTCAGTCTTGACTCACAATAATTCTATTCTTAAACGTTGTTGTTTATAACAATTTTGTACTAGCTACCTTGTTTAGGATGAGTCAATAGGATTTGGGATTAAGACTACATTATGAGGGTAGGTGTAAAAGACCGTTTTTTCCAGAGTTGTTTCCTTTAAATATATTAGTTCATAGATATAATTTATATGTAAACTGTAAGTAGTATCACAAACTTTTTCTTGCTAATATGGCATATTTGTTTCTCACATTATTCAGAAAAACCTCATGCCTTCCAGTTTGAGTTGTAACATGCTCTATCCAGAACTTCCCCTGTTAGTGGAAAAGGTTCTTTCTAAAAGATATACTCTAAATCTAGCGGAGGTAATGATGACATTTTTGCATGCCCTATATTATACATGGTATCGGGCTGATTGATCTCTGGGTCTCAGGAGCCCATGAATCCAGTAAGTTGTAGTAGAAATGGTAGAATAGTCCAGTCAATGAGAAGCTTAAATATAGCCTCATTAATGCTGGCATTAAAGTGTAATTGGGAACCACAGTGGGGAAAATGCAGGCCATTGGGTACTAGCAATATGTACCTTCCTATCTGTAAATCTAATTATCTGCTAAGGAGAAAGTATTAGCAGGCATACAAATAACAGAAAACAAGCAAGAAAACCACAGGAAACAAAAATAAACCAGAAACGAAGAAAACCAAACAACCCGCAGTATTAGTGGGTATAAAAACAACAGACATAAATATCTATTCTGGCAAAAGGCAAAACTGAGCAGGTAGAATCCTGGTCCAATATAAACTGCTCAGTATTGTATTTAGTAGTGCAAGGATGATGCACTTAAGTGTGACAAGTGTGCTGTATTTTTGAAATGAGAATATCTAAGCTTTATTGTGAAACAAACTCTTGGACTCTGGAATATCTTCTGTCAAGAACAGGTGCACGTAATGGAAGCAGACACTTTCATTATGGTGGCATGCACCATGATCAGAAGCCCTTCAAAGAAGTGCTTGTTACAGTGGTGAGTTCCTGACGATGCATTCATCATTCTGCTGGAGGGGGATGCATGACTGCAGCCCACTGCAGCCAGCAACTATTACTAGTGTTCATACCCTGAACTGAAGTAAGGTTGTCAGCTTAATATTCCTGTGCTCAAACCTGAGAAGGGTTTCTTAAAGTAGTTAGAAATGGGTCAAATTCTTCTCAGTCAAGGTCAATAGCAAACCTGCCTTTACTAATTAAATCATGATGATGCCTCTTATAGAAAGAAAATCAAATATGAGCCTGCTGCTCACACATCTATTGCTTATTGTCGTTGCTACCAGATATTCATACTGCTTCTGCTTAGAATTCCCTCTGTAAGGATGTTTGGCCTCTGTCATGATAGCATTTCTTGAGCTTTCCTTTGAAAGGGGAGCCTCTTAGGAGGAATAGGATTCTTCCTGATACCTTCCTAATTCTTCCTAATACTGCAGTTCTTGCATCTGTCTTTTTAAACTGGGAATAGTGTCAAACTTTATAAATGAGATTTTGTCAGTCTTGACCAATTCATGCTTAACTGTCAAAAATACAAAGCTAGTATTTGGGAATATCTTTTTTTCTGTAAAAGAACAGGACACAATTGTGTTTTTTCTCTAACCAAACAAGTAAGTAGTGAGGGCAGCTGAATAGTTCTGCACCACAAATTATTAAAACATTAAAAAAAGTATTTGTATGACTTAAGGATGACTTTTATCTGAAATGGCAAAATTAAGAGATGCTTTTGTATATATAAAAACGATTTAAGAGATACCAGGATTAAAAAAGTTCACAGAGGAAAGATGTTGAAGAATACGCTAGAGATTATGCCTGATTCCCATGGGCTTTTTAAAAACTATGTAAAAAGGCAAACTTTTGTATGGGCTGAGTGCTTAGGTAAGCAGTACTCGAAGCTTGCTTGAGATTCACTAAGGAATTCTTTTTGCATGGAGAATTTCCACGAACACCACCTGGTAGTCTCTGCAGTTTGTGATGACCGCCTCAATTCTCCCTGGTGTAAGAGAGGTTATACTGAAGAGCCTGTGAAGTTCAGTTCTGCTGTGCCCGTTCTGGGCTTGAGCTGCATCCTGTCAGGCTTGTGCTTGAGGGGAAGAAAAAGATTTCTGGGAGCTGTATCTTCCCTCCATCTTCAAGTGGAGCTCAAACAAAACGGAACTGAAGACCCGAGTTACAAAGCACCATATTCTTTGTAGTTTGGGAAAGAATATCTTACTTGTTTTGTTAGTGAAATAAATTCTATATTTAATTACCTAAATCTGCTGATTGTTTTCCTAAAGTTTTATGGATTGTTTGTGGTTTTATTCTCTGAAAAGCCCTGCTGTGTCTCACGTGCCTGGTAGAGTAGGCATTCACTAATATTAACTGTGTTTAAGGAAGAGTGGCACAATACATCAAAGGGAAACTGAGCTCATTTTCAGGCCCTAATTCAATCTGCTGCTAATAGCACATTATTTAGGTGTAAGCAGCCTGTTCAGCAGGGTCTCACAGCTGGTATAACATAGCTGCAGGCTTTCTTTCTGAAAAGACCTGTTCATGCCTCAGAACTGAGGATAAGAAATGTGAACTTAGTGTAAGCTTATAGTTAACTTGGCTCTTTGCAGGCTTTAATGACTTAAAACTTGATGAACTTGACTGAGGGTCATGCAAGAGAAGATGCTTGCAAAAGAAACAGTTGACTTATTACTAGTGAAACACTGAGACAGTATAGTTTGTGGGTGTCTGGAATGTGAGTTTTTCTCCTATTATGCTCAAAACAAAAAACACAACTAAAGATGGTAGCAGCCATATTTGTGCAGCATATGAGTAAATACCAGAGTGGCTTGAGATAAAAAAAAAAGCTAGTCTGGAATTGTCGTCCCACATATCAGTGCTGTCAGAAAGTTGGTGGCTGCTGCTCCGTTTCATCTTGTTCAGTACCTCAGTCAGGTTTTTGGCATGAAAAAAGAAATAAAAATAAAAATCACCAGTCAAAGTAATTCTGAACTTCCCTTGGAATGAGAAAGCATAACTCCAGTAGTTACCTGTTCTTTGATATTTCTTAATTGTTCCAGCTGATTTTTCATATTTACATAGGCAATATCTTGTTGTGATACTGCAAAATGAGAATGTTTTACTGAGGGAAATTTCCTTATTTGGAGAAATACTTACTATTGTTATATCCTGTACAAAACTTCTTTAGTGGAAACCTTCTTTGTAACACGAAATTTCAATTCTAAAGCATAGTACTTAGATTTTGTAAACACTTTCCTGATTTTTTTCCCTATGTTGTTTAAAGGGTAATATGTTTTTATATTTTTAACAGTGATAGTTTTAACAATGATAGTTCTCTAGAACAGCTTCCAAAGATTTATTTTTGTATCAGTTTTCTAAATCTCCCCTTAAAGGCAAATGGTTAACTTATGTCAAGAGTAATTACAGAATATATTAATTTTTCCCCTGGAAAGATGTTATAACAATATTCAGATGGACATTCATATTTACTTTGTTGTGGAACACTGAAGTAGCTGCTCTTGTTCATGAGTTTCTCTAACTCAATCTCTTCAAACCCTGTATTTTCTTTTATTCAACACCACATTCTTTTAGTTTGCCTTTTTTCTCCCCTCTGAATTTGTCATCTTGGCTCTCTGTTCTTCTGAGTTTTTTATATTTGTCCTTTAGGACAGCAGATCACTTCGTGGGAGAGATCCTTTCCTTTTACCGAATATTCTATGGTGACTTCTGACTTTCTCAGAGCAGCAGGAAATATCCTTTGTACTCTCCACTGCTCAGACATGATACATATATATATATATATATATATATATAATGTATGAATCTTTTTTTTCCACTGTGATTTTTAGAGAGGCAGCTTTTTAAACAAAACTCAGATTTAAATTAAAACACTTCCTGTAGCTAAAGCCAATGAGTGTACCAGGATTTGATGTTTCAAAAAGTTAGTTAAGCTTCACTTAAGATATTCTAATATATGGAAAGATGCTCAGTCCTCTAGCTCATCTTAATCATTTGCTGGACTCCTTTAGGTTTATAAATGTCTGTCTTGTACTGGGAAGACCAAAACTGCATACGGTATTCCAGATATGGTTTTGAGTGCCAAATAATCAGTTTTCTAGACCTGCTCACTGTTGTAGTACAGCCCCATTGCAGTTAGTCATGATCACCTTCTGGGCCTACAGCATCCTTAGGTCCTTTCTCCAGACCTGCTTGCTAGCTTTTGGCACCCAGTTTATACTGATATACATGGGTTTTCCATCCTCAGTGTAGGAGAAGGTGATAAAGAAAAATCACAATCTTTTATTCAATGGGATCAAAAACTTGTTACACAATTCAGGTGAGTAATGAGGTTACTGGTTGTCTTGTTCTTGTCTTAATGAGTGAAATGACATGGCTGCCTTCACTAGGCTAGCTTGTAAAATCCAAAATTTAACAATAACTTTGTTCTCCTATCTCCCGCATTCAGTGGCTAATGGTATTTCTCCAAGAAATACTGCTCCTCAGTCTCCAAAAGAATTCTACAATAGTGTGCTCGTCAACACTCAAAATCTTTGTGAGTCACTGTACTTAAAAGATACTGAGATGAGGAAGTAAAACAATAAACAGTGGAAATTAAAAACCGTAGAAGTACACAGTGACTCTTAATAGGTCTGAGGGATGATGTGGTTATGTAGCAATGAAAAGTTACAGCTTCACATTCTTTTTTACATGAGACAGTGAAACTACATCTGGAATTTCAGAGCAAGGAGTGGAGTGCCTCCATGCTTCAGAGACAATGTACATACCTTCCTTTCATCTCAGTCGCTGCTTTTGTAGTAGGACTGGGCCATATGTTTTCAGAAAATAAAAATTTATCTGAGTGCTAACACATACCTGACGCTAGAGCTTCCACACTTGAGTAAATCTGAGTTCCTTCCATAGCCATGTTAGCTCTAAATTTAGATAGCCTTGTTTTCTGTTTGATGGAAGAGGAGCAATGAAGGAGCTCTGGGAAATACAGGGGAACAACGAACCTCATTCCATTTGTCAGTGGGTGTTCTCTCTGATTACCACTGTAGTGTCCCATTGTCAGCTTCAACTGAGGGGCCACTTGGTTAAGGTCAGACAGAAATCCCTTCTAATTAAGACAGGTGGCTTTTCCACAAACTAGCAGAACAACAGCATGGCGAAGCTTGAGTTGTCACTCCCTGCAGCTGGAACACTTTGGTAGCCAGAGCTGTCAGTTGAGAATATTTTATGAGCTCTGAGTTAACTTTAGAATATAGAAAAAGGAAGCAAGGGCTTGTTATCTATGCTTTGAATTTTTATATGCAGCTTGAAATACCAGCCATTTCTGAATATGCATGTGTTTTATTTAAGTACCATATGGTTTTACTGAGCTTGCAATGTTGATATTTCCACCCTAATTTCTATGTGATCCTCTGTGCTGTGCCTGTTTTAGTTGTACAAAAATGGCTAGAGTACTGCTGAGTCAGTGCAGCTTGAATAATGAGTTGACCTATTTTTTGTCTCATTGGGACATCAATGCATTATTGGAGAAAACCTGCTAAAGATGATAATCCTTTCCGCAGCAAAGTCAATGTGGAAAATAACTTCACCTAACACTTTTTTTCCCTTTGCATGGTACTTGTCCCTAAACCCAGCCATAAAGCAGTCTACAGCAGTAATGCTAGGAACAGCAGTAGCAGAGAAATATGAAAGTAGCTTTCACGTGTAACCACTGTGCAATCCAAGGTCATAAAATAGAGCATCAAAATAGGGACTACCGCAAGCTGTTTCATACATTTTGCAGTGTAATGGTGAAGATGTGAAAATTCTTAATTTTTTTCAAACTGTACTGTCTTATTTTAATACAAGCTTTTCAATCCTAAAATGGGCTGTGGTGTTGTGGCTTATAGGGAGCAGCAATCCTTCCAGTTCCACTGGGTGTTTTCTAATGCTTTGACTCACAGCATCGTGGCTGCAGCATCTTACTTAGCTCAAGTGACACAAGGGGACACTAACTCTGGGCCCTCCCCACCTACCCTTGAGCTGTTGTGCTATATGAAAGAGAAGGACCCTTCCTGCAGAGAGCAGAGTAAGGGCTAGTAGGGATGAATTCAGTGAGGTGAGGACAGTGAAGTAAAGAAGCAGCCTAAATCCATTTCTGTAAAATCCAAAAGGAAGAGCAAGAAGGAAGGGTGTGCATCTGAGTGCTGTTGTAGAGTGCTGGGGTGGCCGGGGGGCTTCCTCCTCTGGCCTGCCACATGGGCTGCACGCTGCCAGGTGCCAGGACAGGAGCTGCTGGGGGTGCTGTGGTGGATGGTGTTTTCATCTCTGCTCTCACGGGGTGGCCCGATTTCTTCCCACGTCTGTGAGCCAGCAAAATAAAAACCTGGAGAAATGCCCCATTTCACCAGCTGGGATGTTGCTGCTCATAGCATGAATAGTCAGAAACTGGGTTTTCATTAGCTGAGAATGTGTACCTCCATTTATAAAAGCAGGAGTTTTAGTCTCTTTTATGGTGACCTTTTGATTAAACCTGCTGTAAGAACATTCCCCGTAGTTAGAACTAGGTCTGCTGGGCTGTGCTAGCATCAAAATCCAGGCTCGTTTATTAGGACTTTATCTGTACAAGGGCTGGAAGTTTTTGGCTTATTATTGTTAGCCAGAGTAGGGGAAAGCAGACAGTGCTATTTTAAATAGATTTGTATCAAGATAAAATAATACTGCCGGAATCTGAAAGTGTTCCTATAAATCTTTCACCACAAACAGCCTCAAACAAAGAAACACCACAATGATGTTCTGAAAGCTGTCAGGCCTTGTTTTATTTGCAGTATAATGCCTCGTTGGTCAAGGACTTCCTACCTAAAATATCAGGCAATGACCCTAACTGGTGCTGCCAAACATCGGTTGCCACTTTTCTTGAGCAGCAAAGGTAGATGCGCAAGTACTAAAAGCTCTGCAGGCTGCACAACCCTTCTGAGAAATCCTTTAATGAAAGAGTACTTTCCAGCTGAAATCCTATATGCAAGGTGTTAAGAGGGATTCCAAGAGCAGCAGTGAGTTCTCCGTGATTACTTTTCAAGCCCACCCTAAATAATCATCTTTAGTGTTTTGCTTTCAGTAAGTAGCTGGGTTTGGGTAGAAGTCTGAATTTTCTGGTCTCCTTTTGAGGAACAAGTCATGAAGTGAGCTCAGTGATAATCACTCTGCTGCATGTGTGATCTCTTGTTTTAAATAAACAAATAGAAATCACTGGCCAGAAATCAAGCTAATCGTAAACTAGATTAATTTCTGAGTAAGAAATTTTATTCTTTTCTCTCAAATAATAAACATTGCCTGGACTCTATATTCCAAGTCTGAGAAAAAGTAAATAAAGGACATGGGCTAGGATGTCTTAAAGTCACTTGGTCCATTCATGTGCAGGCAAGAGCCAGTGGATACATAAGTAAACATCTATCAGGAATTATTTAAGTTGTTCTTAAAGCTACAAGTAATAGAAATTCAGCAGTGACCAACTGCTCTATTCCAGTGACTTACTAACCTTACCATCACTGGATAGCTTATCTTAATGTTTAGTATAAATCTTGTTTCAGTTTAAAAGCATTTTGTCTGTTAACTCAAGTACAGAGGAGAATTTACCTTTTTTTTTTCCCCAGTAAGTTAATAGATTTATTAAGCATATATATGGCAACCTACTTCACTCATCTCTGAACTGTTTCTTTTAGCAAGATCATATTTTTAGGAAAGATTTTCTGTTCTTTTGTGGTAATACAACAAGTTTGGTTCATGCTGTTATCCTAACCACTTGCAGACTTGGTTTTGAATGGGGGATTCTGAGGCAATTTCCATCTTGAACCTGCAAAGCTCATTGAACCTGATGGGTGAGGCTGGAGGAACAGATGGTCCCACTGCAGTGGGACTCCAACAAGACAGGTTCAGTTCCTTTGCCCAATGACTTCTATGTGGGCTTAAACAAACAAAAAACCTTGGAAGAAAAAGTCAATAATGTAGTCAAGGTGCTGAGACAGAATGGTTTAGGGGCCCTTCCAAACATGATAAACAGTTCAATTCAAAAAGCTGAAGCAGTCTGTTCTTGATATGGCCAGTCAGAGGTGATTATCTGCCTCTTTTAAAAAGGAAAAATGTGTGAGGGAAGTGTGTATGTGTGGGGGGGGGAATGGAGAAAGAATGCAGGGGGGGAAAAGAAGGAAAGAATCACAGTACTGACAAGCTCAAAAATACAAAAGCAAAAAGGGCACTGTTATGTATCTGTTTCTGAGGTTGCTACAGTTATAACAATCTGCATTTCTTAGCCCAGGAGCAATCATTTGCAGTAAAAGATCATTAAATACCTCGTGAAGAATTTGAGGGGGGAAAAAACAGTTGTAGGAGAAGTAAGGAGAAATAGTGCTATCTTACTCCGAATGAGTAAAATAGGCTAAGATCTTTTCCAAAAATCTTGTTTCTTATCTGCATTTCTTATACTTGTTTTAAGGTAATGCTGTGTGTCTCATTAATCAATAATACGTGTAGATGGGTTGCAACAAATATGAGCTATTTTAGTAAAAATAGGTCTTGGTTACACCCCCCCCCCCCAGTCATCAGACTTCATAAAGCTCGTGTCATATATTCTACCCAGGATACATAATCTTGCCAGAACTTATCCCTTCCAGATTTTCACTGCTTATTAGGTGGAGGGGATTCAATAAAGTGACTCACGTACTGTAGGGCTAGCAGGATAGTGCCAAAAACTAGCATGGCTTGGTGATGCCGATAGCTTTATCAGTTTGGGGATGTCTATGCTGGGTGCTACCTCAGATTCCTTCCTAAGCTAATGCCGGGATAGCTGCCAGGTCTACATAGTGAAGTACAGTTTCATGCAGAGATGCTGGCTCTGATCCTGGAAGTGGTACACAGCATCCGGTGTACCTAGTGTGCTACTCCAGGGCAGTGCCATCCTGATGGTGTTATGCCACCTCCAGGTCTGGAATGAGGTTTGTGTTCGAATTAGTAGGGATCACGGCATGGTGCATCCCTGTACAGTGCTGAAATATCCTTAACATGCAGTCCTGGCTGACCATCTGTGTGTTAGATCCCTGCATCCTGAGCATACTGATCAGCCAAGGGAGCAAGCTTGTAAGCCAGTGGGGAATTTAGTGCTGTGGAAGAGATGACATCAGAACGGAAGAAGGAGTGCCCAAAATGCAGCTTTTTATGTGGAAATGTGGGCATGAAAATTAAATGGATAGCAGCCATTTCATTGGTTAAGTCACCCTGGTATCCTGTTTTTCTAGAGTTCATAAAATAGTATAAATTAATGATGCCAACTGCTTGTATGGAACATATTTCTGGTGTTTGTTATGCTATCACTAGCTTTCCAATGTAGCTACTAAATTTCTGAGGCTATGTGCAGAGCCCTGTGTTCCTGCCAGACCACCAGAATGCAGCATCTGCTCCTCTGCTGCCAGCAGAATCTGGCAGCAAAGCCAGTGTGTCTGGCACAGGAAGATCAGCCCAGATTTTCTTCCTGTTTTTGAGCAAGTTTACCTGCTAGTCTGGAGACTCTTAAGCAATGCTCCTTCATCCATTCAGACCCCAGAATGAAGGTAAAGGTTGCTGCTCATCTGTTTTTCTGGCAGATGTAATTTCATGGTCTTTATCAACTTAAAGCATCTCTGAGGCTGCCTGAATTTATGCCTATGTACAGTGGTCCCAGGACTGTAGTATTGAGTGCTGAGATTTATGAACTACCCTTCCTGGCTCTCCGTTACATTATACGAATCTTCCTCCTAAAAAGCTTTATTTGGGTAAGGGACCACAGCCTTTGCTGTTTCCATTACTGGATCAGCTGGCTCCTTTTCACTGTATGTTCTGATTGGAAAGGAGCAGATATGTCCTTATCTATACGGACCATTTAGCTGCTGCTACGTTTCAATACATTTCAACACTGAATATTAAAGTCACGGATGGTTTATGTAGCAAAACAATAAAACATTTATAATTCTTCTCCCTCACAGGAGAAATAACACAAGCGTACAATTTAACTTAAATCTTCAGCTAACTCTAGACATATGTAAAGTTACTCATTATTATTAGTTTTGCTCTTTAACAATCCAGTCACTTTCTTTATTCTCCTCTGAGATTTCTGCCTGTGATTTCATTCTAAACACTGTATTAGATATTCTGTTTCAGTGCAGTTCTGGAAATTGTGCATTTTTATTCTAAATGGCATGTTACAGATGTACTGACAACAAGCCATTGGACAGTGCTTCATTGGGAAGATATAAACATTTTTATAAGTAAGCCATCTTTTCAAGCTTGGGCTGAACAAATTTTGATCAGGAAGAAAAACATTTGCTATTCATATTATAGAGTATATTTCCAATTTATATACATGCATATAGTGGAAAAACTGGACTTCAGCATTCATGGTCTGATTTTTTTTTTCCCAGAAACAAACTTGATCTTACAAGCTGGGAGCTGCAAAGCTGTAATATTTAGTAGTATTTGGGAAATACTGTTGATATTTGCTGCTCAAGTATTCACCTAGACTGTGAATTTATCCTGCATGCTAGTGGATTAATTCTGGTGGATTAACATAAGATAGGAATATGGGCACATATAAAAATGCATAAAGGAAATGACAGATACATGGGAAGTACACTTTGAGTTTTGAGTGTGAATGGTTCACATCTGAAAGTGTTAATGAACCTCCACAGACCTCTCTGAGGAAAGGCTTCCTTTTAGAAACAAACCCAGAGTTCTGCAGAAAGAAAATTCTGAATCCACCCCAGTTCTGCTGTGTGAGGGGAAGGATCTGGAGATATTTGGTTCTTTATGCTTTAAGTATTTTAATTCTATCATGAACTAATCTATATTATAGATGCATGTGAGGAAAGGAAAGATAATTTTGGAGAGTGAATGCTCACAGTGAACTATTGATGATTTCAGTTAGATTCAATAACCTTTTATAAATGCTAAATCTAATAGACCTGTGATTTCCCCCTATAGTTTTACAGATCTGTTTACAGTGTTTAAGGTTGATAAAGGTGAAATCGTCCTGCTTACATGTAAAACGCTTGTAGTTCCCTTGTATTCGTGCATTTGTAAGAGAAACACTTTTCTTTAACAGCTTCTGAACTGTCTGTATTTCCATGACATTTTTTTTCCTATTTACAAGCATCTTTTTTTTTTAGGCAATATTTTGTATTTGGATGCATTTGTGTTTTCAAGAACAACTGCAATGCAGTCCATTTAAATGCATTGAAAAGCATGCTTGGTGGCATAATTACAAAGAAAACACAATATAACTGCAAGATATGTTTCACTTATTTTTAGTCAGAATAATCAGCAATAGAGCTGTGGTGAAACTTAACTATGAGGTGCTCTGGTTGAAGTGTCACACTGTCTTTTCTCAATGCTAGCTCCAGAAGTTATCAACCACTAACTAGTCACATGCAGCAGTAGTCTCTGGGTGCCATAAAAGTGCCATTCCTGCTAACTCTTCTTTAAGCCACTTAATTGAACATCAGACTTCTGTCTGATACATGTTTACCTAACATTAAAAGTAACACCTCCCCTCTTTTTTATTTTAGTGCTTTTTATTTTGGTTCTTTCACTGCTTTCCATGAATATCAACACTTCACTTTCTTTGGGATTTCTTGAATTATGTTAAAACGTTCGTGTAGGCCTTTCAATTACAGTTCCATGGTAAGAACAACTTAAAGTATCTCTAACTGTATGTGAAGCTGTCCATTTGTCCAAACAAAGGCCTCAGATTAGGTATGTGTTGCATATTTTGGTGTTGCGGTAGCTTTTGTTACAGCCTCATAAAAAGTGAGATCTGCTTAGCAAATGAGATTTAAGTAAAATGAAGAAAACATGATTTAAATTACTTGACTTTTAAACTTTGCTGCTTCAAAGGCATCCCATGCCTTCTGCAGTAGAACTTCACTTTTTTTCGACAGGATCCGTTTGCAGAGAGATGGATAGTTCTGTGCAGTTGTCATGGTGGTTCTTACAAATCATAATGTTACAGGCATAAACTATTTATCACCTTAGCTATTAGAGCTATTCTTGCTGTAAAAACTTTGTGCTTCTGCTAGTCTTATTTGTGTCATCTTAGTAGGAAAAAAGAAAAGCTTGAGGGTTTTTGACTGTCTTCCTTCTGCCACAGACAACTACGCCATATGATCTTCCTGTGCCAGTTAAGTCCTGCCTTGCCATGGAAAGGCTGTTCAAATACCTCTTCCCTGAGGGTTGGAAGTCATCTTCTTAATAGAAGGGATTTATAAGGGAGTATTTCAGAAAAGGCTTCTGGGCTTATGAATCTCATCCTGATTACAGATTTGTTTTCAATGGTTGAGATATTCAGAACAGTGTTACTCAAAAACAACTGTCTATTTAGGAATTGATAGAACCCGCATCTTTTCTCCATGTTTTAGTGGGTCAGGTAAAGAGCTAGAGCTTTTAGATACAGAGACAGGTAGAAAATTCTTACAATGCGTTTTCAGGAATACACTTATCAGGAATACACAGATGACTTTCTGGATAAGGACGTCCAATTATATTGCCCAAAGTCCCACACTGAAGGACAGTGTTTATTCAAAAGCATGCAAAACTATGCAGTTACTGCTAGTAGTAGATTTGACTAAACATTTTATAATTGATCACAGAGCCAAATCTCAAGGCCTTTCCTCTTACTTCAACAAGTGACTAGTCTGCAAGAGTTGATGCAACTTGTTTCTGGGAAGGAAAATTTTAAAACAATAATTAAAACACTTGTATAAACATTTAAGAGCTTTGTTTTTGATATAAATGTGAATCTATTTTCACTTGAAGGCTAACAACATTTATTTTAACATTTCTTTTACATTGTAAAAGAGGTACAATTTGAGTCTCTTTTCAAAAGTTTACTTCTTTTGTTGCAGGCCCATTAGTCAATATATGATGCATTACAGTCTGTTTCTGGGAGAGCAGAACCTCACTTAAATGCCTGTATGCAATTCAGGATATGATATACAGTCTACCAGGGAGCCCACTCTTTGGAAGAGAATTGGGAACACAAGGTAGCAGACTTGTAAGTTCCAGATGTTTTAGTATTTCCAAATGTGTCAGTTTTTTCCTTTTAACAGAAAGCCAGTGTTCCAGAAAATACTGAATTTCAGTTGCTGTCAGAATGTCCTTAGCCTTATCAGTGTGAATTCTGATGTTGGCCAGCACAGCTCATATTATAACAGCTGATAAGGGCTGGGTCTCACTTAAGCAGCTCTGCCAGTGGAAGGCAATGATGGGCCATGGTGTAGGGAGAATAACTTCTCCAGCAGGCATGGCAACTACTGGAGGACAGCATGCGAACAAAGCTCCATCAGTGCTCTGCTGCATTGCTGCCATTTCGTTTTCAAGGTGTTGATCATTACAATTAAGCACTTTTTAGTTGTTTTGGGTAGAGGTATTGTCTTAGTGATTGGTGGTTTTCAAACATGATGTATTTAAATTTGACTACCATGTTTGACTGTGCTCCTCATGCAAGTGACAAATTGAAACTCAGCAAGTATTTATCCTTTTGCTGTTTCATAAACTGTCAGCAGCAATTCAGAGGTCTTACAGTGTCACTGGGAAAATTGAAGGTGTTCAAGGACTAAGAAGAGCAAGGATAACTTAGCTAGCAGTCTCCTTGAAAATACAGAGCAAATCTATAAGAAACAGTTATATGGATAGTGGGTTGTACTGCATGAGAATAATGCTGTGGAAAATTACATTCTAGAATAAAGAACCCATATGCTTAATAGTTTGTAATTCAGCGTGACTGTAGCTGCATCTAAATGTTTAAAATTGCTCTAACTGCTTAAAATATCAGTCTCTGAATTAGATAAATATGTAAGCAGATTGAATATACTAGATCTATTTTACAAGAAAGATTGTTTTGCAGCTTAAAATTTGTGAGAAGCTTTATCTGGCTATGTACTATGATTGCTTCACTAATGGGGTTGTGAGGCTTTTAAGGTCATATCAGTATATTTTGTTACAAAATTTGTATTCAAATCTGATCTGTAAAATCTGATCTGTATCTCCTAGAGCCTTAGTATAACTAGGCGGTGTTACGATACCTGGTATCTGTTCACTTTCCTGCTTACTACTTTAGTGAAACATACTATCAGGATGAAGCTCCTGAAGGTTTAATCCAAATAGATTCTTTTTCCTTTTTTTAGGACATCATCTAAGTCCAGTAAAAGCATGTAATGTCATGACCCCAGCAACTATATTGTCTGTTCTTTATGCAATACTTTAATTTGAATAATCAGGATTTAAGTTATATCTTAAAGGGATTCTTCAATTATGATACTGTTAGCAATTTAAATTACCTTATCCTTGGATTTTAATCCAAAGTTATGTAATGTCTTAAATTACACAAAAAGCTATCAAGTAATTAATTCATTTTACACATATAAAATCTCTAGGTGAAATATTTTATTAAAAATTTTATTAAAGTACAATGCTATGAGAAGCAGAACATATTTAATTGAATAGTAAAAAGTATAGCAATTTATAACGAACTTATAATCAATATATTACACCAATGAAATAACTAAATGAAAAGGCATCTCCTTTACGTTAGATCATCAGGGATTTGGTAGTATATTTCTTTTTACAATGTACAGCTACTAACAGGAGAGAGGTTCTGCTTTATCTTGCTATTATATATATATATATATTAAACTCTGTAAACCTGATTTTATTTGATCAGGTCTTAGTTAACAAAGTAGTTCAAAATTACAGGTGGATCATGTATCGGGGAATATCTGATGAAAATATATGTGGAGCAGAAAACCATGAGCTGCTTCTCATAGAAATCAGGAGCAAGTCAGAGTAAGAACCAACCAAACAAAAAGAATAGGCGAAGAGAAGCCATCTGATTTATTCATTTAGCTTGGAAAGTCCAGTTTGAAATTTTAAAGCCTTGGTCTGAGGTGGTTTGGTTCATAGCTGTCTGACAGCTGTACTGTGACTTATCTCCCCTCACCACTGGACTTTCTGGACAGCAGGAGATCCAGCTCTGCCCTTACAGGGAGAGGAGGCGCTAGGGTGAAAATGCTGCTTTGCAGCCCATGTATGATAATCTGTCTCCACGTGAGAATGTTGTCTGGGAAGAAGAGCGTAGGGGCCTTTAAAACATCACAAAATGCATGTGAAAAATTTGTCAGGGGATGGATGTCACAGGATGGATTTCTATAACCTTGGCCATTTAAGCCTTCTAAGCAGAAGGTTATTTGAACAGTTCTGGTCATCTTTCTTCTGCTTTTTCTATGTATTAAGTACACTTTCACCCTGTTCTGTAAAAATGATTTCTTGAGTTAGAGCCAAAAGCCACCAGAGCAAAATCTACTGCTCCACTGTTGAATTTATGCCAGGCACAGTGCAAGTGGCTTTTAAAGTGGGAGCATCCTAATTACCTAGAGAAACTCTCAGCCTCTCTTATGGCTTCTGCTGGGTGGCAAAAGCAGGTACTTAAACATCTCTGTCAACTGTTGGAGCCTGTGCCGTGCATGCTAGTGGGATTATTTTTTTATAATTCTCTGAAGTCCTGTCCTTTCAGGAGCCTACAAGCATTTTGTTTCATGCTTGTACAGTAAAAAGGTTCTGGGATTGATATCAGTCACTGGTCCCTCTGTTAGCAACATTTCTTAAATTTTTGGGAGGTGGTGCAGTGCTCCTTTTGCTCGGCCATATGATATGAGACTGTTTCTCTGTCAAAATAATGGGAGCGCAATCAAATCCCCTGCTTCCATCCTTCAGTAAATCCACTCATTTTTTTCCTGTTAATTCCTGCAGTGGTCATATTCCTCCCACACAATACTGCAGTTCTACTTAGGAGTGCTGTTCATTTCATCTGCATTTTTTTATTGTTGCCTGCATGGATTCTTCAGCTCTCCTTGGCTTGTAACTCCTTTTCCTTGTTTATATTGCTGCTTCTGTCTAATGGTATGATTTTTTTTTTTAGTTCACCATAATACATCTCTTGCCTTTCAAGTATTCCCTCCCAAGCCGTCAATTTGATGCTTTAGTCCTGGTACTCAGTATACTTACGCAGGTGTTCAACTTTAAGCACAACTTGTACTTAAACAATTAACATTTAAACACTTTTCATAATTGAGTGGCAAGTACCTTTAGTACTTTCCTGAATGGGAGGCTAAAAGCCTGAATATGAAGGTTTATTAACTTCATTAAATCTTCAGTGATTATTGAACACTCACCTAGGTTATCCATGTACTTAGGTGTTTTCTCTATTCAGAGGTGTTTCACCTTGATTTGAAGTTCTTTCCAACAAAGAACATTTTTGTTTTTCTAATTACCTGTAGTAAGTTACCAGGGAAAGAAGTACTACTTTTAGAGAAAATTAGGAGAGGGTTTGTAGCAGTTTGCTTCTCTATTTTCTCATTAGGCAAGCATCTATTTATCACTTTCAGATTCTGTAGCCAAGATGTTCCTGCTGAGTAGATACAAGCGTAAGCTATACTTACACAGAACTGTCATCTAGGCTTTAGTTATAACAGTATTTTGTTATTGGATGCTGTTCCAGAATTGCTCACATTAAAGTATGTGTGTACTCGCTTTCATCTTTCAATGATGGAGAACATCTGATCCGTCTCTTTCATAACTGTAGAACTAATATTTAAAATGTGTTTTTAAAGTAGTTCAATTAAGCTTATTATTTTAGGCCCAAGGATTTATTTTACATACTGTATATGGATAATTAATATCCCACCCCTTGATTTTTTTGAATACTTTGCTTTAATTCACTGGAAGTATGCTTATGAACTGCAGAAAAAAATCAATAAGTTGGTACTATTGTGATAAAATTCTTAAAAACATAAGTTCCAGAATCCTCTCAAAATATTTCATGCTTGATTTGCTTTGAAAAAGTCGTCTGAGTAGAACGTCTGAAAAATGGTATTGTACAGAAAAAAAACAAGTTATGAATGCCTAAAAATTTTCAAGTTATTTTTGAATAGATTGATTCATATTCAGATTAGCTTCCTGCCAGATGGAGGGAATTTACAGTAAATCAGTGTTTGGCAGGAGAGAAATAAATGAACAACATCTGCTTATTTATAAAGGGTATCCTATTCTTTCTCTCAGTTGGACATGCATTACTTATCTAAAGAAAGTTTTATTACCAGTAAATTGTGGAGTCTTAAAGCCTACAAAGATGAGAAGTTATTTGTGTTTACAAAGAGGTTGACAACAGAGCATGTTTATATAATGTAAGCAGTACATTTGCATAATATAGCCACTGCTGTTCAGCACCTTTGTATGTATTTAATTTCTGCTTCAGCATTAGGTCTTGGTGCAGGAAAAGCTGTACAGTTGCCTGAAGGTATTTTAGGCTTGCAAGCCTATCTATGTAGGCAAACTCATCAAGGTCGAAGACTCCATATCCACAAGGAGAAAAGGGTCATGAGTAGTCAAAATCCTAACAGCCTCCTTTTCACCCATACAAATCAAACCATTCTATGGTTCCATTAATATTTCTGCTCATAAATGCATGCATTGCTTTGTAAATGGAATACTCAGATACTAGATCAACATATCTGGCTGCCACTTTGTAATGACCTTAATATGAAGGGTATACCTGAGTTCATAATGAGCAGTTAGTTTATCATATTGATTGTTCCATTCTGACTGTATCAGAATATCCAGAGTTGAAAGGGACCCACAAGGGTCGAGTCCCACTCCTTTGCTGAATATTAAAAGAGAAAGCTCAGGCCTTGTGATGTCCAAAGTGCCTTCTCAAAACTGTTTAGTCATCTAACCTTTGAGTTCAAGTGAGGGTTAACAGCATACTTCTGGTGTTCATAGCTACCTCAACAATCCTTCAGTAACTATAATTCAAGATCAACAGTAGCTGGAAGCTAAAGGTAATGAGGGCACAGTCAAATGCTTACCATACATTGTTTACCATGCTGTGCTTGTATAACAAAACATCTATAGGTAAATAGAGCTACAATGACTTTATTCCCTCCTTTGGAGATAAGAGAAAACCTGCTTGGAATGTTGGTAATGTTTCTTAAAATAGAAAGCTTTTATTTGTTTCTTATAAGTAATCCCTACAGGCATCTACTAAGACCCATGTGTAGCTATGGAACGGGTACTTAGGAAAGTTGATGTCTAATTTGCAAAACAAAACAAAAAAAACTTGCTGTAAGAAACTTTGTGCAATCACATGATATACGGGTGTCAAACTAAATGATCTAGTAGTCCTAACGTGCAATGTCAGTCACTTCAAAGTACCTTCTTTGCATTGTTCTTTTCAGTGTGTGTTCCTAGTAGTAACAGCAGAGACACTTAACCAATAGAAAAGAGCCACCACTAGAAGCAACAGAAACACGGTATAACAGAAAACTGCTAGTTTTGATGTAATCTCTGACTTAGTTCGGAGAAAGTCTACTTGTCTTCTAACTTTATCATGGTTCTGAAGGCTTTGTATACCCACAACAAAGGTTCATTATGCTTTCTGCATTATTGTGAATTAAGCAAATTTTCTTCATGTCTTGTATTTAAAAGAATACAATAAAAGTGTGAAAATAACAAACAGTTGTGAACCATTGGTGATTTTTGCTCAGGAAGAAACGGTATCAATAAAATGTCTTTATGTAGCAGAATTACGTGCATTTAAATGGGAGAGCTTCTGTAAAACTGAATCACTAGCTTGTTTCCCTGTTTTTTTGCCATGAATACAGTATTGAATCTTTGAATGGTACTTTAATTTTGTCTTAGAATTATTTTAAACGGTTGCTATTTTCTATACTGTTACTAGCCTTATCTTTTGAATATAGTCTTTGGTATATTTTACAGGAAAAAAATATCTGAATGTAAGGCAGAGTTTTTAGTATCTATTTCTCCTAATCAAAGATTGATGAAAGGTGTGGAAACAGTAAGTCACAGTGCCTCAGCTAAACCAAAAAGTCCTGTGAATGTCAGGACATACAAATGTGTTACACATCTTATAACTATGCCGTTTTGGGTCCTCTAATGCCTGGATTAAGGACCTTAGTGGTTGGCATTGTCTAGTGCAGGGAAACTGTGAAACAGATGTTGTGTTTAATGTGAGCCTCTCAAACTGGAGACTTTGATATCAGTTTTTGATATATAGAAATTCTTGCTAATGTCTTAGCATTCAATATACAAGATCACACCATGGCCCCACCAATTTAAAGAAACCCGTATTAGAAAACTTAATGTGGCAATTCCTGTAAATTTCACACCTTCATATGGTGAAGTTATTCGTGTCTAGTAGTGGTTTTGTATATCTGGGAAATATTTTTACTACGTTTTAATGGCAATAGTAGAGGAGTTGCAGAGTGTTAGAGGAATAAACCTTCGGAAAGCACTACAGATTAGGTATTTAAGCAACTGTCCCTACTATTATTACTGGGCATTCTTCATCACCTTGATGCAGTCAGGATTCAGTCAGAAATCATTACCATGCATACAAGAAAAGGCATGAAGGCATGTATTGTTATAGAAGGATGCTGAGGCATTGAGGTACCAGTTTATTTACGGAACAGTGGTAACCACTCATATTGTTCTTCCAGCTGCAATGGCTCTAAATGTCTCAGACACTTTACGTTTTTCCTCACCCAGGGAAACTGGAAAGGCCAATTGGCACTCCTTTTCCCAAACCTCATATTTATATGGCATTAGGATAAGAACTTAATGGATATTCTTAGCTAAAAGATATTCTTGGCTCTTTGGGTTTAGCGGGCACCCTAGAGGAGTCATTTTGATGGTGAAATAGCGGTGAAGTTAAATACAAATGATAGTAATATCACGGATGGGGTCTTCAAATTATCAAATTAGACTGCTGTGGAGAGGTGAAAGTCATATTTTCCAGAGAAAAAGATATTTCCCACGGTATATTCAGTTCTGTTATTTGCTTTTAAGATAAATCTTCTGGAGTGTAAGTGGAAGAGATCTATTCCATAGCTCTATCAGATATGCAAACAACTTGTGAATCTTAAAACTGCTCAAAATCTGTACTGAGTAGTTTTCTTTATTGTTGCTATGTTATTTGAGCATTGCAAAACACATTGCTGGTAATAAAATGGTAAATGTTTGCTAAAATCATTAGGTTCTATACGCTTATTATTAGACTAAAGAAGTCCTGTATGTTCATTGCCAGCTGCTTCTCCAAATGTAATAATGCACTATAGAGACACAGTGCTCAATCCAGCAAGTGTGTTGAAAAGATAATGTCACTTGTCTTGTGAAGAATCACAGATTGGAAGAAGCATCTTCAATTCAATTATGGGTTCCAACCTCAATTACTTTAAGAATTGTTCTTGATAACTTACAGAGTTGCTCACAGGCAAATATTCTTAAACATAATTACTCTTCATTTGATAACAGAGGAAGCAAACACAATACGGTCCAAGTCTTGCATGCATATAAGCCAGCTGCTAAATACACATTATTCCCAGAATACCTGCTTATCCATGACTTTAGGAACAATTTAACATCACTTCCAGAATAAGTTTCCCCCTCCCCCCTCTGGATGACTGGTTTGTAATTCTACAGGAGTGCATCTTTGGGGACCAGCACTTTTAGATTTGACGGCTCAGTGATGGCAGCACTGTTCCTGTGTCAGCTAGGTAGAAAAATGAACAGCAAAACTTCAACTCTACTGCTCATCCGTCTGGGCCTCAATGCAATCGGCGAATGATGAATTTGCACTCATTTCCTGCCTTGGGAGGAAAATTAAAGTGCAAGTTGTACTTATACATATGCCAGTGCAGTAGGTACTAGTGAAAAAGGTCAGAGAAAAGTCTGTTTTTCAGCAACAGAAGGTTACGTGGAGCAGGAAGGGAATTCTGTGAAGTTGCTCTCTGAGAGTCCTTCTCTGATCAGCCTATTGCTAAATGGAGCTTGTTCTGTCTGACTGGAATTAAATGGCATGTGGATCTCCAAAGAACCATGTGGATTCCTGTGCCTTTTCACTGCCCCTTAGGTTGGTGTCCCTCTTTCCAGGTCCAATAGGGTTGTTGTCTTTGCCTAGGAGTTAGGTTTCCTAACTGCAAAAGCAGCTTCCTATCAAAGGTTCAAAGCCTACCGATCAAAGGTTCTGGAACTTGTGATGCTGATGCAGTAACAGCTTCAGATTCTGGATAAATTGTTTATGTAATGGGTTGGCTAAATTGTTTTACATTTCTTATTTCATTTTTACAGCTTTCCAGAACCCTTAGCTGTTTTCCTCCCTTTACATTTTTCTACCTTTATTAGTGTTATATAAATACTATATATAGCATAGTGTATATATAATACTATATTATATAAATACTATATATAAATATTGTTCCTTCTATTTTTTTTCTGTTATAATTTATGCTTTTCTGTGAGATTTATCCTTTGGCTGAATTCTTTGTGCAGAGAAGTAACTAAGGGAGAAGTATTCTCCAGATTATCTGAGCTAAAAGGTGCTAAAAAATAGTGTACGCTGTCAACATATTTTATTACTACAACATTGTTTAAAACCCATTGAGATAATCAAAGAAGCTTCACTGATAGTCCTTTATGGAAGACATTTGTAAATGAGGTGTTTAAAACAGAAAACAAAACACAAACCTTTTACACATTTTCTGTGTTGTTCCCCTCATTTACAGAAACAATTAACCCCCTGAAAACTTATGATAATTTACAGGAACACTTCAAATAGATGAAGTTCCAAGAAGAACTTCAGAAGCTGAAATTTTTCTGCATTTTTGTGTGCTTTTACTATGACTTTTTAAAACTGAAGTATTGAAATTACATATTCAATTTCTTGTACTTTGTTGTTTAGCAAACTCTAAATCTGGCTCACAGCTGGAACCTCTGTTATCACCAGTGTACAGATAACAAGCATCATTCTCATACAGACTATACTGTAGCAGATTTGGTACCCGCTGCTCAAAAGTTTGAGAAGCCAGCACGTGATGCCTGTGCATTGCAGCATCTGTTCTGGTACTCCAGCCCACTTCCACGCCCAGGAGACGTTAACCCTTACAGGAGAAGCTGGTTTCCCTCATAGGTGAGGGGCTTTCAGAAAAGCTGCTGCAGTAAGCGTGCTTAGTGTCCCATTTGCAGGAAACCAGAGCCATGCTTTGCAGTAAGCATTAATGACTCTGCTTCCAAGTTTGAAAGTCACAACATAGATAGTGTTATGGGACAAGTGGCTTATCACATACGTCATGAATAATGCACTTGGTGTGACTGAGTATCTGTAATGGCAGTGCTTATGTTTTTTAAAATATGTTTTTGAAACGGTGTAGTGATAAACATAAAAGGTCTTATTCACCTCAGTGATAAAGACTACAATGCTGCAGTATAATTTTGTGACACAAGCTATAATTATTTACTTAGATCTATTAGGGTGAAGAAAACCGTTCAGAAAAACACAATAGAGGCATATTACTGTAGTAAAAGGTGTTATTAATGCACGTACTGCATCTCCAGTTGCATGGGCTGTGTTTACCTGCAAAAGGAACACATCAGCTTTCTCTAAGCAATGCTGGAAGCAGCTATCTTCTGATGAGATGCCTCTTGTACCCCCTTTCTTTTCAAGGAACACTTAGATGGCTTGGTGCATTTTTAGAAAGGGTTCACTTAGTTCACGGAAGTAGAGCTGCACGTTGATAGAGCTTTCTGTATTTTCTCAACTTTCTTTGTGGATTTAAGAGAAAACTAAACAAAATCCACCTAGAAAGTTAATGTACGTGGCGGAGAGTTGGAAGGGAAGAATTAAGGAGGCATCTGCAAGAACTGCTTGGAGAACAGCTTTGAAATCCTAAACAGAGGCTTAGCGGAATCAACAAAGAAAGAAATAACTGGATACAGGAGTAGTAGCATGAGAAAATAATCCCATTTACAGAGTTCTTAGGAGAAGCCATTCTGGGGTAGATTGAAAAAAGTCCGGTAAGCTGTGTGTGTAGCAGACATGAAGTACTTTGTGTTTCTGTCTCTGCTGCTGCAGTTCTCTCCGAGCTGAGTGGCAGGCTCCTGCCCTGGTTTCCCTTCTCTGCAGCTGAACTAATTACAATACTGGGAACATACTCAATGTTTTCTAGGTAATATTTGGGCAGCCTTTTTAAAATGCAAAGACCAGCAGAATATTATGGGGTTCTGACAAAATTCATACCCCGGAGCAGTTAACGCAGTAGTCTTCATTTGCATTGGCATTATGGAATTTCAGTTTTGTGCTTCCTGTAAGTCAACATGAGAAATTATTATTCTTTATTTCTTACCATTATGGTGGCAAGGTTGTTGTAAATTGTACCTTTATAATTTATTATACATTATAAATTTGCAATACATTATAAAGGTATACCACTATAAAGGTATAACCTTTAAGTCACAGAGTTCCAGGTCAGAAGAGGTATGGATGCTATTGTTTCTTCATTATTGGATTTCCGCCTGAGGAGTTCTTTGCCTTACATTGAAGCATATTCTGATTTATTCTAAGCTGACTTTAAAGCACCTGTCAATGTAACTGTCAAATTAGTCCACTGTTAAATGTGAGATAGAACTAATGTTAGTGTGAAAGAATTTAGTTATGAAATTGGGGGTCTTAGCAAAGAGACCGAATGGACATGTAGAATGAATGAATTCCTGGCTTTGATCCATTCTGTTTAAAGTTAGTTTATGGGTAACACTTCAGTAGGAATACTTTCTTGGTTATATCCTCTGAGATGTGTTGTCTCTGTTGATAAATGCGCTGCTTTCATTGTTGCCAGTGTTCTGTCATCTTTTGTATACAGCATATTCCCTTGAAATAAAAACAAAATAAAAGCAATCACCTAATGGTACGCTTTATATTTTTCCTGTTTTTTCTCTTTATTATTCGAGTCTGTCCCACAAGTAATTTTGCTTGGATTTCGATTTTAAATCCGAACCTATTTTTTCTGAATAAAATCTCTCAAATATGAAGTTAGCTTGAACATGAACATTGTGTATTTATATCAATGTGTTTTTCTTATAGGTTGGTACTTCTATACCTAATAAATCAGGAGATGTAAAGCGGGTTTATAATAATGTGTTGTCATGCTAAGCAGTCTAGTAACTCACTGTCTCTGTGACTCTGCTACAAATGTTTGCTTTTCTTTGCAGGAGTATTAAAACTATTTTCAATAAAAAATGCAGGTGAAAATTCAGTTCAGAGATCTGAACAGCTGCTTATTAAAACATGCAGTAATAAAATAAAAAAAACAGTAGTTTAAAATTATAAAGCTGAAGCTAATGTAATTCTCATAATCTTTAAGAGCTTCAGTTCTTTTATATCAGACAACCAAATTAGTTTGTATGCATTCTCCTTGAATTGCTTTACAGTGCTTAACTAATAGTTTGTAAGGAGCAAAGTTTATTTGCACATGTGCTCTTCCTTGTGAATTGTAACCTTAAGATAAGAACAAAGTGCCAGGCAGTGTAACCTTGCAAACAGAATCTGTGATGTATTGAATCTGTGATGTATTACCTCCACCAGGAAGATCCAGTGGTTAATTCAGCCGTACTAGTGAATGTTCATAAAGCAGCTGTAGCTGTCATTGCTTATGATGATCAGACAAGCCTGCTTGTGGTATCTCCAAAACAAGAGTGTGTTTTTAAAGTCTTGTTTTAATATAAGCTAGTATTCAGTTGCCTATGACCAGCTTCCATGTTTTTCTTTTGATAACAGAATGACAGTTACTGGGCTTCTAGCTGCAATGTTCAGAAATCTAATTTCAACCAACTCATCACAATCTGTTAGCTCATTAGATCACCAAATCCATTTTTATTTTCATTTAAGAAGATTCAGTGTTTGAAACTATTTTCTTCTGTGTGGCTTCTATTCGCTTGGGTATTGTGACTGTGCATGAAATAATATGCATTAATTTACAATGCTTAAGCATGACTAAAACTTGAATAGTCAGAGGGGTGAGATGTGAATCTTCTTTATAGTATAATAGCTGTCTTACTGGAATAATATGCACCAAGTTAGACTCATCAGGATCGAATAACCCATACAGATTTAAACTAGAATAAAATTCTCATGGCTTCAAAGTTTGCCCCACTATGTGAATAAACCATGATGAACAGTTTTTAATATGCTGTGTCTCCGACATCTGCATAAAACTGGAAAGAGAATGAGCAGCAATTCATCAATCAGTTATCAGGGAAAATAAAAGATTAAATGAAAAGACTTTAAAAATACATTTCACCAGCTTTCATTCTGAGCCTAGAGTATAACAAATTTTCATGGCATCTTAAACTCATTCACTAAGGAATTAAATTTGTACCTTGGCTTTATAGGATGCGTTCAAGAAACTTGTGTACTGTGTGTTTTACTACATGGAAGAGAACCTATATTTTAATAATAACACACTGTGTGTGTTCATTACACCGTGACGTGACATTGTATTGGAAGCTTGGTATTCATTAACACTAAGTGAAGGGGCTAAGGGCAGTTTGCTGCAAACAAATTAGCCCTGTGCAAGATAACTGCATCTCCACACTCCTGCTATGGAAGGTGTTCCAGGCTGGGAAACCTTTGGTGACACTGTGCTGGTGCCACCTGCTTCAGCTGCCCTGAGTGTCTCTGGGGACTGTGGGCTGATTCCTACCTACGGAGGTTAGTGTGCCAGTACTGAAATGCTCTCCCTATGCTCACTTAGTAATTCCTCAGCTGTACCATTTAAGGCAGACCTGTGCTTTGTGTGCACAGAAGTACCAACAGATTATTTCAGGGCCAAGGAGCCTGCTAAGGGCCACCCAGCAAATACTGTTCAGCCACGCATAGCATGTGGCTGACAAATCGTTTCAGTCACTTTAGTTTCTGTCACTTTAGCTGCATGTTTGCTATTGCAGATGCTGGTTTCCTTGATATGTTACTGAGCTGTAAATAAAACATTATCTTTTTGAATCCTTTTTGAATCTTGAGCATGCTATGTTTCTGTATAAATATCTCTGGCTCTCGCCTCTGAGCAAAAATTGCAGGTATGCTGTTTTGGGGTCACAAACCACTTTCTTCCAAATCATCAGTAATCTGTCTATTGTTATAGAAATGTTTTTTTTTCTTTTCACTGCTGACTCTGTTTTTACTTATAGACTTGTCAGTAGCCTTGCATTTATCTCAAAGGTCTGAAACATCCCTTCTTGTCATGGTTTTCACCTTTGATTAACTCTTATTTTCATAAGTGTCTGTCTGGATTTGAGCATGTATTCTGATCACTCTACTGGAAGTCTGATAAATCGTTTCTCAAGGTGTCCTGATTCAGGAAATACTTGGGGATATTTTTTTTTTCTGAATTTGGTACTGTAAGTTCCTGTGATTTTAATTACATGTCTAAGCACCTATTTTGGTGAAAGGACAAGTGGGTACTCATAGATCATTCTATGTTCTCATTCTGTTTGATTTAGCCCTTATCTTGAAGTTGCTGCTTTAGTACTTAGTTGTTAAATCCTTAATGTAAGCTTTATAATATTTGGTGCAATTTTCCTTTAACACAACCATTTCTGCAGAATTTATGAAAAATAGTAATTGTGTATTTTGCTCATGAAATCAGTTAAGGAAGGACTCTGTCCATATTATGTTCTTCTGGAGAAAGAAGTTTTAAAACATAGAAAATGGATAATCTCCATCAAACATAATAGACCATAATCAGAGGTATATTTGGACTTCTCTGAACAGATGCTCATGAACATCAGGTAAAGATTTAGTAATGGATGCTTTTAGAGGTGTCTGTTAGCTTTAGAATCGTTGCGTTCTCTAGTATATCTATGCACTTGTGCACAGAGACATAAATGGGTGAAAGTGTTTGCCTTTTATTTGATAAAATTTGCTTATCTCTGAGCCACAAGGCTAAAATACCCTTGAATTTGAATACAGTGGTTTGTGTGTAGGTTGTTTTCTGCTTCTGCATGGCTGTTTGTTACAGCGATTTTCCTCCACCTCTTTTCAAAGATGTTCTGATTAATGATGTTATCTCTTCACATGGAGACTATCGTAATTTTATTTCACTCCTCCACACGTTTTACTTATAATCAATAGAGTAAGTTGTGGAATAACTATGGAAGTAGGAGTTATCTTTTCAAGTTCATTTTTGCAAAACACTTCCAAAAAAAAGTAATGGAATTACTTGATTTTATTTGCATTAACTACTTTTAATGCTACTATTAATTACTGACAATATAATTTACTAATAGAATTCCCCAGAGTTTTCCTTTGTTTGGATGCGTAGGGAGTTCTGCTATCGGATTTGTTGAAAACAAGTGTAGTTTATAATTATGTCCTAAAATACATATATTTTTGCTAAAAAGTCTCTGCCAGAGTAGAAAGTTGAAAAATTCCTAAGCATGACCTTTTAATAATGATCAAGGAAACAAGTATTCTGATGTTCCCTAAGACAGGATATTAGCTGTCATAATCATGTCAGAAAATATGATGGTTTGCTTACATGAGCTATGAAATACTGAACCTAAATCATAACAGAAAACTGTTAGTGCAGGACTATTATCAGGGAGTGAAAGCAGCCTGAGTCTTTTGATGCTACAAGTTAAAGAAAATGGAAGCCAATTCTATTCTGCTTCCACCAAATGAAAGATCTTTCTTTTGGGAAAGATTCTTGACTAAACTTACCTCCTTATAGCAGATATTTTTGTTGAATTTTAAAATTATTTCTTAATTTGATTGATTGATTTCTTCCTTTACATATGAAATAGCTATTATGAAATAGTTACTATTTATGGAGTGAGCCTGTTACTCGCGTGAACTGTGGTCAGGAAAAAAAGCTATTGCATTTACAGGGTTGAATCGTATACTTGAATTGATACTGAGTAATGTTTTATTGAGCTTTGCTCAACTTCCTGGTGTAGTGGGTTAACTTTTTATTATTAAGACTTATCAATAACAAGAAATAATTACTTAGAATTCAGTTCATGTAAAGATATCCCTTACTGCTCATGGTTTTGCAGTTTTCCACAAGCATATCAGTGTCTCGTGGAATACTACAGTCTTTCTGTAGGATGCCTGTTGCCCCAGTAGCAAGTTTGCCAGTGCTGAAGTTGAATGGTTGAGTGACGTTGTGCCTAGGCTGGGATGGATGCAGCTGTTCACGTTTATTTACTGCAGTCCAGAGAGAAAGTTGATGCATGGATAAGTTTTGCTAAGCATAAAATATACAGGCCAACTTACCTGCAAACAATCCCCTAATGGTTTTATTTGAAGTGAAACTGAGTTCTTTATTTTTAGTCTTATGGCATAATTGGCTTAGGGATATGTCGCGTCTGCTATCATAATTAAAATAAGGTAACATTTAAAATAATAAATAGTTTCCCTATTTTTATGACTCACTGATTACAGGATACAAACCTTATTCAGATGCGCTTTTGCTTGATAAGACTGCATGACTATAATTGACTTTTGTTTGATCCAGGGTTTCTCTAAATTAAAAAGAACAAAGCTATCAGATAAAAAAGTAAATAGCACAGAAATGTATATTTCATAATCCTTTTTGAAATGCAAATATGGTGCAAAACATTTACTATATGTTCTCAAGTTATGTTTGATGTTTATAAAGATTGCCCATCGTTGCCTTCAGTTATAAGTTCATTTATAAAGGATAACCTCTATCTTTGATATCATAATTGATAAATCTAAACCATTCATTAAGATGAATGAAGTCTTCCCTAAAAACTGTAACAGTGCCAGATGGTCTCTAGAATAAAGTGGTTTTGATTGTTACAATTTTAATGTAGACACACAATACAAATCTTTAGCAAAAGGTAAAACAAATATCCAGTCTGCCTTTCTCCTTCCCTAAAATAAATTTTCTATTTGCTGCATGCGTCTGAGGTAAAATAGTTGAGTAAATAAAAAAAAGTAAATAGTTTCTGATGTTGTACTTTGCTTCCAACAAAATTAGTCAATTTACTCTTGATTTCTATGGCAATAGCTTTCTGTCTAGAGTAGAATGTTATTAAGAAATGTCACTAATTTAACTTTGAAATGACAAAAAGACTACACTTCATTCTGCCCCTACTGAAATATGTGGGAATATTACCATAGTTTGAATAGCATCCACAGCATGATCTGTCTCTTTACTTCTTTGGTATACGTTTCTTTACGTGTGGGAAATGGCACGTAGTGGACAGCCGACATCAGTTGTAGTGCCTACTTCCCATGTTTGTTACAGAAAGTCTGAGCAACACAGGCACGTTTGTAGTCCCCAGGGGCTAACACTGTCTGATCACTGTGTATTTTTGTGTGATAAATGAAAATCCACAAGAGGTAAGTTTGATTTGACATTTCGTGCTACATCTGAAAGGATCAGCCAGGGAATTTATATTGTAAGAAAAGAGCCTGTGGAAATGTAAAGTTGGTGGTAGAGAGAATAATCTCACAACAGTTTATAGTGTCATACATCTGTTAACCCAGGTGGATATACTTCAAACTCCAGAATTCCTGACAAAAGGAATAGTTCAAAACAGGAAAATATCACATGGAAAATAACATTGTTCTACCTATTGTTCTAGCCGTACTGGTCCAATATATCAGTCATAGTATTTACATATCAGCAAAAATGGTTAAAGCTAAATACGTAAAAAAGAGAAAGGGTGTAATAGAATAGCTGCTGGCCTTCCTGCGGTGCTTTGTATATCCAAATCCTTATTTTCTCTTTTGTTTCCCTGGAAGTGTCTCTCCACTTGTTACCTGTTCTGGTTCTTGCCCTCAAGCTTCCAGCAAGGTTTCTCAGCTTGGCTGAACTGCTAATGTTAACACAGCGATGCAGCTGGCCAGCACTAGCCTAGTTTGGCATCCGTTTGCATCTATCCATGTAAGCAAATTCATTTTGCCGCTTGCACATAAAAAATGCATTCCCTCTACTAATGAAATTTCAGTTGCATCTTTTACCTGCATGCTATTTCTCTCTTCACTGATACTAGCAAATTGTCTCTGAAATGCTAAAGTATGTACCATTTGGTGGTTCCTATAAAAAACATGAACCAATTTTTCTCTCTGTAGTATGGGTTCTGTCTACACAATACCCTGATTTGTTGGAAGCTTTGGTATGAAAATGGAGGGTTTACTTCTTGTGCTTTCCCTTGAAAATGTGATCTTCTCAATGGTTTGGCAAATGAATGCAGAAATACAAATTTTTAGCAGCTCAAAACAGCATTTGTTTCTCAGTCAGCAGCTTCCCATTGATTAGATGGTAGATTTTCTAGATTAACTCCTGACCCCTAAAGCATTCTTATTGTCTTCCATTCTGTTGGGAAGGGAGATTTTTTTATTGGTTTAACTGAAGGAGTTTTTACTAGAGTTTTTCAGCTGTACATTTGTCTATTCCACCTTTAGTTGCTCACTTTACTCAATTTTATCATCTTGTGGGCTATGATGATTTTTACCAGAGCTTATGAGTTAAAACAAAAGCTCAACTACTTTTCAAGAATCTACTTCTGATTAATCTGACTTTAACATACCTTTCATGATAGATCTATTTCGCCTGTGCTATGTAAGGAATTTCCCTAGGGATAAATATGGATTAGTAGGAAAAATATGAAGGTAATTTCACTTAAAGGAAACAGAAATAGGTCATTTTAACGTCTCAGCGGCAGCTTTGTGTCGTATTTGCTTGGGAACTTTGTATGACTTTTTTTTCTTTCAGCTATTTCTGCAAATATTAATAAAGCACAAGTTAATAAAAATATTGAAATACAAAGATGGTATTACACCAATACAAAGCTCTTGATCCTTGCTTTCCTTTCTCTGTGGGAGCGGTAGCAGGGGCACAGTAAAAAACAGGGTTGTTTTGTGTTAGACCAGACAGTGCAATTGTTCAAAAGTTTTGTTTTTCCTTAGTGTAATATTTTGGGTTTTGTGAAGTTATTGAAATGGGAATGCAGGATCTGCAGTAGCAGTAAAGAACTTGTTTCAGAATACAAATATTGTTTGTTAACTGTTCTGCACAACATATTAAATCATACTGGATAATTTTGAGACTCCACATTTTTGTTCTTATTATAGCAATCTTTAGCAATTTGCAGTTAAGCAAAATTGCCAATTGCAACGATAAATAATAGCATATGGGTGTGTGCATATACAGAAAACAGCCAGGCGTTACATATGCATATAATACCATTCCTATCATCTCCATTAAATCAGCATTGCAGAGTTATCGAAACTTGCTATGCTGCCAAGAGAGCTTACACAGTTTTATTTAAATTAACAGAAACTGTGCATCTCAAGTTTTAAGAAATCCCTGAGTTTTTCTGCCTCAGATGTTTGTTTCTTTTTCATGTTCCAAGCCAAAAGAGGACAAATGGGATTATAATGACAGGAGAACCATTTGTTCTTGTGACTACATGTTTGCTACATCTGACCACTTTTGCTTCTGACTGTAGATTTTTTTGAAATCTAATTCTTTTCACCTCTAACTGACAGAAATGCAGGGTAGAACAGTTTTCCATTGTGTACATTTATGTAAAAGATAGGAAAAATCTAATGGAATAGAGTAGCTGAAGCAATAATTGACTGAAGCAGTTGTAGACCCACCAAAGAAATTAAAATGGAAATTTCTATGTAGCATTTTAATCTTTTAAGTTCCCACTGTTAAAGAAAAACAGAAAAATAAGACTCTTATGTAGGTATACTGTTTAGATGTTTTATTAAAGAATAAATTTGATTTAATAGGAAAATATATGTAGTGTAGGAAACTTTCATCAAAGGAACACATTAGAGACCTCTGAATCTTTCTAGATCTTTTCTGTGCATTTGTAAAATGCATTAGTGACCTCAACAGGGAATTTGGGGGAAAAAAAAGAAAGGTTTGTTTAAAAAACTTAACTGCTATAGATTTTCCAGTTCCAATATGGTCTCTATTTAAAGAAAATCCAAACATAAATAGATAAGGATGACCTGTAGTAAGTCAGGTAATGTTCATATGTTCATATAGCCCAGGATTATCTTGGACATTGGCAATGCTATGATACATAGGCAAAAGCACAAGAACAGTATAAGCAAGTACTGATGCTTTCCCACATTAGTTTTTAAGACTTATGTGTGCCTCAGATCTTACTGAGCTGGAGACGGTGAAAATGGCATGATTAGAAACTATGGATTTATCTTCTGTGAATTTTATCGATTGCTGAAGTTCTGTGAACATTTAGCATCTTTGGTATTCTGCAACAGAAAATTTCAATGCTTGAAGGCTTACGTATGTTTGGAAGAGTCACTTTTTTTTTTTTTTAAAGCTTCATATTTACTTGTCCATCTTTGATGTTTCTTAAATATTGCATTATGTTAGCTGTCATCCAGTCCTCTGGTAGCAAAGGCAAGATTTAAGTGAGAGGTTGTATAGTGTAGTTTGTTTATTTTCTGTAAGTTACTTTGGATCACTGGGTAACTGCGGTGTGGTTATAGCATTTTGTTACTGTTCATATATTCTGTTAATTCTGTAAACTCTTCACATTAATATTCCCATTTGATGTAAATTATTCAGTGTGTTACCTTGAAATTACTTTAAGTATGAGTACCTTCCCAGATCCTGCACTGTTGAATAGGCAGTGTCTATCAAAGACAGTTATCTTATTCTCTGATTATCAGATGACTCTATAGTCCCTGGTAGGTTTCCTGATCATGATTTTTTTTTTGAGTTTTGTTTAGTTTTCACACCTTCTCCAAGCTGCTGGTTTGTTTTATTGGGATTTTTCATTTAACTTGCTAGATTTTTTTTTTCTTGTTTGGAGAAGGCTTCAGCTTTTCCAGGGTGTCTTTATTACTTGCAAAGATAAATAAAATAAAAATATTCATGTATTGTGGTGATTAACAGTGCCATTTTTCCCACTTTAATTTTCTTTTAGTATTGTATGCATTCTGACCCACTAACATACATTTTAGAAATATCTTCTGATATCTGCAGACAAGAGGACTTGAAAGAGCTTCTCACTGCTGAGTGAATCCTGCAATAACCATGTTCATATTACCAATTTTACAAGCTTGTTCAGTGAGACACACTTCTGGTAGGTACAGAACCTTAAATTCAGCTTCTATAGTCATAGTCCTGTCTATCAAACTCACTTTGTTACTTGGGCATGGAAATGCAAACGTCAAGCCTCTAATTGACAAGAAAAGCATTAAGGCCAATGGATGTCAGCATTTGAAATGTATCTAATTATCAACTTTAAAGTAGGTGAGAAGCCCATCAGAATACAGAAAAGCCTTGGAGAAACAGATTTTTTGTATTTGTTTGCTAGTGTAAATGAAGTAAATGCACAGCAGCACTATGTAACTTAATCTATAATCATTGTTAAAGTTCCTGTCAACCTACTTGCACTTCTCTTTAGATGATTGCCAAAAAAGTAAAAGAGGGTGACTATCTCTATTTTTTGTAAGTCTGTAAATCATTGCAAATGCTATGCCTTACTCTATAGAGGTTATAATCCTATATGGTGCGGTTATGAAACTACTGTTTTATTTGCATTTTCAATTTGCTATGCTAATCATCTTTCATTTCAAATCTACCAGTTACAATTTGTTTCTCTTTGTACTGTAATGAGGCATATAATCAACAGAATTTTGTCTTTAAGATGCCCTTAACCTTGGTTTACTTTCCCACTCATTTAGTCATAGGTTTTCTTGTCTCATCATGTGCATCTGTTGCCTGCATTTTACTTTCCTCCATCCTCTTCTGGTTTCTCCAGAGACATGTCAAAAAAACATTTTAAAATAATCCTTTAAAAAGAAGGTAGTTTAAATTTTGACAAAATATTTATTTCACCTCATCTTTGACCAAAATCATCTAACAGAAGACGTTTATTCTTTGTGATGTTGATATTTTGAATTATTGTTTAAAGGGTCCAAACAGAAACAGGTTTACAGTGCCAAAGGTGAAAGTAGATATAAAACAAAAACAAAAAAGTAGAATTGACCTCTAGAACTGATTAAAAAAATATGAAAGGACAGGAGAACTGAAACTGTTCAGCTATCTTGATACCTGTGTGCAGTGAGATACCTAAGCCCAGAGTTACGAAGGAAGCTCAAGGCCTTCTGGGTTCTTAGCTCATGGCTTCCTCCGGGGAGAAAAACACAAAGAATAAGGGGTCCCTCTAAGGTTAGCATCAGACCAATACCTTGATGGTCTCTTAAATTAATAGAGGTGGGCTATGCTTACAAATTAAGAGGAAAGTCTGTATACTGTAGCTTACAGCAGAACATACGTTACATGAAGAATGTTTAAAGGATCTTTCATGGTTTTAAAGTCACTTTCTCCATCTAGTTATCAAAACCCCACAAAATTCATAACTTCAGAGCAAACAGTTTGTCATTGTCCCTTATCACATGTTGCCAAAGGGACAAAAAACAAGTGCCCAGGGCTCTTTATGGCTTCATCCTATGTGATTGTTGTGCAGGTAATTCCATGGCCTTTTCCAGTTCTATGGACTGGATTTCCCTGACTTTCACAGGGACAATGGGTCAGGATATCACTGGGTGATTTCCTGTGAGCTGCATGGCATGCTGTCTGGAATATGTCATGGTCATCAATGCCCATCGCTGCTTTTCATTATTCCTGCCTTCAGTTTGGAAGGTAGAAATATGTGCATAATTGACACCTTGATCTGATTCAGTGAAAATGATACAGGTGATTTTAAATACTTTCAGTAGTTTGGTTGCTCCATTTTTAGCTCAAGTTTATCTGGAGGAATTGGTTTAGGGATCACTCTTTGCTATGCCAATAGACTGGGTGAATACTAACCTCTCATGGAGAAAAATAGGAGATAATCAAAAAATGAATGGGCCTGGGCTGGTTCTTTTATACTCCTGAATAGCATGGAGGACCAAAAAATTTAGACCTGTTTGAAGAATTTGATTTATGCCTAATGCACCCCCCCCCCTCCCCCCCAAAAAAATATATATAAAAAAAAATAAGACTCAAAGACTCCTAAGGGCACTAGTTCAGTTTGTGCTATTTTGTTAGGCTTCAAGTGGTCCACAGACTGAAGCCAAGAGATAGATGATTCCATTTCCCACAAGGCATTATAAAACTTAAGAACTTGCTTTTGGATAGTGACTTTATCAACAAGGTTATTGCTGAGTAGTTTTAACAACTTGTTTGAAGACAGTCCTGACAGCAAGAAATTTGTACACCATAGCAAAAAAAGCCTTAGATGATTTAATGTCAGGGGCAATATCCCACATATTTCTGGAGGTGTCAGCAAATAACTGACTGCAAGTTTCCTAAAGGTTGCTGTATGCCATACTGAGCATTAAAGTGGCTGCTAACTGACAGCAATTGTTAGCTATGCTGTTGGTCAAAAGGGATTATGCGATGGAGTGACATCTTTAGTGCAGTTAGTGAAGTTTGTGAAAACATTTTCTTGAAGAAGCTCTTTTTTAATGACCATTAGTGGTGCACTGAAAGTGTTTTGTGATTTGTTTTTGTTCTGAAAGTGAAGTATCCAGTATCCAGGTTCACTGACTCTTTGCTAAGAGGCACTTTGTCTAAGAGACAGTAGCAAGGATTTGGAGAGTGTCCTGGAAATTGTTGCCAAAACTGTAAATTGGACTGTGGTCTGAGTGCTGAACTACTGCCAGCTCCAGGCACTCCTTGCTGAAGATCAGTCTCAGTACTTAACTTTGCTATTATACAAAGTCATATGGCATAGCAGGAACCGGAATTTGCTGGGTTTGTAGCATGGCTTGATGCGATAAGACTCTTCTTTATTTTAAAGGTTAGAAATCATCATTAACTGAAAGAAATGGTAGGTTTTTATTGGTCCTTGTTTTACCATAATGATATCATAATGCATACAGTGATCAGAAATGTGAGCTTTAGGAGAATATCCAAGAAAAAATTTTGATAATATCATGCATGACATTCTTTAGAACCTTGAGTGCTGAAGATTAAACAGCCTCTACTGTGAGTTTTGTGTTGTTGGACTCGTACCAGAAAGTGCTGGGAATAGAGAAGCCTGTCTAAAGAAGTCTTATTTACAAGACTGTGTATTTTGTGATTTTCCTCAAAGACTTAACTTTTGTTGTTAACACTTCTGTTTTGCACAACCTCAATAAACTCCTTTTTGAGTCATAGAATCAGAATATTCAAGTTAGAAGGGACCCACAAGGATCATGGAGACCAACTCCTGGGTCCCCCTCATTCGTGAGAAAGAAGGAGTTAAATTTCTGAATGGTAGAAAGCAATTTCCTGCACTAGGTGTGTGATTCAGTACAGAACAGTTTAAAAGATGGAGCCGTACAGCTTTCAGTTAAAGAAAATTGTTTTTTTCTTTGCTTGCTGTTCATGTGCTGTGAGGTGCCCTAGGGTTGTCAGGCTGCACTTCCCTTTGCTCTGTAAACACACGAGGACTGCTCTCCTCAGTGTTTGCCTTCATCAGACTGAGCTTTCAGTAGCGTGTCACTAACATGCAGAGCACTAGGTGTGTCTATCAAAAAATCACAGAAGACTTTTCAAGCAAATCTCAGTGAAATGTGAGCAGCCTGGAAGACGGTGGCTTCTGAATATGCCACTGCTGTTTTACCAGTGTTACCCTTCAAACCACAAAAAAAGTTGTTGCTTAGAAAGTCTGTGTTCGTAGTGCTAAAGGTTGCTTGTTTCATCTGGACAGAGTTCTAAGCCAGCTTTCAAATGGCTGCTTTGTTCTGTGCTGCATGCTCCCAACAAACTCCCCAGATAAAGAACTGGACTTGAATTCAAATTAGTGCTGTCATATGTATCTCTGAAATGAGAAATATTTTCAGATGCAGAAAACTATGATGGCGTTATGGAACCCAATACTTAAGAATGACAATGTATTAATGACTGCACAGTAGACTGTGTCATTTCTTACATATGATAACATACAACTATTTAAGAAACATGCTCCAAAATTTTACTTGCTCATAATTTAATAATGATATTGTAAGATATAAATTGAGGATATAAATATACTTTTCTCTTATGAGTACCAACAGTAGATACAAAACACCATTAAACTTTTCTCAACATTGATATTTTAATTCATCAAATATCAATACAAAAAGAAGAGTGAGAATATATGTTACGAATGTCCATGTATTGATTATTCTGTACCTGAAAGCTTCTTGCTCACTGGGCATTTTTTAAGGAATATGGAAAAAAAATTATCACATGAACAGATTAAACCAACTCAGGTTTTGTAAACAGTTTTATTGACAGCTCTTTTATGTACCGACAGCCTCTTTTTTAATACTGACATAACGCTTTGATAACCAGCAGGGAATTTGCTACCTATGTAATTTATGGTGATTCAGGGATGTGAGAAGTGGTAATTAGATTATGAACAGATTATAGAGAGGCAGTAGCATCTAGTAGGTGTTGTTCTACCCTATGGTATGCATTAGGTAGCTTTTTCTGAAGTAGAGATGCTTTGCTTAACGTGGAAGTTTGCCAACATCACTCCCACTTACAAAGACAGATTTGGCAACTACCAGGCTTCTTATGACCTGTTTTTTCTGCTTTTATAGGACTACTGAACAGCCGGTAAACAAACATACCTGTCCTTTCTACTGTGATATACAGTGTAATACACTTCTAGCACTTTTGCCTGTGGTTAGTAAGCTAACTTGCATCCTGAGCTACCTGCAATAAAGGCATTGACACTACTAATCTAGTGAAGGGGAGCACTGCTACTACTAGTCTAGTGAGAGTTGGGGTTAGAAAAGCAGGACATAGTGTCTGCTCTGCCACTAACTTCGTGTATACAAGTCATTTTACCTCTTTGCTTTTCCTCCACTCTTTGGCTGTCTTGGCACAACAGCTGTATCTTATTAAGCTGTTAAATTTAGGAATGTATTGTGACATATATAATATGGTAGGGTATATTCTCTCTAAGAAAGGGAATTTTTTAATCATAGATCTGTTTCTTGTCCTTAGTGGTTCTTCACCATGCCCCAGCCAGAGGCTTCTAGCTCCTCACAGCTTGTTTTTAGAGTCCTTCCTTTTCCAAATGAATCAGAATGAGCCGCCTCAGCTGGCGGGGTGTGGCTCAGTCCAAGTGAGCTAAAGCAGCCATCGGCACCTTCCCTGCTGAGAAACTGCAGCTCGTGTGTCCCTGCTGCAGTGTATGTGAATGCACGCTGCCTGGCTGCCCTGCTGCACACAGGGGCCTAGAGCTGGGTGCTGAGAATGAGAATCCTCTTCTAGTCTCCTCCTGCACAGGCATGTGTTTTCATGCAGTTGGATGTTAGTTTCAATTCTTATTAATCAGTCGCTTACTCTAACAATCAAGAAGGTAATATATTAAAATAAATGATAGATTAGAAGACTTTAGGATTACCTTCCTCATATAACTATTAGTAGGGGGTACAGCTTTCTGTTTGACTAGTGTGCAGCACTACTGAATTGTTAACACTTAGCCCAAGAAAAGTATTATTCTGGACTACAGTATGTGAAAGAAGACAGTTCAGGAGGATCTGGTTTCTTAGCTGCTTACGTTCTCCCACCTAATAGCATAAGTCAGTTGTTACCAAGTTGAAGAATTGTTGGCACGTTGTAATAGCATTAAACAGAATCATGGGAGAATTTTATGGGTAAAATTATACAATGATAACATATGCTAAGAACAACAAGGCAGTTCTAGAAAACAATCCAGGTTACAATCTATACTGTGAAGACAGATGATTACTTAAATATTATAGAGGAAATTAAATGTTTTAAGTGGCCGTTATAGCCAGGAAGTAAAATTTCCGAAAGTGTAAATTGAAGTTACACTTCTATAAAATCACTGATTTTTGAGCTTACATCTTTGTATCTAATAAAAATGTTCTAACTTAAGTGCTCACATAAAAGAATGGATGAAGAATTCAGCTATTACTTCCTTAGGCAACTCATTTATTACCTAGATAATACAAATGAGTTTACTATTTGATTAGCAGAAATGTAAGCAAGAAACAGAGAACGGATAGAATTTTATAATTATCTTGCTAAACTACATTATGTCAAATTGTATTCAGCAAACAGGCTATTCTACTGCACGCTGTGCCCTTGAAAATAAATGCCAGATTTATCTGAAACATCTGAGCAAATCTGAAAGCTGATATGGACCTAATCCAAATGCTACTGAAGCAAATGGAAAGATTCCCACTGACTCCTATGAGCTTTGGCTAAGAGCCAATGAAAGTAGCATTCAAGTTACCAAAGATGGAAGCTGCTGAAACCAAGTAAGAAATTTTTCTTGTCAATTCCTAAGCTTTGTGTGAGTGACATCAGCTGTCTGGATTCTTGCAACAGAAAGCATATTTTTGGGATGTCTGTCTACTGCTGTTCAGATTATTTATTGTACGTGCAGAGAAATGACCACCTATAATGCAGTTAGGTAGACTATAGCTATTATTTGCAGCTCAAGAGAAATCAGTGGAATCTCAAAATTGATCTTTGCTATAGCAAAAAATTAATAGAGATGTTCAAAGTAACAGAACTACACTTATTGATAAGTATTCGTAAATGAGTCCAGACTCTACAGAGTGCAATTTTTTAAAGCTAATGACACTAGACTATTTAGTCCTTTTTTCAGTACCATAAAGTATCTTTTTCTATAATGCTACTTATTCGATATGTTGAAAATTTCATTTTTTTCTGTCCTGTTTCCATGTCACTACATGTCTCCCGTGACAGTGGTAACTCCTGCAGATGCTCATCATTAATATGAGACTAACATGCAAATCTTGATGGAGATTCTAGATAGTTGGTGCCTGATCAGGTCTATTTTATGTCAGGTGGTAAGGTTTCCAATTTCACTGCTAGTTACACTTCTTACCTGTATCATTGGCTGAATTTGACTATGTTTTAGAGAACTTTTTTGAAAGTGCCAGCTATTTACTTAATATTAGGCTATATTTGAAGTAGAAGTTAATTCCTCGTTGCTTCTGAGGCAAAGACTTTTACTACATGTTCAGAATTGTGACTCCTAAAGAGTGCCTGTATAAAATAAACTGTTAATGAACTAATTATTTAACTGGGAGGGTAAGTTTTAATAAGCAGTGCAACACTATGGTAAACATAAACTCTGTTTAGGCTGCAGTGTAAATTTTGCTTGTCAATATGCTAAACAGAACGACAACCCTTATCTAACTTAAACTCAGACAAAATGCTAATCGAGTCTTATTCTATTTTTTTGTATTTTAAGTTTTTTGCAAAATCCTCATTCACAGATTGCTATGATGATAAGACACAGTACAAAAACTTATTTCAGAACAGGCTGCATGTAAAGCATTCTTGTACTCTGCCTAGGGAAAGATGGAAAAAGGTTTCTTCGATGACAGTCAAGAAGGTGCTGGAAGAAATAACTAACAAAATTACTTGATAGCTCTTTAGAATTCTACTCTTTAAATTGTGCGTGTGTGTGGGTCATTATATTGGTCAAGATCATCTATTTGTCTTTTTCTGGAGATTTTTTTCTCACTATATGAAATGGAGGGCCCTTTTCATATATTTATCAGTTTGAGTAAACTGTAGATCTTCTTTCTACTATGCAGCTACTTTCAAATCCATGGATAACTCTTCTTTGGGAAAAGGGGTGTATGCCGTTACATTATGTTCCTTCTAGTTCAGTTGGAAAGGAAAATTATTTGCAAGTTCTGCCAACAGAGCAATCTCCAACCTCTTGGTGTGCTAAAAAAGCAAATCTGAATATGTATCCAAGTATTAGTAGCTTGCATGAAATATTGTCTAATAAATAAATCCTCATTCTTAAGGTATACCTATTGCTTTGAAATTAGAAATACTCACTATATACAGTGGGGCAACTGTTAAATAAAATGTTTTTTGTGTATTGAGATGTACTGACAAACCTGAAATCATCAACAAGCAGGGTACTTTCTGCATGTGGTTTGAGAAGTCAGTAATCAGGCCTGGTGCTAATCAAGAATGTTGATTCTGATGGCTCAGGGAGTAGGAAATCCCTGTGCTACCCACAGATGTTATAAACAAGAACAGCTAAACAATGATGAGAACAGAGGGAATCAGATGATTTTGGAAGCTAGACTCGTTGAAACAAAAAAAAATACCACACCAGAGCCAAATGATAAGTTCTATCTCCAAGAACAGGGAATTCAAGTCAGACTTGAAGATGGTGAGAAGCAGTAACTCTGAGAAGGATGTGAGTTCAATACCACTTGAACTCTCTTAAGGAAGAGCTGCCTGTACAAAAGGACAGTACGTACAGTAAAACAGGGGTCAGGTGGTACTGGACTCCTGCCTCCAAACTGATGAATGGTTCTGCTAAAAGATGATGCTGAAAAGGTCAAGAAGGTACAAAGAACCACAGAATAACAAAGCTTGAGAAAACGTCTGGAAGGTTAGAGACTTAGAGGAGCTTTATCTAGTCACATGAAAAAACCTCTCTAGTCATGTGAAAAAAACGTGAAAAGAATAGGTTATTTAGTACATTTGAGGAAAAAAAAAAATCCATTCTTCAGTGTCTCTGAAACAAGTGGATGTCCTCCTGAAAGATGGCTTTAGACATACAATTGTTTCTTTTTTGGAGGTATCTGTATCAAAATCTAATGGTTTATAATCCGCAGGAGGCGAAGCTAGGCTAGGTGTTTATAAGACACCTTTGCTCTTAATCACAGGTTAGTAAGGAAACAGAAATTACAAAATAACTTATTTCTTTACTCATCAGTAAATGAGAGAGAATATTAGAAAGCCAGACATGATGAGAGCACGTGGAAGTAAACTGGGCCAATCAAAATACTCAGAATTATTGTTTCAGGTTGGTCTCAGATCAGTTTGGCCTTGCTGCGGTTTGTACTGAGTTCCCGTTTTTGTGGTCAGACCCATGACAACCAGAGATCTTTTTTTTTTTTTTAAATTAAGGATTTGAAGTACAATATCTTTCAGGTGAAAATGGCAGTTCACTGAATTACTACATACTAGCCCTTTTTAATTTCTGCCTATTCCTGAAAATATGGCCTTTGAAAAATTTCTAAAAAACAAGTAAAGAATACCGAAACCAAGCCCACTACCGATTGTCTTTTATGGAATTATTGATGTACTCTTGAAATGCAGTAGGAGTCTCTGCGTGTGGATGTGTTAAGTATATCTGGTTGAGAGGATCAACCTGGATCATATATGTAAGATATAAACTAATGGGTTGAGAAGACTTAAAAAAAAAAAAAAAAAAAAAAAAAAAAAAATCTCCCTTTCGGTTGACTAACAAAGTTGGGTATGATTTGTGGGTGATGGCTGCGATATACAAGGACTGGAGAGTCAATAAAATATCCTTTTAGTTTCTGTGAAGATAAATGTATCTGCAAAAACATCTGTACTAGTTATACATCTGCATACATGCCCATAAGGGTCACTCTAATGATCACAGGGAATAATTAAGGTTAAACTTTGCAAATATTTATATATTTTGCAGCTAAGTCTAATTTTAGTGTGAAGAGTTGTTGCCTCTAGGGGAGGAGGAAGTAAGTAATTTCTTGCATTTTGTTTCTTCAAAATCCTTTTTCGAAGCTTTTCCGAAATGGAACCAGTTTAGTTATGTGCTTCATTTTAAATTCAGGTATTTTTGTCTAAACCACTTTTGAGAAATGTCAGATTAGGTGTTCTTATTTCTAAATTCCAAACTACTTTTCAAGCATTAATGACATGACATACAGTGTTGGACCTACCATGGATGATGCATCCCATAAACACCTTTTTGAATTTATTTCTTTATTTAAACACCTTCCTGATCTGAACCATTAAATTGTTGTTTCAGCCTACAGTAAACCCATCTTTTGCTGTAACTTTTTAGCTGTTATGTAACAGTTTAAACAGTGAAGTCCTATTTATTAGCCAAGTCTTATTTGTAATTTTATTTATTATAATTTTATGGAAATTATTTTTCCAAACCATTGACTTCTATTATACCTGAATCTAAGTAAATGTTGCAAGCACCCATTTCCTTTTCAAAGCATTTTTTGTTCTTAATATTCTGCAGAAACAATAGACAGCAGCATGTGCTACTACAGAAATGTACATTAAAAGTGCTAGTTTTAGTTAATGTTATGATCTGGTTCAGTAATCAGTAGCCTAACAAAGACATTCTACATCAGTGTTTACACAGGGATCATGACATGTTTAGAAATCAAACCTGGTTTTTAATTTTCATGTTCCCCTCAAGCTTATACTCTCCTGGGTTATTATTTGCCATTTTTAATTGCTTACTACATTCTGCTGGCCAGTTTCTCAATATCATCATCGTTTTAGATTTAATGAAGGCTTATTGGAAAATTCAAGTTATTGAAAGAATTCCAACCTTTTACCTGTGCACTTCTGAACCACTTGTCCTACTTGTATATCACTTGTATATTTATGATTAAAATCTGTGTTCTAGGTAGCCACTGGTGGCAGTTGCTTAGTTGTACAGCCATGCGAAATAAGATGCTGATAAAGCTGTATGTGCACTTGATTTTGCTACATACTTCTGTCACATTTCTGTGCTGACTGAGTGCATGGTTTAATATTCAAGGTACAAATTTGGCTATTCTCTATGTATCTTATGAAATGTATGCCTTGATCCAATGTAGTATTTTACAGATTGAGCTATATAGTCTCCTCCTACACAGCTTATTAGCTGTACTATGCAAGTAAAGAAGTACTTAACTAACAATCGAGGTGTACACATTATTAAATCTCCTTCCATTTGTGATACTAATGTTCTTTATAAACACATTCCCTCTTAAAATTCAGTTTTGATACTCAGTATTCTTTTAGAGCTCCAGTCTGGTTGGGAAGATTACTTAGAAACATGTAATGTAATATAAGACCATGTATTACTCCTATAGTAACTTTGAATAAGCCAGCTGAAACATTGCTAAACAGTTTGCCTCTTGTATTTAAAAAAAAAAAAAAGACTTCATTTTGAATGCTTATGTTCAGCTTAAAATATCTGTTTCTAATCTGTATTAAACTCCTCATTTCGTGGTCTCGAGATTTCGATATTGTTTCTCCTAATTAACTGCGGTCCAGCGTAACTTTTCTGTTAATAACTTGTTCCAAAGGTTCCTGTTCCATGATTTTGTTGGTCAGCTAAGATTCAAATGTAAAAAGTGAAACAACATTATTAAAAGAATTGTATGTATGTCCTAGAAAGTTGTCCCCTGACAAGTAAGGCATGTGAGACCACACTGAGAAATCTTGCAGCTTAATTGAACCTTTTGCCCAATTAATTGTTTCAGTATCTGAGTCGTCTGTGGATCAAAAATGAACAAGCTCTCCTTCATCTATTCTTGTTAACAATAGCATCTTTTATCTTTAATCAAAGCAAAGAAGTGTTTCATTTCCTTCTTTCATTTTTTCATACCCAAAAAGTGAAACACATTGCTGGATTAAGAGATGGATGTGCATTTGTTCATGTATTGTAGCAAAGCTGAGAACTCTCAGCAGTACCTGGAATTGACTACTGCTATAACCTAACCACTTGCAGTGCAAAAATATTGACAACCTTATTAGTTAAAAATAACTCATAAGAGATATCTAGGTTTAGATATCGTGAACATAGAGATATCAGTACGTCCTCCATAGCAAGATTATTTTTTACGTATTTACAGCACTGTGATCCTTGGGATGTTAGAAATACAGCAAATAGCATTGAATTGAGAACACATTAAGTTCATAAGAATGCTTCTGAGACCTACTTCTCGCAAGTGATCTTTCTCTTTTCTGTCTTATTTTGAGTGCATGGTAGAAGGATCTTGACATTAGTGTTATGGTCATTGTCAATGTATTCCTTCTCCCCTGGAAGTGCAACTTCAACAAATGACTATGGTGAAGTAAAGAAGCTAGTTCAAGAAGCCCTTGCTGTGGTTTAAAGCAAAGTCCTGCCATCTTCAGACTGACTCTTTTACTATGACTTAACACATTGTATAACAACTCACGTAGTGTCCGTGTGACAGAGAGAACATGGATATAGCAAGGTTCCTCTGCATCTCTACAGTTTTCTATGTATTTTGTCATTGCTAAGGCAAATCTAAGGTAAACTATCAGAGAAAAACAGTAAGATATTAAAGCAAAGGATATTCCTAATGCATTTAAACTGCTTATCATATGCAGAAATAATTTCTACAGCAAACTTAAAGCTATGTAAGCAAGCACGGGATTTAACAAGGCAGATGTTTTACTGACGTGCTAATTTGAAGCTGACATAGGCAGAAGACATGAGATATTGTTTGCCTCAAATTGAGTACAACATTTGTCATTCTTGTATTTGATTTATCGCCAGCAGATCTGCAATTACCACCCTCTAAAATACTTAAAACATTCTAGTCAATTCTATTGTCTAAAAATATGTCAACTTTTATGTTGAGTGTGAAGATTGAAGTTGTCACTTGAGCAACTGAAAAATCACTCTGCTAATTGCATATTTAAAGCAAAAGAAATTTGAATTTATTTAACTTGGATTTAAGGAAAAAATGTGATTCGACTCATGACAACTTATTGAGTTTGGTATTAATGCTTGTTTTGACTAAAAAGTAAATCTACAGACAAAAAATCCACAGGCCAAAGACCAGGCAGTTAAGATGGCAAGTAGTTCATCCAGGTTCTTTTCACTTCCTGGGTGTCCATAGAATCTTAGCAACCTTGTAAAAGGCTAAAAGTCATTCTCACTTCTGGTTCTCCGGAAAGTAAAAGCAACTGACAGTCCTATGCCAGGCCTGGATCCTGCACTTGTGATCCCTTTCAAGAGGTCTATTGATTTCCTCTGGCAAATAAGTAAGTTATCAGCTAGAGCTAATTGTAAAATTCTGAATTTTAGTCATTAAGTGAAGACATAGGTTATAGACATTATAGGTACACCAGAGGTTCAGAGGGGACAAGAATTGAGGGCAGCTTTAAAGCCTTTTGCTGTCAAGGAATGCTTTTCTGTTACTTGTGGAGGGTGTTGAATCAGATCCTGAAATGAGGATGAAATGGAAGCTTCAGTTTTATCTGTGCAGTTGTGTGTTTGGACATAATTAGATCTAAGCTGGGTTTGAACCTGGAACTAGAGATGGTTTGTGGAAGGACTTCTACTGCTTGAGGTAATGCAAAGAGGCCTGTAACCAAGTAGCTGTGAAACTGGCTTTCTGTGGATCCAGTTCACAGTAAACTAGAGATTAAATAGGCAGTGAAATAACTTGGCTAGTTCTTTGAAGAGCGAGTCATTGTTTCCATACATACCTTTAAGTGTTTGAACGAAGTTAGTTTTCTTGTAGCTGGTATGGTAGACAGGATGTTTCTAGTCTCATAGTAAGAAAGAAATCAAAATAATAACACTAGCGAAATTATCAAGGAACAAAATGCAACCTATTCTGAATTTGCCTTTGCCCATGTAATTGGATACTTTTGATGTTACTTTCATTTGAATTCCTTTCAGTATTACAGGACAGTAGGTATCAAAATATAAGCTGTAACAGTTCATACTGAGGTACTCCCTGAAGGGATTTATATTTAATCTAAACATTTTTCTTCACATGCACATTTTAAATATCAAAGGATTAAGCATGTCCGTTATAAAAGAGAAGCTTTATTCTATGTTTTGAGACTTTTATTTCCATTTTTTTTAGAAGGTATCAAATACATGTTTTGCAGGGGTATGGATGCTGATTGCATAATCCCTGCTCTTTTGAAAGAGCTAAGAGGGAAATTAACACAATTACGATGGATAGAAAAGTCAGACTGGATGGAATACCGACTGACTGGCACTTGCAACAAATTCTTGGCAAGCGCTTCTGTTCTAGTGCTACCAAGCTAAATATTAAAATGGGGGGGGATTAGAAAGCTTGGTGTCAGATGACAACCCTGATAGCACAAGCACCTCAGATATCAGATCCATATTAGAAGTAGGATAGTCAATGTGCTACAGTGTTGTCAGCTTACCTGTGATACAGGGAAGGTAGAGTACGATATGCTGGTGGGGTAGCAATGTTATGTGTGAAGAATACAAGAAAGGGTAATAGTATTAAAAAAAAAAAGAGAACTGTCAGAGTATCCTTGTGGAAGAATTCTCATGCTCTTACAAAATTAAGGTATTGGGAAGACTGCACTGCAAATCCATCAGTTAGGAGATTGACAGTGGTGCAGAAATGTTAAGTGTATTAGAGAAGCTGCAAATAGAGGGCAAGGAGTAATAATGGAATATCTCAACTACCCACACGTAGACTGAATCAGTGACTTATGTAGATGCAAATTTTGGGTGCAATTAGTGGCTGATTCCTATATTATTATTAGTCCAGGTTAATTATTTACCACAACTCAACAGAAAACAAAAATCTTAAGAGAAATATTCCCCAAATATAGTAAAGGCCAGTACTGAGACAGAGGAAGCACATGTAGTGATAAAGCTGTAGAAGAGAATCTAAATAAACTCTGTACATTGGTTTTTACTTCTGAAGATTTTGATTATCAAGCACATCACTATAGTCTTTGCAACCTATATGCTAGTGAAGTTAAGTTGAGTCAAAGTGTATATATGGAAAAAGTAAGATCAAATATTGAAGGTCAATGCTAATGAATTACTAGAACATGATAGCATTCCCCTGAGGAATACAAGTATGAAATTGCAGAATTGATGGCCAAGGTGTGTAACCTACCATGACAAATAGTCATTGAACCAGAGGATAGATGGAGAGCCAAAGTAATTCTCATCTGCAGAAAAGGACATGAGAAGTTATCCTGGGAACCACCAACTTATGAGCTTCATCCTGGGTAGATGTTCAAATTTATAAATCACTGAGGACATGGATAAAAGTGGTCAATCAGGAAAAAAGCATTCCTTCTGTAAAGGAAAATCGCTCCTCATGAACATGCTGTATTTCTATGAGGATGTCAAAAAGGTGGATAAAGAAGATCTAGTGGACTTCATTTAGTTGGTTTTTCTATAAGCCTTTGATAAGTTTCCATTTCAAGAAGACAATGAACAGTAAGGTCCACAAATGATGTTAAGCCCTTTCATGATACCATCCTAATGGTATGGGGTTCCAGAAGGAACTTGCTAAACTTAGTGGGCAAGACGAAAGATCGGTCAGATAGGTGATATATTTAGGGGAAAAAAAACTACACTATGCCTACAGCTGAGCTTGGAATTGGCAGTTATAATTCAGTACATAGATCTTGAAGACATGACTGACAGTTCTGTGAAATCAATGCTTAGTGTGCAGCAACAGCAAAAAAAAAAAAGCTAACAATGTTTGGGGATATCTGGATTAAATTAGCGTTTGTAGATGAAGTTTAAGGTTCATGTTTACTTGTGTTTTCTCTGAATATAAAATTCACTGAATTTTTTCATCCTGTGAAGTAGATAAAATTCAGTTTCACACAACTGAACAGCTTTCTTTTCAAATGGAATTTGGTGCCAGAAGAGATCCTTCTAATAAGACCTTAACTTATAAAATTAATTTTAGCACTTTTGTTCTTAGCTAAGAATTCTGAAGATGAAATGCTACAGCAAGGCCAACTGAACTGTCCTTGCCTTACCACAAGCGAGGACAGTTAATTTACCGTGACTAATTGGAAAACATACAGCATATTTATATGCAAAATGAAAGTGCAAGCTGTGGTTACGTCAAGCAGTGGACCAAGTAAGAGATTGATGTTCAAGGTAGTGTGCTCTACGTCTAGAATATTTTGTAAACTTTATTCCCTTAAAAAAAAAAAGGGAAGCTGTTGAACTGTGGATGAGATGCCCAGAATTATCAGCATACAAAGTGAAACGATGAACCGAGAAAGGGAAAGAGATGGCCATAGATAAATCCATAAATCCTAAAATCTTATCTAATTATATGTCCATGCATCTCAGTACTAATAAATAGAAATATCCCCATATATCCAGATAGCCTAGTGAAAGTCATTCTCTGTACTAAAGGGTGAATTGATATTGTGTCCCTTCACAGATATTCAGTACAGCATCTGTAAGTGATGGTAGAATCAGGAGATCTAACAGATTCTACCTGAGAGTTAGAGACCTGGTTTCAGTGTCTAAGCAATGTTCTTTTCTCTGGATTTGGGAACCCACCTGATCCTATTGCAAAAGTTGTACTTTTTTGAGTGGATTAGTTCTCCTGAAGTAAAACATGAGCTATCCTAGAGAAGGAGGAATAGTTCAGGTTAAGGAACCTGAATAATACTCAGCAGAGTGCATAGGACTCCTCTGTCTTGAGTCGCTTGTACTGTTGCAGTAATGGGACCTAGTGGGTAAGACCCTTTTAAAGCAGGAGAAAAGGAAGTTCTTCTGCAGTTTCCACCAGGAACAGCGGAATTACTTAGCAGTCCAAAGACTGTACTTGTAACAAAGAAGGGGTAGGGATGTGAAATCCTATTTAATCTTCAAACTAGTTCTGCAAAATTTCCCTTGCAAATGTTTCTGCTGGAGTAGTTTGTACCATCTGATGCACCTGCTGCCTCTGAGCTATTTTCTCCAGTAACAGGTGGTGGTATGTTTTAAAGGTTATGCCTTTCGATGAGGCTTCTGCACATGTAGAGCCTGTCCTCCCTGACAAACAAAGTATCTCACTCTTGTTTGCTCCCAACTGAGGGTAGTCACCTGCTGTGCTTGTAACTTGCAACAGCATCTGCTCTCTTCTGCACAGATGCTTATCTCATTCAGTTGGATGCCTAATGATGAAATGGATTCTTGGTGTGTATGTTCCCCCATGGAAACTTTCTTGTTCTCCTATGATATACTGTCTCCACCAGAAGCCATCTGTGTTTTGGATCAAAAGAGGAAAATACCACTCTATTTTTCTTTTCAGGCACTTGTCAATGTTACTGGCAGCTCTAGAAACTTCCTTCTGTCTCTTATTCTGTCCGCATTTGAGTGACAGTTTTGTCCCAGCTTTCCCAGCTGTTCTCCACTGAGCTAATAACATCTTGTTCAGATAGAGTAGAAAATACCTTAGATCCTCATCCATTGATATTACTGCATGTTTTTTTGTAGCTGTATCTTTAGTATAGATAATAGCAACAGACTAGTATAGCTGCATTGTACCGTAACAGCATGAATTTTATTTCAATGCCATATCCTTGTTCCCACCATGTGTCCAAACTATCTCCGTACATGTTAGAATTTCACTTCTGCCATCGGTAGCCAGTGCATGTTACTCATTCCGATACCATGAATTGGAGAAGGACTCAAAAAGAATGGCAATACATATTAAATATAGATGACAAAAACAATATTCTTCTGACTTCTCTGATTCAGAGCCTCTCTGCTGAGTATGGAAATAGAAGTTCCACCTCATCATGAATGTAATTCAATACATATTTATGATCATCGTTGCATTCTGTTTGTACATTTTGCATTTTGTTTGCATGGAGCTATAGTAAGCTTTGTTATAAAGGGCTCAGGTCTCTCTACCAAACATACAGGAAATTCTAAAAATACTTTTCTTATATGTATCATTTAATATTTACATAATCATTAAATTCAGGTAACATATATTACATTATTTGTTGGCTCTTAAAAAGCCCGCGAAATGGGAAATTGTTAGGACTAAATTGTCTTTTTTTAAATAAATATTTCACACTTAAAGTCTAAAGCATAAGAGTTCATATTTTTATATAGCTAGATATAGACATGTACTGGGTTTAATGAAGGCCAGCAAAAAATGATTTTTCAAAGGCCTGTTGGACATAATCCAAGGAAAGTTTTTCAAAACTAACTGGGTTTTAATATGCAGCCTTTTCTTCCTGCAGTCAGAAAATGGCCTCTATCCATTAATCCATTTGCTCTTCTGTTAGCAAGTTAGAATTGGTTCAGCTCATACAAGATTATTTCTGCTTCGATTCTAATACTTGAGCTAAATTTACGCCTACGAAAACTTGTAATTTTCCTTGTTTTGATCAATGTGTGCATTCTGAACCAATCCTTTCTAAAGCACCCTTTACTGAATAGCCTGTGAGCTGGAAATTATTTCACTTTGAAAAACATCTAGTATATTATTAAAACCACTTCCTTTGTCATATCCCTACTCTGTTACTCACTGTTCTCTCCACAGAGGCTAATTAAATGTTATGCTGCTAATCAGTGTTGATAGATACAAAGTGCTGTAATGTCTTCTAGCTTTATGGATTATGCTAATGGCCATCTGCCTATTATTGATAATTTGTTCTTCACTTACTGGAGGGGGAGGAAGAAGCTGTTTGGTTAACTATAAAGGGGAGCTATTTGGTTTATGATGCATTCAGCTGTATCACCAGTTGTCTTTAGCTATTAAAGTTACTGTAACTGCAAAGAATACAATTTCATCAAGGTCTGAATTTTGCTTGGTAGTTGCATATGAAATTTATAGGTTCAGATGTCTAGAATACGTCATGAGTGATAGGAGCTTGATGACAATGAGCGTATTAAATACTCAATATGTTAAACCAAATGTAGGTAGATACATGATTAAATTTCATATTGAAGTTATCTAAAACACTATGAAGAGTAAAAGGCCATGAAATAAACCTAAATTCTGTAATACAGGAATCCTTAACCAAATGTGTATGTATAGGGACTCCCTCAAATAACTGCACATCACAACGTATTCCACTGTTAGCAGGAAAATGTCGATTAAAATAAATTGGATGCTCTGCTCAGAGAGGTAAAGTGTACACCTGTTTTCATGTGCTGTGATAGCATCAGATTGTTTCCAGTATGAAATGTATCCAGTAACGGTCCTTTAGCAGCTTATTAAATTTTAGTAAAACTTTCTTGGATTTTACTGAAGACTCCAGTTTAACTTAGCAAGTTTGCCTGTCTTGCTGCTCATCCAGAGCAGACAGCTCTGAGACAGTGAGAGCAGATGAATGCCAGATGTTGTCAGCTCTGGAGTTAGCTGAAAACTGCCAACAATTATTTCAAAAAGTGAATTTGGAATTCAGTTTTCTGTAACCCTAATTCTTGCTTCCTGATGAGGTACTGTCACCTGAGGAAAAGGTGAAACTAGAAATTCTGATATAGCTAAGAATTTTGATTAAAGGGATGTAGAGTGTTTTCATTAAAGGTCTCTCTAGCACTGTTTGGGAATCACGTGAACCTTTGAAAATAAAGGAAAAGTTCTAAGCAGTAATCACGTTAAATGTCTTACTCATTTGCCTTTTCTTCTTTGAGGAACAATGCAAGTGTGAAGCTCTTGTGCAGATGAATCTTGATCTTCTTCCAAGACCTTAAAATTATACTAATCTGGGAATACTCCATACTGAGAGAAGTCTTACTTCCATAAAAGTTGAAAACTCACTGAAAGAGACCTAGGATTGTTCCATGAAAATGTAGTCTGACTCACAGAATAGCATTTTTGGCAAAAACACATTCAGTGGTGACTGTTGTACATTCTTTAGATACTGTTTCTTATTAGACTACTGTACAGGATTGTATATGAATAGTAGATTATGTTCATTTTGAACATAAACATAAAATATTATGTTCATTAATGAACATAATTTTCCTTTGAGGTTACCAAAACTTCACAAAAGCATAGAGTTTGTATCATAATGACTGTCAAACAAAGGCAATGTTGAAAGTTCTCTCAGGCAATCTGGACAAACTGTTTGAATTCTGTAAATGCTTTGAAGTGCCATTGAAATGCTCTATCCATAAACTGGAATACTGAGCAGTGCGGTTTTCTCTGAATAAAATTCTTGCTATATGCACCAGCAAAATCTGAACAGCTGGAGTTGTTATAAATGAAATTATTCCCATATATATATACAATCTCTTTAAAATTGGCTATTTTTTCTTTCATGCAACAGCAATGCAGATTTCCTAGATGCTTCTTACAAGCTTATACTTTCCTTATTGAACTGACCATAATACTTTGAGGATGCTTTATGTGGCTTCTCAGAGCCCTGATGACACTGATAGGCTGCCGTGGTGCTGATGAGTTACAGCTGGGGTCTAATGGGCCTCCAGCCCTCCCCACCCTCACTAATGGGTCTAGGGTCCTTAGATAGGGTCCTTGTATAAGGTCAGCCTTGGGCTTTTGTTTTCTATCCCTTGACTCCCTGTCCTTAAGGGAGCAGCTGGGCTTTACTGATCCCTGACAGTTTGTTGCAGAAAAGGCTGGGAGGAAAAGTTGTCCTCTAACAAGTTATTTCCCCTTCCTGCTACATTCATGTTCTCACTTCAGCCAGTTGTAGGGTAGACCTAAGAAGCTGGTGCTTCACCCTATACTTGTCTTCTATTCCAGTTTTTCTGTCTTGGAGGTATCTAAGGTTCCCTGGGTGTTTGAGGGTGGAATATTGTCTTTTTCAGGTATACCTCATATTTGTCTACCTGGGATAAAGACAAAAGAAAAATACAGTGATCAGGGATCCCCATGACTGATAACAGGTTTACACTTAATGGCGATCCCATTTGTTTCCCTCAGGCTCCTTGTTGAATCCAGCACACCGATAGTTCTTCAGTGGGGAGAGAGGGCAGGGGAATTGTTGAGGCTAGTATTGCTGTACATAGCTGCATGCTTAAAGATTGCCCTGAAAACATTATCCGCTTCTGGAGGTGGAACAGAATTAAGAAGTATTATATTGTCGTTGCTGAATAATACAAATTGCTTTTGGGAAGAACTGAGGTGTGAGATCTCTTTCTTTCAGGTATTTGTTTGAAGCAGTCCTTCTGCTCGTGGGATTTTTTTAAAGTTGCTATTTGTTATAGATGCCCTGCTCTGGGTGGTGTGAAGTATTGGTAGCATTGCAAAAGAGTCACTCTGACTCAATGATGCTGTCAATTTTTTTTCTGGCTTGCAAGCATGTGTTTAAAAAATAAAACCTTCCAAAAGTCTAAAGGCAGAGTCATGCACGTTGTTTTTATGCTTGGTCACAAAATTGCAAATAATTTCAGACAAAATCTTGCAGCCAGGGTAGGTGGGAGGTTTTTGTTTTTAATACCAGAAGCTTGTAATTCATTTTGTTAGTATTTATGAGTAAACAGGTTTTTTTTGATATTTTTGAGGTTTGAACTGGGGTGAAAGGATGTCAGTTTTTGCGGTAGGGAGGAAAGCAGTCTTTAAGAAAAATTGCTTCATTTTATGTTAGGAAGGCTTTCAAATGTGTGTCTCAGCTATAACTACTTACAGTGATAGGTAATTGCATGTAGAAATGATGTCTACTTCCTGTGTATAACCTTTTTATTGTTTCAATGAACAAATTAAAGTCTTGAAGTGCTCCAAAAACACTTCTGTCTTTTGTCATGAAAGTGTGCTTTTTTTCTTTTTCTTCCCAAACTGAATCAAGTGTAAGCTAAGAGGGAAGGTGCATTTCTTAGGTCTATATTCTGCTGTGTAGAAAGCTTATGTTATACAGTTCACTTGGGAATTGCAGATAGTAGTGCCCTTTTTTAAAACTTGTGTCCCAATTGGTAGGAATACTTCGCTTTGAGAATGTATCCATTTCTCCACCCCTTAGCACCCTGTGCAATCTACCTTTCTTCACAACTACCCGTTCCTGGAAATCCCTTGTCCAAGGGAGTTAGGAGGATTGTACTGCCCACTTTCTTACCTGTGTGATATCTCTGCTCAGCTAGCCAGGAATCTATTGTGTGAAAAACAAATTTCACATGGTAATTCACTTCTAATTTCATAAGTCTCAATGAACAACCTTTAACATCTCATTTTCTTTTCTAAGCTTAGAAAATAAACCCTCATAGGGTGAGACACACTGCTTTACTCCTCTATTTTAAGTTAAGGATGGGAGTATAACATCTTAAAGAACAAACTGTGATGCTGAATGTGGAGTTTGAAGGGTACCTCAATATCAGACGTATCTGAATCCAGGAGAATTATGTTCATGTGTCCAGCTCTTTATACCCATTAGCAGAGGGACTAACATGTCTGGGGTGCATATTCCTGAGGAAAATGTACTGGCACATTACCTGGTAACTCCTATCATAAGGAGAGACATCTAGTCACCCAACACATCTAAAAGAATAGTTGATAAATAAAGCTGCCTACAGAGAAGGAGGACATAGCTGTTAACTGGACTTTCACAGCAATCTCTTTAAGGAACTTGCTAGGTAGAAAACTCTCCTTTTGCTTCTGCTTGTGCTTAGATTGCAAACCTGGTTTACAAACCATATGTTCTTCACCCCACGGACATTAAACACCTTTTTTGTTTTTGGATGAGTGTGCTGGATAAAACCAAAGAAGTAAGCTCTACGTTTGTGAAAAGGAGCGTATAATCAGAAGTGAGAGGCTTGCCAATAAGGGTAGGCATCACTTCTATGAATCGCTTACTTGAAGAAAAGCGAAACACCTGCAGCAGATGAGAATACGAGTGATCAGAGCATCCAGGTTCTTGTGTATTGCTCAATATCAGCCTATGACCCTTTGTTTATTAAAAGCATCAGTCAACTGAAAATAAGCCAAACTGCAAAATGTGCTTGTGAAAGTATTGCACAGATTATTGGGCGGCTGCAGAAATTGTGTGTTTTCATGGGAGAAGTAAAAGACACATTATACCCAGATGAATATTTTCAATGGCTCATGACTGAAGTGAGCTGCATCTGTCTTCTATGCCAGTTTGAAGAGTTTAAAAGAAAGACTGGAAATTTTTCAGTCCCTTGTGCAAATGAGCATCCTAGGGGATTGGTTAGAGTAGTCAAGAGAAAGTCAATGCCTGAACTTGAATTCACAGAATGGATGTGAAAACATTGTAGAAGGTAAACAGATCTCGATATGCAGCATCTTTTGTCCAGAGATAATCCATGTCTTTAGATACTGGTGATGAGCAATAAATGTTGAGTAATTGACCTGAGAGCAGTTTGTGATGGGAGTGATTTTTTGAAATGGTTCCTTGAAAGGCCATCACAACTTGTCAAAGAACAAGTTATGCTTTAGTTGACCACCTAGCACTACAGTTTAAAAGTAATTGAACAGAATGAAGCAAATGGTGTAGGTTTTTTTTTAAGCTATGTGTTGGGATATTAGTCTATGAGTTGTGTTTAGTGCAGAAACCAAGTTGGCGGATCTTCAATGAGACAGTGGTTAATATGACAGAGGTATGGCATCAGTGCAGCTTTGCTATGGCTTAAACAGTCATGGATTGGTTAAGCCTAATGAGAAAAAAATGCATCCACACTGTTCTTATGGGGCATGCTGCTGTCATGCCCTAATGCCATGGCAGCCAGCACTGTCCCTGTGAGAAACTGAATAGTTCTTTGGAACCATACCCCTGTGATTCACAGCTGTATATTTCTCATCCTGTAGTTTTTACTCACATCATCTGTAGAATTTGTCTGCCCTCTCAGGGGATAACAGCAGGAAGCGTGCTTGTTCAGGAAATCCAAGAGGTGAATGCAATTCCCCATGGCAGGCTGTGTTAGTGTGGGAGTCTGCCTTCTCACCACTGCTTAGAATGGAGCTTAATTCATCATAAGCCAGACTGTCAGGCTACCGTGGATTTAAAAGTTCTCTTTTGGTACTGCAAAATATAACCTTGATGCTGATCAGTGGTGGTCAGTGTAGGACCTTGTGACTGACCAGCAGGTGCTGAGCAACAGTCTTGTGAGCATAGCATTGAACTTTGCTAGCAGTTTCTTGCATTTTATTGGTTCTCCTGAAGAGCAGAAAATCTGCAGAAACCACAAGCAATTTAGCGTTGAAGGTGCTGAACGTGAAGACAAATAATTTTTGGTCAGAGCATGTGTGTCAATGTAGTTCACAACTAGATTACAGGACCACCAAAAAAAACAAAATTATAAAAATTTCAGGCTACCAGTAAGGAATAAGCTTCTTCAAGGAGCAGTCTTTACTTGACTATTCCTTCCTTTTTACCAAGGGTTGAGGAAACTGTAAAATCTGACCATGTTAGACTGGAAAGTAACATGAATCTAAGTGAAGCTTTCTGTGAAGGCAAGGCTGAGTTGCCATACCTTTTCAGCAATGAAACCTATTGATCCTAGTAGGATACAATGGTTTCCTACTGTCAGCACAACAGTTCACAAATTCCTGGATTCTTCTGAAATAGAATATATGAGTAAATCACACGGTGCAAATTTACACTACAAAGACAGTACTTGAGCAGGAAATACAGCTCATTTGGTGATCAAGGGAGACAAACCGCTGTGTTAAATAGTGGCTACCAGGAAGGAAATAAATGATCTAAATATGGTACAATGGTAGACATGTAAATCTCCCAATGGTATAAAGAATTCCTGGTGGACAGTTAGATTCTTGCCACTTCTTTCCATGTAGTTTTCTTCACTTCAGCAAGAGCTTCAAATATTACATGACCTTTTTCCTTTATCGCAGTTACCTCAAGCACTCTTCTATGTGCTTAACTCTGATTTTGATGGGACTTTGACATGGCATGAAGTTAAGTGCATGTGCCTTAATGAAAGACCTGACCATCTTCCTCATCTGTAATCAAGCTGCTAATCCAACAAAGGCTGTTGTTATGCCTGCAGTGCAAGCAAAACAGGTGGCAAGACTGCAGAGAGCAGCGCTGGGGGTGAGTTGTTCAAGTGTTAGCCAGCATGTGGAAAGCCAGTCAAAGCAGATGGGAGAAGCATGTAGGAGCAAAAATCCCTTCAAAGCAGAGCTGGAGTCTGAGAGATGTTCAGTGCCTTTTTTTTGCCTCACATTAATAGAAGTGGAGATAGAGGTTGAGGAAGAGCAAAGCCAGGTGCGTAGCTCCCTGAAATTTAGGAGTTAGGAACAAACAGAATACTTTTGTTCTAAGATGGTGAGTGACCAAGCTATACTGATGAAACTGGTCACAAAGTATCTCGTATCTTAGCTATTGTGTTAAGACGAATGGAGTCATTTGAAGCTGACTAGTGAATTCAAAATTTGGATAAAGGTGATGTGATGACTTCAGTTTTCAGTTAGAAGTAGCTTTGACTTGGGCTTGCTTAGCAAAATATCTCACAGCTCCTCTTGGGAACTTTTTTTTTCTTTTCTTTTTTTTGTAGAAGAGCATATCCTAGTCAGTACTAATCTATTAACAATATGGAAAAATTTTAGTTAAAATTTCTTTGCTTCTGTTCCCGAGGGAGGTTTTGCTGAGCTGTTGCAGGTGAAGGTTCCCACAGAAAATTCTGTCCCTTTCAGTTCTGCATGGGCTTTTTAAAGAGAAGTTCTGTTAAAAGCTTTGGACACAAACTGAAAATAGAATGATGTCCTCACTGTCTTCATTTCTAAATATACAGAGAGGAGAGACTTATGCAATAAGTCTCTGAGCCACAATGATGTCCCCTTTTAAAAACCCTAAATAGTGTTTTCTACAAAGTAACTACATAAATCGTTGTGCAGAAAAGTGAAGAATAACCTATTCAGACTAAAACTGCAGGGGGCATGTTAGGCAGAGTGAATATAATTAGCGAAAATGGGATTTGGCTAGGATATTAGAGTTAATTAAAAAATATTACAGGATCCTAAATGACCAAAAGTAGTCAGGATCCTGGCATGTGTCACACCTGAATGATGGCAGGTCAGTTAGAGCACTGATCTCTTGCTCTGTGGTGGGACACTGGTTCAGAACTGACTCAGAGGAGGGAGGATACTGTCTTGCCTGATTTATGTTGGAACTGGTGAGCTGGTGTGTGTGTGTGTGTGTGTCATAAGAAGTGTTTTTTTTTTGAGCGTTGTGAGAATGATGGCATTTCTGTATGCTTGTCCTACAGTACTACAGAAAGTATGCAGCCTAAAATGTAGCAGTGTTTTTTCCAGTCAATGAAATGAAAAAATGAAGTTCAGAAGAACACTGTAGTTTATTTTTAGACCTTGGGAAAAAAAGTACTTAAACTTGGGGATTAACTTTGTCAATAAAATAAAAATCTGAAGCTTATTTCCTTGCAAAGTGGTGTGAAATTTTGGAAGAAATTATTCTAAGATACTGAGTAAAACAGTAATATTCAAACTTGAGCATCTTACAGTTATATGCTGTAAAGTTATCTTCTCATAGAACTAAAGCTTGCCTATTAGGAAACTGCTGATCTATTTCTTTCAATTTATTTCTAGTTCTGGAAATATTTGATGAGAGACCTACTGATGAACAAAGGAAAAATAATGTCCAGGTCTCTGGTACATCACTTTTGCTGACCATAAAGTTAGAGAAAATATCCATGCTTCCATCTACCCTATTTTTAAACTAACATCTTGCAGCTAGAGCTAGCTTCAGAAACAGATTTTTTTTTCTGATTTTCCTTCTCTTTCCTGAGAATGCAGGGGTCTACAATTTGGGAATTGATACAAAAGATACATAGCTATACTATTTCTCTTTATTCTTTCAAAATTTCAGTCTAGATGAATGGAGTGAAGAACTATCCAACTATAATAAATACACTTGTTCTGCAAGCGAAGTATTTTATAATCACTTTATCAATTTATATAATCTGGGCCTTATGTTATTGAAGATCTCTTTATGTTCTTTCTGCATACGGTTGGTGCATGACTCTGTTGTAGTGTAGGGTTTGGGGCCAAAGACAAATGCCTTATTCCTTTTTTCTGAGTGTGGATCATAGTTTTTCTGTTTTGTTCAGCGCGTTAGCTCAAAGGAATCTACTTTCCAGCTTCTGATCATCATCAGAGTTTGTCAAACTAACAGAGCATCTTTCATGTTCTATATACTTTCCACAATGCTTTAGTGGGTATGGTTAAAACGTGTCTTTTTAGTGAGATCTTTCATGTTCAAGACAAGGAAAAGAATTCTTGTCTTTAATCTCCTTCCCATAGATAATGGGCCACACATTCAGCAAAATAACGTATATTTTGTTTCTGTGCAATGTCTATCAAATATGTGGTTGTGGTAATGCTTTTGTTCTGTAAAAATGCGCAACAGAGTTGATTAATTGAAAGTTAACAGTAATGACAACTTAAATCTTACCTCTAATTCATCCTTACTATTTTCTGTTAGCCTCAGAACCTGTCCCTGGCAGGTAGTTACTTGTGGTTTTAAGTTGTTCCCCCTCTAAATAATGATAATGATTTCCAAAATAACACTTCATCTTAACTTCTGTTGGAAGTTTTCTCCCTCCCTTCCTTTCTTTCTTCCTTCCTTTTGTAATGAGCTTCTTGTAAATCTGCAGAAGAGCTTTTCTCCTCCTACACCAATTCCTGCCACTACATTAGCCCAATTGAATCTGTTCCATGGACAATTTGTATTAAACTTATGGAATTGCTTTCAGTAGTTTATTTGCTTATAGTGAAAAGCTGCTGTCAGTCCTTCTTTCCCCTTTGGAGGAGCATGATTTCATTTGGTTTACAAATTGAGAGATGCTTGGCTCCATTTTTTTCTCAAAACCATTGGTTTTGTCTTGAATTTTTGTTCAGTTTAAAAAGAGAGGACTTTTATCCTCTCAACTATGTATTCCCCTTAAGAATAGACATTTAGTACTGAGAACTTGAACCCAAGTCCACTTGGACATTAGCAATGAATGAATCGTATTTTTTTTTCCTGGAAATATATTAACTGTACAGCAAATATGAAGCAAATGATCACTGTCAGAACTATTCATCAGATAGTAATGAACTACAAAAAGGTCATGGAAGTTGCTCTGCTCAAGGAGTGCTGTCTCCTGTTATAAATCAATGATGGTTATAATCACGTGTCAGATGGCTGCATTTGGCCTTAAAAGGTTAGAAAAAACAGTCTTCATAACACCGTCTCTTCTGTATTTTCTGTGTTGGGAAACAGAAGACTGAGAAGTGGGACTGGCACACTGAGTCTGTTATTGGTTTGGTTAGAACAGCTGAGCAGCTTAGAGCTATATGGAAGAAATAAAAACTTAGGGGACTGAGTGTCCTGAAGACTCAGGATACAGGGCAATTTGTTATATAGTTGCTGGGGATAAGAAAAGGAAAAAGTGAACTCAGAGTGTAGCTCAGGACAGATTTAAAAAAAAAAAAAGACTGTATAAGCTGTGCATATAGGAGACCAAGATTGAACATTATTAAAGGGGAACATTGTTACAGGACTTGAAAATTCTCCTTGAACCATCTGCACCACCTGCAAAGTGGTGTTCTACCTGGTCATCTCCAAGCTAGGTCAGGAATAATGCATACTTAGAGGAAAGCCATGTCAAAAGAAAGCAATGCATTACGCTCTCCATCTATACCTACCTTACATTACATTCTCAATCTATACCTATCTGTTCACCTCAGTGTAACAACCATCTGTGAGACAGAAAATCCCGTATGGCTATTATTAAAGTTGTTTTCTGTAGCTCTATTTGGGTGCCTAAAAGAATCTGTGCCTAACAAAATCAAACCAACATTTCAAACCACCACCACTACCGCCAACAAAACACACCAAACCTCAGCATACTTCCTATGCTCATCAGAGGATACCAGAACCAGATCTTGAATTACCTGTGACATTTTTTTCAGAGTTTTGAAAACATTACGGGACTGAGGAATTTTTCTAGTGTACGTGAGGCGAAGAGGCTTCACACTGAACTTTTATAAGTCTATATATAAAGGAAGCTATTTCCCAAGGTTTAAGTATTGCTGTTTGCAAACATCTAGGGACAGAAATATGAGATTTTGAGATGACACCTATTGTTTGATTTTGATAAATTCCTTGTAAGTGCTCTGAAGTAGAGAGAAATGTAGTAGTAAAGGGTTGTTGACAGAAAATACAAGCAGCAGTGAGAGGATGGATGAATTGAAATTGGAAAGCAGGCTACATAAGTATAAGGCAATACAAAGGAATTAAGAGCATATGGTGAAATGGATAAATGACTGATAGGAGAAGCAAAGGGAAAAAAGGATTGAAGGTCAACACTGGAAGAAGACATGGTATTGTGGAAGGCACAATAAAGGAAGAGCTTTGTACAAGGGAGGGAATGAGTACGCAGAAGGCTTATGAAAAGCCCAAACAAAGAGAGGAGTGGTATAGTTTTCGATGAGGAAACTTTCTGGCATCTCAGGGACACCTAATCTCAAAGGCAGCCTGTGTACTGCTGAGTCTGTTTGGAGCGCTGAGTATCAGAACAGCCTGTAAAAACTGCCTAAGTCAGAAAATTTGATGGGAAGTCTAAGGCAGCATGGGGTAGTTGAGTAAAGGTCTCAACAGAACTCAACTGAGAGATCATTACGGCAGCCAGTGAAGCTTAGAGATGTCTGCAGAACTGCTTTCAGGAGTCCCTCTGGGACTGCAGGCTGCCTGGCAATGTCCCCAGGGCATCAGGCCTGTAGGGAGGAGCCTTCCTAAGTGAAAAAAGGCAACAGTCCCCAGAGGATATATGTTGTCTTCCTTAGTTGATCCAAGGACTTGGAGCTGTTCTGAGGTGATTGGCTACAGAGATGAGTACTCTGCCTTAGCAAAAGATATGGTATTCCTTATACTGAAGTCATGAAAGGCAAGTTTTAAAAATTCAGGGGCATGGCACAAATAGAAGCACATATCCAGGCTGCTTGGCTCTGTGATCTATTTCAAACATACTTGACAGAGAAGCACAGTATGAATGCTTCCAAGTTTTTCCCCTAATAATTTTTGATGTTGTCACCATATTTCTATAGCTGAGGTTGGCAGCTCATATGTTTCCATTAAAATACTACAGGTTTGTGAAAGTGTCAGAAAAAGTCAGAAAAAAAATGGGTATAATTCAGTTTAAAAAGGCAATCTATCAAGAGACTCACATCTATTGTAAATGGGTCTTCATTAGTTCCAGTGCTCAGGCAACTGTTTGTTCCCTGAAGCAATCTACTAAATTTTAAAATACAAAGCATGTTCTATTAAAAATGGTAGAAAACAAGATCACACAGAACTGCAATTGGTTAACTTTCTGAAAAGCCCTTTTCTTTTTACCTGGTAAATCCAATACAGCTGAACAAAGAAGTGCTGTGTGGATGAACTTGAGGTTACCCTGGTTATCCCATGCTGGGTTAAGAAACCAAGATATTGCCATTAGGATGAGGCTGTTTGGACACTTCCAACAAACTCAGCTATTCGTGAACCTGTAAGGAAACTCCTATTTTTCAAGCATTCCACTCCTCTCTGAGGAGAGGCTGAAGACATTTGGGTTGTCCGGTTTGGAGAAAAGGAGGCTAAGAGGGAATCTCATCGCTCTCGGCAACTTCCTGAGGAGGGGCAGTGGGGAGGGAGGTGACCGTCACTTCTCCCTGGTCACCAATGACAGGACATGCAGGAATGGCACAAAGCTGTGCCAGGGGAAGTTCAGATGGAATATTAGGAAAAATATCTTTAGTATAAGGGTGGTCAAACACTGGAACAGGCTTCCTAGTGAGGTGGTTGATCCCTATGCCTGTCAGTGTTCGAGAGGCGTTTGGATAATGCCCTTAATAACATGCTTTAACTTTTGGTTAGCCCTGAAGCGTTCAGGCAGTTGGATGATCTTTGTAGGTCCCTTCCAACTGAACTATTCAGTTCTAAATGTCATTAACTTTTAGACGTTATATACAAGTGCTTTTTAGTAGAAAGAATTTAGAAGAAACACTTTGGGCAGCGACAAATCAGTTAAATGTTTTGAAAATGAGCAATACTGTTTGCCTTTCGTGGTATATTTGTACAGCACCTAAAACTGAGAGGCTCAGATCTGACTAGTCACAAACATAATAATTTGAATTTACATTTATGTGTTGCTTAGCAGAGGAAGAGGAATCCTGTTAGACATACTATCTGAAAAGAATCCACTGATGCCTTAGAATAAATATGTATTTGGAGGAAGTGGCCTTGCGTTCCATGTGAAGTGGATTGTGTGCAACAATCCAGTCTCTTCGGTCCAGTTCTGATAAAATTGACTTGATAGACCTTTTAAGGATGTTAAAGACAGATTGAAAGATTGAAGTCTTAGTTATTAAGCTTCCAACTTTTTGGTGGAAAGTAAATATATAAACATAAATGTTTATGTATGTTTTTGTATGTAAAACATACAAAAAGACAAGTAAATGGATGATATACTGTTAGTGTCATGACTTACTGCCCTTAAATGGTAAACTGGGCAAAATAAAACATGCATGCATGAGTTCTTAATTTTTCAGTATTGGCCACATTGTCTGTTGCCAAACTTTTTCTACACAGGTAATAAAAGTGAGGGTTCCTAATTCATTTTTGAATTTTGAAGATATAACTGCTGTAGGATGTGTCTTTAATCAAATTTAAAAACCTGTTTTGAAGAACTACAAAAAAGTCATCTTGATCCTCTTTCTGAAGATATCAAGTCTCCACATACCTGTCTATCTGAAATTGAAAAGGCTATCTACAGCATGTTTGTTTTTGGTCAAAAAAAAAACATTGTCATAATTCTAAGGAAATTCTCGTTTTGGAGTAGGTAATCATTCAAGGGGCTTCACTTGCAAGAACTTCTTAAGAATACTGCCTGCTCTGCTTTGAAAGAACATTCTCAACAGTGTGCTTGCACAATGTGGATGTTTGCATGTGTGTACTTTGTGGAGCCAACTGATCTGCACCATTTATTTCACGTTTTCTGAAGGTTTCTTTTGTATCTGATGATGCAAATAAGTTTTTGATATCTCTAGCCTGACAGTGAACAACTCTATTCATTTAGGGCTAACTGTCAAGAGCAGGCATCTGAAGTGTGATGACCTGCAACTGTATGATTCATTGTGAATGCTGAGATCCTCAAAGCCAGTGTAGTTCACAGTAACATAGCCCACGCTGTATAACTGTTCTTGCCATGAAACTCATTCTCTAGAGCATATGATAAAAATACGGTCCTATTAGTACAAACTGGAACAGATTTACTCATTTGAAAATTCAAATAAATCTATTGTATGTAGTTCAGGTAGCTAAATCTGTGTTGAACTAGAGAACACAGCACAGCAGTGGTTATAGATCACGGTGTAAACACTCAAAATAGTTTTCTCATCTCTTCAATCTCAAGTTTTCCGAAGCACTTCAGGATCTGTCATGTGGAGTTGGAAATATTCTTTCTCCTATGGGTTTTCCTGCAGCGAGACTAGCCATTTCTTGCATGTCTACTCAAAATCTTCAAGCATTTTCAAAATTGCCTAGAGCATTACTTGCCATGTGCAGTTTAAATGGGTACCTTTTTTTCACTTGCTGCCTGTCATCACTTCAAAAAGCAGGCTAGGAGGATACTATATTAAATTCAAGTATGCATGCCTTAGCAGATTAGCCAGGTTTGCCTCTTATCCTTAAACAGACAACATTACAAGTCTGTAATAACTTCAGAGACATTCAAATCAAGCAGTTTGTTTAATTGCCTTAAAGTATTTTGACTTACCATGAAATGAACAGGTTAAGAAAGAAATGATTGTTTCTTTTCTTCTTTTTATTAAATTCAGTTGTCTCAAATAAAACCACCTGAATGTAAGGTGCTATAAATTAGGTTCTCATTAAATCAGCAGTAGGGTGATCACGACTACTTTGATCTGGTGTGGTTTATCACATCAGGAAGGGAATGTATCAAATTAGAAAACTATCAAAGGTTTTAATTATTCCAAACAAGATAAGCAGAATGGGAATGTCATATGTATCACGCCTTACTTCAGCCTTTTGATAGTTTACAACTCATGAAAAAGTAACATAATATAGTTGTCGTAGTCTTTATTTTAGAAATTACTATGCAATTATGGATGAATGTACACCATAAATCCCATTTAGGTTGTCTCAGGAATATGATACTTTCCCTGGGGTTAGTGCAAAGTCATATTCAAAACATCTTTCACCTTGAAGAATGCCTTAGTCTGGATGAGCAATGTAATAATCATGTTATTGGGGGGCAATTAATTGCATCCTTGTCACTACTGTTATAGGACTACTGTTATAGGTGGAGATGAGGTGTGTTGGTAAATATAATGGATTTTAAGAATATTTTGTTGTTTCAGTAAATTTCATCTATCTTCTTCTGTTGATCTCTCTTACTTTGTGGCTGCTCAAGGATTAGATCAAGAAGAAAATATTATAGAATAGAAGGCTGAGAAAAGGAAGTACTTGAAAATAGTGTTTTTTAAATTACTCTGGGGTTTTGACCCTGATCTTTCTGACCTTGAACAGTGGGTTTCTTGCGTGTAATAAATCTGGTTCCAATGGCTTTCTGTCATTGCTTTCTGGTCACAGACTTCTGTGAAATAGGAAGGACTTCTGAAACTCAGCCCCTCGCTGAAGTGGGACCTAACTTCAAATTTACATCAGGTTGTTCACGGCTCTGTCTAGCTGAGCTAGAATATTTCCAAAGACGGAGATTTCACAGCTTCTCCGGGCAGCCTGATCTGTGTTTGATTTGCAAAGAGTTTTCCCTTATATGTAACTGAAAATTCCTGTGCTGCGGTTTACATCTATTTTCTTTTGCTTTGCTGATGTTTTAATGGCTAGTAATGTTTCACATTATCACACTTTTATGGAAAATTCTGATTTCTCAAAAGTTTTCTCCTTTTCTCTTTTGTGTGATATATGGTCTTCCTGGGATTGCTTGGTACGCTGAAATATCTAAAGAAAATATTCAGTAGTTGCTCAGTAGGGTTAGACAAGTTTATCTGCTTTTGTGCTCATCTAGACTAGGCAGTACCTCAACAATTCTAGGTTAGTAGTTTTAATTTTGTACCGCTGCTATTAGAAATGAAAGAATCAAACTTTTAAAATGGAAATTTAAGTGTTCGTATTGCTTCCACTATCCTCAACTTACTTTCTAGCTTTTGAAAATCTATTGGATGAGCTGTGAGCAGGGGGATGTGAAGCTAGTGCTTTGAAGGCTGGTGGTAGAAGTGGTAAAAGCCCGTAGTTGAAAATGTACTAATGTTAAATAATATTCCTGCATTTCATTTGTTATTTGTAGTAATGTTTGTCAAGTCTATTTTCTGTTTAATAAATCCCCTTGCTCTTTTTCATTCCTCTCCTACTTTATCAGGAGCTATAATAGATAGGCCTGTTATTTGTTACAAGCTCATCTTGGTCTTTCACCATGATGAAAAACTCTGCTTGTGCATAATTAAGTGCAAAGTGTGGTTCTGAATTTCTTTTCTGGTAGACAGAAGTTACAGAAGTAACCGAGGATGCTCAATATTGTGTGTGTGCGCATTATGAAATCAGTGACTATTCTGTCTTTAATGACATTTTTCGTAGTGGTGTATTAGGTTGATCTCCATTACTTTCTTTTTTTTTTCTTCCCTAATATCTACTTCTGAAAAGTGTACCTATGCTATCAAACAAAATTTTGTAATAGAGAAGAAAAAGAGGATAGACTAAATTTGATAGACAGTGCAAACAATTTCCATTCGTAGTTAGAACATTGGGGGGGGTTTATTCTCATTCATAAGAAGACAGAATTATTAAAAAAAAGAAAAAATTATTGTAACAAGCATTCTTTCTTGTATGTTTCGTGCTCAATAACTGTTATATTGTTTTGAAACCAGCCACTGGTAATATGTTCTGTTTTTATAAATCCTGTTTTTACAGAATGCCTGAATCTGTGTGTTTCTAAATTTTATAGAGAGAGCTTTAAAAATGTTTTGCTAAATTTCCCTTTCTGTAAAGGGATACTCTTCATGTGTGTTTGTATGAGTATTATTAGGACATTAGTAGTATTTAGGCCCTCCCGGACTGTACTTAACCCTTGCAGACTACAAACGTATGAGAGAAGTACACTGTTCTAAGGATGCTTTGGTCTAAATAAGATGGGAAAGAGATGGGCACAAAAGGAAGAGAAATGTATTGTCTAGCTTTTGGTGACAATCTGAGCCTTGTAAGTTTTAGAATCTGATAATAAAGAAACATGGCTGGGAAGGAAGAAATGCAATGCTTTAGGGAGGCAATTAGTTAATCTCTCCTTTCCGGGATTTCACAATGAAAGAATACAGCGTTCACACTCTGCTAGTTCTTCATTTGGATTTGCTCTTACCTTTTCCATTTATTATTATTAATTTCTTACTTTCTTCTGAGGCCATGTCTTTTCTAGACTTAGCATGAAATAGGTGAACAGTAGTCAGAGGTCAGTTTTGCATACCTGAACTACTTAACTGCAAGAAAAAGTCCTGGAACCTTTAAAGCTTGCCAGTATTTTTCATGTGGCATCACTTCTGACATGCTATGAAGTATTCGTTATCATATAACTAATAAGATAGTTATAAGATATAAGCTAGTGGGGAGGAGAAGGGTGGCCGCTTAAGTAAAATAAAAATATATATCAGAATATATCATGATGCTGCACAAACAATGGAAGCACTTGTAGTGTTGAGAGTGCAAATGCTTGCATTAATGCTTGAAATCCTAACCAATTGGGAATGATTTTTATGATCAGGGAATTTTCAGTTGAACTGAATATGGTAGCTTTGCATAGATTTAAGCTGAAATTTAATGTGTTTGTTGCACAGTTGATTGTATTATTTAATATTCCCAGGCAATTGAAGGAGTAAAATGTTGTTGAGTGTCAGCAGATATTCTTGCATAATCTTTTCAGAAGTTGGACTTAGTCTACCTTTTTCCCTTTGCAGGTGGCTTGCGTTGTTTGAACACTTTGCCTATAAATCAGCTTGGAAGATAATATTCAAATCAACGTGGAGAGTTAAAAGGTAAGTCTAAGAGTTGAATTATTAGATTTGGACAAAATTTTGATTTTTTTTTCTTGACCTAACATTTTCTGTGACAATACAAATGGAGAAACTTTATTGCTGCTGAAAGCATGTTAAAAACAAGCTTACTGAAAAGTCTTGTATTTTCTTTTAATTCATCTGGTCCCTTAAAACATAAGTAATTCTTGAAATTTGTTCTGTTCATTTTAAGATTCCTTGGCTAGTGAGTTAGATATACAAGAAGCAAGAAAACAGGATTTTTTTCTCCCATTAGAATTTTCTGAGACCAACAGACCAATTCTGTTGTAATGTTTTGTTGTGGACAGAGGGTTCTACTTTCCTGGTATCAAACAAGTTCCAATACTGGTATTCTGGAATAAATCAGTTACTCATCATTTAACTGACATGATACATGTGCAAAAAATACATTCCTGTATCCTCCAGGCCCAGTAAATTGCATGTAAATGTGATTTCTGAGAATGGAATTAAATTTCATATGCTTCTGAAAAAGTTGTCTTCTAGTATGACTTAGAAACTGAGCTCTGAGCTTATAATTGCTAGTTTATACTGATCTACATGAAAAAAAAAATACAGAAAAAGTAATCTGGTGCTCATGGGAATACATAGATAAAATAAAAGCCCGAGATATCAAGCAAACTGGATAGTCAGTAGAAGCTTTAGGTGTCTGCTTCTTGAGGCTTACCTTTTCAGAAGATTTTTGTTGAAATACCGTGGGACAGCATGAAAGATGGAATACTATGGCTTTGGGGATGTTTTCAGATGTATCTCCATATTTTATCTTTACCCGTATTACAATAAAGTCCTATTTCTTAGGAGTGTCTAGATAGTCATAGTTTCATATCTATTTTTAAAGACTTACCTTAGATTAGTAGCACTGCCCTGGGGCAAATGGCCCATTCCTTTTTTTCGTAGCTGTATTGAATCAATTCTGAACTGTTTCCCTGTGTGCTTTTTACTAGTCTCTCTGAATATTTGTAACAAATGTGGGTAATCTTTCAGTAGCATGCTATAGTTCAGTCTCAATCAGTACTTGCAGCTATCTAGAAAAGTAGAAGTTAATGATTAGGTGGTTTTTAGATCTGCAAGGAAGAAAGAACTGATTTTGATCATTACTTCTTTCATATTAGCAAAAGTAACAGGATAAATACATTGTTTCCTTGCTTTGTTGAATAAATTTGTCCATCTTGGTTTCTTCTCTTTGACTCTTTAGTTTCAAGTCTGTCTGCTTGGAGCAGATAGGACTTGAGTACATCCTAGTACCAAAAACTATTTGTTTGGCCTGAAATGCTAGGGAAAACATGATTACTAATAGTATAATATTGTGTGCAATTGAAGTACTATTTAAGATACAGCTCATAGTTGCCTAACCTAAAACGGGGATGTGACAGGAGAGAGGCTGCAACATTTATGATTGTGGGGGGAAAACCTGCTTTCACATTGCTTTGATTTTTCTAAAAGCATGGTTTTTAGTTTTATTTTTTTTTCCACAGTGCATTTCATCCAAAAACTGACTACCCGCGCATCACCAGTTAATGCATTCCCTTCCATATACAATAGTTACTTTAGTTCTAGTCAGTGTAATGTGTGGATGATGCTAATTTCCTTCAGTGCTCTTGTACCTCTTTTAGAAAAGAGAGTGTGATGATTTCTAGTGTTCTCTCCTTCTACTTAAATGTAAACATAGATTTTTTTTTTTTGCTTGGTTTTGTAGTGGTCCATGCATTTACTTTTCCCCTACAAGGTTCAAGAGATTTTACTAGCTTGTCACATGCATCAGGTAGCAGTTGGCATTGTTGATGTGTTCTCCTAAACGTGTACAGCGTGGATATGTCTAAACTGTGATAGTGCTATGCTCTGGTTACGCTGCTCTTACAAAAAATAGCCCAGGTATACAAAGCTGAACTGCTTTCAAATACATTTTCTTCAGTGCTCAAATGACAGAAGAATAACACATCAGCATTTCAATAAGGCAATTGGTAATTCTTTTTCTTGGATTTTTTTTAATATGTCATTTTGTTCTTTTTCACTAAAAATTGTGAAGAAACTAGAATTCATATTTCAATCTTTGTGACGTGCTTATATATTCTGTATTGCATACTTCTAGTTTTTCTTCTGCTTGATATAAAAAATGGTTTATTAACTCAGTTCTGCTGTTTAGCTGCTGATTTCTTTTTTAAAATGGTTAAAGTGTTTGAAAAATTATTCTGAATTTTGTGGCAGTTATTTGAGAGCTCAAATTGATTTTGCAACTGACTGAATTCTGTAAGTTTGAGTCTGCATTCCCATACCTGAGCCACTATCTGTGTGTTCGTGGGGAGGAGAAGTTTAAAGGCTTTAAGAAGGACATGAGATGAGTACTGCAAAGAAAGAATGAAAGGTGCTGCCACATCTTCTAGGCCTTCTTGAGATCTTAGTTGCATCCACAGGTTTCAAGAGTTTTAGCATTTTAACTAGAGCTAGCGTAATCTGAGTTTGTAAATAGCAAAAAAGTAATCTATAGCTGGTATCTGTTTATTTTGAGGGAAAGCATTGTGTTTCTATAATATACAATCCAGCAACAGTTGCACTTATTTATCACCTCTCTGTCTCCTTGCTTTATTTTTTTTCTTTTACAAATTCCATTTTTTTTTTCTAGGACCTTCGTGTTTGAGTGGATTATGCCAATTAATTTTGAGTATTCTTAGGGGATTTTTGGTTTTGTATTTTTTTTCCTTCAACTAACTTCATAGATAGTGCTGTGAGCCACAGTTCAAAGCTACTGAACAGGGAAAAAACTAAAGAACAGAGAAACACCCAGGGAGTTTAGCACCCTTTGAAAAAAAGACTGTATGTTTATCTCCTCTATTTGATCAGCAAGCTTCTTATGTCAGGATTACACAATATCAACTGGTAACATTAGCTTGGCTCTGTACACAGCATAACTCAATTTGGCTAATTTTACTTTCCTGGGTTTGCATGCCTCCTTTCTTCTCTGTGCTCTCTCTGTGGATCAAACTCTTTTCTTGGAGTGAGAGCTAAAAAGCTGAGCTAGCTAAATCTCCACAGTAGTTTCATTCAGGATTTGATTACGATTCACAGGACTTGGCAAAATGAAAAACAAACAAATAAATGAGCTTTTCCAGAAATGCTGTTCCCCTGAGTGACTTGTTTCACCTCTCACAAAGAAGTGCAGAGATAAAGAAGTTAGGTGGACTATAAATTCAAAATCTGAAGGACAGATAAATAAGGAAAAAACCCACACTTAAAAAAAATTCTGCTAACCCTTTTCCTCCCAAGACCTAACTGACTCTCTTAAAGTGAATATCTTCATTTACACTGCAAAGATACCCACACTGAGTAACAAAATAATTTAATACTAAATTACAAGCAGCTTCTCTGTTTCGCTTTGTTCAGCTGTGTATGGACAAATCCTGATTGGTTTGTGGGTTTAGAGAGTTGTTCTTAGTCAGAGAGACAGATGCTATGCATTCACGTGTATTTTGCTTTAAAATGGCCAAATTGAGGAGTGGTCTGTTGCAGGAATTGGCAGACCTGCTGGAGCTAAAGAGCTGGGAGAACAGAGTTGTGCTGTGTTGAACATCTCCTGTGTCTGTTGTGTAGGCAGAGCCCTGTCCGTCTGGGAGAAGGGAAGGTGGGCTGCTCCCAGCTGACTTCAGACATCAGAGGCCTAAGTGCATGCTGTTCTCCTGATCCCTCACCACTCCTGCCACAGCTAATACCCTCTCTTATCACCGTGTCCCTTGTCCTTCGAATCTGCTCCTTCTCAGCGTGGTCTGTCTTACTGGGAGTGTGAGCATGCCCATGGAGCAATTAGAAAATAAAGAGCATTAGGGTCTGCAGTCCCCCTGCAAAGGCGGAGACAGAGCTGGACCTGCTTCATACAGTTTTATGTGAAATTACTTGTGAACAGTGTATCAAAATTATATAAATAATAAATGTTGGAGCTTTCCTCCTTATTTCTCCCCACTGCCCCATCTCCCCAGATCCAAGAGATGAAGAATCAGCAAAGCGAACAATAGTAGCCTTAGGCAAAGTGCTGTGGAGATGAGACTGTAAAGGAACAAAAGAGCTTGCTGAAAACTTTCTGCACAGTCTGTCAGCCTTGGGCATGAACTACGAACCTAGCAGGCCTGGAAAGACTTCATCAGTGACTAACTGTTGTGTTCTTCCTCACAAACCTTTTGTAATATCTGCTGCGAATTAAGTTTTGATGGTTAAATAAGCATATGGGGCAACTGAATGTGCTTTATGGTATCTCTTGTGTATATGTGTTGCCTGTATTTTTCAACGGATCACTTGTCTGTACTGTATTACAGCATTGGACAGGTTCAGCAGAGCTATTAAGCAGTGGCCATGTGGGAGTTAATATAACCCACCCATTAGATGCATTTTTCCCTTTAAAGAGACCTTATGTGCTGGCAAGCCTCAGGGTGAGCCATGAAAGAATTAGAAGTTGAAAGAATTTAGAAGACTAGTGAAAGTAGTATTTCAAACTAATGTCATTGTAATAAAATAATTATGTTGGGTACTGGAAGACTTAGACTGCTGACTAAAGCTGTGCTGCATCAAAATGCTGTGATACCATTATATCAAACAATACTGCCTTTGAAGTAAGCATACTTTGAAGCTTCTGGGCCATATTCATTAGTATATTACTTCCATTTAAACTGGTATGAAATAATCAGAGTATGATAGGCAAAAAGTTTATTGCAGTATGGTAGAAAAAGAGGACTATGGTTTAGGGTTTTCTCTAAAGAAATAGGTCAAATATTGCTTAACAGAAGATTTGTCAGCAAGAGCATAAGTGTAACACAATTCTTCCCTGATGGAGATGGACAGAAAGCAAAAATGCACTGAAAATCTTTGAAAGGGTTTTTTCAGGTTTGAATGTACCAAGAAGCTATTAGATTTTTTTTTTTCCTCCTTCCTTTCCTTCCTTCCCTGGCAGATGATGCTGTATAATTGCAATATGGACCATCTGGAAAATATTGCTCTTTTGTGCCAGGTGCTCCACCACTATCCTCTCATCTCATTGCAGCACTTCAGCTTGCTTCTGTCTGCTTTAAGTGTGTCTGTCTCAACAAGACAGCAAGTAGGTTTGAGTAGGTATGAAATAGGTACCTAAAGAGATAATTGACATGTAATATTATATGAGTATTCATATGAATAATAAATTAATGTTATCAGCCATGAACAGATAAGGCTTTTAAAATTTGTACTTATTTCTTGACTAATAGTTTTTACAAAGAATGGTCAAAATTCAAAGTGCTTGCTTGGAGGCATGGGAATTCTTTTTTTAATTTTTATTTTTATTGTACCTGGATCAGATATCTAGGGCAAAAAATGAGATTTTAAAAACAGCCTATTTATCCAATAACTTTGCACAGTAGTCATTCATGAACATTGCAAAGCATTGAGAAAAGGAAACAGGCAGGTAAAGCACAGAATCAACATAAGCTCATTAAAAACATGAATATTCAACTGTTTCTTTCATCTGATTATATCTGAAGAATCATAATTTCGTGGGGGGAGTACTTGTTTGTTAGGAGTTTATCTTTGAAATCATTTCTGTTATCTCATGTTCAAATCTAATCCTTCGTATCTAACCACATCAATCTTACAAGTGAATAATTATTTTCAGTGTGTCATGTTCCATTTTCTCCGTATGCATAATTTAGCTACTGCCCATGGCAAAAATAATCAGAAATAAGTATTTTGGGGGTTACTCAGGCTCTTGATGAAAATCTGATATAGACATAGAATGGAGACTGGTAATAGTGTCTCTACTCAAAAACTTTTGTGCATTCTCCTCTCAAAATCTCTTGCAAAATTCCAGAATAATTATAGGAATAATAGGAAAGTAGGGTAGTATTTCTCTGCACACCTGACACTATCCAAAAGTATCTGCAGTATTCCCTTGATGTAGATTTAGGTCTAGTCTTCTTGTGTTTGTTGTGCTTCTGGGAGTACCACAGAAATGATTGGGGTGTCTACTTGTTCAAATAAAGATGGTCAAACTAGCAACTTCAGTCCCAACTAAGGGTCCGAGGGTCCATTTGGGCAGGCGTGACCATAGTTCAGCCAGTTGCAGTAATGCTATCTAAAAGTACGAGGTCTGCCTCGAAGAAGCATCCTAGGGACTAAATAAGTTATTCAGTCCCATTCCTTGTTTCTTATTTGTGCTTCTTATTTGCAGTGGTTTTACTAGAATAGAGGAAAAAAGCCTGTCTTTTATACAGTGATAATATGATTTGGCCAATTCTCAAGTGCAATATGCTTGAAAATCTGAAGTGCTTGAAACTACTTTTAGAATTATATCAGGAAGAACAACATAAAGGAACATGCCCATGCTCATTGAATGTATTAGGAAATGTCTTAGAAACTTCCCCAGTGAAACGCAAATGAGATTCGTAAGGCAGTACAGGCGATGCAACAGAAACATCTCTAAGATCTACTTCCGAGAGACATCTTGACATGCCAGTGTTAACAACCAACTTCTGACTTCTTTCATTATAAATTCATAAATCTTAAATCTGTTGTATATTATGAATGTGTAAATTGAAACTGACCTCTTTAATTCAAAGCAACAAAAAACACACAACTGAAAGCAAATCCTTATAGAGTTGGTAACTGACATGAAGCATGTTGATGAAAACAGAAGTAAGACATGTTTTTTTCTTTTTCTTACCAAGGAAACCCTTGCTGTGTTTTAAACAAATACTTCTTTTTAGTTAATATCTAATGTCATTGTGTTGATTTCCAACTTACATGACAAACGGCTGCTAGAAATGTCAAATGAGGCTACGGATAATTACTAGAGCTCAACTGTAGGCTCAGATAAAATGCCAATAAGGCACTTACGTGGCTCAATCCCCTTTTTTTCCTTAGAAGAGAAGTACTAAGTAGCTTTTCTCTGCCTCTCAAGATTTAATAGCCAGTTGCCAAGATTGACACCTGAGCTAGTTATTAGAACAACACTTTTGCATGTTTTCAGGAAGACCTGTCTCCAGGTAACATATTGACATCCGCAAACATCCAGTAAAGCCACTGTAGTATTTTCTCTAAATTTAGATTTGGGATTAGTTCAGATATTGTATTTATAGAATTTCTGTGAGCTTGCTTTATAATTCAGTACTCTAATCTTCGTATCTAAAGGAAGAGTAAAGAGGGTTTTCTAATGTAGGACCAGATTGATCCCACTACAGATACCTTAAGAAAGTAATGAGGAAATGTGGATTTCTTTCTGTCTGCTGATGGCAAAGACTTGGCAACTGTAGTCATTACAAATTTGGAAGCAAAAGTGCCAATATCTTTATATACTGATCAAGGGATGTTATGTAAATTGTAGGGTAGAATACAGGTGGAAACACTGAAAAAAGTTTTCAGTGTTTCACTCCAACTAAGCGTATTTATTGGTTGGAGTGAAAGGCAATTAAGCTCACAACTTATCAAAACAATCAATTAAGCTCACAACTTATCAAAACAATCAAGTGCTGATTCTTGTATTCTAGATTGTTGTATTTCCATTATATCTTTCATATAACCAAGCTGAAAGAGTCATGTTTACTTCACGATTTCATCTGGTTGAAGGGAATTCAAGTTGTGGGTATATTGTAGTTTCTTGATCCTTTAATGTTCTCCAGAATGGCTACTAAACTGTTAATTTAAATGTGTTTTCCTGTCTGTCTGCTTGCTGCCTTGATTTTACTTTAAATTGCAACTTTTGGGAGCGCAAGAAATACATTTCTTTGTACAGCATTTCACCGAATAGATTACTAAGAAATGGAGATGTGATCAAACTTGATTTTGGGGCTTGGAGAAGTAGTCAGCTTAAGCTGCTACAGAAAGGATCAGTAATTGAGGTAACATTGAGAGTGGAAAAATGAAGTTCCATGAAAATCAGTTTAAAGATGTAAGTAGGAAAAAAAAAAAGAATTTAATAGAGAAAGGAAAACCTTAGGCTGGGTAGGTGATCTAATGTGCTACATGCAGTACCAAGTACACAGGTGCTGAAACGGTTGACGTGACATACAGGAGATCAAAATTAATGTAATGACTAAGCGTGACAGAAATCATGTTTTAACCAGAGTTTGGACTGTACATGTTATCTTAAATCCTCCTCCAGCCCTCCCAGACACGAGTAAGATTCCGTATGTTTTACCTGTGGAGAAAAGGGCATGGTTAAGTTGTATTAGTTTGAAAAACAAAGCACTAATTTATTCTTTTGGCATTAAGCTTTCTGAGCTCTGGTAATGATTTAACTTAATGTTGCTGTGGATATAGTAACAAATCATATGGACTACCCATTTTATTTTTATGACATTTAAATATGCCCTTTAAAATCCTTTTACCCTGTTGCTCTGTAAGTGACAAAAACGGTATCTTTAAAGTACTGGAAAAAGTGAGATGAATTGTGTGTGCTTTCATTTAGGTAAACTGACTATTTCAATGCAAGTTAGCACCAAATAACAAGTATTCCATGTTTGCTAAACCAAGTTCGCTTAGAATATCACTTACTGCTTATTATTCTTCTAAAAGCAATGCTAGTGTACTTTGCTATTACTGTAGCTATTATAAATAAAATAAAATGCTTACATGTATGGAATTACCTAAGTGTAGGTTTCTTGTTTCTGAAGTCAAATGTTTTCTGACTTTAAAAAATAAATAAAATTACTTTTAATAAACTTTAGTTGGCAAAGTAGTGCCTTTGTACAAGGGGCTTTGAATATATAGTTACTTTTTGAAAATGTTATCCTATTCTGAGATCTTGAGTTGAATAAGTTTTTCTTTCCAAAAGAATTAAATGAACTTGGAATATAGGTTTTACTTTTGTTCCTTGGCAGGGATGCGGATTTTTGTGAGTAGTAGCAATTATGTGATTTTGAGATGTATTGAATTAAAGGTCATTAAACATGTCCCATAGTCCATGATGTACTTAGTTCAGTAGAGCCTGGCTTCTCAAACAGTGTCACCTTTGTTACAAGAAATAGTTTGAAAATATGGATTCTGAATGTTCAAAAATCAGAAGGTCAATAAAGAAGACTAAGCCTTGTTAATCTGAGCCAAAACGTTTATTTTAAAGTCATTGGAAGTACAAATGAAGATAATTGTTCTTATGGCACATTTCACTTGATTTCTGTCTCAAAGTGTGTTTGGCTCATTTATATTATGGAAGACAACATTAAAGTGAAGGACGAATATGGAATTCTAATGAGAGGAAGCAAAGTACACTGCTGGAAGATGCTTCTAACCCTAACAGCAGATAATTTAGAAAGCTTTATTCTTTTAAGAGAATGTACACAATGTAAATTCCTTATGGCAGAAATCATGTTTTCTGCAGAATATTCTGCATAGTCTTGAGTTGTGAGTCTGTGCTACCTAAATATCAATAGAGATAGTAGAAGCAACTAGAAAACCTTCTTGTCTTGGGTAAGAATCCATCAGGGGAATCTGATGAAAATGAGAAGAAAATGGCATGACAACGGAGATGAGTAATGCTTTTTGATGCAGCACTGTTAAGTGGGGGACCTGCCAAGGCATTTCAAACAGTGGAAGAAAAGGGATAAAGAACGCTTAGAGAAATGCAGTCTTGCTTTTAAGGAGGGTGGAAGCAGGAACAAATAGTCTGGGTCTCCAAATTGCCAGATAGATTGTACAATTGTAAGGTATTTAACATCTGCTTCCTGCATGTCAGGTGGTGAAGAGGCTTATACACCTAAGAGCTGTGGAACCGCTGCGTGGGAAGAGAGATTAGCAGGAAAAGGGTATTGAAAGCAACCCATCCATGCTTTTTGGAGAGAGATATAGGTCAAATCATCAAGCCATGTGGGTGTGCAGCATCAAACAGGGAATCAGAAACTGATTATGTTGGAAAGCACTGCACTTTCACGATGAATTTCTGCTGTGGAGAACAGGAAGCACACAGAGCCTAAATCCTTTGGGTCTGTGAGAGTACCATGACTGCCAGTTTTTGTGGGATTCTTATAATTAAAAAAATAAAAAATAAGAGTAGCCAATGAGAAAACAGACCAAGGTTTGACATCCCCCTTGTTTTATATTAAATCCTCCAAAATCCTCCAGTGAGGGGAGAATCTTGCAATAGCTAACAGGATGGGTTTGTGCTGTCAGAATGGCACAGGGACAGAAGAATCCCATCCATCTTTTTAATAGGCAAAATATGAAGTACATCAGATCTTGTAAGGAGCCCCATTCTCTATTTACCTACATACAAATTATTTTCCTGTACTTCAGATTAACATTTTAAAGAAATTAGTTTTAATATCAGTTCTTTAAAATTTAACCCCCATAACATTAAATCTGTCCTACACTAAAGGAAATAATAGTCATTTAAGACCATTGTCTACATTTTCCTCTTCTGCCATGCATGCATTCTAATTATAAATACATAATATTTATACTATAGAAGAAGGAACCAGAAATGTCTGTATAAAGTTCTGTAAAGACCTTAATTTGAAAATGTAGTATAGGAAGAGGAGGAAAAAGCATTGCTAAATGGTGATGCTCAGTAAAGAGAGTTCTGCAATTCTAAGCGTAAGGATGGAGTAATTTTTTTTTTAATGACATATGTTGGTAAAGGCCCTGATTTTGTGTATATGCACATCTGGGGATGACATTAAGATTTCATTAGATTAATTCTCCCCACTCCTGTAAATGCTGTCTTCCCTCCCCCCCCCCCCCGCCCCCCAGAACACTGGGCCAAATGAAGAGAAAGATAATAGGGCCGTAACTTCCTCATGACTTTGCTAGAATTTTGATTCTCCATAAACTCAAATGGTTTACGTGTCAGTAGAAATAAGTATGAGCTGGTGTTATTTGGACTTTCCTCTGAGCTCTCAAAATACTAGGCAATTTCCTGTGCTCATGAGACCTTTATTTTGGGTTCTTTTTTAGTGTATTTTTTAATGTTTCAAATGAAAAAAAATGTATCTGCTGCACTAAGCTTCAGAAGATACTAGCAATTGTGTAGAGGTTTGAAAAAGGCCATACAACTAGAATGCTGGCTTAACAGATGATACACATTCATAAGAATTACTCATTGAAATTCGTTTGAACTCAGAGGGATCCTGGAGCAGCAACTGCAAAATCAAGTAAACAGGCTATTGAATTCTAACAAAGCAAAATGCGAAAGACATGTGTTTGTGTGTTGGAAGCTGGACCTTGTGGAAGCAGGTGCATACTGAATAACTAATCAACAGAAGGTTTATTCATCAAGGGCTGTTTGCCATTCGAGTTTTTTCTGTATAAGCACTTACTGGTTGACCTCAAATAAAGCATTGCATCCTTCTGAAGTGATGGCATATTTTCAGGGTGTTTTGTCCCTGGGTGACTGGTGTCATCACAAATGAATTAATCATGTATATTTACTTCTGCTACAGTGTTAAGTTTCTTTTTTCTTTAAAAAGATGAGAATGCTCCTACTAATGTACAAGGACTGTGTAGGAAAGGAGCTGAGATGGTAAACAAAAAGATGAGAAAGTACAGAATAATGTGGCTACTAAAAATGTCAGTGGAAAAATGATCATGCTCATAACATTGTCATCTGTTCTTGCCTGCAGAGGTACGAAAATTATTTGTGCTTACAAAATTAAGGATTATAAATTATAAGTAAAATAAATCAAAAGCCAGCCCCCCCCCCCTCCCCCCCCCCCCCCCCCCCCCCCCAAAAAAAAAATAGAAGTTTGACTAGGATGTCATCTGGTGGCATTTTTTGTTGTTGTTTTGATTTGTTTTAAAGCCTTTTAGGCATAGTTAGTTGGATTAAATTTATTTCAGCTTTGGGGTCAATGAGAGCTGAACGTCAGTCAAGGTGTCTCTCTGTCAGGTACTGCTGCTTCATCTTTGCTTTGAGCTGGCAGTAACAGCACAGATGGAAAGGGGGAGAGGAAATGAAGAGAAGGAAGCTATAGAATTGCTTCATGCCAAAAAGGACAGAAGTACTTAGTTATGGTAGCACAGTAAAAGTTAAAAATGCTTCAAGGTCAGTTTTTTGGAAGTAAACACACTGGCTGTCTTGGGACCTTGCACAACTGTGGGCAGAATAAAGGGAACCAACACGTTTATGAATATAAGAAAAGTCAGACTAAAAAGTCTGTTATTCCACAGATGCAGAAAAAAGGTTAAGAATTCATAAACCAACACAATTTGTATATAGAATGTGAATTTGGACACTGTAAGGTAAACAACCAAATTATGAAAACCTTATTTTAAAAAACCTCAGATGTTCAATGGAAACTCAGTTTGAATTATGCTTGTATTGGAGTGTGATACCAGAGTGGAAGCCCAATGTAGGACATTTTTCATGATCTTAGCCACAGTCATTGCATAACCGGTAGGTTTAACGTTTTCAAGGCAGTTTGATTTTTTTTTTTTCCTTCCCCTTACATGACCTTTTACTTCTCAAGCAGTGTGACATTTTTTTCCAAGAAAGAAGAATAAAGCCCACAGCAATCTGCTTTTAGAAGCTGATATAAAGAATATACTTGATTGCGATAGGCTGTCTGAACTCTCAGCATCATAGGTGACAAAGCTGAGTTATTTCTCCGATTATACCGTGCTCTGTCCATAGAATGGTTTAGTGGTCTTCCTTCTTAGATGAGGACAAGCCGTCTCTAAGGGATTAGGTGCAGTGGTAGCAGCAATTAACAATGTCTCAGGAACTGCATGGTGTCACACGCACAGCACAGGACTGGTCGGTGCTGTGGAAGTTACAGTTGGCACAACTGAAGGCAGAGCCGTGGCTCTGAGTGACAGTGACACCCTCCCACAGGCTGGAAGGGCAGCCTGGTGGAGAGCGTGGTGAACCTTCTCGGGAACCTCAACAGTGGGGGAGCGCATGGGAGGGAGTGACTTCAGGACGTTTCATCTCTGCAGCACCCCCAAGCATGGTACTTGGCCTTAATGCACAGTTGAATTCCAATAACTATTTCAGAAGAGAAGCGTATTAATTATCCTTTTCTGTGTGGATTTTTTTCTACCTGCAAGCCTTCTACCTCACTGAGAAGGGATATAATTAAGTTGGTAAAAATAGCAGCACTCGAAATCCTTCTCTTTAAGACAATTTTTTTAAACAGATATTTTAATTTGTGTTATAACACAGATGCAAAAAAGCCAAGTTTATCTGCAGCTTTGCTAACCAGAGCCAGCCCATCATTATGCTAAGCGTTATGTAATGTTAACAAAATAGAGCTGGTGCCTACACATCTTATGCTAACTAATGCACTTTACAGAAATATAAATATCAATTTACCGAAGCAAATAACTGCAGAACAAACAATAAAACATTAGTTCCCATATTGCCATACTAGCACATGGAGCAGCATGAGTATTTATGAATTTCACACAGAATCACACAGAATCGTCTAGGTTGGAAGAGACCTCCAAGATCATCAAATTTGCAGAGCAGTTCAAATGCCGGTGCTTACCCACAGCAATGTAAGCAGGCGTGCAGGTGCTGGAAAACAGACGTGGCTCAGGGACTCTGCCCAGGTAAGTGGCCTGAACAGCCTCTTAGCCTTGTTACCTGCAGACACAGGCTGGAGCTGGCGGCGTGCTGCAGCTTAGGAACGGAACGCTGAGGTTCCGCCATGGTTTCATGTTAGAAGGTGATTCCTGTGTTCTATATTCCATTACAAAACGAGAAACTAAATTCACGACGTTGCTGTTCTGCATGTGTTTTAGCCTTGGAAATTGATTTTGGACTTCTGTGGGTTTCAAGTTTAGTAACTTACCCGTTTCTTACCAGTGCTCTCATGTTGCTTGGGTAGCATCAAAGAAGCAATAGAACTGGACAGGATCATACCTGTATTAAATCATTCTCAGGTTACTGCTGGAAACATGTATATTTCCTGAGATTCTGCTGCCTTCACCTCTTTCTCATGACTCTTTTTGGTATATTTTTACTTTCTGCAAGCTTTCTTGTATCTGACTTCATATCTTTGAAACACTGATCATTTTAATGTAATACATAGAAAATGTAAAATTGCAGGAAAAAAAGGGAAGGACTTTGAAGTTTTTCTTACCTTTTTATGTGTTCCCAATGCACATAAGATAAAAGCAGCCAAAAATATTTCCACACCCAATTGCTTTGTAGTGTTTGCTTGATTCTCAAGAGGAAAAAATTAAATTGAAGTTTCTGTTCTAGTTCCCCTTAGCCTTTTTAGAAAGTGTAACTGGATTTTTCCAGAAACGGAAAATGGTCAGTATCTATGCAACTGAACGTGGTGATAAGGTGTCCAAGCATGTTTTAAGAATGTAGGCCCCAAAATAAAGTACACAAATGGGCAATCCTGAATCTTAATTTCAGTCTACCTTCCTAGTCTTTCTTCCTTTGCACATTCTGGACTTGTCCTGAAATGGTCCACTCAAGGCCACATATAGAATTCTGGTAGATAAAACTTGGATCAGAAGCTCCTTTTTTTCTGCCTTTTTTTGGCATACATACATGCATACTTGGATGAGGAGCTCGAAGGTGATATTGTTCTTGCATTTTGAAGTGCAGTGGGGGAGTAAGAGGGTCTTTCTGCTGCTTCCTTCAATTGCCTGTAAGCAAGATGGGAAATGTCAGAAGTTATAAAAAGGCACATGAATAATTTAAGGAACTGAATTTATGTATGCTCTATGAATGTGCTGCTGTATGAGTATTTGGGACCTAGATTGTAAAACAAAAGTGATATGGAAGATTCTGTGTTGTGTTCTTTGGTCTCCCCACCTCCCAGCTGGTGATTGCAACTGCTAGAGTTTCCTAGGGCTTCCTGGTAAGGCTTCTAGTTAGGCTCATTTTTGTGAAGTTACAAATTCACCTGATATTTACCTAACATGAAACCTTATTGACGCCTTAGTACAATATTTCATTTTTCAGAAGTAGTAATTAAAAATATGGATTATGTAGAAAAAGAAGATGCCAGAAGCTTTTCATAAATGCTAAATTCCTGTTAAGAAAAACCTGTTAAAACTCAGAAGTAATAGTAGTGCCTGAGTTTAATAAACCAACAAATATAAATGATCATAACATGGCAATTAACAGAGGCTTTCCTTAGGTGACTTGGGATTTAGATAACAAATCTGTAACCGTTTCACAGTTCATATATACGAATTCTTAATGTGAGTCCTGAAATTTCATTAGGAGTAACGCGTGTGTTCTAGAGTTGGAGACGACCCTTTCACCTTGTCAGGTGTGTGAACTGGAAATGCAGATGGTTCATGCAAACTTGCCAGCTGTCTAGTCACTAATAAATTCATCACAATTCAATAGACAAAAGTTCAATTTCAATTTAATTAATAAGCTATGATACTTTGAGTCATTTTTTTCTCTCATAAACGTGTATCAGGAAATTTCTAGACTGTATGTCTATTTATTACTAAAGTTATAAGAATGGATAAGTTTTCAGGAAACTAACTGATGTAAAAATCATGGAGTTTTGTAACTTTTTTTCTTTAATTTTCAGGCACTGTTTCACTGTGCTTTAAAATAAAAACAAAACTAGAAAGTTATTATTTTTTACCTGAAAATTGAAATGTGAGTACATATAGGAAGGATCTAATTACAGAGTTCAAAAACCTGTGTTTTGAATTGAAATTTAATCAAATTACACTTTAAGTGTTTAAGTCCAAATAACAGAGAGGAAAGCTTGGACAATTAGCCTCTATCCTATTAACCCTCTCTCCTCTGACAAATGCTTCTTAACCTGAACAGTCTGACTGATGTCAGTGGTTTGGGTCCTCATCCACCTCAAATTATATAGCATAATTCACAAGGAAAGTAGCCTTTTACATTTTGACAGACTGTGCTATGGCCACATAATATGCTTGCATCGGTCTTTCCTCTCCATGAGACATAGGGAAAAGTTTCTATACTGATGCAATGATAATGGAGACTGTGGTACTCTGGAAGGATTGAGGAGGGTTGCTACATGCTGTATGAGGTCTGATCAATGTGTGTTTACTGTACATATATTTGGACCCACTTCTCTGCAGCATGCTGGGGATTTCCAGGTTGGTAGCAGATGCTGTGGAAATACCTGATGATTCATAGCAGGTATTCAGCCACTATACATGAATTTGTAGTGGTTTGGGGAACATCCATTTTTGGGGGCAAAGAAAAGCCCACAAAAAGCAACATACTAACAGCTCAAGAATTCAACAAATGCAAGCCCTCATAATCACTCCAGAGAAGACTGCCAGGAGGAAAAGAGGACCCGACTGGGGGAAAAAAAGCAGATGTATGACAGAACTAGTCACAAATGCCAAGTATAAATAGGGACGGATTTGTTAAGAAGCAGTTATTGATTCTTGTGCCTTTCCTTTCTGCTTTGATTGATGCCTTCTATTCCCTCTTCCCACACACAATTATTCATTTCTTCTTTTTCTTCTTATAACAGTATTCCCATTTTCTTCTGTGTGTAAAGTGTGGCTCCATAGATTTCAGCAAGGCTTCTACTTACCCTTCAGAACTGGCTTCACCTGTATTGTGTTCAAGTAATTAGTTGACTAAAATCAATCAGGTGTGTGGGAGTGCTTACTGGTAATAAGGAAACACTAGACAAGAATTGTATGTTTTATTCTTCATACATTGCCTGTTCCTTCTTTGTATATTCCCTGTAGATGCTGTCTATTAGGAATGACTGTAATCCAGGTAAAAAATCTGGCAAGAAATTGATTAGCTCTGATTAGAGCTGGGGGATAAGTATCCAGATACTTATCTTACACATCTTAGCAAGAAAGCAGAGAAAATTAAATTTAAAAATAGGCCCAAATGGAAATTCTGCAAATATGTTGTGGTTTAACCCGGCAAGCAGCTAAGCACTACACAGCCACGCACTCACTCTTGCCAGGTGGGATTGAGGAGAGAATCAGAAAGGTGCAAGAACTGATGGGTTGGCGTAAGGACATTTTATGGAGTAAAGCAAAAGCCGCATACACAAGCAAAGCAAAACAGGAAATTAATTCTCTGCTTCCCATTGGCAGGCAGGTGTTCAACCGCTTCCAAGAAAGCAGGGCTCATCACATGGACTGGGGAGACAAACACCATTACTCTCAACATGTTGTCATTCTCCCCTTCCCCCCAGTCCCCTATTGTTTCTGCTTTTTGTTCTGGTGACATAAGAAATTAAACTTAAGTTCACTCTGAAGCTCCGTGCTTTATATGAGAAACATGCAACTTTGGGTTGTTTTGCTCTCTTAATTTTATTCAATTTAAATACTATTTCAGTCTGGAATGCTTCAGAAATTTCCTTCCCCATATGTTCAAGTGAGGTTATTCAATAATTTAGTCTGAATTTAAAATTTTCAAGTGCTAAATGCTCTTTTTAAAATTCTCATTATATACAGTGTCAAAACACCCTAGTGTAGTAAAAGAGGTAGTTTAAAATAACAAATAATTAATAGCTCATGGACGAAATACAATCCTAATGTTTGTGTTCTATTTCCCGCATACTAGTACATAGTACAAATGCCTAAATAAGATCAGTCAGCCTGATAAAACAGAAACAAAAAATTGCTTTAACCTTTTTGAGACAATATATTTTGACATTTCCAAAATGAAACAAGTCAAGATTTCATGTAGACTTTTCCCTCTGAAGCTGTCATAAAAATCAACAAGTTCTCATGACACATTCCAAAGGAGAAGGCATTATGTTTTGTGTTCTGAAAATGCTACTGTTGTTGATCAGTCTTTTTGTTATCTGACTTGACTGTTAAAGAGATTTGGTATCTTAGAGCTTGGGCCTTTTAATTCCTTAGAGCCTGGGCCTTTTCTTGCCTTTTAATTGTTTTTAAGCCTTGAATTTGCTTAAAACATTTTTTCACCTTTAGCAGTTGAAGTCATAAGATACAGGACCGCTCTACAGCAAGGATCCAGTTCTAATCCAGAGTTTAACTTCAACTGGTCAGAAGAGCCACTACCCCAGCAAAATGCGGTGGCATAATGATTATGAAGAACAATGGTATATCAGTCCTGTACATTTTAAACTTCTTCAATGAGAATGTATTTTAGCCAATAATGTGTTCACTGAGTACTAAGGGATTTATTAGAGGTAGGCGTCTCCTGAGTGAGCACCAATTCATCTGGAGTTTGAATATGCTGACACTGCTACTGTGCTTTTGTACCATTGTCAGTGTTAGGCCCCCAGATGGCTTTTCATGGAGGGAGGTGGAATGGTTGCATTTTTTTTATAGAAAGCAAACTTCATTGAAAAGTCTACATTTGAGAGATTGCTACCTATGCCATTTGTAACCATGTGTAAATGTTCGAGTTACAATCAAGTGCTCCCTTGTTTTAAAAAAAAAAAAAAAAAGGTACTGAGGTAGTGTAAGGATTTTTCTTTTCTTTTCTTCTTTAAAATCTCAATTTCCTAATGTTACAGTCAGACACAAGCAAGTTTGACAGAACATTACCGAGCCTGATTCTTTCTGCTTTATTTGTCTAAAGCAGAAGTCGCTCCACTGCAGTAAATGGCATCACGTTATGGCAAAACTGGTGTTGGAGCAGATTCAGACTGATGGAACAGGAACCTGCTGATAGGTTAAATCCCAAGGTGGCGTTGTACTGAGGAAAATGACATGTGGCTTGTCAGAGCTAAACCTGGGTAATAAATCTGATATTGGCTAGATACGGTCAGAGGAATGAAAGTGGTTACAAAGTGAATGCTAATTAAAGACTGCCTGATCTCTGAAGAGATCGCCTACTATTTCACATACTTAAAGGAAATAGTGCATTTTTCTTCTGGTAGCTTTGATAGTTTAAAAGAATAGTCACTAATTTCCCACAGGATTTCACTGTGTGACAAAGCCCCAACAACAAAAACAAAACCATCACCTATCATGTTTTATATAACAAAGTGGCATATTGAAGAAGGCAGTCTGCATCAGATCCATTTTTTTTAATAACTGCAACTCTTTCCCTCGAGCTCTCTTAAGTCTCAGAAGAAGCTCTTAGCTGAAGAAAGAAAGTGAGCATACTTGCCATTGTAGAAGAACTAGAATATTTCATAATTTTTTTTTTTATTATTCTCTCCTACTCCTATTTCTTGTTAAACTTTCTAACTATTTTAGGCTTAGTGAAGGAGCATCTGAGTCTGGCTTGAGAACTCAAGCTAGGTGGTTTGGTCTGAAAAACTATTCAGCCTTGTTATTATTAAGAGCTCCAAGGAAATGATTAACTGCTGTTAAAATAAACTGTTGCTCAAAATAAAGACATTCCTTAGTTTCCTAATTATAATTATTTTTCTTTTTGGTGTTCAAAATACACCAACAAGATAAACCTATTGTTAAGTAAGCCTATTGTGCCATCTAAAATAAGTAAAGCTATTATTTTACTTGCATCAGACCTCTCAGACATATCATTTTCATGTTGATATATGCCCTTGGAAGCCTGAAAATGCTGCATTTGTAGGGATAAATTTAATCTGAACTAAATAAATTGCCTCTTAATTTTGTATTATGCCAAATCGCTGTCTTAGTGGTGAATGCTTCATATTCATATAATTTTTCACCACAAGATAGATGGCATGGTATAGTATAAGCTCAGTGGAATATTTTAAGTTTCTTGTGCTCTATCATGCTTGTTGCTAAATGCAAAATGGGGTTAAAAATAATGGTCGTATCTAGATAATGTTCTGATTGTGGTTTGAAACTCCATTTTTGAGGTTGAGCTGCAAAGGACAGTGTTTGGTAGGAAGTGACAGAAGTCTCGTTTAGAAAGTTGTCTTGTTCTTATTTAGGTATTCGGCTTTAATCATTTTGTTTTTACTAAACATTAAAGAGCAGAAAATAGTTATGCTATGGCATTTTAGAGGGTCAGGAGTTCTTGGCTTTTATTTGGCTTTTTTTTTTTCTTTCTTCTCTCTCAACATTCCTGGAAAAGAGTTGAAATTCAGTAGAAGGGGAGCAATTTCCTGAGCTCTAGCAATTGCCAGCTGAATGACGGTGTGAAGTTGCAAAAGATAAACTTGTTCACTCCAGGACAAATACAAATTAGGAAATGTCCAAAGCAATTAATATCCAAACTGACTGTGACTGAGATAAGGGAAAGATGATTGTTAGAATGTGACTAGGAAAAAGAGTTTGTTTTAGGCTGTGACAGGGAATGGTTTGGGTGTTAGTACCAGGTCCAGTGACTTCACTATAGCCTTACTTATTCAGTACATATGTGAAGATCTCACGAGGTATCCTTTAATAAAAAGAAAATTCTTCAGAAGTGCAGTGATAAGTATTTTTGATTTGTATAAAACATCTAAATTGCGTTTTTGATAAAGTTCACGTGCTTTATGTTATCTAAGACAAAAAATGTTTCTAAGGTCTTAGCATCACACAGAGCCCTGCATGTCATATTTTGTCTTTCTTGAGAATAGGTAATCTGTAATTACAAATAATGAAAACCCTCCTTGTCTTTTAAAGCTTAAGCTAAAAGAAAATACTTCGTCAGAAGTGCATAATCCATCTGACTGTTGTCACTCCTGTAATGTTTTTCAGAGGCTGGCAAGATATGTCTTCCTTTGACGCTGGGAAAATTAGGTTCCAACTCAGTTTGTCCTGTTACCATGCCAAATGAGTGTATTCAATGCAATTAATTTTCTGAAGATCATGGCTGGAATGCTTATTGGCATGGCTTGAAAAGGAAATGAAAATATTCAGATGATCTGGCCATACTTTGGCCGCTCTTTAGCAAAGAAGTCTATTGTATTCTTTACCCTTGTGTTTGGTATTCTGCCTGAGATGATGTAATTGCTTTTAGTCTCATATAAGGATAGATTTGGTAGGTGAATTTTGCCATCTTTGCATTTATATGTTTATTAGTTGCCTTAAATGTGTAACACGGCTGGCCTGTGGAAGGAAAGGTTATAATGTGTAAAGTTATTTTCTGTCTTCTATATAGTATAGTCATCAAATCTAACTAAAGCTTCCTAAACCCTTCCTCACCAATAACTCCATCTTTGATTTGCTGCTAGTCAGCTGTCTTCCTGCTCACTCTACAGGCTGTTGCTTGTGTTTACTCTCTAAATACTAATAAGCTTAGAATTTTGCTTATAACGCTAGGTCTGACTCAGTCACACACTGTCTTAGGTGCTGGTGCTGCTGACAGTTATGCATGCCATTTCTAAATTACTCTCCAAAGTTAAATTTAATTCATGACACTCTTTTGCCTTACAGAAAATTGCATGCCAAATTCTGTCCTGCAATCTCTTTTTTCCCCCCCCCCCCCCCCCCATGTATTTCCATGTTCAGCCTTTCTGCCATCCTGAGAGATGCCTTCATTTTAAGGTTAACATGGCCCGAACTGGAATGTTAAGGAGAATTGTGTTTTAGTACTGTTTGACCACAACTGCATTTTTCAATTCAAGTTTATCAAGTATGAGCATTTCCTATAGCAACTTTCTTCAGTTTAACCTTTAAATACCACTTATTTGATTAGAGCAGGAGGAGATTTTCTCTGTACCTTTCTACTAGGTATCTTTAACATGCCTCTTGTCATACCTAAGAAGCTCCCATGTTCTGTGTTACATATATTTGTATCATGTTATATTTTCTGTGATGGTGAGAAAAAGTTAAGAACATAATATCTGTAGTTGGAATAATTAAAATGAGTAATAGAATTTTAGCATCCATAAGAAATCAGTGATGATAAAAACACCAAGTTATGTATACGGTACTGTGTGTGGAATGCTAGCCGCAGCCCCAGCTCAAGTAATCTAACACCTGATCTTCGTGAAAAATGAGTGACTGAGTCTGAAGATAGCTGGTTGGAAGAAAGATGGCATAGATCTATATGTGAGAATGAAGCCAGATGCACAGAAAATGATTATAAATCTCTCTTTAGTTCCATACATCTTGCTACTGCTGTCTTTTCATGTGCTTGGTAGGAAATTAAAAATCAGGAAAAAAAAAAAAAAAGTATGGCTTTTAGCTTGGTTAGAAAGACAAATCAAAGTAGACCTGTAACAATTATTTAGCTGTTTCTGAGCTGAATGAAAACTGTAGAAGGTAGGATGTAGATATACTGACTTTCTAAAAGGAGCTGTCACCAAGTTTAAATTAAAAAAAAAAAAACAAAAAACGAAGAAGCAAGAGATGTTTTGCAAGTGACAGTAAAGCAAGTATTTGTGCTAAGGTCAGATTCAAACTTCGAACTGAGCAGTCCAATATTTGGGAAGGGGAGCGGGGGGGATAGTTTTCATTTCTTGTTAAATATATACAAATTTTTCTTTCAGGAAAAAAAATCTCTGCAGGATTACACAAACATATTGCACCCTTTCTCTGTGACTATCCTTTATGTGTATGGTGTCAATGTATGAAAAGAAGTTCCGTGAATTCAGTGATGCTGTAATACTATCAGATAATTATGTCTTCTGTCTTGTATATTTTTATTTTTGTGTGTCCTAGAAGAAACAAATATTTCTTACTTCCATTCAGAATCTTTTAAGTGGAGAATACTTGGCCAGTCAATTCAACAAACAGAAAATCATCCCAGAAAATAAATGCTCAAAGTACATGCATTGTGCAGGACATTATAATGTAATAGTGATGTAACTTTAAAATAACGATGCTGTGAGATGAGAATACATAGGAAAATGCTAAGGTTTGATGACAGTGTGCTTCTCTTAAATATATAAAACTATACAAACGTACGCTAACACATTCCACTTAGGTTTTCACTACTGATCTATAACATTTTATTTTCTTTTAATGACTAGGAGCTGCTGCAGTGTGCCTTTTTACATTCAATTTGTGGGCTGCAAAATTCTGAGACAGGTGCACAAATGTCATCCAGGTACTTTGTTTTTGTAGGCGTTATGTGCCTATCTTAATTTTGTTCACCATGGTAGAAATGCCTGCCATAAGTACATAGGTATTTAAGTTTTTAAAAGAAACAAGAATTATGATAATACTGATGCTTTGCATTTGCATAGATCTGAAAGCATTTTTCAAAGGTATTTTAAAAAGATCACGTCTGTTTCACCAGTAAGGAAAATAAGGCAGTGGAGAGACAGTAGGGTTGGCCTAAAATCCAGCATGAATCTGTTATTCAAGAAAAAAATATATGAATAAGATTCAAGAGCTTGGGAGACATAAATTTTCATAGCTCTGCTGAAGTCAGCTGTATCCATTTCCAGTGACTGGAAGGATAATACTTATCTCCAGAGTCTTGATGCAGAATCCAGTTTTTTTTTTTTTCCTTCTTTTTATCTTTTTAACAACTATAATACAGTCCTTTCACACTCTGTAGACTCTCTAGCTTTTAAACTGCTCTCAAGTTGTTTTATTTATTTATTTATTCCTCCCCTGAGTAATGACTTCTGGTATTTGATATTGTCCTTTGGCAGAAAGCTAAAGTTGCATAAAAATAAAAGGTGAAAAGAACCAAAAGTCTTGTTTTAATGATGAAGCAAGGAAATAAGTGGCAATGTTTCATAAATCCAGCTTTCCTCTCCAGCCATGTTCCAATGTGGAGAGTCTCTGCTGGATCCACATTTGGTTTTGGTTTGCAGCAAAGGTAATTAGTCATAATTTCATATCAGTATTCTCTGTTTTACCAAGGACACCAGTAGACAAAGTAAATAAGAGTTTTATGCTTGGGTGTGATTATGGAAGCTGGTCAGTTTGGGGAGAGGGAGTGGATCCATGAATTTAGTATTTATAGCTAGGTATCATACATGAAAAGAACCAGAGTTGCAGCTCATCCTCTCAGCATCTCTTAAAAAGTATATGTCTAGTTTTAAGTATTTTACCTGAACATACAGTGCAAGAAAACAGTCCCCACTCTGGAAAATGCATAGAAACAAGAACCCTTTAATGCAGATCTGCTGTAGCTGTTATATTTATTAAATCTTTCCTAGAATCCATGCTGAAGAATGACATCTGTCCATGCATCAGCTGTGCTAGAAGATGGGAAAGGCTTTCTCTGTATGCCTGTTTGGCTGATGCTTTTCTGTTGTTGCCTTTCCTTCTTAATATCGCTACTTTGCCTGGGCACATGGCATCATCACTCCCTGCTCTTTAGTTCTAAGGTTCAATTATAAGGGAAGTGGAAATGATTCAGGATTACAGTATGGCTGTGCTAAATCTTTGGTCAACAGCCTATTCTTTGCCACATTCTTCTACCTGCTTTGGCACTTCACTCGCAGTTTGTTACTTGCCTTCTACTTTGGGGTATTTTGCTATCGGCTATTGCTGTTTGGATGGTAATAGTTTTTAATGTTTTTTTTTTCATTTACCAGTATTCCTACAGCAGATGGTACAGACTGGTGGGCAGATATTTCCTGGGCACCCATCAGGGAACCACATATATCATTTCTTTGAGGAAATATATCGAGTATACTGAAAACGTCATCTGGGGGAAAAAATGAATATCCTGTGCTTCTACCTGCTAGAAAACTTGCAATCTGATATGTGAAATGAGTGCCATTGGACCCGTCTCTCTCAAACAACTAAATGCAGCAAGGAACGCTCTCAGCGGCCAACCTGGCAGTGAAAAAATGCTCTTTCAGCTGCTGCTTCTCAGGTCTTTCTTGCTGAAGTTCAAGATTTGTTTGAAGATCTTTGACCCTATGTCTAGGGCCTCTTTGCTCCCTGATAGCTTCTAGCTGCCCTGTTTCAGTTATAAGAAGCTGCTCAGGCAGTTTCTTCCTTTTAATCTTTTTATTTAACAACTAGTGAACCTGAATTCTGCCCTTTCTGCTTCTTGGCTCTGTCTAGCTGCCAAACACCAGCCCAGCTCCCTCAGTGATTCTTGGACCTGTTACAAGAAATCCTGGAGAGTTAGTTGGGATAACTTTGTTTTTTGGATGCTTTCCATAGAGCCTCTCTTAATTCAAGTCTTCAGAGGCTCACCTCAATACACACACAAAAAAATTAAAGTAAAAGGTTAGTGCATTTTACCTCAGTAGTTCTGTCCATGGGGTAGATGTTTTGTCTGTCCCCATTAGCATCCTGCAGTCAGTATTACTGAAATGTTTGAGGTTTCTTAAGACTTCGCTCTGAAGTGTCCCTATATAAATGATTGTTCCTCGGGGACAACTGGGGTTCATTATTCCCCAAAGCTTTTATAAAGCTTCTCAAGGACATGGAAGGGTTAAGCTGCAGGTCTGTCCTTGACCCACTCAACATAGCACTGATCAGCTCTCTATGTAACCACAAATTTAATTACTTCACACGGACTTTGTTTTTACTTAGCTCTTTGCTCATCTGTCCTGTTGACATCACCGGGGATTTGGCTGTAGGCTGCTGCGAGCAGACAGTCCCGCATCTATATTCTGGGGCACTGACCATAACTAAAAATGGAAACAGCCCTCTCACCTGAAGCGATTTTCCAAGCCTGATCTGGAGACAGGGCCGAAATTCAGTAATTGTACCTAGTCTCCTGACACTGCCCTGTGATGCAACCACCAGAACATGCTCGTTTTCTCCCAGTGCCACTTGGCAATCGTTTGAGAATAAATCTAATAGAAGACCTTTTGAATATAAGGATTATCATTTTGCAAAACAGCAATCACTACAAGCATTACCCTTTAGCTGCTGACAGCAAAGTTCAAAAATCTCATCATGTGCTGGTTTCACAGCAGCTGGTAAAGGTTAATAAAATGGATGTTTAAAAGGCAGTGTTTCTAAATTTTTTATACTCAGGACAATTCTCATTATTTTGGGTTGACATAGCCCACACATTTTCTTCACATTCAAACTGTATGACATCCATTCTTGCATTACGTGGAACAGTAAACTGTAGGCCTTGCTGTTAGAGCTGGCAGAGAGAAGATTGCACTTTCTGAAGTGAGGTGGTGTCTGTAAATATCAGTACAAGATCAGATTTGTGCAGTGGTCTCTAGAGAATGGAACACACCTGCTTCAATGAGTTATTGGCGTTAATTTATAGTTGGGTCCTGTACTGTATTTCTAACAAGAATTGCTAACTGGCTAGTGTTAAGATTTTGTATTTTACTTTTATTATGTTCCTGTGTCACTGGACGTACTAATCTACAGTATAAGTCAATAACATGTTCTGAGAGGGAGATTTTACTCAGTTTTCTAAAATTCTGCAGTTTAAACTAACTGCAGTCTTTAAAGTTGCTTCTAGTTTTATGCCAGTTTGAGTGAGTAAAGATGTGTACCTTTTGTCTCCTTAGTCATACGTGATGAGAGAGGTTGCATGAATTTTTGCAGGATGTGGTAATTTGACATGCTCCTCCTGGGTGTATCTTTAAATTATTCTATACTTTATGTAAAAAGATGTATGTGTGTATCTTGAATTTATGGCATTACGCGAAACGTCAATGATGTAAAGCCAAATTAATGAATTATTGAACTGGGCCCATTGCATTCAAAGTTCAGTCACTGTCATTTCAGCTCCACCATTGGTAGAGATGAGCCTACCCTGAATTATTAATCCAAAGACAGGTTAGTAACTTTTTTATTGAGGGCCATATCAGAGCCCCCCTGAAGGTTAGGGTAACAATACTGAAATTCCTGGTCTAAGTTCAAGGGAAATTAAGCTTCTGGTTATGGTTTTGTCCACTGTATTTGTAAAGACCTCTTATGTGACACAGACTATAAATAGCAGGCTATAAGACGAAATTGATCCTGTGAGCACAGAAGTGATTATTAATACTGACTTCATAGTTGATAAGATACATGAGACCGTTTCAATTTTTCCCACAAGTTCCAGTTGAAATGTCTTGATTAATATTTGTGTCAGAACAGAATTAGGACGGGTGAAATAGGATGTTAGGACTGGCCGCGCTATCTGTGCAGTTCTGTTGTGCTCTGTAATTATCACATGTTAATTATGTATATAGCATGGTTCATCCAAATCCACCCACCCCTACTAAACCAGTAGCCCAAGATCTTAAGTGGTCCAATTTACCATCTTGAGAGTCTACAGGTGTCCACATATTAAAAAAAAAAAAAGTCTGGCCGATTTACCCATGTTTTGTTGGAATGAACTGTCTTTCACACTGACGATAAAATGATCAAGGCACTTCCCACAAAATAGAATTGGTGTGGCACTATAGAATAAGATGAAGTAACTCAGCTGTCAGAGGTGGTTGGACTGGTAATTTCATTTCTCTAGGAAATTCTTCAAATCATTATGACACTCCGTTCTGTAGATTATATGAGAAAATAGGAATTTGGATCTAAACAATGGCTTTCATCTGTGCCCTCTTTAAAAGTACTGAAAATAACTGGCTGTAAAGTTATTAACATGCTAAGATAATTGCAGAAATTAATCAACTTGCTCAGGGCTGTATAGCGAGTGGAAAAAAGCCTAGAAGAAAGCCTGGTGTACTGACTTCTGACCAATGGTCTTACCAGTAGACTAAACTGGTCTGACGTAGTTACCGTGAAAATAAATTCAATTTTCCTTTTTTTTTTCTTTTTCTTTTCTTTAAATTAAGTGAGTGAGGGACTGCATATACTGAGAAGTTAATAAATACAAAGGATCTTTTTAATATACAGCAACTTGATATCTAAATAAGATTAAAATAAGCAATAAAACTGCCAGATATTGTCACCAATAGCACGTGAGGGTTCAAGTAATAGCAGCAAAAATGTAATAATAATAAAATGCAGTCAAAGCTTTAGCAATGAACAAATGCTCTTGTCTGTAACAATTTTAAAGAAAATTTACATTTTTAAGACCAGTTCCTTTATTATTTAGGCCTGTTTGCTGTAGCATGGCAGGAGGAGTTGACATTTCAAATAATTGCTGCTGTAACAAAGAATGTAAGCATTTATCACAATATGCCAATTAAGCTTTGAAGGCTATTCGGCACGTTTAATGAAGGCTGAAGATAACCACCCCAGTGATCTATTGTGATGTATTACGCATCCCTGCCCCAAATACTGTTTTGATCTTTAAGATTCCTTTTCTTTAATGTCACAGTTTTGATTTTACCAAAGTTAGAAATTTTTGATGCATAAATTATGTATCTAATCATGCAGATCAGTTCGTGCTTAGAGACAAACATGAATACAATCAGTGGTAGTCAAAAGGGGAAAACTACTACCACATCGTTGTATAATTTGAGTGATTTATGTCTTGGTAGGATGACACTACACATACCGTTTTTTCTAATGCTGCTTTGTTGAGTGCACAGCTTAATAACATTTGATCTTTTCAATTTATAGTATCTCACATATCATTTATGTTTGCTATAAAAAGGATAATTTGTAAAGTGAATGTTCGGCTGATCTGAATTGTCAGAAACATTTTTCAATCTGCCATTTTTTTCTATTTAAAAAAATTGAATTTATTAGCCTATAACTTTCTTTTTTTCCATTAATGGTGGGTTAGTCATTCTACTTTGCTTTTGCTCAGACTGTGGAGTAATTCTTTAAGACCTGAACGTGAGTGAAAGAGTAAAATATTTACATCAGTTTTGAACCTGCTGTTGCTAAAAGAACTGCGAGTGAAGTTGGCTCTTCTTTTTGCTTATGGCTTTTCAGAGCAAGGGGAAGACATTGCTTTTAACAAGGAAGGAGTTTGTCTCACTTCAGATACATGCCAAAAGCCAACTGTAGCTGATCCAACTAGGAATGGAAACTGTCTGTTTGGGTTGAGGAGTAAGGGATAGGTGAACACGTGGCTTAGTGACATGTTGCTCTCTTAACAAAAGCTGTTGTGCCTTTACTATAGTTGCTTATTGCTTATATGGTTGCCTGAGTTAAGTAATTCATGACAGAAGGAAAAGGTTGCTGGGAATAAGGCAACTAATGGCTTATAATATATTTGTGAATTGATTCTTCAGAGAAGAGTATATTTTATAATAGTGCATGGCATACAGTCTACTGATGCTAAATACAAGGGGTAAAAAGACACATTTTCTTGAATTCACATGCTAACAAAAAGTCCTGTTGAAAGAAAGAAAGCTAACAAAGGTGACAAAGAACTAAGACAGGTCCTGCAGCAGAGTGTTTCTGTTTGTGGAGATGGCTATATTTTTTTGTTTTTTAATGAATTGTCAAACGTATTTTGAGTCAAGAGTAATAATCCCAAGGTGCTAAGGTAATGGAGCAGAAATACTGATATCTTGAAATGAAGAACTAGGTCCTGTGAGTGGTGGGCACTGGCGAATGATGCTAGGTGCCTCCAGCTTTTGCTGTCTCTTGTTTGTGTCAGTAACTGTCTACCACCATCCTGCAAAACATCTTAGCCAGCTTTGTCCCTATGTACTCTACTCTTTGCACGTCTTTCCAGAGGAGGCAAGCAGTGAAATTGCTTACATATTTCTCTTTCCCCTCCCCTGCATCTACTGTGATATTTTCATGGCTTTATGATTTTGTATTTCTGTTTTGGACTGGCTCGATATACTCCAAGTTTTTCCAGACACATTCAGATGTTCCAAGTGATATTCTCAGTCATGCTCTACAAGTCCTCACAGTGGATGAATACCAGGCAATGTCTGCTTAGCACAGTGCCCAATTGCTGTTGCCAAGTCATCTGACAACAGTTCGCATGTCAGTACCTTGATAAGTAATTTTTCTCTTTCTTGAAAACTTCCAGATCTTTTTTTCCAGTGTTTTTTTCCTCCTTCTGCCTTTCTGTAGCATGCAGATAATAAGCGAGTGTAGTTACCTCAGGATGCATACTGCATATTTTCTCTTAAAATGGAAATCACTATCAAATTAATTTATATGTAATCAAAAATATTTAGAATTAGCCTCTGGATTTTGGACTGAACTCAGCTCTGCTGAAAGTAGTCATAATTCTATTGAAATAAATTGAAATAAAAGTTGGATTTTGTTCTGTTTTTGACCTGCTACCCTATCCAAGCAGGAACAGGAGTAGTACTAATCGTACAAATACAAGATGGTACAGCTCTCTTTGGCTATGACAGGGCCATATCAAAAACATTTTTTTTTTTTTAGTATTCTATTGAATCTGAAATTCTCCTGAATACACCATAACAGAAAGTGTAGTATTTAAATACAGAAATCCATAGAGTTCTTAAAGGGAGGTTAACAGACAACCAGAAGGCAATATACAGCCCCAAAGGGGCTGTGAGAGAAGATTCTGCGCTGGCTGAGATCCCTTTCCAATGTTAGAACTTAGACAAATATAAACATTTACAGCCTCATATTGCCAGTTACGTTATCACCCTAAAGAAACCCACAGCCATATGCTATGAATCAAGAGATCACAATGAGATGACAAAAACTACCAAAAGTTGCACTTCTTCAGTGAAACACTGGTTGTATATTCTTTACAGAGAAGATCCTCTTTTAAAGATTAGTGTATGAATTCCTAGGAAATCATACCTTAAATTCAAAACTCCATGGTTTTGTTTATTTAGGCTTCATGTGTTCAGAAACAAATTATTCATATCTCCTTATTTAGCATGTGTGGTGATAGCAAATGTTTCTGTATAGGAAATAGGGTGCATTTGAGAAATTTAATAGTATCACACAACAAGCAGATTAACTCTATTTTTCTCTGGTGTCATGCGCTTTGGGTTTAGCCTACAAGAAATCTTCAGAAGTTCTGATCACTCAAGTCACTAATAAAAAATCACACACAGTATAATGCATTTTCAAAACAAGGCTATACAGAGTAACCAAAATCAAATGTTTCAGTGATTAGAATAAATAGCAGCATGTATTTCTAAGATTTGTTTTTTTTTGTTATTCACACCTGGAATTCTGTCTACTTTTGCTCAGGTAGATGTGTCAAAACACTTTCTGCTTTTTGGTGCATATCTTATTTCTATTTTTTTAGGTTAAAAAAAGTTTTCTGAGTGTAAAAAGCAACCCCCTTTAAAAAATATATCAAAGTTATCTGTCCTGCTTACACAGATATGTAAGTAAGTATCCTTAAAAATAATAGATTAACTCCCTGCTGGGACATAACAACTCTTGACAAGCCGTGGAGGTTTCTTGTATGAACACCCATTTAGAGCTTTTAAAAATGCTAGCTATGTACCTGGGAAATGATCTTTTTTGCCTTGGGGAACCGTTAGATCTACAAGATAAATTTGCATTTAGGGACCTTTATAAAGCACTTTAAATTGATATCACATTTGATCAGATCCAAGCTACTTTGCAGCGAGGAAAGTTATTATCAGAGAAGATCAGTCATATCTATCACAAGTTGAACCATTTCTGGGAATAATCATTCTTAGATTTTGTTTGAATTTCAGGTGACAAAGTTTCCATCTAATTATGAAGTGCATGTGTAAGAGCCCATCAGATCTTAAGGTTAGAGATGAAAGTTATCCATAATTATTTATTTAACAGTGGTGCTCAGTGCTCTGAACACACTTGGGCTGAGTCATTCATTTGAAGCTTATTTTAAAACATCAAAAAAAAACCCACCTTCCTTTTAAGCAGAGCAATATATAACTGAATATTTTTATACAAGATCTTTTGAAGTAATTTTCTTTGCCTCTGTGAAAAGAGCATAGGAATTATGTCTTTTGAAAAACTTGGAACATAGGTGACAAGTGTCTCAACGTGATCATAAAAACATTACAAGAAATGGATCTGGAAGAAGTATGCTTACACAGCAACAGAAGAAGGTAACGCACTGATAAAAGGCTCTTGTTGCAATGGGTTCTTCGTAGGGTATATGCTGCTTCCTATAATTCCTGTTTTTCTTGCACCGAGGCACAGAAGAATTATGTTCCTGACTCAAGTGGCTTAGTGAGGTGCACAAGATGTGTATGAAGACTCATACTCTTTTCTTTTATGGCACTCTGTTAGAGTGGTCATTTCACTTCTGTCATTAAGTATGCATGGCAGGTAAAAATGATACAGGTATGCTTTGACATTTCATTCCATTGCCCTGTTTGCTGTCATCGAGAGAACATTTGGATATTATTCCTCTGGGCTGTTATGTTCATTCATCTTGGAACAGGATTTTTCTCCCTCCTGTTTGGTGATCAGCCTAAAACTCCTAGCCTATGGTAATGAAAAGTTACGGGGAGAAAAAGATGTGCATAAAGAACTGTAGGACTGCAGATTAAACTCCCTATTGCAATTCATGTTATGCTAATGAGGTACATAAGATCATTCAGAGCAGCGTAATGCAGTGATATTATCAAGAAACCTACATAATTTACTACAGGGAACCTTTACTTAATACATCATATTTCAGCAAGAAACTTAATAAAAAGGAGCTTTATACATTAATACTACCAAGAATTACGGAAGATAATGCAGCATTTGATCAGACTAATATATAAACACTATTGTGAAACCTAATTTCCAACAAGTTACTGGAGAATCAAAATATACATATTGCTTATTGTTACTGCTGAAACAATAGCTTAATAACTAAGGATACCAGAAGTGAGGCATAATAAACATTTCCTATTATTTATATTCTCCAGTTGCCTGTAGTGGCACAATAACTAAATATTTGATTCAGCGATCTGGATATGAAAGCTATTTTCCTTGCAAACTATTCCTAGCACTCAGCTGCAGCACAGCAAGAAGTGTTTCCATGGTACTGTCATGAGGCTTATCCCATGGTATTTTTTCCCTTGATTTTATTGACGCTTACATTTTTTAAAGCCATTTGGTTTCATTGAATAGAATACATATGGTGCTATAACATGTTTTGACTTCTCTCCCATCAAGGGTCAAAAGAACATTATTCATTTGTTCAGATCAAGACAATGTTACTGGTTATTACTAGCATTATAAAAGAGTTTAATACCTCTGAAAATCTGGGATGTCCATTTGAACCTGAGATGTCATTTTATCTTTTACTGGTATCTACCCTGTAGAAGTGTCTTTCACAACCAGGTCAGAAAAATGGTAGGAAGTGAAAAAGACTTGAGCAAAATTACAGTTATATGATTTAAGAGTTGTGGACTCATTGGTTAGGGTCCATGTTTTCCTTCTGTATTCTGCCTGGAGATAGTGACCTTGCATGTGAAAATATAGTTAACCTGAAGGTGTGAGAGAAATATAATACCCCGTGACTTTATCATTTTTCAGCATCCTTATTATTTCAGTCACAGGGATTCTTTTCCAATACTGTGTGCATAGGACATTATTTGTTTATTTTTAGATTGGTAAGTAAAAATTGATTTAGGAAAAAAACTTTTCAACAGAGGCTAGTTGAAGCCTTGGAGTATGCTTTGCAGTGGGTAACGTGAAATAAAGCTGAAATTTATGCTAAGTTGATCCATCAGTGATGATCTAAAGAAACTGTGATAGTTCTGAATTTGGTCCCTAATTACACTGGATTAAATAAAAATGATTCTGTAAAGGTCACTTTCATAAAAGAACTATCTACTACAATGTAATGTGGCTCTTTATAAAAACAGGAGATAAAACTAGGTTAAGTGGAATGCTAATAGATCTACAAACTAACCTGCCATTTCAAGTCCTTGTTATTAGTACTTACGTAATCAGAACATGTTTTCAATTTTTGAGTAGTAGAGTGCTCAAGTCTTATAAACTCAATTTGGATTGTGTGCTATTAAAGTGTGTACGTGAAAGTATGTAATTGACATTTCACATGATACATACATCATCTTCTAGACTACTTAACTTTACACAAAAAAGCCATTTTTATGAAAATGATCAACATTAGTTAAACGGCCTGAGAGTCTGGACAAATCTATTCAGGCTTTTCTCGATAAATGACAAAACGTTTGTGCTGTTGGCTATTTATACACAAGCAGACAGAAGATGGTATTAACTATTCTTCATACTGTCCACAGTATCTAGAAATTCAGCAAAAAAAATTAAAAAATAAAAAAAAAACACCCCCTCACAGAGAAGACACTTTCTCTTAAGTACCACTTGTCATCAAGAGCAAATTATTAGGTCTGATTCTACTTCCATAATTATATCTCACCAGACAGAGTTTTGCTTTATGCATATAAGCGACAACGTAGAAATAACCACTTTCCAGCTTGGCAACATGAAATGCGACGTCTAATCATAAGGTTATCTCACTCAAAGATCACCTCACCCACATTTCTTCCGTCAAGGGAGATATACATAGCCATTAACTTCATGCTCACATTCCTTGCAGCGAGGTCTTACTTGCATTGTGCTGTGGGCTTTCTCCTGCTCTGACTTTTTGTATGCCAGCTGCAGCTGGTCAATCCCATCCCTTAGCCATGAGCCAGCTGCTGCTTTCACATCCCTGTCACTGCTGTCACACCCCTGCGCTCCAGAAGGGCCTTTCTCCAGTTGCTGTCAGCTACTGTAGTCTCTCTGTCACTCAGCCCTGCTTGGTCATGCGCTCCCACACAAGCAATCTCGGGTGCTGAGAGAGAAGGAACTCAGTAGATCTGGCACTGATGCAGGCTTGCTGGCAGATTGTTCAAGTGTTGTTTGAAAACCCATTGAAGCTAATGGTAAAATCTCTGTCTCACAGAGTTTGAATCAGGTCCATGCACCCCTGTTGATAAATTTTCCTAGATCTGGCTCTGTGGGGAGTTAAGTATCCAACTGGTAGTTTTGAAACTCTGCTTAAATTAACCCTCTTATTCCAGAGATGTATCTTATCCTTTACGGCTCTATAGGGCTTGGCACTGAGCAAGGGATCTAACAGGCTGAAACGTGTCCAGGCCCTCACCTTTGCCTGGCTATCAATTTCCACAAGAATCTGTCCAGCAATTAAAGGTCAGACCTGAACTAAGTGAGAGGATCATGCAGAAGAAAAGTAGCATAAGGTTAGGCCATGCTGATGCCCCGCTGGATGGAAGAATAATTGTCATCAATAGCAAGGGCTTCTCCTGTCACAGGACTAATACCTCTTTCCTTTAGTAGATGGACTATAACATGTTGCTGCAAATGAAGTAACTCAGCAGGCTCAGGTGAACAGAATTTGGTCCATTTTCAATGTTTGGCAATACTTTTTTACTTCTTAAATGCTAGGCAATTAGTCTTATTTTGGTTAATTAGCTCCATATGTTTGGTCTTGCTTCAGCTTTCCCTTTTCCAGTGGTTGTTTCACTTTCTCCTTCCTAAACTTTTTATTTTAATCTTACACATGATCCTTCTTTGCCTGTCTGTGTTTCCCATCCACATGCTAATCAGTCTGCCAGGCCATTCTCCCCAGGGCCAACGTGCTTTTAGCTGCACTCCGCAACCTCTGCCCCGTGTCTTTCTCAGTATTGCTTAGATGTCTTGCTTTGACTCTGTGTTGCACAGTCTTTTAAGAAACCTGTTTGACTACGGAGAAAAAGGCATGCAATGAGGCATCAATAAAGGGACAAAGATCAGGTACCTTGAGGAGGTAGAACATCAATAAAAGAGAAGGAATGAATGGCTCTGAGGAAGATAAAGCAGCATGATTCACAACTCTGGAGAATGCTAAGCAGGCATGAAATATTTGTAAGGTAAATAATGGTCTAAGATCAAAAAAGAAAACAAAAACAGATGATGCATAGTATCAAACAGAATTTAAATAAATCATTAGCAGGAAAATCTCTTTCTTGAATCATAAGATACAGAACAGCGTGTAATTAAAAATGTGTGTTTGATCATCTCATATGACTACTTTAATAATGTTTTGCCATTTATTTTGTGACATTGAGGCCAGAAGAGCTAGTATCCTGGGCTGAACAAGATTTAAATAACAAATGTTGTGCTGAGGTCAGTAAAAAAACATAAAATAAATCTTCCATTTACTTCAGTGGAACCATCAAATTGCCTATTCTTGGAGCTGAAAAGCAATTTTTAACTTGACATCTGCCATTTTATCTTCCTTATCATTGTACTCTTGCATAGCATTGTAAACACGAGAACCACAGCTGTGCATAATGCCTCTGCTGGGGAAATCTTTGACTCCTTTTGTAGCCAGGCATGCTTTTGAGCAGTCAGGTAAAATCTAGCCTATGTGACTGTTAAGAAACATTGGATGAAAGCTTGTCCATTGGGCATCTTTGCCTTGGGCTTCATTGGGAGCAAATTAAAGTAGCTCATTTTAAGTGTACAGCTGGATTTTTAGTGTACAGCTGAATAACTTTTGTCAGAAATATATGGTGATTGTTTAAAAACAGAGGTACATAGAATATTTTTTCCCTCACTTCTAGTCTTCTGGATTATTGGTTCTGCAATGGGTAGTAGAAAGTAGGCCAAAGATCTTTACGTATGTAATTGTTATATGCCAACATTAAGTCAGAGGGTTATCAGCCGTATTTTACCTAAGGGATGCTCTTCATTATTAAAGCATTGAATTGAAGTCTTATGTACCAATTGTAGGAATTGCTTTTCTGTATAGTAAATTCTTTACAAATATCAGTAACGATTTAACTTTAGGGTTTAGCTAGCATGTCATGGGTGAAAGAAAAAAGTAACTAAAAGAAAGAACGTACTCATGTTTATTCTATAAAGTCAAATAAGTGATTTAGTGATTGGTAGGACTGCTATACATCACTGCAGACTGTGTTTTCAGCAAGCATCTGAAAATGAATCTGTAGTCCTGTTTAACATATCCAGGACTGCGAGAGCACTTGCCTCACATAAATCAATTCTGCTCATACCTTAACTGCTATGAAATGTAAGTCTTGATTCTCAGATTGCCAAATACCTCATTTTAGGGAGGAAGAACCAAATACTGTGGAGAAGGTGTTCCACTACAACAGCACAAAACCTCTGGTTCGTAAAGCCCTTAGCAGAACTAACAGGTTTTCCTTCACCGGTTCTTTCTATGTATTATGCAGTGTACTTGGTGCTGATGACACTTAAGAAAAAGGTGATGATAGGTCCTCAGTGAGTCATGGGTACATTTTTATGAGGCTTTTGATTATGTTTATGTAATTAAAAAAAAAAAGAGAGAGAGGGCTTAAGTATAGATAAGCAACAATGGAACTCTTGAAACAGAAGATACGAGACTTCAAATTCCAGTCTTGGGTCCTACTTTTATAACATAACTACTTTTTCTTTTTTGGTTGTTTTCTTGCATACTCACTGTAAACCACAGGCCTTGTCCCGGCTGAGTGTGTCAGGGAGCATGGGCTGGAAAGCAGCTAATTTCCTCCCCTGTCCACCAAACTCCATGGTGTGAGTTGCTTTCTGAATAAAAATCAGTTGGAAGTCTCTGGGTATAATAGTAGTACAATACTCAATGGCAGCCAATAATCTGTTAGTTTTAATACTGTTTCTGTAACTGTAACGGAGTATCTGTTTCTCAGTTTGTTACACTTGAGCAAGGTACATTACACATAAAATTAAGCATGATTAAATGATAATTGCAGTCTTTTTGCAAAGTAATTCCATGGTTGTTTATGCTTTGCAGAAAATAGATGACATTTATTTTGCATGTGTCAAGGAAAAACTCGAAATGTTAAAGAAGTTGCTAAGGAATAATTGCCATAAATTTACAAAGGAATTACTTTGTTATGTATGCCTGGGATTGAATAAGGTACTACACAAATTTCTATCAAGATACAATTTTATTTACAAAAATGGCATTATTTCTGTATTATTCCTGAAAAAAAAAAAGTCATGGCAAGTGGAAAGATCTGTCTTTTCTTATGGCAGTATGTTATTAAAGTGTGCTACCATGTTCTTTTATTTACAGAAGTACTCTTTTGTCAGCACTAAAAAAGACCTAATTCCAGAAGACATGCAAAGCATACACCAAGGCTCTTTTGCTTTGATATCTCTTCTTTTGAATGAGTACGGGGGGTAATATTGCGAGTGAAGGGTCAGAGGTTCTGTACTAAACTTTGACGCTTTATATGTTAGAAAAAATAGTCATAAATATTGGTTGCGTTTGCATTAACTTTTTAGTTTTGATCAAGGGTGTATCTGTGAAGCAAATTCAGTTGTCCCCACTCACTGCACTTTGTTTTACATCCCATATTCCAGTGCAGTCATGGATCAGACATAATGGATTCCTTTCAAATGAAGTTAAACTGAAATAAGTGCTTCAGGAGTGCACCTAATTTTCTGCAACAAGTAGGTCCTAGATACAGACCTGGGCTGAACTAAAACCTCAAAACATGTTTTGTGAAGGTGTCAAGTTCTTGTCACCATCTCTCTGGCTCTGCAGATCTACTTCTTTTGCCTGCCACTGTTTCACTATTTGCTAAAGAAAGCATACCCTACATAGCATTTTGGGCCAAATCCTGGATGATGTCAAAACCAGATCTGAAAGTCTTCCCGGTGTGGAGGTTACAGAGTCCTGTTTTCATGCTTCACTGCGCCTTTTTTTTTTTTTTTTTTTTTTTGTGTGGAAGCTCCTGTGTTTCTGCCTTGATGTGAAGTTTGGAATGTGACTGTATATAGAGCTTTCAAAAATCTTCTTCCTATCTGGAACATATTTCAAATTAAACCATATTTCTTCTAAATTTGAAGGAGATAATCACAATAATAATCTTGGAAACAGAATTTCTCTGAAATGATTTGGACATATATCATTGTCCTTATTCACTTAGGGACATGGTTTAGTGGGTAGTATTGGTGGTAGGGGAACAGTTGGGCTAGATATCTTGGAGGTCTTTTCCAATCTGAATCGTTCTATGATTGAGATTTATATTTTGTTTAGAATAGAATTTTATGCAAACAAAAGAACAGAAGACTTATGGCCTTTCCTCTCTAGTACTTCTGTTTAGTAAGTAGTGCTTTTTTTCTAAGAGTTGTCTCCTTGGAAGAAACGTCAAATAAGTTACAGAAACCAAGACAAGTATGTCAGGTGTATTCCAAGACAAATGCTATTAAATACAGAAAGTCTCTGGATAGGAGATATGCTGTGATAATTATGATAATGAAAAACTAATCATAACTTATTTGCCTAAAAACAAGTGCAAGTGAATGAGAGAATTTTTCAAGGCTGGCTGGTGGCCCCAATCCAGCATGCTTTGAAAGTCTGCTGGAGGTACCAAGCAGAAATGAGCAGTGACTGGAGGCACAAACAAATCCTTTTCCTTTTTTTTCTCCCCTACTTTCAAAGGCAATGAAAAAAAATGTCAGCATTCTCTTGATAACTAATTAAAGATTATGTCAGTCTTATGGAGCATTTATGTAAGCTTTTGTTCATTTCTGGCATTGTGTGACATTTATGGCTTCTTCAAATATTCTTACAAATGTGTTTTATCAGAAGAAAAATTACATTATTGGACAATATGCTTTTATTTGGAATATTAAAAATTTTAAATCTCCATTGAACCACATGTCTACAGCTTTAGACAAGACTAGCAATCTTTTAATGATTAAGAGATATTTCTGTGTTGTTTTTGACTACCGTGGTAGCAAATTATATCTGCAAGTGACGGAGTCAAGTGTATCTCAGCCAGAACAGAAGGCATGATAAATCTGGGATGCCCTTGTTGGTTTGCATTTCCATTTTTCTGTTTATCATAGCAAATTACAGTCCTGCAGAGACTAGTTTGGATCTAAAGCTTAACCTACATTCCCTTAACATCTGCTCCTAAGGAGGAAAAGCATATGAATTTGTACATGCTGATTCATTTTCAAAGGGAGACACTTCCTATGAAAAACATTTCTGCTAGTTCTCTGAAACATACTCCAAACACTATCCAAGGGACAAGAATGAATAAAATAAACCAGGCTGAGATTAAAATAAAAATAGGAATTGGGTCAGGGATTTCCACAGGAATTTTTTCCCCTCCTCAGAGCCAGTGCAGGTAAACAAACACAAGGGTAAGCCAATGCACAAAACAGAAACAGAGAAGTTTATGAAAATAAAGCTCAAAGGAAAGAAGATGAATTGAGGAGCACAGTACTGTCATGTGACAATCAAAAATAATATGAAAGAATAATGTCGGGGTGCAAATTCTGAGAGATAAACCATCTCTTTAGGAAAAGAGAGACTATTAAGTCATAGTGGAAAGAAATCAGACTGAGGGCAGCAAAAAATGATCCTTGACATGAGTCAGTATGAAAATAATACTGCTATACTTCATGTAGGTAAAAACAAGACTAGATAGGTTTGTGAAGAGGCACATTTTTCAAAGAAGTGAAAGCACTATCACAGATCATCAGCCAGGAACAATTTCAATTCTTGTACTGTCGGGTATCACAGCATTAATCCAGTTGTGGAGAATCTAGCCTGGAAATTATGTAGACACTGATAATAAATGTAGAAGCTGTTTCTTCTTTATTGTTGTGGGTTATATCTTCCTTGTCACCAGCACGTAGAAGCAAATGGCAAATATTTGTACACTGATTTTTTTTAACCTTTGTCCAAAGTCGTCTTTCACAGGGGATATCACCTTACATCACTGGGAGAGAGCATTTTCTTTCTGTTTTAACTAGGAATAAAATCTTTGTTTTTAAGAAATGCAGTTTCTTTCACATCTGCTGCCTTTATAATTGAGTTCCTGGTAGCTGGAAGCATTCTATCCTCGCATTGCAGCTGGAGATAGAGACTGTGTTCAAAGTTGCTTTCTTTCTTTTGAATGTGAAAGAGAAATTATATCTCTTTCCAAAATGGGGGGTGGAAGCCAGGCTGAAGAAGGGGTTACATTACTGTTTCTGTAAGTATCACTTTGTTAAGAGCCTCCAGATGGAGCACAGCAGTGTTAACTAGTGTTGAGGCACTGAAAACACTGTACGCTCACAGACGTGTAGATAATATAGTTCGGTATCCAAGACATCTGTTAATGTATGTTAGTTCTAAGTTTTCTAAGATATGGTGAAGTAAAATGCCACATGGCAGAGGAAAAGATTCTGGGTGGAAGGAGTCTGATACCACCAAGAAAATGTATATATAAATTTAATGGAGCAGGAGAGAAGAAAATGGCCCGATTTAAACGTATTTTACTGTGAAGCATTACTTTGTAATGTACTCTCCTTTTCCACTGAATTTTCCAGATGTGAAAATGAATACATTTAAAAATAGAATACATTCTACAGTATATTGTAGAATGTAATTCCTACCTTGTACACCTGGTTTGAATTCAGATGGTTTTTGGAAGTTCTTAAGGCCTTAAGCAGGTTGGTCTGAATTCAGTGTTAACTGTTTTGAGAGGAAAGTTGGGGTACTTGACTTCCTGAGATCTCTTCTAGACAGAATGATTCTGTCACTCTAAAACTGAAATCACTTTATGGAAAGGAAAACTACATTTGTGAAAAATTAACCATCTCTGTTTTAAATGCTGGGACTGTTTGCTTGAATTCGCTGGCTCTTTACCAATGTAACTGCATTAAATGTCTTGTTGCAAAACCAATATAGCAAAATGGATAACTTGGCATTTTTTCCAAACTTTTTCCTTGGATTCAGGTCAAGGGAAGAATGATTAATTTTTAAAATTAATCGTTAATTTTTGGCACAGTGACTCACACATCTTTTATTGTACTTATATTTGAAAAGCCTTCAGCTGGAAGCTAGGTATAGCCTAATTATACAAACAGAATTATGAAAATATATTTTGCATAGCTGTAAATTGTGGTAGTTCCATTGAAGTAAATGTACCTAATGCAACTAAGATTCATAGCTCCATGAATATATATATGTCCAGGCAGCTTGGGTCTATGAAGACAGCAAGCTTTTCTGTCTGCTGGACTATTCCAGTTCCTTAAAAGCAACTGATGATTTTGGCTATGTATCTGACTTGCCTTGGTTGTTGACTTAGGCAGAACAGCACTGTTTGTTGTTAGCAGCCTGAGACATCTTTGTTGTTAGCAGCTGGGGACATTATCTTAATTGAAGCGAATTTTTCATTTGCTTCCTATCCATTTCCAGTATCTGGTTATCAATATTTTTATTGGCAAGTTACTTTATTTGCTATAAATCTGTATATTCTTTCACTTTGCTTCTGAAGGTCTTATTTAATGCCTTTTGGTAATGTTAAACTTTCATTTAAGTATGTGTAATTCCTCTTAAGGAATTCATAGAATCAATAAGGTTGAGAAAGACCTCTAAGATCATCTAGCCCAACCATCTACCTATCACTAATATTGCCCACTAAACCATGTTCCAAAGTACCACATCTACCCTTTCCTTAAACACCTCCAGGGATGGTGACTCCACCACTTTCCTAGGCAGCCTGTTCTAATGCCTAACCACGCTTTCTGAGAAGTTTTTCCTAATATCCAACCTGAAACTTCTAGGACAAAATTAACTTTTATTAGAGGGAAGTGTCCCTATTTTTTTAAGTAACCTTGAGCAAATCTGTGAGCTACTTTCTTCCCTGGTGAAATGAGGATATAGAAACTTTATTTATGAAAGTAATTCAGGCTTTCAGCTGGAAACCACATAAGAAACAGGCACAGTTAGTTACCGGAGTTCATGCAAAAGAATACACTCCATCTGTGGATTTTTATGCTGCATCAGGACAGTTTACTGGTGTCACTCATTTCTCTAAAATGTAAGTCAGCTACTGTTGTCTAGACCTTTCACAAATAATACACGTGTATCTTAATTAAAACTTCAAACTATTAGTTAACATGCCTGTTTTTCTGATCAGAAAACCTTACCAAAATGGAATTGAACAATATGAATACTTTGTGACATTATTGTGATATAAAAATCATGGCATCTGGGCAGACTACAGTGAATGCAGCAACCATATCAAATTCCGAAGATAGCTTTTTTTTTTGTAGATTCAGAACATGTCAAGGTGATTTGAGGTGATATATTTTCTTTTTCAGTTTTCCTTTCTTCCTTGAAAATATACCCAGTAAATTATTTTATTTTCTCTAATCTTCCCCCCCCCCTTTTTTTTCTTTTGTTTAAGCAGCATAAATCTGATTTTTACATGGTTATTTTTCATGACATTTAGTTATTGCTACAATATAACACCCTAGAAGTTTAGGTATTACATATATTTCTGCCTAGTATGATACTGTATTGGATGCCTAGTGAATTTATCCTAGCAGCTGCAAGTGGTTTAGTTCTTTGTCAGGCCTCTCTCTATTTCAACAAAAGAAATAATGAGCATGAAGATTCCTTCATAGGCCGTGAATTTATTTCTGTTCAGAGAACTGTTTTTTATAGTGAAATTAGTGGAATATTAAAGGTCTCTCTGACTTTATGGCATATCAGTTGAATGAGCTAGTGTGTCTTTATTAAGTACATTTTGATATTTTGCAGGCAATTTTATGTCCTAGCTCAAAGAAGGTAGGGTGCCTGTTCCTTACAGCAAGTATGAAAAATAGTATAATTTTACAAGAAGTTATTTTAGGGTCAGCTTTTAGAAAACGAAATTAACTGGCAGTTGCAGTTCCCGACAGATGGCAGATAAAGTGACTAATATTACAAGATCTGTTCTAAAGATTCTGTTCGTGTTTCCACTGTTTTGCAGATGTTCTGTGAAACAGAACAGTTTCACTTAAAACAACAGTATTAATCAAAGTTGTAAAGTCTGATATTTTTAAGCGTTCTGTCTGAAATGTCTCCTCCTTTCAGTGCTATGCAATATCAGCCAAACATAAAACATTCTGGTTCCATTCTCCCTCCTCACTAGACACCTCTATTATCTCTACCATATCTTGATTTTCTACTGCCTCTGTTGAGTTCCCCAGCAAGTCTGCCTTTGGACACATTGTCGTTTTCTCCTGTGCTTGCTGACTGATTGGTCTCTTTGGTAATACTTCACTTTTCCCTCGTAGTCTTATGGCTGACCTTCTCTTCCATATCTTCTGATGGGAATCTTGTTGCACCACAAGTTTAATCAAGCTGATGTGGGCAACCGTGTTTTCTCTAGAAATATTGCCACCTCCTCTTTTTCACCCCATGTCCAGTATTACAAGTTATCTTTCGAGTAGTTATTGATTCCTTCCATCCCTTTTATATCACCTGCAAATTGCCCTGCACCTCAGTCTCTTTATATTTTTCTTTTCCTTTTAGGAAACTCTTCCATTAATTATGCCCATTTTGGTTGATTTTTAAAGTCTAATCCTTAATTTTATCATAAAGTGTATTGTATTTTAAATGCATATATAGAAATACATTATTAAAGACTAGGCTGCATTGTTAATTGTTCTGTTTCTCCAAAATCCAGTCCTCCTACCTCTGATTCTGTTTTCCTACCAGTGTTTCAGGGTCTTGTGTATGCCTTTCAGGCCTTCTCTCTATGCATTTTTTTCCACCATTTCCCCATTGAAACAACTAAGGTCTTCTTTGTGCATTTTTTCTTTCGATTTCTTACTTAAAGTTACCAGTGTTTACCGTTTAAATAGACAAAAGTAAACAAAACTTCTCTGTTTTGTACAGAGATGTTAACTTTATATTTTTGGAGTATTGGCATGCTGCTAACTTCGGTAAAATTAGAGAGAAAAGCAGTGACAAAAATCTCTTGGATTTTAAAAGTAATAAACCAGAACATCTTGACTGTAAATAAGGACCTTGAATATGCACAGTAGAGTCTTGTTCATCCAATACACTTTAATTTGAAGGGAAGGCCTGTAAATCATGGTCTGAAGTGATGGTGGTGGAAAAGTGTTCAAATATTGGATGAAAGCAGGTGTGAAATAAAATTTTAAAGGGTTATCAGGGAATTAGGCTGACAAATCAGGACAGTACCTTTGAATCTGTTTACGTATACCTTTCCAGGAATATCATGTAAATACTGGTAGAGTGATGAGGATGCTTGAAAAATCTGGTTTAAAAGTCTTTTGTGGCTAAATTTGAAATTCAATGTAGCTTAGTATATTGTTTACTCACTGAACATTTTGTTTCTCACGTTTTCATAAACTGCAACACAAACTGGTGCCCTGAGCTCTCAGTAATTTAATTATTTTATATATCCGTCCTCATCCTTACTTTTTGGGAGTTAAGCATCGAGTTCACACTAGTTCTTCCTTTCCTATTTAAATAGTCCCTCCATGAAATAGGCTTAATTACATGTATGCAAAAATCTTACTGACTTCAGCAAAACCATTTTTAAGTTGAAAATCAATGTGTGTATATCTGGATTAGACGGTTAGTATGTGTTAAAGAGACTTGCTGTTCAGTGTTAAAAGTGTGAAGAATTCCAACCAGAGAAGTTTGTTTAGCTTTTTCTTCATAAGAATAGACAAAGTTATAACTTAAGAATAAACAAGGTTAGCACTGGAAAAAAAAAAAAAAGAAAAAGCCCTGGCAAATATATTGTCACTCTTTTGAGAGCCAAATCATGCTGCTTTCTTCATACTGGAGATTGTTTTAAAGTAGAATCTTAAATGTAAATTGTGATGTCCCATCTGTTTTGCTTGCTTGTCTTAACTTTAAATAGCTTAATAGAAGGTTTTTTTTTTTTTTTTCAGTCTTTTCTTAAACCATTTCATCTGTTTTGACCAACATCTGCTGTTTCATTTTAAATCGTAATACCCCAAACTTAACAGGCCTATCATTTCACTTATGCTAAATATTCTGTTGTTTTTGTTTGTCAGCAGAACCACATCTACAGAATCACATTCAGGAAAATCTCTTGCATCCTTATGTGAAAGTAAAGATGGTTAAAGCCTGATAATCCATAAAAATATGCAGTTATTTGATCTAGATGTGAATTTGAACATAAAATCTCTTGCTGTCTCTAAGAGTAACTGTCTACAGGTACTGTAAGGTAGACACCGCTGGCAACAGGGAAAAGAGCAAAACCCCTTCAATTGCATTATTACTTTTAGTTTTGCATACAGTAGCTTTGGGTGAAAGCTGAGTGCTTCCTCAGGCTTTGAGAACTGAGGGGAGATTTTGAAAGTTTGAGAAGATAACTGGGAATTCATTTTGTGGAGAGCAGTGTACCTATGCTAGGCAATTTTCAGTGTTAGATGTTCTGACAGCATGAATTGAGGGCTCTTCCCGTTCTCAACATTTTGAGCACTACACCAGCCTTACGGAGAATGGAGTTTTGGGAGCCAAATATAGTATCTCAAGTTATATGGCCATGTACCATGTACTCATATATATAATGCCTTTAAAACTGAATGAGTATTTTTTTTGTTAAAGAAATTTGGCACAATTCACAAGTGAAGTTCTGTCTGGTTTTCTATTTTGAGTCTGTATCAATAATGAGTTCTTAAAACTAAAGCAAGTAGTCTGCTATTGTCTGATCACCTTCAAAACTGTAATATTTAATAGGTTGTCAAATGACTTGGGGAGGTTCTGAGTTTTGGCAGTTCCTATTACTTACCCATGGTGGGCTATTAAATTAAAGGCTAAGGCAAGTAAATTGCCTCTCAATTTTTCTTCTGACAGATGTTTAATATGTACAATATTTGCATTTTCACAATAAAATGTTTTCACAATATTCACTTAGGTTTAATGATTTATAATGAAGACTTAAGTTGTGTATGCTCAAAACAAAATTCCTCACAGCACAGAGAAAAATGAGTGGAAATCCACCTAACTTTTCACTGCTAGATAAAAGTGACATGTGAAAAGTCACTTCCGATATGAAGTAAAGAGCTTTTGAGATCTGAAAGAGATTGAGAAACGAAGGAGAATGAAAAGCAGCTCAGATGAAAAGCACTGAAAGACGAGAAAGAAAACAGAGAATGTAAATAATAGTAATCATGTGAATGAGACCAGCAAAGAGGAAGAAGGGGTGCCTATAATAATTCATTCAGGATTAATTGTAGATGTGGTAGATGTGGACAGTACTAGAGTATTGTTTTTGCAGCATGTGTCTAAAACCTGTCAGCAAAGTAGAGAGATGACTTTGCCAGTTAGAAGGAGGTCCTGGGAAAGTGTCTGAAAAAGTTCGCCTGGCCTTAGGAGAGGAGTGAGTTGCAGGTTCAATCTCCCTGTGCCAGAATATCAGGAAGAACCCTTGTTCTGTTACAGTTATTTTATTTTGAGGAAGCTTGATGTTGTAAGATGCAGAGTATACTTTTCCTGGACCAGCTGCCCTCTGCCCGTGGGGAAGGGACATCAAGACCTGGTGACTTTATTACTGAGGGTAAGCAAGTGAGTGTGTGGGAACATCACCTTGGGTAAGAGCTCTAATCTTGCTGGTTCCAAGGAAACAGTAGATCCACTCATCCCAAGCACCAAGTGGTAAGACGAGGGGAAATGCCTCAAGTTGTGCCAGGGGAGGTTAGTCTGGATATTAGGAGAAAATTCTTTACTGAAAGGGTTATGTGGCATTGGAGTAGGCCGCCCAGGGAAGTGGTTGAGTCACCATCCCTGGAGATCTTCAAGAAACGTGTGGATGTAGAACTTAGTAGCATGGTTTAGTGGTGGACTTGTCAGTACTAGGCTAAAGGTTGGACTAAATGATCTCAGAGGTCTTTTCCAGCCTGAATGATTCTATGACTCTACAGATCGTACACTTTCCCTGCTGTAATTAATAACCTGTTAAGTTTCCCTTCCTAATAATAAGCAAATGTTGTCAGAATGTGGGTGCCCTGAAACATACTGGTCTAGATACCCTGGCACATACTGCCCTGGGAAGTCCGATAATTAATAACAGAAAACACAGGGCAAAGTCTAAGATAACTGGAGTTTGTTGTTTGTTTAGCTCTGCACATATGAATTTGAAAGGGATGTGGAACAGTGCAGAATTGCTGGGGAAAACGTGAAGAATTTAAATGGAGAAAGTAGCAATTGAATATAACTCTTCTGGTAATAGGGGAAAAGTTGCTTGCAGTTCACATCTTTGTGTTTGACAGGTCATGTTACCCAGGAGAAGCTTTTTGCTTCAGAGTATCCGTGGGTGGAATCATGTGGTTTAGAAGTTGCTGCTGTAATCTTCTCCTCATCTCTTCCTGTGGCAGGCTTTCGGATATTCATGGAAATAGAATAAATTAATACTCTTCTATCAAAGTAATTCTTTCAACTTTGGAGAATTTAAGATAGGTTTGTGGAAAAAGTAAACAAGGCAACAAAAGCTCAAGGAAAGGCTAAGATTTATGCTGCAAAAACGCTCTGAGAGCAAACGAAAAGCAGGAGAAAGCAAGACAACGTGCTGTTCTTATGAGTCACTGGAGGAACTGAATAGTTAGTGAAATAGAAGTAGAGCTTTCTGGTATATTAATTAATAAATATTGTTAGTCAATCTGCTGAGAAAACACTGATTTTCTGCGGTGGCTAACAATTTATATAAGAATCTGAAACCTTTAACCTTTATAAGAAACCTTTTTCTCACTGCTGTTACTTTTTGAGCTTTGTAGTATGCAAAAAGGAGAAAATGGCTGAACACGCACAAGACATTGCATTAATAGATGAATATAGTAGGCATTTGAAATAGATTAATGAGGAATGTACTGTGTGCAAATAACATTTCACAAAGGGCTTGATGTTCAGGTTTGACCTTGTCTGTCTTTGTTCCTTTAGAGTGTAACACCCATACAGGTTTGAGCAATGAGTAGAAACACTGCTGCTGTCTTGTTCTTGCTGCCTGAGATTTGTTGCTAATGGCTTGACTCATTAGAATCCACTCCTACAGAGATGGACTCAGAAAGTCTGCAAAATAAAATAGGCCTGCCAACAGCTACCCAGGTGTAAATAGATCAAAATACTAAGTAGCAACTTCCAGCTACTGTTTATTTTACCAACCAAGGTCTGTTAAAGCTGATTTTGCAATCTGCTGAAGTCACTTAAACTTACCTGCTTACATCAAAGGATCTGTCTTATTCCCCAGTACTTGTTGTCATTACAGAGCTTTACGTTTCTTGATAATTGAATGATGCTGTATTCTCTATTTTGTATTAAACAAGGGATATTTTATGTATCATTAGCACAACTTTTTAACATTTGTTCCATAAAGTATATCGTACTGAAAATTACCTTGCACAGTTTTTTCATTTGTCTGCTCTATATGCTTTTTTTTATTGTTTGTCCACAAGAGTTGGATTAACCCAAGATGGAATATAAACTAGAAAAAGAGAATTCCTTTATTTTCATAATATGAAATGGTCACAAAAATATAATTTGTGCATTCCTGTGTGCTAATCACTAAAGTGTAGCCTAACTTTACTGAACTGATGTTCAACTGTTTGTACAGTTGCAGCAAATTTTTTTCAGGCTTCCCTAATTGTTGTTCTTTGAGGCCATCACTTTACATTATTTAGTTGCAAAACTGTTTACAGTAGCAAATACTGTAAATGTATTTATATGATTGCAGTGCAAAGGGGTAACCTGAACAGTAGGAGTTGTGATAGAAATTTCAAAGAAAATGTTCACTATGATCATACATAACAAGTTTTAACTTTGTTTACAGTGGTGATGCTTTTTGTGAAAAATTAAAAATGACAGGAACGTTCAATAGACAGTAAATACTTAAAAAATCACTGTTCCTGTTTAAATCAATATAGGGATGTAGAACTAGTTTATACATTAAAAATACCCTAAGTCTCTCAAAGGTTTTGTGAATATATATGACACGTTCTATTCACTGTAATTCCTCGTATCTTTTAAAAACATAATCGGACATTCTACAGATCAGTGAAAACATTTGAAACTAGGATATATACATATATATTGGTCACTCTGCCATTATTAATGTCTAACCTAAAGTAGAAAGTTAGCAGTTTTTGTCAAAAATCAGATTGCTGAGTAATAAAATGTTCATAGACACAGTTAACTGAAAAGTCTTTTCATAGTAGGCCCTGTAAGAATTTATTGGAGAATTTTTCATTTTGTCAGAGTGCCAGGCTTACACTCCTATCCACTCCTAGGTATGTGTATAACCAATCAAAGTAAGAAGAATTTTTTGTAGTTATATCAACATCTGATTTATTTATAAAATTGTTAGGAAACTGGAGCTTTTTAATAATGAAAGGTGCTTATCGTTTGAATATGCAGGGCCCTTCTTTTGGGGTGATATGCTTTGAAGTAGAAGGAACTTAGGTTTGTCAATATATAATCCCTCTTAAAGCTTTTCTACCCTCCTGGGTAAATAGAGGAGTTTAACAAGAATGCCTGACAATGTAATTATCTGCCATTGGTTGAATTTGAGTCTTTGTAAAGCAACATAAAAAGGGCTCCACAGTACAGGCAAACCAGTCATTTCTTATCTTTCTGGTGCTGCACTGTTTATCTGAAGCTGGCGTTCCTAAAGGTAAAATAAGATGTAGTATTGTAATTGCAAAAGAATATCGTTGTCATGCACGTGAATGCATTGTTTACCACTCATTCATCATCTGAAATCTTACTTCTGGCACTCTAATAATGGCCATATTGGAAATGCCAAGCTCCCAGTAAAGCTACACAAAGTGCAATTAGTGACCATCTACTGTTGGCAGAAGAGTGGTCTGCATTAGAAGTGTGTTCTGTATCGATAACTCAGAAGTAAAGAAAAAAAAAAGATTAGTGATCTCTCAAACGTGAAAAGCAAAGCTTAGGTGCTTTTTTATGTTTGTTTGGTTTTAGTAGTGAGATCGTTAGCTCTGATTTGTTTTCAAATCTTGTTCTGAACTATTTATATTTATATAGCAGTAGTTTGTTTACAAATGTCAATTCTACCTGTCTGCAAGTGGTCTTAACAAATCCAAGAAATAAATAGTAAAAGTGAAATTTTCCCCATTCATAGATGACATAGAACTGTAGACAGATCTAATCTGATTCACCTACATGGTAAAATAATAAGTAGGTGGTGCATTTTCTGGTACATTTTTCTTCAAATTAGGCTCAGAATTGTCAGTCTGAGTCGCAAGTAGAAGGTGGAATAAAGCTGAGCTGCCTGCAGAGGAAGTGTTTGCATGCAGAGAGATGCTAATGTTCATTCAGGAACTTGAAACTAGATCAAGAATTAAACTAGATAAAACGTCTTGCCATTGTGTGCCTCATAAAAATACAGTTCAGCAATTCTTGCTGTGGAGCCTCTGGAGTGCTGCAGAGCACATATGGAGTCTACTCATGACTCAGAAAACAACAAAACTAGTCTCCTTTGTCAGATATGGAGCTCATCCTCTTATGGTGTTATATATATGGAATACATACATATATATAAGGAAGTAAATGACTGTCTTGCACCTGATATGCAGCCCCTCCTGCCTTTTCTGCAATTAATCTTTAAAGAAAATTTTCAGATTATGCTCTGAAAGCAACATATGCTTTACTGCCAGTCTATTCTGGAGCTTTAGAAAGACAGAGCTTGTCAAGTTTGTTTGCTTGACTTAAATAAGAAGGGAAAATTTGATTAACTCCCATGACTGCAAATATGCTGTTAGGGAGTCAGTGGTAGAAGACTCCTTGTAAAGTTCACAAAGAATTGTTTAGCTTTTATTTATCTTGTGAAATAATTCAGAAAACTAGGGAGGAAAAAATGCATAAAAAGTAACTCATGAAAAAGACTTTACTAAGAGATTGCACTGACTGGAGAATACAATTACATTTTCTGATCAGAATATGGAGGGTGAAGAAACCAAAACCGAAAAAGAAATACTTGACAATCAATGAAACTTTAGTATAGAAAAAGGATACAAAAAAGAACAGCTGATATCAAGTGACAGGTAATCCCAAATTGGGAAAAACAAACAAACCAAACCATTTACTTAAGAGATAGCAATTATTGGCAGTCACTGGAATAAGTAATCCAGTAATATGATAAAACGTCTGTAATTTAGACTCGCTAAGATGTTCATAAGCTCACTGTAAGAGAAGATGCGATAAAATTTACAGCTTATGTTCTGCAAAAGCATCACCATTTATACGGTGAAATAATTCTAATTACATATTGTAAGTAAAGGCATCTTTTTCTTTTTTTTCCTTTTGTTTTTGTCACATAACAGAAACCTGTGTGTTGTCTTACCGGATAAGATATCATGAGACTATACTGCACCTTTCATTGAGAAATCAATGAAAATCTGTTCATATAACAAATGTAAAAAATGGAGATGTTAAGTCATTCTTTCTATATGAGGAAGGGTAAACGAGAGAAGTGCATTATTAACCACAAGATTAATGTTTAAAAGAAGTAAAAGATCCATAAGGTCTGTTTCTGATCAGATGGGGAATGTGGTAGTAAATGTTAGATAACTGTGAGAAGGGTGGTGTACCATTTGCAAGGATTTTGCAGCAGAAAGAAAGGAATTGGCTGTGCAGTAAAAAAGAAATATGTAGTTGATTTAACTGTGCTGCATTTCTGAAGGCTTGCAAATTAGGAGATTTTGTATTGAAAACTCAAGAAACAACTCAGCAAAACATTGTTCAACCTTTAAGGATAACCTGTCATATGAATCAGGAAAGCTCTTCAGCATCTAATGTTGTCATTTTTCCTCTTGACAGTACCGAAACAGGTGGTGAATTTCCCTGACCATCTTCTTAATCCTTCCCTGAAATTGTAAACTGTCTGTAACATCCCAGTATGGTGCTTTAGAATTGAATGTGTAGACAAATATGTAAGCTCACAATCTTGACATAGGCTCAAGAGGAAGAATTCTGATCTAGTCTGAGTTTCCTCAGTGATTTGTTTTTCTTGTGATGGGTATGTGGCAAGTGAATGAAGCAGGAATGCATATTAAAACAAACAAACAAACAAAAACATAGTTCCCATCCTGAATTCACTTTAAATAGGTTCACAGTAGATACAGGACACAAAATTTGGTCCTAAGCATAGGTCAACACTAACAAAAACCAACAAAACAACCCTATTGTTTATGCAGAGCATTATTTATGAAAGAAAAATTTCTTATATCCATGCTTTTATGCATGAATAATTATACAACTTCAGGCACTAAAGGGACATCTTGAGCTGAAAACCACAACAAATCCAAGACAAAGTCTCTGTACTACTGCCTCATATATCCCCATTGACTAAAGCAGCTGGAAAGTGCTGACTGTATTGAACTGAAATAATAGTAATGGGGAAGGACAGCTTTTATACTCAATCTCAAATTCATCAGTAGTTATTTAATTTTCCATAAGAACCACCACACCAAGCCTGCACCACAAAACTTCATACTGTTGCTGGTAGATTCACTGATCATGGTGTTCTGTTTTCTGTGACAAGATAGGTGCAGAAATGTATTTTTAACCAGATTATCCCAATTAAGAATTTTTGGTTAATGTAGAAATACCTGATTAAAATATCACAATATAAATTATTGATATAATTGTAACTAAAGTGGGATTAGTCAGGGAAAAAATATTCCAAGAGAGTAGAAGGAAAGCATGAAAATCTTACCTGCAGTATTTGGAGAATTATGTGCTAAGAGAACAAGTGCCAAGTTGCTTTTTTCTCAAACTTCTTAAGGAGATTTTATTTCTGATCTTCAGTCAAAATCACATGAATTAAAGATCATTGAAGTTTAGAGATGTGAAGTGAAACTGTGTTACCAAGAACTTCAGTGGTAAATATTACCAGTATTCAAAGAATTACGTGCATTTGAAGAAATTTCAGTGGTACATTTAATGGTGCAATTTTTGCATATTTGTTCCTGTACGTAAAGTTTTTAACCTAAACGGATTAGAATAGATTGTGATTGTCCTATCACAGGAAATCAGGAAGAAAGCATCCTTCCGATCCCCAGGGTATTTTGACACGGGATGCAGGTGTGCTTCTTCCATTAGACAGAAAAATCCAGCTTTAAGATCTGTGCTGGTACGAGAACAAAGATATATGTAGCTCAGGTCTCCACTGTAAGGTTTTGCTTGCGAGAGAGTAAAACCTTAGCCAAACTGCTTATTGCAGCAAAATTAGCCTAGAATGATGCACTAGATCGGAAGTGTATGTTCTTAGATATAGTATATACATATATATATATGTGCAGTAACCGCACAATCCATTCATTTCCCACTGTCAAGGAAACATATAAAATAAAAATACCAATTTATCTGGTTACTCTAAAAGAATACAAGCTTTGCCCATTCTTTCCTTGACAGAGATATAGGTACTTCACATCTATAATTTCACAAAGGGTTCTTCTGATGTAGTAGGATTATTCTCTCTGTACTTTCAGCCTTTAGTTATTGTCTGAAATGTAAGGAAAGGATAAGGAAAAACAGTACTGGGAAGTATATTTCCTTAGGATTAATTCTCATTCTTAATCAGACTGTACTAATCTAAAAGTCGAGACCTAAAGTAGCTTGTGTCTGACTCATGCATCGTGGAAGAGGGATTATGGCAGTGTGGTTCTGGAACCAGTGGCACACACAGGACTCTCGGGGCCTCTGCACGCTCTTGGCCTCAGTGCTCCTTTAACAAGCTGCTTCTTTCCCTTGAATCACAATTGGTATGACTGAACAAGACCTGAATCTGTGTTCATTAGTTAGTAACTGCCTTAACCATATTGCCACAGCACCTTGCATTAATGTAAGCAATGTATGTCTGTGTTTTTTTTCCCCCCCCAGATATTGGTGGGATTTAAAACATAAAATCCATTTGCACAGGTAGTAACTGGGGACTGTGCAACTGGATGTCTTAATCATCTTTAACTTCATTTTCACATTTGCTGTTCTCATGCTTTACCCTCTCCTGATTTTGTTATAAAAATGCAAATAATTCCTTGGGGAAAAGAAGTAGTAAACAGTATCTAGTATCCCCTCTGTACCAAGTGCCCCAGGTGGTAGTGTATTTTCATAGTAGCCTGTTCAGGTTTCATATCCATAAACAGATCTTTAAATTACCAAACAAAAGCTCATTTCACAATTTAACATGAAGACTACGAACACCTACATTCTGATCTGGCATTGGTAGGGATGTCTTTTCTTTAGGTCTCTTAGCAGCAACAGAGTTGCAAATAATACATGCCAAAAAGAGAAAAAGAAAAAAAACGTACGCAAGCTACACAGTTACTATGGTTATCATTGTTTTAATGGAACCACTTGAAGGATATTTATCCTTGACGTTTTGAAAGGGAAGTTCAGTCAATTGTGCACAAGGGAATACGAATGTATACATTCATTCTTACTTCAGGGAATAGTCTTTTGCTTTATTTTTTTTAACTATGTACTGCCATGAATTCAAATCCTGTTTTTTATTTTTTTTTCCCCAAGAACTTATTTACCCATCCATGATGCTTTTAAAACTAAACATGAAATTCATCTTCAACCATATGGAATTCCTCTCATTGCCCAAATCTGTACTGCAGATAATGAGAAAACAAACAAAAACACCAACAAAAAAACACCAACCAAAAAAGTAGAGAAGCCAATTTATCCAGCTCTGATTTTCATTTAATGCTTCTGTAATAAGATATAAATTTTTAAAAATGTTTTTTTTTTATCATCTTAGAAGTTCACAACCACTTAACACATCCAAATCAGTATTAAGCTTCACCCAGTGCATCTGCAATGAACAGTATCTGTATTTTATAAATGTTTACAGACTCTTCTCTGAGAGCTCCCTGCTGAAAAACAATATATGCCAATGCAGGCAGATGCTGCAGCATCAACTACTTCATATATCAGAAGTCAGAATCAATTCCTGCAGACCTGGACAACTGCTTTAGCAATTACTGTGATTACTATAGCCATGCAGTAGTAATTGCAAGAATCTAACACATCACAGCATTGAAGCTTGATGTGTGAGGAGCAGAGAAACATGCAGAATAGGAAATATTCCTTGTCTTTTTAACTAGGACACTTCCTATGCTATGATTTAGTGGTGTGGGCAAGGAAAGTGTTCACAGCACTTAAAATGGTTGGGGCAAAGAATGCTCTCATTGGAATAATTAGTCCAGAGAGGGACTAAGCCAGGAGAGCAGGTGGACTGTGAAGAGATATACAGGGAGAATACCAGATTGATTGAAAAATGTATTGATATGTGGCAAAAAGGTTGAAAAAAATCCACAAAAATCCGTCACTGCTTACCTGCTATAAACCCAGGAATACATCTAGGTATTGAAGCTGTTGGTTCTTTGTCCTCTTCCTCCTGAGAGCTATTTCAAAGAGTGGAGGAAGCAAGGCTTCTCTGTGAGAAGAGTGAAATCAATAGGGAACAAAAGGGAAGTTGGTCAGATAAATATGATTAATTTATTTCTTTGGATTATTGGGAGGAAAATCTTTTTATACACTGTGTTCATATTTGTAGTGATAACTGATTCTCTTTAGAGGAAAAATTTTGAAAATATTTTCTGTATAAGGGATAGAAAATCAGGACTTGAAAAATTCTGTGAACAATCTTCTTTCTCTAAAGTCTAGCTGAGAACAATCAAAAGACAGCTCTTTCCATTTCACCTTTTGTTAAGAGCATAATTGTACTAGATATTATAAAGAAACGGCATTACAAATTTGTTTCAATTTAGTTTTTATTTTTTAAAAAATTAATCATGTTGACAGTGGCAAAGTTTTGCTTGAATGCTTTTTGAGTCATACAATATGAGAAGTTTGACTTCCAATAAAAAAATTTCAAATGGGAGAAAATTTATTAAAAAAAAATAAAATCTTGCACACCACCGCTTCCATTTAAAACATGAGTTAAAAACATCAGAGCAAACAAAAAGTAATAATCTTCTATCTAAATCTGTAACAAAAGTGAACCTTTGGATGCTGAAAATTTTTGGCATTATTTTTATTTCATCCTATGTTTGTGCAGTGATTTGGCATAATACTTTGGGAAATTCATAGGCTATTAATAACCAAATAAATATAATCATTTAATGAAATCTCAAAACAAACAGAAAAACAACAACAAAAAACCACAAACAACTAAAAGCCAAAACCCACACTGCTGGGCGTTTTCTTACACTGAAAACCAAGTAATTTTTAATGTATTCATCACCACTTAGCATTGTTTACTAAAATTCAGAAGTAGACTGGTAAGACTATGTAGTTCAGACTTGCAGAGGATCCTGCTCTCAGTGAATGAAACTCTCTGAGCACATTAACAATATTGCATGTCGGTACTGCGAAGAGGACCCTCAGCAGTGTGGTTTCTTTGACGAGAGAAAGCAAAGGCCAAAGTGTTGTGGTGGAGGCTCCGTCCCAGCGAGGATAAGAAGCCTGTCTCTTCTTACAGCACCTGTACATTCTGCCTGATGTTATGCTCCCTATTTCCAACTCTTTCTTTTAAAAGAATTGTTTGTTTGTTTGTGTAATTCTTCTGCCCAGGGGAGACAGAGAAGGGAAGGGAAGCCTATTCCAAAATTTAAAGTGGTTACTGTTGTTTTTTTTTTTAAACCCCACTGTCATGTTGGAAGACACTTCGAGACCTCATTTCTGTTAGAAACTGCCTTTTGATTTTGTAGCTCGGAGTTACTCATGGTAAGTTCATCTGCCTTTTGTTCTGGTGAAAAGATTGCCCTTGAGCTTAAATAGACCTTTTTCTTCCTTAGTCCCTTTCTCTCTCTTACGTTTTAGTGAATGATCACAGCTTCTCTCAGTGTGAGGCTTGCTAACCTGAACCGGCAAGCTGCTTGTCATGAACAGATGACTTTTTGCAGAGCATGTATTTTTGCTTCCAGTCACAATGAAGGACTATTTCATTCCCTCAGTACCAAGCCCTGAGACACAGGTGATTTCCTTTCATTTTACAGCAGCTGAAGAATTGATCTGGAAGGAAAAAAATAACTAACTAGAGGGCTAGTGACTGAATTTGGTTTTATTAGAGAAAATCCCTTCACAGCATTGACAAGAACTGCTGTTGGTCTATGAAGATGGCTCGACTTTGCATTAGTGACTTGTGGTCTCCTTCACAAAGTTCTGAAAATTAAAGTTCAAGCTGTGCTTGCTGCAAGTTATTGTATTTTGCTGAAACTCACCCTCTGGCCAACAGATAGCAGCGTGCCCTGGAAAGACTGGGAGCTGGGAAGCAGAACAGATTCCAGGGTAAAGTTCTGCAGAAATCCTGGCGAGATCTGCCCACGGTTACTGTAGTCTTTTTTCTCCTATCCTCAGCCACATAGTGGGTGAAACTTTTAACTGGTATGTTGCTGTATTAAATTTTGGGGGGAGTTTTTCCCAATCAGCTTGGCTCCCTCTCTGCCAGCCATAGAGAAGTTTCAGTGTCCTGTTTCAGTCAGCATCAGTCGGGTGCCTGAAGTTAGGAAGTGCTCGTGCTTCCCAAAGTAGCTGTACGAGCACTTGCTTCTGCAATATGTCCTTAGGGTTGTGTTCCACTTTTACTGCTCGACAGTAGGAGTGAATTTGGTATGGGCCAAAAGCGTTTAAAAATTTTAGATGTCTGACTGATTTGGTCCTCAAGTAGAAGGAAAAAAACAACCCACAAACAAAACCACAAAAGCCTATACCTTTCAGAAGAACTTGTTGGATGGTTGAAGGTCTGTCATTAGCTTATTAATTATTGTTTCCAGTAATAGGTTCTGCTGTGGTGAGGGAGATGAAGCCATGTGGTCTTTGTCTGCTTTGCTAAATGCTTCATTATTCTTCACAGCTGGAGCATTACTGTGCATGTGTTTGTTTTTTGTACTGCATTACAAGAAGGATATGCTGCTGCGGGGCTATGGCAACAGGCAGGCTGTGCATCTCGCTGTAAGAGTGAGTCATTTTTGTCCAGAGACAAAATGTGTGGATAGTAGATTCAGACTGAGTATATGATTTTCATTAACTTGTATTTGTAATACATTATCCCCGTGGCTACGTTCTAACAGCAGAAAGTACATACATCAGCCTGGCACATATTGGCTACAGTATTTCATTTGTCTGTGCACACCTGTGCTACGTAACTCATCCGGTGTCTTGTACAAGAGCGCACAAATCCGTGATTTTAGCATCCATTTGTAAGGACTGTCTGTCGGCTCAAAAGGGGTGGAAATTTGGACATGGAACCAGTTTTTCAAAAGCATTTAAGTAAGAAGTGTGGTGCAAGTAGATTGTTACTGAGGTTTTCATGGAGGCCTGAAGAGGCTGTGCAAGTAACTTACCCTGACTTTCTGGAAAACACAATGTGGGCTTCATCAGTGTTTCTGTAAGTCCACCATCGCCTGCCCTAGGATGAAGTATGGCCCGTGCTAGTTAATGTGGTAAATTCTACCATCTCTGAAAATAAATGCTGACAGCCTTTCTTGGTCTTCAGTTACCACAGAAATTTTTGTGTGTCAGAGAAAGCTAAATAACGTTACTTGGTCTGTACCTTTTCTTCTTTCCCTGTCACACAGGTTTCCCAATTCCCTCTAGCGCAGCATAATTACCAGCCCTCTTCTTTGCTGAAGCTAAGTAATTTCTGCAGTACCCTGTAGTAAGGCAGTGAAAAGCAGGGACTAGAGTGGCCTGTGACGCAAAGCGGGATGTGCTGCTGAGCTTTCTTCCAGCTGGAGCTTCTACATGGCTTTATTATGTCATATACAATGTTATAATAATTAAGTGCAGAAGCTGTAAGTATGTGCAAGCCTGTTAGGCCAGTGTTTATGCTTGGGAGTGTCCAAAAGCATGAAAATCTTCCATACCTGGGACTTAACGTGGTAGATGTACAGAAGATCATTATCTCTGGTTGAGGACTGACAGGAAATCTTACACACAGTCGACCTGACATCAGATAAGAGATTTACTGTAAATCAAAGTAACAGTTTCATATATTGCACTTACTAAAGGCTGGTAGCCCAACTGACTGTCAGAGGGTGAAATGGAACAAGAGGAGAATCTCTCTTCAGGTAGCACCAGCATGCATATACAGCATTCATGTTGATCTCAGTTACGTTCCAATCTTTTAGTACTCTGGTGGAGTATTAGGTTGGAGAACCCTTATATTCCAATTTTAATAGTATGTGGGAAAAGGAAGAGTATCCATTTCACCTAACCTGTGCAATGTGTACACATTTCAGTCAATAAATCACCAAGGGAGTCTAACTTAAAAATAATACTATTTACAGTGTTTGTGGTTTCTGTTACTTATCGAGCAGGTTTAAAGAGATGTGAATTAAAGGTTAATAATCTGTGTCGCTGAAGTGAGAGAATTCCTCGTAAGAAAGAGCAAGTACTATTTTAATAGTTACAAATTAAATATACTTGGTATAATTATATGCATCCAAAATCACAGCATCTATTGCTTTGCCTTCTATTTAAGAGAAATATTTTTCATGAAGTACAAATTACACCCAGACCATTCTAGATTTAAATTAATCTTACTGGAACATATACAAAGGATGAAATTCACTCTGAGATCTGTAGCTCCCTGATGGCAGTCGTTCACGCTATTAAAGGACACAGTGACTACTTCAGATCAGACAGTCTGTATGGTGGAAATCTCCTCATGCAGAGATTATGGTTCTGGTCTCAGAAACTACAGTACTTTATTAACTTTTTATCAGACTCCAGCACATATGTGGCTAAACAAATTGTAATTTCTCAGAAGCAAGAAGTCCTACGTTGGTCATAACAAACAGGCTGGAAAGATGTGCTTTAAGACTTTCAATAGAGTCCTTAAATGAAAAGAATCTCAGAAATCCCAGGAGATGGACACTCCATTTAAAATTTTTATGACTTATATGTATAAATATATAAAATGGAAATTGGCATCCACAAGGCCTCTATTCTATTTCAGCCCTTTTATAAAACTGCACCAAAAATTCTATTAAAGTGAAATCAAAACTTGACTATTTTTATTCTAAATCATATCCACACTGAGTGAACTGATACAGCAAGTACTCGTGAATTTAAAACCTTGATAAAAAATATGATTAGCATATCATCTGGCTCCTGCCTGAGACCATCGTGCTAGAAGCAGACAGAAAGGAAACAAAACAGAGAAAGAACTGCAAGGGTTTCTGGGCGAGTATAGCCTTTGGTTTGGTGTCGATTGCTCTAAGTATTACATTAGAAGCATTACGGAGATCAAACTAGTCTAGAATGCTTAAGCCATAGCCTTGAAATAAAGGCATTAGAAGTGAAACACTTTGTTATATGAATAATTTTTACTGCAGAGTCCAAGAAGGGTATGGTAATGTACAATGCCTTCAGTCATTCTTACAGTGCATTCATTTATTCTTATTACTGTAAAGAAGCAAAGGTGAAAGAGCAGATATACAGTGCAGGATGCATAAATGAGGAGCCCCGCTGTGGCAGAGAATTTAAAAAGCCATTCCAGTGTATTGGCTATGCAGCCTGCACTGCAGCATCTCTTTCAATCAGCTGTGCTGGGACCAGACTTCGACAAATACCTATGCAGAGAGCTGGAGTTTTAAATTTCTACCTCTCAGGAAGGCAGAGAGTGCAGCAGCACTGTGCCGCTTTTTATTAAAGTAGGAACTCATGGATATCATCCCTCAGTGCAAGAAATTCTCTGTTGGAGGGAGGCTGCATTAAAAAGCTGCTACTGTGTCAAATATTAAACTTCTCTTTCCCAGCTCCAGCTGAGGGCATTTAAAGCAGCCTGATGTATGTGAAAGTAGCTTTAAGGCACCTTTGCATTCTTCTAATCCTGGGCCAGGCTTCCCTGGAGTGAATTCCAGTTTAAAGGCTACTGCATCTCGGACAGGCTGTCAGCAACTTTGAGGGACCATTAAAGAGGTAGGGAAATGTAGTTTGGCCACAGCCCTGGCATTCTTATTTCTTCTTAAGTTACCAGAGAGCTGGTTATGTGTGTTGTTAAGCATGGGCGCTTCTGCAGAAGGTCTAACCCATATCAGGGCCTTGCTAATGAAAGATTTTCACATAAACATAAAAGGTAAGCAAATTGTGCAAGACTTCTTCCCAGGTGAAAATCTCTCCAGATAGCTGGTAAAGAGAAATTTTCTGTAAAGTGAATGTGAACTAAGTGGGGAAAGAAGCCTGCAAAACTTGAAGCGAAAACATATTGCTTATTCTTACTAAATTATTAGTATACCCTGACTGTTTTTAATAAAAGTTTCTGAAACAGTAATTTATCATAAACTGGCTCATGTTGCTAGCCTTGGTACACTGAGCCTGAATTTTCTAGGAGTGCTATTAATAACTTCACTTCTTCTGTCTATTTGTGGTTTACCATGAGGCCTATTAAATGCTTCAGCTTTTTCCTCTAACTATTGTTTGTGATAGTTTATGTTAAAGAAGTATATTTAAAATCTCTTACAGTCCGTATGGTTTAAATCTCTGGTGTAATGTGTTGTTGGGCTCTTGTTCAAGTTAGATCACTTGCAAAACCTGGAAACATTATAATAATTTGGAATGAGCTGGTGCTGCAGTTTGAAATTCTGGTCACATCAGATTTGGACACCTTATGAAAAATGTAACAACGTGCCAACTGTGCCTTCTGCCATGGGGAGTGACCTTCTTTTCATAGCATCTTTGAACGCAAATTAGTTTCACCTGGAGGTGCCAGTCGGCCATACAACATGTGAACATCACCTGGTGACGCTCGTGTTTACTGCGGGAGGGGGACACCTGCAGAACAGTGTTCTGCCTGCAGCAGCACAGTTCACTGCACATTAACGTGACTGGGAGCAGCACAGGAATTTCCCAGTTTGCCTAGAAGAGCAAAAAAATCCTGAGTCTGTCAACATTTTAGGAGATAATTTAGAAACGAGTTGTAGAGACCTTCTCCTATCCTGTTTTGTCATTCTCCTTTCTTGTCAAAACCACGAATTTGTTCTGATCACCTCTTTATCTTTTCTATCTATCTATCTATCTATCTATCTATCTATTTTATACTTAGGTGACTGTTCTGACTAAACCCTTCCTGAATTCACCAGGCTCTGTTAAAATATTGAAACAACCTTTGCAAGCAATCTTTCAATTACAGAGTACCTTTAATTCAGCTAAATGGTTGTCTGCAGACATGTTATACTTGTATTTAGTGTGATTCTCAAGTATTTATGTATTTATTATTTTTTTAATAAAAAAACAAAGGAAGTCTTAGGTGGAAATGACTGCAGCTTGAAACATGTTGGTAACTGAGATGTGGTTGTATGATTTAGGCAACTAAATAGAAAACAAACTAGGTCAAATATGAAGCAAAGTAGAAACAGCAAAACCTAGGCAGATTCTTCAGTCTGCCCTGTTCAGAAGGAATTTACAGGTTGCAGGTGTTTCTTAAGAATAATATTAGTCAGGTTAGAATAACAATAATGTTTGAGAATATGAAAAGGAGATAAAATAAAGGAGTATAGCTGTTTGTAGAGCTCAAATAATGTCAGTGTAGTTTTGTGATGAGATGCTCACTCTAGCTTATTTTAAAACAAGGAAAAAATGTTCATATATTCATTTTTTCCTTTTTACTGAAAGATACTCCTGAAATAATTTTCATTGCCTTTACTGTTCTCTATCTCTCATCATCATCACCCTAATGTATACATGCAATGATATTTTAAAGCTCAATCATTTTTCTGTTTTCTTGCTACAATAACCTCCCGTCAACCCAAAGTCTGAACATCTCAGCAACTGAATGAAGAGCAAAATGGAAGTTATTAGTCATGAAAAAAGCAAACAACCTCTAGTCCTTGCTTGAAGAAGCAATTACAATAATCTATTTCTATTGTCATAATTTTACTGGGAACAAGAAAACAAATGTGGCTACTTGAAATTGAATAATGCTGAAAGTAATTTATCAAGACAGTTATTGTTATTATAAAGCCAGTGCAGAGTAAGAAAAAATATATCAAGTAGAGAAGGAATGGATGCTTTGCAAAATAATTTATGTAATACGAAAGTGACAATATTCTCTGGTTTTCATCATTAGAAATGCTTTTCCCAACATCCCATTTTGCTCCTAACTATTGTAGATATCTGAGGTAACCATGCTGCTTGTGTGTATGTACATCTATGGGTGTGTGTCAAGATATGCATGCAACCATACTTGGAAATGTTTTTCAACAGATTAGTGTCTTTAATCTCTTTACAGGGCTGTGCAGTCTTTATATATTCTTGATATAATATAATTCCATTATACACCAGAATCCAGCTTAAGGAGACTGAAATGGCAAGTGTGCTACACATTTCTGTGCATGCTACTTCCATCTAGAATGTACTTTCAAAATAATTTCTCCCAGTTGGCATATGTCCAAATACCTTAGTTACTTGCTTTGTATCAGACTACTTAGAATAATGGTTTTTAAAAGTGATTTTTTTTTTCAAGGAGGACTAGACATCCACATCTAAGATAACATATGAGCAAGATTTATTAAAAACTGCAGCAAAACCCACCAGATATCCCAAGTTGCATCCCTTGGTATTTCATTCAGAAGCATGAAGCTGTGGCAGGGGAAGGTCAGGCTGGATGTTAGGAAAAGGTTCTTCACCAAGAGGGTGGTTGGGCACTGGGACAGGCTCCCCAGGGCAGTGGTCATGGCACCGAGCCTGCCAGAGTTAAGAAGCATTTGGACAGCGCTCTCAGACATATGGCTTGATTTCTGGGTGGTCCTGTGTGGAGCCAGGAGTTGGACTGGATGATATTTGTGGGTCCCTTCCAACTCAGGATAGTCCATGATTCTGTGACGTCAGCTTTTGTCCTCAGGTAGCATTTGTACTTCTGACAAAGCATGGTTTGCTGCATTCCCTTATAGCTCAGACTGAGTTTGCAATATCAAGGTGAGTGATTTTCAAAACTGAAAGTGTGGGTTCCTTGTCCATCATGTCATAGGTGATGTTTCTGATATTTTAAAGGCAAGACAAAAACGACTGAGTTGTTTGCTTCAGCAAAAGAATTTTAGCTGTACAGGCTTACTGAGCACTTCAAAACTGTTTACATATTTTTAGCTAGAGGACTAAGGATGTGGAGGAGCTGGATTAGCATAAAAAAACATCATGCTCCAAGCTCCCATTTAGTTTATCAAGTCAACAATAACTTGTTCTGTAAGAAATGAAGTGCAGTAGAAGAATGTTCAAGAGAAACATGTTTCAAGGGATTCTGCTTCAGAGTCTTTAGAGAAGAAAAGATTAAAGGACCGGGCTCTTTCTGCTTTACAGAGAAGCTGAGTGTTTATGAATACTAACAACGCTCTGGGCCTGTAAGTGTACCTGACTGCCGCTCGTGTCATGCACCCACTACTCAGCCAGCATAAATACAGAGTTTGAGCTACTCTCCTTTTTCTAGAGGCTACAGTGTTTCTGAGACCTGCCGTTTGCTTATATATTGCTGAGGCTACAGCACTACAGCATGACATCTTACGGCACTGTAAAGGGGTCCCTGCAGGTGACTAAACCACATTCAAAGGGCTACGGCCTCTCTGCACCGCAGACAGGGAGGTCCACAGGTGTAAGATGGCACTTACTGAATGCAAGATTTTCCCATGGTGTGTGTTAGCTGGCCTAGTGCTGGTCCTGGACACGTTGCAGCAGGTAAGCTGTCAGCTGATGTCGGACTTTGGCCTCTGGCATGGTCTCACAGACACATCCTGTGCGATACAGATGTTTGCCATTGTGGCCCAGCCCTAACGGTTTATACGATTTCTTAAAGAGAAGAAAGGGATGGATGTGGAAAGGTGAAATGACTGAAAGGAAATGGGCCACACCTGCCGTGGTTCTGTTTCATCATAAATTCCGCTGCTTAGTCCCCTATGTGGGGAATCAGATGCCACGTTTGGTAAAAATATGCTAATGCTTGTAACAGGCCAGTGAAGAATTAATGATTCTATGATTCTACAAAGGGCAACTAAGAACAGATCTTTCAATATGCAAGCCTTCTTACATGTATAAGCCTTCTACAAAGGCTTTCATTAACAAAACCTGTCTCCTCGTGGTTTCAGGTTTCAGAGCCATCCCTGGTATTCTTTGACCTAGCTGGTTTGTGATGAGGTCTATAAAGACTTCTCCAGAATTCTTCAACATGCACTACCATGCATCTGGTATTTTTGCAGTAAAGGCTCTAGCAAACGCATTCTGATGTGGCTGGATATGTCTCGTTTGGGAGTTAATCTGTTTCTGTGACGTGATAGTTAAGCAGTAAAGACATATATGAGGTCCATATATGACATCCGATTCTGGGAATAGTGATTCTGGGAATCATTCCTTTCAGGGTGGATCATGTTGTACACTGTAGCTGAGACGAATTAGAAATGAATGAAGCACTGAAGAAAATATTCACGTGTAAAGTAAAAGGAAATTCCAAATGCTTTATAATATTCAGACAAAGTATAAAAGTGATGAAGCCAGATTTTCTCCTTCCTGCTTTACTAGGTTAATTCCATTTTATTTGGTAACAAATGGGATTGGGTATTCAAAAATAGCAGTGGCAATTGCCAACTATTAGCATTGCAACTCTGAAATAATTGCACAGGATCTGAGAATCATGACCTGAAAAGCTGTGCGTCTTTGCATATTCACTTTTATACAAACAGTTATTACTAACAACCAAATATTTACTTTTAAATTAGCCTTACAGGGAATTTTACAGGGCATTTGCTGTAGGAAGGTGTCATTACCACATTGACTGCGCTCTCAGTTATTTGATACCATGACGGAAGTTGCTTACGTCTGTATACATTGTTTCAGTAGAGTGCACTAAGTGCGCTTTGGCTTATGTAGGCATAAAGTCAGAAAAATGGATATTGAATTTGTTTGGTGTATTTATTCGTACCCTTTAAAGTGTCTTTCCATCAAATAGCTCACATCTAAAGTAGATAATGAAGTTTTTAGGTGGGTAATAGCATTACATTTGAAACATATTTCACATTCAAATCTCTATTATTTTCTAATAATCTTAGCTGCATAGTAGTCTCTCTAACACATGAGTTTGGTGCCTACTCAAGTTCATTTTATGTTAATTCAAAGTTTGGTAAACATTAGGATTTTTTGAAATCATGTATTGTCACTTTTTATTATTAACAGAAATCTTCCTTTCCTTGGTATTACCACTCATGTTGCACTTAAGCAGGCTGTTGCTCAAACACTTTGTAAACTCTGTGTTTTTTGCTGTTGCAGTTGAAACTTCCTTCATTTCTTTTATCTCATGTTTGTGCAGAGCAGACTTAACAATCATCCTCTTCTTCTATAAATGAGAAACGGGTCCTTCTTGTTTTTACTAACGCTATAGCTTGTACATGTTTCTGTTTTCATTTAGCCACTAACATAAGCTTAACAGATCCAGAGGGATTAAACCCTATTTCCCTTATGGGTCATTGCCTCTCCTTGGGGATTAATAAAACCATGAACATTTCACTCTGAATAAACAGCAGTGCTATAGAGTGACTGCACATTGCATGCTGCTAAGGTAGCACAAATTCTGTCAGATCAGTATGCTAAAAGTTGGGCTCCTGGTGTTGCAAAGTAAATTAATATGGGAGCACTAATGTGAAAAAAAAAAACCATACAGTTTTTCTAAGGCTGTGGAGCATTTCAAACCCTCTGAAACTTGAGTGGAATTTGGAAATCTTCACTGTTCTTGAAAATCAATGCTCTCATACTCAGATATGTAAAATTATGGCTACAGACTGTGGATTGGACTGGGATAAACATATCAAACATTAGAAAACGTGGTTTATGTGTCTTTGATGTAACCTATAATGAGGGGCTTGCTCACATATCTTTAAATTTCTTCATATAAAGACAGTTCTCAAGCTTCTTTGCTCTCACTTAGTTGTTTTTCAATTTAATTCTTCAGCTGCTGCTTAATGCTATGCACACAGCTATGTACACTGCCTCTCTTTTCAGTACCTGTAAAAATATGAAGTATATTAGTTTCGGTAACACTCACCACTGCTTGCTATCCATGACAAACTTGTTCCTTAAAACATTTGTCTGGAAACAGAAGACGACATAACCTGGTATATAGTAAGAATGCTGGAAATCCACAGCCTCTGCAGAGCAGCCCTTTTCTTGCTTGCCTCTCATTAGCATTGATATGTAAGGCCCAGCTAGCCTATTGCTATTAACTCTAACAGAATTATTCAGTTCTTAGAATTTCTAACTGAGTGCTTGTCTTGGAAAATAAAACTATTCTGCTCTTTTACTAGAATATGGGATTTTTATTGTTCTTATTTGCAGTCTTATATCTTCTTAACAGGATGATAACTACTAGGAAAAACTTTGATCTGAGTAGTCATCTGATTCCAAAATCTACTAATGTTGTTTACTGACTATTCATCACAGTCACAACAAAATTAGATATACAGCGATTCTACTCAGTAAGAGATTATTCAACTTTAATGAAAGGGAACCATAAGCTAACTTTAATGAACTGCATATTACATGTTGCTTTGCTTCATAAATAAATCCTTTTGCATTCAAAATTGTAAGTGAACACTTCTAAAATATATATTCAGATAATTAACAATTAAAGATTTCTCTTTTTTCCTTTCTTCTCTTTAGGAATATTTTAAACAAGAAGCCCTTGGCAAAAAGAGAGAAAAATCAGTGCTCTAATCCTGTAATAACTTGCATGAACATTCAGTTTTATCCACTATGAAAATATCATGGTAAAATAAGGATTAAGTAAAGGACCTGATTCAAATCCTGTTGAGGTCCCTAGAAATGCCTTTACTGGCAATGATGGCTTTGAATCAAAAATGCAGGTCTGCATTTATGTTTTAGGATTTATGCTGTCAGCATGATATTCAGACATATCCCAAATAAAATCTGCAAAGACAGTGAAATGGTCACTAGAACTACTGTGTTTTCATAAATCCATTTTTTTTCTTGGCCTTTCACAAAGATAGACTTTGGATGCAGGCACAAATTCTTTAGAAGATCATTACTCTCTTGAATCATTTAGAAGAACCTTTGTTTTGTGCATCTTCTCATAGCTGCATATATTAGCTTTCACTTGGGCTTGCATGTAGGTCCATATGCAATCACCTGATTCCAACATCACTTTTTGCCTTTTCTCTTTTCAGTTCTTCGTTGCTAAATAGCACATTAGACCAAAAAAGGAGAATATAGACCTCTCGATTTGTGAAAGCTGTGCTGTGCTAGAGTCTAAATATTTCTTTTAAGCAAAGGTATGAAGAGAAAGGAGAGTATGTTATTAGGATTATGGTAGGGAAGAATTGGTAATTCACCCTCTGAGAATCATGTTTTATCAAATGATCGGAATTGTTTTCAGCTAATGTGTGTTACTTCTATACGGAACTGAACTGGTGTCCTAAAAACAAAATGAGAATGTGTTATTGCTTCCTTATTATTGACATATCTGATAGTCTTTCAAACTTCTCATGAGGAGAAATAGATGAATAAATTGGTTATTTTTACCACATTAAAAAATGGTTATTTTTACCACTTCTGCTATACCTATACCTCTAAATTTTCCAATAATCCCAGCTGACATTTTCAAGGTCATTTATGCTACTTTAGCAGCTAATCTGCTATGAAATGGGTTAAAAATCCCCTCCTTTAAATTCTAGAGCTAAAAGATTATGAATTTGTGATTAAGAATTCACTCTTTAATCTCAGTCTGAGCTGGTGAAAACTGGTACCAGATAAGTAGAACCTGGGCAACTTGCTCATGGGATGTCTTCCTGCTATGAAAGTTATACAGGGGTCTTCTGATAGCGTTTGGGTAGTGGAGAGATTTAACTTGATTTCTTTCTTATTTGTAGTCACAGAATCATAGAACAGCTTGTGTTGGAAGGGACATTAAAGATCCTCTAGTTCCAACCTTCCTGCCATTGATCAAATACAACCTTTTAAATTTAGTTTGTGACTGGCAGTAAATTTAGTCAGAATTGTTGAGATTTTTTTCTTTGTTGTGGAGAAAAAATGGAGAGGAAGCTAACAGCTTCCCAATGAACCAGTTGGCTTCAATAGCACCTGTTGTGCTTCTGACTACTGCTGTTATGGTTCTTAGATATTTTATTTCTTATGCTTTGTATTTCAGTGAATGACACTTTTTTATGGTCTGCTGTCTTAATTTTTTAGAGTTAGTAAGACCTCCATGGATGCCATATGACTGGCATACGTCTGTCTGGAGAAAAGGTTAAAAAAATGTAGCAAAGATTAATGGCCTGATTAATTATGTCCTCTGCGAAACTGTTTAAGGAAGTTTAACACGGAGTTTAGTTTAAAGTCACAGAAATCCAGCAAGAAAAAAACAAACTGAAGTTGTTTTTGCTATGCTTTAATCAGTGCAAACTGAGCAATAAAGGCAGAACGTCATGCGTTATTTCAAAGTATGTTTACTTTGCTTAATACGAAGCATGCACATTTTCTAGTTCTCTTAAGAACAAATGAACTTCCAGTTTTGTTTTGTTTTCTGTTAAGTAATCAGGTGAAACAAATTTGGCTTTTACTTTTTCCAGGAATACTGTTTACAAAGTAGTATAAATATTACCTATGAGGTTAATTTTCCTTTGTGAGAGAGATGTTTTAGAGGGAGATTGTCAAACTGAATTTATATTTTGCCTGTAAATATGCTTCAATCTTAAAAGCAATAGTTAAGAATGTAACTCCGCCATGAATCTAGAACAATAGGATTTCATTTTTTTTTCTGTTAAATGGATTTTTTTAATTGTTTTAACATTATGTTCAGCTTGTTTTTTCCCCACATGTAAGTTTTCTTCATCAAAGAGAATTTTAAAAAATGGAAAAGTATCATAGTGAAATCAAAAGAGTTGGAGAGGGTTTTTAAGGAAGGTGTAAGAGAAAAGAAAACAAGGTGTCTTAAAAAGTTGAATATGAAGGAAGTAAGAAACAAGAAGACACATGTTGACAATCAACTTGTGCCAATTTCTGAGTTTATTGCAATGAAGAGAAACTGAATGATTTCCAGGTATTCTCTTTGTCGTAGTGCTAAACTGAAAAGACTTACAATCCAGTTTGCTGGGCCAAATGGCTTACCCTTATTTGAGACTAGGGATAGCCTGTGCTTATTTTCTTCTGTCATTACACTGACTATGCATATGCATTTCAAGGATCTGCAGATCAGACAGGAATAGAATATGTAACAAGTGGCAACAGAATCTTTTAATTCAGTGGAAGTATTATAAGCCTATCTCTCTGACTCAATTTGTAATGATACTAAATTTCATCAAGGCATCATTTACACAGAAATAAATGCTTTGCATTATTTGCCCAGACTAAACTAAGAAGCATCTGCCTAGATGTAAGAGTTCCAATTTTAAAAGTCAAGTGTGTGAAACTCCAGGTACTGATATTAAGAGTCTTGTATCATTGGCATTCAGTTCAAGCTCTCTACCCTAAATATGTTGCTGCTGTGCTTAATGCAGTATTTCATACTAAAAATTATGTGTAATTGCCACAGCACAGCTCCATGGCTCCCACATTCATTCACAGAAGAAAAAAGTACCGAGGAGTGAAAGAAGTGAAAATGCGTGGAAATGGAAGAGGCAGAGTGAAATATCAGTGAATATGCTCATTTCTGTCTTTTTTCCTTTCAGCATCTCCTTTCGTAGATCACAAATGTGCTAGTAGATAAGTTTTATGTGAGACTATCATCTCTAAAACTGTTAGTTCTGTGCTGTTATTTCATATCCTCTTGCTGAGCGAGACAGGAAAAAAAAATTCCTCATATGCATGGAAGTTTATTTTGCCTGCACTGGAATGCTTGACAACACTTGTATATGTACTGCGAGACTTTGTGGATTGCCTGCCTTGAACGGAGAGGCTCTAGCCTAGCAGAACACTTGAGTGTATAGCTACTTGCACACAGACAAGCTATTCTTTAAGCCTGAAAGAATAAGCTTTAAGCTATTCTTTAGGCCTCATTCAGGGCCTGAAAGTACATGTTCTGCCACTTGCACAAAAGGACTAGCTCCATCATCTGTCCTGAGTTCGTTCGTCGTTGAGACAATGAAGCTACTAAAACCAGAAATCTTCATAATAGATTAAATCCCCGTTTTATTACACAGGCATCTGAGGACAGAACTTGAGCCATGGTTAGTTACGGCTGTGGTAAATAAACAGTTTCCCTCATTAGGCTGCATCTGGCTCAGTTACGCATCTTGTATTGATGTTGTTTCCAGACTGTTGCTGGTGGGTAACTGGGAGGGAAGTTGAATTCCTTGGTTGACACTGTGAACCTGCTGCCTTAGGGTTTTAGTTGTAAAATGATTTTAAAGGGCTATTCAATTGCCATGGCTATTTACTTAGAATCTATGGAGTTCCCTGTGCTGTGACAGATGCCACCAGGTTTCCATTTTAAGTTTTCAGGTAATAGTAAGATATGATTCTAATTCTAATATGTCATTTAAAAAGGAAAGAGGGGTCCATTAGCAGGGTTTAAAAGATCATCTTTAAGTATATGAATAAAACATATGTGCATAATTTGAAGGGTTTTACTGTTGAATACCAACTAATCGAGATTGTCAAAGAGGTAAGAATAAGGAAAAATACAAAGCTGACAATGTAAAAAATCCATAATTAATATGTGAGAGTTTGAGAGAACTTAAAATGGGGCTTCCAAACTATTTTCATTTTGGATGTTGTTTTTCATCTGGATAAGGAGATGAAATACATGTTAGAGGTTTTGCAAATAGTATACTGTGCCAGTAAATCCACTGGTTCAAGACAGCTTAGCTCTGAAGCTTGTGGGGTTTCAGACATCTCAACTGGTTAGCAAGAAAAAGATCTGAGAAAATGCCATGTACTTAATGAGATAAAGGCAAGTGCTGTCCTGGGATGCATTCTGAGAAGGTAATGTGACAGATCTTGCACTCGTCCTCACTTTTTAAACATCATTTTGCGTCATAGTTCTTTAATCATTCACATAAAAGCAGATGAAATGGAAATGCTGAAAGGAGCTGATTGTGGTCAGATTTTCTTTTTTTTGTCTCTTTCTAGATTGTATATAATACCAGTCTGTTACACCTTTCGAAAGTAATTTATCCATTGTTTTTATATGTGGATAGCTAGAACTATTCTGCCATAGCATATAATGGAGCCAGGTATGCTTTGAATTTAGCTTTGCATAAAGAGAACAAATTTAAGACTGACATTTTATCAAAGCTAAAATTGCACCTAATAATGAAGTCCAACTAAAATGCGAATCAGCTTCTGACTGATTTACACCTGCAACTCAATACTATTTAATTAGAAGCGTAAGTATCTGGAACTGCACCTGTGCTTGAATTAAAGTTTCAGAGATGCATTGCCTGCAGAACAGAAGACAAGTTTGTGAACTGATGGCATTTTAGTTCTCAGACACATACAGTGATAATATCTAAGGGATCATAGAATCATAGAATGGCTTGGGTTGGGAAGGGCCTTAAAACCACCCACTTCCAACTGCCCTGCCTTGGGTACCACATCAAGTTGTCCAGGGCCTCATCCAACCTGGCCTTGAACACTTCCAGGGATGGGGCACCCACAGCTTCTCTGGGCAGCCTGTGCCAGTGCTTCACCACCCTCTAAATGGGATGTTCAAATAGCTTTCCCCAGTTCTCAAAATAAAATATATTATGAGCTTTGTGCACTTCAGACTGGATGAAGGTCCTGAATGGCTACTTAGTCTTTAGGAAAATTTGGATAACATTTTTACTTATAGACAGCAAGGTATGTAGCAGTGCTTTGTCTCCAGCTGCTGGTGTATGTTGTGTTTACCCCTTTGCGCATAGTCAGCTTACACAAATAGAGAATCCATGTAATTTACAGAAGATCAGAGCAGACTAACGATGCTCCTGTCTGTCTTTATACATAAAAATCTCTCATTTTTAATAGGAATTAGTTTCTTGGGTCTGTCTTTTAGCTATTCTGTCAATGTTTTATCTTTTCTCAAAACTTCAGAGATTATCAACCAACATTATAAGCAGATTTTCTCAAAATTAACTCTAGCTGTGAAGTTAAAATGTGAAACTGCTCTTCCATAGAAATTAGAATGAAAATGCACAGCTTTGATGGTCACAAAGTTAAACTTTTACACAATTATAAATTCCTTAAGATTTTGCTCAGTATAGCTATGACAGTAAAAATCAACCTACAGTCTGATTGCACATAATAATTCAGAGTAAACTAAGTCTTGATTTTTTTTTTTAATTGCAGTGGTAAGACCCAATTTAGCAATCCACTGATCATTGAGATTCCTCTATAATTATCTGGGATAACTGACCATCTCTGCCTATTTATAACACGGAAACATGTAACTGCAGCTTACCAGTCTGTTTTTTAATGACTATTGTATTTCATTATTTAGAACTTTTGCACATTGCTATAGGTGGTTTTCAGAGCTACTTTAGGTTCTAATAGTTGGAAGTTTAGAAAGCTTGGGGTGATAGAAATTTTGCAATATGCTCCTTTTGAACTGGTTGGAAAACCAAATGAAAAATGCACATATATACTGTGCAGCTTGAAATGTATAACTGCAGTCTTCTTCTATTGACTTTTGAGTCAGTGACTCTCACTAAGTAAATAGCATGGCAAACGACGATTCCATGGCACTGTCTGTACACTTTTCAGTGCACTCAACAGGAATTTTTCATTTCATGCATCATTTATAATTTGTTGCGGTGGCTATGAGAAGTCTTTCTCCCCCCCCCATATGTATGCATGTGTACATATATAAATTTAAATATATATATGTATATTTTAAGATGAAGGGAATATGCCTTGTCAGCCTTCTTTAAGCTGTGAGTCTTTTTCGTGTGTGTAAAATTTGATTGTATAAATTGTATCAATGCAAATTTTTGCATGCACTTATCATTGGAGGAGATGGGAAAGAACACTAAAATAGTTGATGAAATGTAGACATTTAATTATTCGATTTGTTATGGCATTTCTGTAACACCCCATCTGCTGCCCAGCTGCATGCAGAATGAATTCAGACCAGAAAATGGAGAAGCCTTGAGAAAATGGAGATCATGAGGAGTGACACTGTTAGAAAGGTTCTCCTTTATCTTTAGAACTTTGTATTTGGTTCCATTTCAGAAAGACTAAATTGATGATCCTGAAAGACTAAATAGATGACCCTTTGCCATAGTCTTGTACAAGAAGGTAGCTGACGGGTTCTTTCTGATTATGCTTTAATTAATGAAATCAACGAAGTTTCAAACTTCCTTGCTTGCTTGCTTTCAACTCAAATTGTATGAAACATTGTCCCTTCGATCTGTCTTTTATTTTGGTTGTTTCCATAATTCTTTAGACATTTTGGTACACCACAGAGGATTTTACCTGTCATCATCTTTTGTGCGTTTGGAAGGCAAATACAATAGATTTCTATAACTTTAGGTTGGTTCCACTACTGCAATGCAATTACTATGGGAAGCTGAGTATTGATAAAAATGTAGCTATGCGCTTGTTTAGGCTTCACAGAATGTTAATTGAGAGAGAACAGGAGGCATTTGTTTGTATTTGTTCTTTCAAAAATTAATGAAGTCCTTAAGTTCTTGTTGGAAGCTGAAGTACATTGCAGTTCTTACTGTGGATGAACATGTGCCACTTTTACCAGTGAAAACAGTCCTTCATACTGACAAAAGCCAATGTAAGAATTCTTGAGGTGCAAAACTAGTTATTACCATGAAATACGGGTATTTTTCAGATTGGCAAATGCAAATAAATCTAACTAAACAGGAAAAGATATTGACACAGACGGGAATGGTGGCTTGAACAGCCAGGTTAACCAAGACACGAGATTTTTTGGCTGCATGTGCTGCCTAAGGCTTGTTAAGACACTCAGGAGAACCATGAGGGGAGAATAAGGCCACATTAGACCACATTCTTGGTGTAATGAATTCTAAAATTAAGTGTTTACAAATAAAGCTTTATTTTTTATTTTATTTTTTTAAGGAAAAAGCTCTCAGCTAGTGTAGTGATTATTCCCTCCGTTTACTGGCACATATATATATATATATATATGATGAATGGTCTTTCCAGGACTACCTGTGGCTAGCTACTTTATTCTCTGGTCCTGTACACTTCCCCTGTCAGAAGCTTTTCAGTGCAGCATCTCCCTTTTTCTGGTTTTGTTCACCTGGTCTGAGATGTCACAACTCTTGTGGCTACCTGGCTTTGATTGATCTCTGGGTCTGCAGCCTTATGAACAAGTTTGCTAAAATTTACAGCATGAACTGCTCTTTTATGCTCAGCATTTTTTCTTATCTGGCTGATATATTTGATGGCATATCAGTAAAACTGGGTAGAAGCTGACCTGGGCAGAGGTGGTAGACCTGTAAGGTGAAAGTGCACGGATGTCTTAAAGATGTCATATTCTTGCCTGATCTGCTTTAGGTCAATCCAATCCCTCTGACACTGTGTGAATTGAAATATATCCAATCTCCCGGTCCCAAAAGGAGCACTCAGAGAGCTACAGATCTCCAACAAAGAGCAGTGTTATGTCATTTCTCTTTTTACTCCCCCCCCCCCCCCCCCCCCCCCTTTTTTTTTCTTGTGTGAATGTTCTAGTGTACTATTCTAAGGTAATGAAACCAAGACAGTAACTCTTATGTATGCTGCCTGTGTTTGGCCAACTCTGTCTTTCTTCTCTCCTCTCAAACACAGAGAAAGCAAAAAAGGTAGGTTATTAGGGATTCCAGTGAGGAAAGGGCTGAAAACTCCCCTGTAATCTACATGGAGAGAAAAAAAAAATATTGATTATATGCCAAAAAGGCTTTGATCAGACAAAAGGAAAAAAAATAAATCCTACATCTACTAAATCCACATTGAGACACAACTCCACAGGAAACCAGAACTCACAGAATCACCTTTTCTTAATCAAATCCTTCTTACCAGTCAAAATATGAAGGCGGTTCGTAGCTATGAACACAGCATCTCTGTGGGCAAATAAGTTTCCTTTTGCCAGTTTAAATATATAACCCTGTGCTTACTCATCCCCAAATTTTCTGTTTTATTTCAGTTTTAATAGGACAGCAAAAATGTGTAGACAACACATTCTAGTCAGGCATGCTTCATTATGGCTTTTGTTGAATGAGAAAAATAACCCATTTAATCCATTTTACTCTCAAAAGAAAGTGTACTGTAATCAATATCTCAGATGTTTCAAACTTAGAAGAGCTATGGTTCCTGTTTAGAAAACATAAGGCAGTATTGGAGAAATTAAATTAAATTGCTCAGCTATTTAGTTTGCTTATAATGGCAACAGAACAAGTCAGGCTTAAAAAAGTTCCATAAAGAATGCTATGTTTTTCCAACACAATTATAATTAAGGTTGAAGGATTGCCAAGGAGGCAAAGATAAGCAAATTTCCTGAATAATTTTTAGAGTTTAGTTCAGTGTCTTCTAGTTTCAGTTGGAAGTATACCTACTGTTACACCATTAGCACCTACAGATGGGCAAAGCAGGCCAGACAGCACCAAAACAGTTCTAACCTTTTCTGCTAAATCAATTCCTTTTTGAGACCTTTGGAAAAAAAGTGTAACTAAACCTCCAGAAACCTTTTATGTTATACATCTCTGGACTTCAGATTGAACCCTCCAGTTCCTTTAGCATGCCTATTACCTCTCAGGTGTTTTCATGTGTGCTTTAGCTATGTTTGATGTTCTGCCTGCATCATCACAGTGAAGTATCATCATCGCAAGTGAAACCTGCTGAGCTGTTGTCTCATCAGTGCTAGAGAAATGTGGCTTTGGATACCTGGCAGTATATGGATGCTCATTATTCTGTAGTTACTGGTTTCCCTAGACTGGGTGAATTTGCAAGTGTGGTTTCTCCTCTGCTGTCTTAAAACTGCAAAGAAACTTAAAGGGGTCTTCTGAATAAAGACAACAAGCGCAAGGCAGGAAAAACATCGTATGCATGCATACATACATACATACATTTTTGCAAGAAATTTGCTACTTTACTTGACTGGAATAAAAATACTTCTGCCAGTTTGTTTTAGCTGTATACATTTTAAACCCCTTTGCTCTAGTTTCTGATGAGTCCTCGAGAGCATATACACTGACATCTGTGATATTTGGCTCATCTTGGTAGTTCTTCATTTCCCCAGGTGATTTTCAGCTTGTTCTGAGTTAACTTGTGTTATCCACATATTCATGGCCAGGGTTACCCTTGAGGAAGGGGAAAAACATTTTTTCTCTTTATAAAATAAAGTATCTTTTTTCTCTTCTCTTCATCTGCAGTAGTAAAAACGGCTTTGTATAGGGTTTCAGGGTTAGTTTCATGGAAAAAGGCATTTACGTTAGCTTGTCTGTAGTGCCAGTACAAGACTCTGGAGAGGGATATAAATCAAATATGTATAAACATGAAGTATTTTAGTTTTTATAAATTATTCTATTCCATTGTGCTTAGCTTTGTTATGAGTGTTATGGATCAGAGAATTGTAGAACTGCATGACTAAAAGAACCTAAAAAAGTGATGTATCCCAGTGTACTGAGATAGAAACACCTCACGGACATTTATTTTGTCTACTTAGCAAACAGTAACTTAAGTGAGACACTGCTGACTATGTAGAACTAGTAGATATATTCACTGTCATTTTTCTGACAGTAGACAAGACAGGTCTGACTTTACAAGTATGCAGATATATGTATTGATTGTCATATTCTGCAATAAAACTTGCCGAGAATGTAAAGAGCTACAGAGTGGAAGATGTTATTCAATATCTAGTGTCCATAATATTGCTATGCTTTTGTAATAGGACAATTTTGCTTTATATGAGATGAGGGTGCTCTTCTATGTTGAAAAATTCATAAATCAAATTATGTGCATATTAGGCAACTTTTAATAGAATTAACGTCAGTGCAATTCATCATTTCTGAGTTCCATGTGTGCCAATACATCAAAACAACAATCTTGTCGGGGACTGTCTCAAGAAATAATTATTTCTGCATCCAGTCCTTCTAAAGGGCTTGTGAGGTTACTTGCTGATTCATCAGTACTAGTGTTGAGGTAAACCTTTTCTGATCTTCAACAGAATTGGACTTCATTGGGGTGATATGTATTTTCTTTCCCTTCACAGAAACAAAATTTACACATTTTGTTTCATTAATCATTGACACTACAGAAAGGAAGTATTTGTACGAATATCTTGTGAACAACCTGTATGCAAACATGCCATGGTATTCATCTGCAAACTCCTTTGTTTATAGCAAATCTTTGATAATCTTAGGAAGCGTGTTGTAGCCCAAAATTTTACTTCTACTGCTAGGTAAGCAGCGTAGGATTGAGCAGTTCAAGTTGTGCTCTCTCTTCAGTCAGAAACTTAAAATGCTGAAAAAAACTTTTAACACGCCCTTTTTTCAAAAAAAATCATTAAAAAAAATTTGATAAAATATTCTGATCATTTCTGCATATAAAGACCAAAATGGTAGTTTATGAAAAAAACCACAACAACAACAACAAAAAAACACAACACAGTGGGATTAGGTACTCAGGTCTCAATGAGTTGGATTTAAATGAGCAAGCTAAGTATTACTACTTCTAGTTTATGTTTGAATAAACTGAAGCGTAGTGAGGGTAGGTAATGTACTTGAGAGAGTACTCATCAGACTGCAAGTGGTACCTTCAAACCCTGGAAAGCTATGAAAGTGAACCATGTCTACATAACGTAGAGACCCAATCAAAGAACAACTACATATAAATGTATATATTTGTTAATTGGTATTCTTTATTTTTTTTTTTTAATAATTTGAGCTTTTGAAACAAACTGAAAAAATTGCTTAAGCTTTGAAACTCAATAAAAACAGCCCCTTTCTATTCACAATGTTTTAAAAATTATTCTACAAGGGCATTAAAAGAAAATTAAAAAAGAAAAATCATGCTACATTTCTTAAAACAGATATTTTAGTTCTGAAATATCGAAAAATGTTCTCATGGCTCCTTTTGTTTCTAAACTCAGAGGTTGGTGAATTTGACTGGAATGTGTGAAAGATGTTGCCAGAGGTGTATTTATTTTTCTTTGTCAAAAACTACACACAGTGGTGTTCAGCCCTCATGTACTATTGGTACTGATTACATTGCACAATATTTTGGGTCTGATGCAAAGCAGTTGGCACCAATAGTACACAATTTCACAAATTTGCTGTGTGCATCAGGACTATTTTTGGCAATGTTTTAAATCTGATGGTGCATGATTATCAATTAACTCATTTAGCACTGAAAAGCCATTAACCAGCTTTACTCATTCTGATAATGTCCTGACATATTGAGGAACTGGTGCGGTGTGTGGGGCTGTTAACTACCGGCCACACAGCTCATGTTTCTCTGCATCATTCCTCCAGTTATCAATGAGCCTGTACTCAGGGGAGGAAAATGAGATATTCTGCAGTCATTGAGAAAACACTGCAGTATGCATGATGGCACCTAGGTAATCAAAACTATCTCCATCAAATTGCAGGTGACATTTTCATTAGCTCAACAACTTCTGGGCTTTGATTAGGAAATTACTCCTAGAAAAAAAAAAAAAACAAAAAGAGAAAATAATATCATCTCATAGTTGTGTCACAGATGCGGCACTTCTTTAATTTTTTTTTTTTTTTCAGCCTGCCTTGGTACTCGTATGCCAGCTCACAAAGAAGTTTTACAATGTGGGGCATTACTAGGGTAGGTGGTGAGGTACTTCTGTTAGCATCCAGGGAAGATTTTACTGTGGAGTTGTCTGTACACAAATATTCATGAATATTATAGGGCATTACATAAAGTATTTCTAGGAAAAAAAGAGCATAACTAAAATTTTATATTTATAATTCCTGAATGTGTTCAAAATACAGTTTCACTGAACTTAAAGATTTGATTATGTGGGGTCTAGCAAGTCTTGAATATGAAAACAACATAAATAAGTCTAGACAGGTGCAAATGGATTATTTATTTGTAGCTCTGCTTGTGTTTGTGAAAAACAGACTTGGTAATCATATAATGTTGACCAATATGAAACAGTGATGTTTCTTTTTCATACATTATATCTTTATACATCTGGAATCTTTTTGTCATTCCTGGGCCCAATTCTGATTGAAGATTTACAATGAGTGGCACACACGAACAGTTAGGAAATTGTGTTCATAACAATATCCCTTCCTCCACCTAAAAAACATGCAACGTCAAAACAAACTGCTAATTATTCAGCACATTTCTGTGAAGTAATTTAGTCTCATCCCCACTTTTCATATGAGGCAACAGATCCGACTTTGATCTTGACGCTGAGATTCTCAGCAGCAATTCAAAATAGGTTGGCTGTGATTCTTATCACCGGGGAGGTGGTCATCGTCCTGCCTCTCAGACCCCCAGATTAAATCACCATAGGAGTTTGAACTTGGGGTACCTGAAAATGCCTGTTCTGTCCCCCAGTTTATTGGTTATTCTGGACTGGCACGGTCCCATAGAAGCTGCTCTAATTTGAATAAATAATTAAATATTAATTGGAGCAGAGACAGACAGTCACAGTGAGCCTGACTTGCAGCACAGCAAAAAGCGTTTGGTTTGAATAAATAAGCATTTTCTTGTTAACTAAATGCATTCCAAGCAGGAAGCTTTCTGCTGCAATAAAAAGCAGTCTGATTACATAAATGTAAAGCAAAACCTATATGAAATCTCTAAAAAAGACCACAGACAAATAAAAGATGAGGAAAATAATATTTGAGGTTTGTTTTTGATCGGCTGTAAAGCATCTGTAACTTTGGTTTCATGATTCTGCATTCCTTATGTAAATTTACAAAATTAAACACGAGACAGTTTGAGGAACAACAGCATAAATGACAACCTATTAAAAACTGGAACAGCTGAGGAACAATGGCCCAAAATGGACTTTGTAGGAATTCTGTGTGATTTTTTGTAGCTCCCAAAGGGTCTTTAAACAAATTTTACTTTTTGATTCTTTTTGGTAGTGAGCAGCTTGAAGTAAGAGTAAATGAGAAAACAGCTCTTTGGCAAAAAGAGAGGAGGAAGCATTGCTTTAGTAGAAATGCTCATTTCTTTGGTATGAAGGGAGCAGGAAGAGTGACCTTAGATTCATTTGGGGAGGGCAGGCAATCCAGAGGGCATCCCCGCCCGGGCTCCACCTCTGACAGCCTGCTGCTCTCTCCTTGAAGCAGGAGGGTGGGTGAGTGCTTGCAGCTCACAGATCCTCATGACCGAACTGTAACAGAAGTATCATTGGTTATATTCTGCTATCTGGTCCTTGTGAAATACCAATTCATCATTTTCATGGGGAAGTAGTCATTCTGATTCATTTTCCATTTTGCAAAAAGTTCTAGAGCTGTCACTCTTTTCTGTTTTGACATTCTCAAAATGGAAATGTTCCAGGATTTTGTTTGAAATAGGTTTTCTTTTAGAAAGCTAAGATAATTCTTAGTTGGAAATTGTGAAGGAATAACATTAAATGAAACACAAAATATTGAAACCAAACATTCCAGATGAGCCAGCATAGATTTTCTTTCTATTTTCAGCTTATAAAATATTTTTAGCTTTTTACTTTTTCTTTCAATTCTCACCTCAGCGAGATAGTTTTCCAGTCTATTTCAGTAACATACGAGTTCCTGACTTGATGATTAATTCAGTAGTAGGAACAGCCAAGGATTCATCTCCTATGGCTTTGAACTGAATTGTCCATTTGAAGTACTTACAGGCAGTGCTTTGGGACACTGAGCTCCAATATGCAACCTTGGTCAAGTGTTTGATGTTCGATGGGGCCAGTCTGGTTTCTGCTCGTCCTCTTCCCCGTGGTGACACAGATGGAGTCAGCACTTTCAAGTAGAGAAATCAAGCCTGTGTGGTACAAAACTGTTGAGGACAGTACAGCAAGGCAGGAGTTGAACATGCTTTAGGAGCGAAGAGTATGGTCATTAGGTTTCTTGGCTGCGGCTGAACTTAAAGACTACAGCTATTTTTCTGCTTATTAATCCCGCATACTCACAGGCCTTTTACGCCTATCATGAAATGTTTCTCTAAAGTACTGATGTGCTTAAAGCAGATGAGTTCCTCAGACCTATAACAAAATGAGGCGTGATTAGATGCTGAAGCGATGCTTCATTTGCATGCTAACTATAACTGGAAATAATTCTCCGTGTGGCTGGTGCAACATTTCCCAGTTATTTTACACCCTGTTTAAAAAGAAAAAGTAGATTAACTACTCAGTTAGCAGAAATCTCAGAAAAGATGCCTGTGTAAAAAAGTGAAACTTATCACAAAGGCTGCATATTTCTTCTCCCTGAATGCAAACACACATTCACATTCTTCTGTGTCTCATTGCGGTATAGCTTTTAAAATGTGCTGCTTATTTTCTTACACAACATTAAGCATTTCCATGAAGACTGGGCAGGGAAGAAAAAATGTGTATTTTGTACATTAAATTACTACTGAAGTCCTCCATATTTACCTGGCTGATGCTGGAAAAGCACAAACTAGGAATGGTTAATGAAAACAAATAGTGTGGGTGTTTTCAAAGTTCTTCCTGAAGATTGTGAAATTTTAGTAAAGCAGAACATCGGTTAGTTCTTTTGCTTCAGCTGTGAGGTTTGTTTTGCAGCCTCTCTGTTCATTTTTCTCATACCTGCAGTCTCTCTCCTGGCCAATGATTCTTTTTACTCTGCAAATCTCATCGAAAACACTTTGTAGTTGTTGTATCTCAGAAATTCATGTATTTTCCAGGATCTGGCAAAGCTTTTTTGGTCTCATTGTGCAGCATCTGTCAAGTTCTCTGCTTCTTTAACTCCAATTCAACTCATAGTACTGTCTGAATAGTTTTGATGGATGACTGACCATCTCAGCTTTAGAGTACAATAGATCTGGGTCTGGATCTCTGGGTGAAATACTTTATCCTGGTATTGTAAGAAAACCTGGAGCAAACATACCTAATCTGGAAAGTAGCCTGGAACCGGTCTGGAGATGAATAGTGAAATTTGGAGATGAATAGTGAAATCTGGGCCTGTTCTTTCAGAGGACTGGTTTATTCGTAAGTGGATTTGGTCCGGTTTTCATTTTCTGTGGGTATTATAACAGCTTATTTGTGGGGTTTATCCCAGATTTTTTTTTTTGGTCTTTTCCTCTATTTGTGTATCTCCTTTGTAACAGAGTACCATAATTCAGTCGGTTCAATACAGCAAGTGTTCAGCTCACTCCTGTGAGTGCAACATAATCACCCACGAAGACAAACGGGGATAGTGACCTCTGGGCAAATACTCTATTTTTTAGACTCTGGTGCCAGTCTCTCTACAATAATATAATCATTTAATATCTGATGGCTTCAACCAGGGAGGCTTTTAACAGTCCATGGGTTGCTGGCATGAATTTGGCATTTTTATCTCTTTCCTTATAGTTTCATCTGCCGTGATGGGTCTTATCAACCCCTGGTCATGTGGAGAGGACAGAAAGCTCTTCAGCTGAAGCTTTGATGGTCTTATTTGTCCAAATTTGCACTTCTGTCAAATCCTTGGCTGCAGCTCTGCATTTCATATGTGAGGCTGTTATGATCCATTTAAATGCCTATGGGGATCTCAACAAGCTTTTTGAAAAGATTAATGACTTAGCTGTGGGTTTTATGATAGTGTTTCTAAAGAAAAGCCTGCATACCTAATAAGGTTATTTCTACAAGCCAAAATTTGCATTGCTTACCATAAAAGACATAGATGGACTTTAACTACAACATCTAAAGGTTTGTTGCCCATTTTTGTCTTTTGCAGATCAGTTTTGTGCAAGAGAAGGGAAATAAAGAAGGGAAAAGGGAAATAAATAAGTGCATCAGCTTTAAAATGACAGGAGAAGGGGCTTATGGATGTGAAGAAATCTTTACTTTAGAATAATACCATATGGATAGAAACCTTTGTTAGAATTTTACTTTATAGTCTTTTTGTTTGGACATGACTATAAATAGGAGTAATTTAAAGTAATGCTTGAACTTTCATAAGGTTTATCCAAGATTTATGAGGGTGGTTAGAAAAAGATTAACTGAATCATTAGCTAAATTGTCTTTCATAAGGCAACTACCAAACAGCAGACTGGAAGGAGAGAGGTCACATTTGTGCTTTTGTTAAACTGTTAACCTAGATGAGCGTGAGTTTTTAAGTGCAGTTGAAACTTGTATGTTATAGTCTTTAGTAAGTGTTAGTTAAATATTAAATATCAGAGATCATCTCACATGCTACAACTGTTTTTGGCTAAAATCTGACTGATATCCGTTGTGATTTTCAAAATGTGACCTAGCTTAAATCTTCATTTATTGCCTAGCTTAAATCTTCATTTATTATTGAGTGACCTAGAGTGGCTTTATTTATGAGTGGTACCATGGTAATAGGATCAGACTTCTGGTCCTTAATTTCTCTAGTTTTCTGTCTCTTTTATTTTGCATATTACTAAAGTTGGGGACTTAAATAAGATTTTCATTTTCAAATTGTAGACAATCTAAGCTCAATTGATAGTTTTTATTAGCACTTCTTTTAAGCACAGTCTACTGGTGTATTCCTGTAGGACTAGTAAACAAATCTGAAATTAGAAAATTAAATATTTAACTTGAAAGGAAACTTACGGGGAAAATAATAATTTTAGACACTGTCATCAGGTATTACACTCACCTTAAGTATCTGAAAACAGTAATTAAATCTCTATTCTCCCAAATGAATTTATACTAGAAAGATTGCCTGCATTTGTAATTTTTTTTAAAGATCCTGATTATTGAGATATAAAACAGAGCAAAACAGATACACAATTCAGTGTCATTTATTACTTTTTTTTCTCAAGTTGCATTTCTTTTTTTTCTAAACAGATAAACTTCTTGTTATTGTTGTTTAAGGTACATAGTCTGTTTAAGTATTATATCCTGGCTGTTTCATAAGAAAAATGTAGAAATTATAATATTAGCTGCTGAAAATATCTTCCAATATTTGCAGAGTAAATCTGTTTGGAACATAACACGTTTTCTGACTCTAGATGCTATACATCTGTTGTTTGATTTGCTGCTACAAACACTAGATGTAGCAGAGAAAAGAAATATGGTTGTAGACTTGCTTATGATACTGCATGCTACTTTTCACAAATGCTGACTATGCCCGGGTTAAAACTTTGTCAGATGATGAACAGACTAACAGGAGGACACAGATGTCTGCCTGGAGCAAGCGACGAGGAGCTGTGGATTCCTGTCTCCTCAACCTGCTCCCAGTCAAAGGACAGAACACATCTGGAGAGTGGTGCCGTTTGCCCAGGGCACTCTTCTGCAAGGCCAGAGTGGTGTTGCTGTGGGAAATGTAACGGAGGCAGCTCAGAGCCCTCACCGGGTGACACACACAATCACATCTGCATCACACAGGGACATTGCAAACCTGGGATGCCAGCACAAGACCCAGGAATGGACCTTAATCCTATCAGTCATTCTCCAGCCTGCTTCCCACTGTGCTGTGTCAACTGGGGCTACGTGCTGGGCACTCACTGGCTGCTGGCCCAATGTGAATGCATGATTCTGACAAGTTTTGTGGAAAACAGAGCAGCATCAGTGTGACTTTTTTTCCTGACACTGTAAAGAGAAAAGACTTTCTCTTAAGTCCCCTGTGAGTTTTCACATAAACTGTCTTTGTGCCAAAACAGCTGGCTTTTAAAGGCAGATATATTCTTGTTTTAGTCTTTCAGGGCTCATTTTATGATGGCCAGGCTGCTCTTTGTTTTTATATGTGGCTGTATGTACATAGTTTTCTGCTGAAGCTTTTCAGTGTTGTTTTTAATCTGAGTGCTAAGCTGAATGAAGTCAAGACACTGAGTATTACTCATCAAGATGATGCCAAGGTCACAGAAGCTTTGCGTGAGTTTTACATTTGTCAAAGTCCTCAATTATTCCTGATTTGCAAGTCTGTCAAGAAAATCTCTTCCCTGAAGCACAGTGCGAATTTCCAAAAGCGAAAGAAGGAGCACAACAGAATCGCCTCTCAAAGCATGGGGAGCAAATTAAGAGTCTTTGGTTTTGAATCTTTTGCATTATATACCTTTTTGAAAAAAAAAAAAATCCCAAAGAAGAGAAGAAAACATGTTTTCCGTACTGCTAACACTTAAAGGTTAGTTGTGTGTTTCTCCTTCAGGGTTACCATGGTGATGAGAGTACTGTTAAGGCAGGTACTAGATTAGACTAAAATCATTTATCCTTCTTTGCACCTGCAAAATGCATGGCCACAAGATGGATAGCATCATTTGGAGCACTCATTCCTCTGACAGGCTGCTGTAAGCTCAGTCCCAGAAGTTTACATTAAAACATGGATGGAAGTTTTGCAGGCCTAAATACTACTGCAAAAGGAGGCTGGGTTTCAAAATACATCTGAAAGTACAAAGATCTCTCTTCAATCAGTAGTAAGACCAAGCAACAATAAAGCCCCCAGCTCTACTCTGTCTGCTCAAGAAGAAAATAGAGAGGGAAGAATATGCAGGCGGAGGAAGCTGAATGATTTCTTTTTTTAGTGATGCTGAAAATGTTACTTACCGCGATGCCTCATTAGCTGTCTGAGGCAGGGCTCTCCCAGCTGCATAGGCTGTTTCAGACTCTCAGTGCTAACTCTGATGCTGATGAAGTTGCCCGGTTGTGTTGTTAGGCTCAGGTATCTCTCCCCAGCTTTCTCTGATCCATTCACTATTCAGAATAATGCTACTGATCTGTCAGAGAGGAACCACAACTACACACTCTTAGGAAAATTGGTCTCAAAAAGACTTCAAAATGCCTTTTTTTTTTTTTCCTGTGCTTCTCTCTACATCAAGCTCTCAAAGCCCTTCAGAAGAAAGCTACAGCTACCTTATTGCTCCTAGTTTGAATTACTCTTCCTATGCTGGCTTTGTCTTTGAATACAACTTTTAATTTAATTTGCTTTGCAATATGCACCTAAATAATTAATCTCAGTCTTCATTTAATATCAAGTAAGTGTGTATGGTCTGTTTTCTTCCATCACTGCTCCCTCTCCCCAGCATTTATATTAGTACTTCATTTAGTAATTTCACTATCATACAAGCTGTGAGGTTTGTATTTGTATTGTAAATGTATTTAGATGCGTAGAGTCCTTTATTTAATTGTTGAGAAACTAACTGCATTGTGGCACATTCCTCTTAAGCAGAAGTGGAAAGATGTTAATGTCTCCTTCATAGGCTTGTTTATTTGTGGCATATGCAATTAATGGATATTTCTAATGCCTCTTATGTAGTAAGTAGATTGCCTAATTCCATCTATTTCATTTCAAATATCTCACATTTTCTTATTTAGGATCATCAACATGTTTTTACATTAATTATTTAACTACCATTTCCAGTCTTTTAGTCAGGCACACTTCTGCCTACTCAGGGCACAATTAGTCACTGCATTATTATAGATTTATACCAGCGTAAGTGAACAAAAAGCAATTTGCACATTTTGAACACAGTTACATTTTGTTCTGATTTTTTTTTTTACCCTGAAAATTGTCTTTCAACTTCACATTAAAATGTTGTTTTTCAGGATGTGATAACTAAGCCTTATGCAGTTGTTTTCTTATTTTAGATCCTGAATTACTTTACCTCCACTTGACTATTGAACCCTTCTCATCCACCAGTAGCAAGAAGACAATACAGTAAGTAAAATAATTCTGAATTAATGTAAAGGGGTTAATAAGCTGGTCAGCACACAGATTATTTACTGTACTGGTTCTCATTGGAAGTGCCATATGCATAGCTAACACTCTTTTCTATAAATGTAAAGTCATAGCTACTCTGTGCCACAATGTGTGGTGTACTACAGCCGTCACTTCCAACCTCTTAGCCAAATTATTCTTTGCTCAAATAATGCTCATGGTTGTTTGATTCAGTAGTTGGTTGCACTGACATTGTCAAAAGTTGGGAGGATGAAACTCCCTGTATGAGACAGAGTTAAGGTTTTGTTCTGTGTTCTTGGGTCACAGGTATTACTATAATACTATTCATGAGAGAGTGTAAGTTCATAAACATACGTTAACGTGGTAACAAGTTATGCCCTGATGCAATTTGGAAATGAAAAATAAAACATGGACATAGGATTTTCTAAGCATTTTGAGACCAGGAGACGGTAGAAGCACACTGTCTAAAGGAAATCAACAACTAAAAAAATACTGTAAGCCTGGGGAAGAGCACTTTCTCATCAGGAAACAGCTCAACTCTATTTTCCACTTTTAATGGTATTGTAAAATGAAAGGGAATGTATTTCATGATTTGTCTTTATGCTTCTTATCTGCATTACTTTTTGTTGTCTTGCAAAGCAAGTTTTGACTCTTTTGGCATATTAACCTTGATGGTGCAATAGGAGATATATTTCTTCTTCAATTAATAATCCTATGATTGTTCCTTAAAACTAAGAAATTCTGTAACCAGAGATGGGAAACAAGGAAATTCACACCCTAAAACAGAAACTTTTTTTTTTGGTGTTGTATATGATGATAGAAGCCCTGTTTTGCCTCACAAAAATGTCCTCGGTTCTGGTTGCTAGTGCAATGATTTTCAGATGTTTTGAAGTCCAGAACTGCCATAGTGCTGGAGTGTTCCTTGTCCATAAGTACTCAAAGCACAGTAGAAGGACAAAAATACCTAGTTTGGGCTTAGATACAGTAGCTGATGAATTTTTCAGCCATGTGCTGGGGATCTTCCTTCTCCTGTGGACCCCTTTACTCTTTCTTTCAGGCATGTAAGATGTGTATTAGTGGAGGGAGAACTTGGCATTGGCACCTGTAGGGACTACCTAATTTGTAGAAGCCACTGTGGACACTAGCCAGGGAGTCTTTATATGAGGCAGTATCAGCAATGATGCTTTTTGTGCAGGTGTTAGCGAAGTCCAGTAAAGTTAAGGCTCTCTCTGTAGCTTTAGTGCTAATAATTATCTGTATCAAAGGAAATAATCCAGTTCTTCAAAATCTCAAAATAATTTTACTGTTTGGAAAACTGCAATGTTCTCAGGACTTAATTAACCATTAGGTATGTATTTGGACTGAAAATATGCGTGAGCGTAAGTTAAAAATATTACAAGATCTCTAATTCGTTTCTTAGAAATGTTTATTTTATTATAATGGTTTCATTAAATATAAGGATTTAAGAAGGATCTATAATAAGTATGAAAGAATATTGTGCTAAGACGCGATATGAAGATTTTGCACATTATTCCCAGTTGATTAAGTCTTTGAATAATGTCAAAAAGAAGTAATTCTGTCAGTGGACAAAGGTTAAATATTTTTCCAACTGGTGATGCTTAAAATATAAATAACCAAATGACACTTTGACACAAATTTCATAGTACATACAAATTTCTCTATTTTTTTTCCTTTGTCCTCATGCAAATTATGAGTCTTCCTTCATGAAGGTATATTATTTTATTAAGTCCTAGACAGCTGTTATTTGTCTTGATTTCAATCTACCTTCTTTCACAAGGAAAGTCAGTGAAACTTCTGTCTGTAACCTCTATCGTATTGTATTAAAGTTTTCTAAAGTAAGAGTCAGCAAAACAGCAGATAACAAACGCCAATGAAGTGTCTCCTGTGAGACTGCCAGCCCTTCAAGGCTTTCACATGCTTCATGAATTAAATGGAATCATCATCGAGTTATCAGGACTCTGAGGAAGGTCTAGCATTAAAAAAGCACCATTGGTGCCACCAGTGCTAGAATTCTGTTCATCAGTTTTATTCCGAAAACCTCATTTTAATGGTGTAACCTCTTTTGCACAGAACATGGGCGTGACTGGACACTTCACAAAACACCTTTTTTTTTTGCTGCAATTGCAGGAGCTGCTTGCCTCTTTCGAAATCTAAAATTGTTCAGTCTCAACTAGCAACAACTTGACCTTGAAAAACATTACTAATGAATATAATCTGTCATAAATGCAGAACTACTTGTGTGTATAATTATCCCTCATATGAATTGATATGTGCAGTGCTGACCTTTTAAACATGCTCTCTGGGCTATCGTAACTTCAGAAAAATAAAATTATTTTTCCCTTTTAATCTCGGTGGCAAAGCTAGCAAATAATTTACAGTATGAATTAATTGTTTTTCCTATTCTGAAAAACAAATAATTGACTTGTTTTATTTTGCCAAGATACTATTCAGAATATGGAGCTTTTCATGCTTTTTAATGAAAAATTTAGTGATGCTCTTTAATACTGTAAGTGCATTTACTATGTATCAGCACCCACATTAACCCAGCAGACTGAGACAGCTCCATCCGTTGACTCAATGGACTGTGAAATAAAAACGTTCTCTCTATAAGCATTGACACAGTAGACCACAGTGGATTGAAGCTCTCAAGATGAGTTCTCAAGTTAATAGTACTCTAATAACCCCCTTTTTGGTCCCTGACATGACAGATGTACAATATCAAAGAAATAAAATAAAATCTCATTTTTTTTCAAAGTTCTTCAGTTTAAGGTATATTTGATACTTAATGTAGTTATATTTAGAGGTCATTTCAATGATGTCCAAGTTACATGCGAAATTTCCAAAAATTTTCCAAAAATGCATTTTTTGCTTAGGAGGCTAAAGATAAATTTCTGTAAACATCTGAGGGACAGACATATTCCCATTGCAAATGGCTACACACTTGTGCCAGCAGATAGTTATCATCTCTCTGCAGGATTAGAGTAGAGCCAGGTATGGATTGAAGGAGTCCTATTTACACTTCAGTGTGTTTTGTCTGTCAGTGTACAGATCCCTGAAGATCTTTCAAAACCCGATTTTCACATACCAACTTCAGAACTGCAACCTCAGCCTTCGCAGACAGTCAGGTAGACTAAAAAAGAATTTAAACTTAAGCAGGGTGAGGCACTCACTGCTGCACTGTTATTCTTACTCAGGCATTCAGAATATGCATAAAGCTACTAGTATGTATGAGAGCAGAAGTCTGCTCAGTTTTTCTTGCTGTGAACTTCAGTCACCTGCTCTTGACTGAGTTTCATTTTGATGGGACTGTTAGGATCACATTGACCTAGCCACGTAACCAGTTCTTGTGATCCCCAAAAGGAGCTGTTAGGATGGGGGTCTCCCCAGTTTCTGAAGTTTGTTTTCTGCTACACCCCATTTCCTTTTGATGTCAGTCATAGTCTGTGCAGCCAGACCTGCATCAAGTCTTCCTGTGCATCTGAGGAAGTAGCAAGGCACCTTGATGTGCTGTTCTGCTGCACCTCCACACCCTGGCACAGCTCACAGAGAGTCTGTTCCCACCAAGTGTGGCCAAGGAGCGTGAGGGATCTTGAGCTGTGGAGGATCTTTCCGTGCGCATCCCACCCCTGGAAACACAGAGTAGTAAAAGTCCATCTCTACACAGAGCCTTATCACTTCGTTTATATATTTTAAAATATATGTTATTCCACAACCATATGGCTCCCAAAGGCAAAATAACTTTAATCCAGATATGATCATGAGATAAAATATTGCAGGAAGCAGGCCATCATAGATAATCAGGTTGTGTATTTTTGTGTTAATGGGTAATGCAGGAAAGTGACCATTCCCACGTATGCCTGCTGCTAACCTTGTACCCCAGGGGATAATTATTTGTAGTTAGGTCAAAGAAGAAAAGAGATCTCTATTTCCTTGTCAATAAACAAGCTAGAGAAATGTTCAAAAGGATGCTGTGATTGTGAGAATTTTGCTGTAAGCCAAGTTTATCTATACATAGTTAAAAATAATAAAAAACTTCATGAGATAGACCAGATAAGTATCTCTGGAGAGAGATAAGTGCTGACTGCTAAGTTCTGCACAGAATCTCCATACCCACGGAGGCTAAAGCTTTATAAAATGAAAAGTAGCAGATAAAGAGTCGGCTTTCTGTGGAGATTGGGGATTATTTTATTAATTTAAAAATTATAATGTCTTAAATTTTACCTGCTATAAATTGAATGAATTGAACCGTGATGCATAGAAGTATTAATAAAATTTCAATTAAACTTTGCCATGATGTTCTTACTCAGTTATTCTTTCCACTATCCGCTAGAAGGAGCCCCTTTTGTAATACAGCTGTAAATTCTGGACCCCAATGGCCACATTATAATGCAATGATAATATAATGTACATTCTGCAAAATATCTGTAATTACGTATTTGTGTGTGGCTTTACAATAGCTCCTCTAATATTATGCAGTTTTAAATCTTTATTTACATGGAGGTTATTTCTTAGCATTCACATTATTCTAATGCTAATTTGTATTTAATATCATACTGTGTCTGCTTTTGATTATATTTTATAATAAGATGCAGCAGGATTAGTTATCAGATGATGCTTAATTTCCATAATGAGATAATTAAATCTTCTGAATTTGGAAGTAATCATCCCAGAACCTTGTTTTGGACAACCTGTAGTCCCCAATGCCAGGGACAAATGCCATGCAAAGGGAAGTATTTACTAGAAGGTAGAGCAATTCAAAGTAGAACTTTTCAAACCCCTTCTAATGGTTCATATGTCCTTTAGGTTCATTTGTCAGTTTTGAAAGAAATCAGACGTTTGAGAGGTGGCAAATAATGGTAAATTCCAGAATGCCATTTTAAAGATGATCATCAAAAGGTTTGTCTTTCTGAACTCTTGTTTTAATCAACCAGTGTCCCTGATTTCAAAGTGGGCTCCATGTCTGTATGTGAATTGTATTTTAGGTATCTTTCTCTTCTATATGTATACATGTGCATGTATGTATGTTATGTTTATGTTTGTTTGTGTATATTAAATTATATGCGCGTTGCATATATTGTGTTTATGCATTAAATCCCTCAAAGTATATACAATTAACAACATTATAAATGTTTATGCAGGATGAGTTGTCTGATGTATAACAGCTGAGTTTCAGACCTTGAGAAATTTCCACCTCTCTCTCTGAAGCCTGAGGAACAGTTTGACACAGCTCACTTGTTAATTCTGGGGTGCCATCCTTGTCCTGAAGTAATTTATATAGGCTGGCAGTCATTCTAATACACAGCACATCCTCTCAACTGCTGGACCTAAATCCACTGCAAATAGTGGTGACAAGGGTAACCCTATCTAATGAACCTGTATCATTTGCTACACAACATAATTAGTGTAAGAAAAATATCTATTTGAAAGTTGTTATGCTCGCAGATTTCACTGTGTCACAGGTGCTAGCAGAATTTAACTCAGTGTGCAGTGCTCCTGTTGTTTATTTGGGTTTGATTTTGTGGGTGCGTAGGTGGTGTTACTACTCTCTCTTCTTTTTAGGAGAGTAATATATATGCAATATAACGTAAAAGATATATATATATATGTAATATAAACATATTTATAATATGTACATTATATATATACACACACATGTATATATACACATATATACATACATAGGCTTCATGCATCCCTCCTATGGATGGATAGCAATTCTGACTCATCTCACTTTGAAGTTTGCCCCACATGATCAGTTCAGGTCTCTCATGTGCAGTTGCAGGGCCAGTATGGCAACATAAAAAACATAATTTTAAGTTCCACATGAAGAAACATGCCTCGATCACATTTTAAAAATGCTTTAAATAAGTGTTAACTGTGCAGTGGCTTCTGTAAATTTTATGTGGAGTATTAAAGTCTGCTTCTAAACAACTCTGTATTAACCAAATACAGCAGTGCTCTGTTTTTCTATTACATGCGATCTTATAGCTACTTGTTTTTAAATGAAATTGCATTGAGGATCATCTGCCCTAGCGTGTATGGATGGCACTGTTCCTGTGAATACTCCTCTGTGCTAATCTTAGGGAGCTAGATCAAGGATTTCCATGGAAGAAGAATAACTAGGGGTTTAGGGAGGAATCAGAAATCATGGCTATTCCCTAATTGCTATCTCAAGGTCTCCCTGTCAGACTGCGTGTGAAATAGAGTGGGCAAAGGCTTTATTCTCCTGATTCAAGTCCCTCAGATCCTTTTAAGTTTTCATGAAGATACTGTCTCTCTTTCTCTTGTTATATCTCCAAGTCACTGATCTAACCTGATGGAACCAAGTTTCTGCTAAGCAGTGGAAAAGAACAGCTAGTAAATGCTTGCTTCTGAAAATCAAATCCCTGACTGTGCACAGTGAGTTCAAAAGATGTAATCTAGTGGTTAGGGCACTGCATTAGGATGTGGAAAACTGAGTTTTGCTGGTCAGCTCTGTGCTCCTTTGAAAATGACTTTGGGTCAGACCTTAATGTATGTGAGTCTATTTCTTGCTGACACTGGTGGAATGTATGAAGTCAAGATTCGGATTCTTGGAATATTTTTTTTTCCCCCACCAGTTAAATCATAATAATAGGAAATTATTCTGTTAGAAATAACTCTGCTGCTATCCTTGGAGAGGTATTATGAGCACAAGTATGTTCAAACAGGAAAGATCAACAGAGACAAACCCAACTCAGTCTGGGGAGAATATGCATACAAATAGCTGCTAGATGATCTTGACTTGAATGACTGAAAGCACAGCAAACCTCTACTAGCTACACTTCACAGGGTTTCTTTATTTTAGATATATATAAAATGGAAATTCTTTACATTTGGTTTTAGATCAAAATAAAAGGAGCAAACCCCTAAAGATACTGCTGGCGTGTTGCTAATTATGTGTATTTTGTCATGTCAAGCTTTCAAGAAAAGGGAATAGACAGACAAATTCATTGTAAAAAAAAAAAAAAAAAAAGGAAAAGAAGTGCCTAAATGTCTGAGCTTGTTTTCTGGAAATTGGCTGTTATCAGAAGAATATTTTCTGTTTTTGATGCTTTTGGGGTTCTGGTGGTAGTTGGCCATCAAATGAACTGAGCAATCTTGGGCAGTATTGAGAACCACTAGTACAAGTGGGTAAGTTAGGCATCTTGATCAGGCTTCTCTGTTGAATGATAAGGAGGAAAAGCATCAGTAATGATTTTGAATTGCTCAGAGTTACTTTATTCACTCTCTTTAATTTAAAAGCCAGAGTTACTGGCTTCTGAGTTAGTTACTTTTGAGTTACTAGTGCTCCATGCAGTTGATGTGTATGTTTAAAGACTTTCAACTGGATAGCTAAAGGCCTTGACATTTTAAAAGAAATCTCTAGTACAGTGGATTCCCCTCCAGAACGAGATGATAGAACAGATTTGGAAAGTTTAAGTAAACATCTAGCCTTAAGAGTTTATTATCCAAACCAGTGTTACAAAATTCTCTGCATTCATTAGTGTTTTATAGTTAGTATTTAGTCATCCAGTGTTCAAATTAAGCATTTTTTGTCACAGCAGAAGCTTGCAGACTGAGAACATGATCCCAAAGAAGGGAGGCATGACTGAGACACTGGCAGACAGATTATCGGCTGGTGTGCAGGAGGAAGTTTCTAAACTAAGAACCCTCAATCAATAGAGACAGTCTGTACACGGCTGGGACTGGGAGGCTGCATGCTTCTGAACCACAGCTGGTGGTGGGAGTTAGAGCCTAGAAGCTACAGCTAAAGATTTCTTTGCTCAGATCACAGATTTTGATTCTGAGACACATCAGCTAAAATGAATCCTAGGATGTGTGATCATCTCTTGATTACATGCCTGCTGGATATCTGAATCATATCTGTAGGAATCAGCTGATAGTGATGGATAGCAATATGCTCGCTGTGGGATCTAAACCACAGTGCCCTTAAACGACTTGCTCAATTCCCTGCCCCCCTTTCCTCCCCAAAACAGAGAACAGAGTATCAGCCGTGACAGCATCTGCCTTCTGGTCTGTAACAACTTGAAGGGATGCTGACGGTGGTTCTACCTCACTCTGAAAAGAGGCGGAGGCCTGGAGAAATCCATTTCTTGTTCAGTGTCTTGACTTGCTGGGAAGGGGTGGTGAGTGAAGCCAAGGAGACTGCAGATATTCTGTGCCAAGCCAGTGCCACAGAAGTCCGAGGCTTCTGGTATGATGCATAAAAGCACACTTTAGCAATTTGTACGGGTAAGCTATTTCATTTACTACTGTAAGGGCAGATGGGCCAGTAGATGCAACAACTGCGAAATTTCAGGTGCACTCTCTAGGAAGTTTGCCTTTCCTTCAGGCAGTTTTGAAACGCAAATATTTCTTTTACTGTAGCTGACATGGGACAGAACGGTGAAAGTTCTTCTTAGGCTTAGATATACAACCAAATTATTGTGGTTTAAAAAACTGCAGCAAATCAGCTGTCTTAATTAACCAGCAGCTTGCTGTCAGTCTGCAGGAATTACCACAACCGCACTTCAGCCTAATCTTTCTCTATAAACGTTAAGCTGCTTCTCCTTACCTTGTGTGCGATGCGCTCCAGGGATACCACCACAGAGCCATCTGTCTCAGGTGATGGTGGCCACTGTGAATTGATTCTGTGCTCGTAGAACATCCCAAGTTGGAAGGGACCCGCAAGGATCACCAAGTCCAACTCATAGCAGTAGTTGATATCAAATATCAAAATGGTCGATAGCAAGTGCCCATTTGCTCTGTAAGGGCTTTCACTGCTAGTCCTAACACAAACCAGAAAGTAAAATATCCTTCAGCTTCTTACTCAGAAAAAGCTGCTGGTGACCTCATAGTCTCATATGTAAGAAATCAATGGTGAGTTAATTTATTTGGAAATGGTTCTGTTTCGCCATTTCCTAAGGTCACTGTGAAAGTTTTATGTAAAGAGAAGGTGGTGCTCTGCTTATAATTGAATTCAGAGTGAATTATTTCATTCAAAATATCTTAGGGTTAAGCAGTCCATAAGCTACAATATATTTTTCTAAATGATTCTTTGGTACAGAGCACAGGGTGTCTGTAGATCACTTTCATGCTGCTGAAATACAAATCTGCCTGCAGACCAATTCATAGCACTACCCATCATATGAATGCATCTTTCTAGACATGCTGAGGAACTAATGCACAGGGAATTAAACAATAAATATAGACAGAGAGCAATCTTTCACATCATTAGTAATAGATTCTTACTGTTGCTTTGCCGTTTTAGTCAAATTATGAGCCTGCATAATTAGGTAGACATTTGCACAGATATAGAATAACCAGAATAAATTAGGTGAAGAAACAAAAATGCAAAAGCAACAGTCTTCATCTAAATAATATCCCTGCTCATAGCTTGGGTAATTTACTGTGGTAAATTACATGATAAACATATTATATTGATTTCTTACGTACTAGAAATTTTTCTTCCAGGGCTTGCTAAATGTTTGTGTATTCCTGTCCTGCTACAAACAAGAATATTTAGAAATATGTTGCAGCACTATAAACTTTGCAGTTACTAGTGTTTGTCATTTATATTGCAGTAATGTCTATTGCCTACCCTCTGATACAGATGGAGGGAATGTTTCAAGTCCAGCCTAACTGAAATACAGAAGCTTAGGAGAATCTGCAGTTTTATGAAAATTGAAATGTTTAGTGGCAAATAAGATTTCATAACCACTTATTTTTGTTTATTGCCAGCCCTCTTTCCTTGGAAATGTACAGTGGTGTTTTCAACTTGCAAAAAAGGCATAGACAGCTGATAGTGTGACAGTTGCCTTCAGAAAGTCATGCTCAGGCTGGCTCAACTTCTTTGATGATGTATTACGGTCTTAGTTTACTCTGTGGTGGGATATGTTCAGTTTAGTTGAGTTTAAATGTTTTTCAGTAGTTTTTCTGTTTTTTGGGGGGTAGGGTGGGGGTGTCTTGAACTCAGAAGGTTTCTGTGTCCCTGAGTCAGTCATTGCTTCTTTCCAGGCTGTATATGAAATAGGAATAAAACTGGTTTTGCTACATAAGAACAAATTATCTGTGGCATAGGTGTCTCCATGGATATTCATGGAGCCTAGTGTAACCCTGCTAAAGATTCACCTCGAGCAACTTAATAAAAATAAAAAGGAATGACCATAGGTTGCTTTTGGCATGCTTTATTTTTGAATTTTTGATGAGTATTTATTGTGGTTTCATCAGGCTTCTTTGCATTCCCTCCATTTTTTCATTTTTGGCAGGCTTTTCTTGCATTTTTGGGGAGATTTTATTACTTTTTTTTTCTTTGTTGGTTCTTGAATTTATGGTGTGGTTTCTTGCCATTTTGGGGGACGATTTTTTTACACTTTTGGAAGGTTTTTCTTTTTCAGTTTTGCAATACAGCATGGGATTTGGGGGGCATGGGATTTTGGGAATTTGGGGTCTTTGAGTTTTGGAAATTTTACTTTTTCTGCATTTTGGCAGTTGTTTTGGCATTTTTTTTTCTTTTCGTGTTTTTTTTTTCACTCTTTGGCACTGTGGTGTTCTTTGATGAGTTGTTTTTTGTGTTTGTGTTCTTTGGCAGGTATTTTGCATTTTTTTGGCAGTTCTTTGCCTTTTTTTTTTTTTTTTTGGAGTTTCTTGGTTATTTTTGTTCCTGCAAAACACACAGCTGTGTGTGCTAAGTATTATGGAACTGGCCACCACCTCATCAGCAATTCATCAATTTGGAGAGGGGAACTAAAACATTTATTATGAGAATAAGTCCCATTAGATTCTTTTATGGGTCAAAATACTGTTACATGATCCTGGACAAACTGAACGGGATATCCAGAGGAACCTGCAAGAAAGGTACCTAGAAACTTGAGAGTTTCCTCCAATTCATTAAGTTCTTTTGAGTGCCTCTGGCACACACATGATTTTTTGGAAGTAAAAAATTATCTGTTGAACATAAAGAAATTTCATATCTCATCCAGCTCTCAGAATAGCTCTTTCCCCTTTCCCTGTCACTCAATGTTGTGTCTGAGAGGATGCCTAAAACACTTGGAAAAATGCTATGGATTCTCCGAAATGGTCACACTCTTCTCCATTTGTTTCTAGTGATTGGACTGCATACTAGGTGAAAAAAAAAAAAACAACATAAAGTTTCTCAAATGACATGAAGAGTTTTTTCCTTGTAAATGCATCTGCTTTAAATTTGTTCATTTCATTCCACAGATAATAGAGGGGAGGTACTGGTGTGCTCCTGTAGATGGTATCTATTTGACTGGGGGGCTCCCTGGGATTGTGTGCAATTTCTGTGGAGTCACTGGTTCTTACTGAAAACCTTGGTCTGTCATACTGATAATAGCTTCTAAAATTCATACGGCAGCAATGCCCAGAGGGCCATGAGCTGGCTTGGGACTCTCTACCACGAACTGCTTAAAGGTGGTGTAGCCACATTTACAATTAAATTAAGCCAGCTGAAAATGGGAACCTCTCTTGCATGCATAGCAGGAGAGGGTGGAACTCCAAAGCTACCTGGGATTGCCCATCTGCCCATCAAGGCAATTTTCAGTATCAATATGACAGTGATCACGAGAGGTGTTTCTCAAGACCCTGGGTGGGGGTGGCATCGTAAATTGAATTCATAGTTAAAGCAGGACAGACATGATATGCTTTAGGACCACAAACAGAGTCCCCGGTTTTAAATTTAAGTAAATGTGCCCAACAGGAGGTAGCCCCAGAGGCTGGAAGTCTGTATCAACAACTTGGACAAGCTGAAGTCATAGTTTCTCTGTTTGATGTGGGGAAGTTAAAAATAGTGAGAGTGAATAGCTTGCATTCGCAAAAGAGATGTGTGGCAGAGATGGGAGCCAAGCAGCCTCGACCCTCAGATACAGAGTCATGCTTTCTGTGAGTATAACTGCACTGTCCCATCTTGCTGATACGAATGTAGTGATCACTGGAGTCCTGAGTAAGATATGAGCTCAGGTCCTGAGAGCAGCCCAGCCTGGTTGTCGCAGTGCTCTGCCCCAGAGTGGGGCAGAGTGAGTCAAACCTCAGCGCGGATGGACTCCAAATCCAGATGTAATTAGTGGCAGCCACCGTCTAAGCGCGTTTTGCAGTGCTGACATGTCATTACTTCAAGTAAGAAGAACCACCCTGTAATTCCTTTTGAGAAATGTATGCAGGCTTAACTCTCATATTGTAGAGGGATTGAGACTGGTGTCAATTTTGATGGAAAAAGGAACAGTTATTGCAGTATGCTTCCAACCAGCATTTCCACTGAAACTATGGGGACTACAGAATGCAGACTGGGTTTCCAAATCTTAATTAAATGCCCAGTGAACTAGAACAACAAAATAGCAACTAAAGATTATACAGGTTTATATATATATATATTTTCTGTTTGTTTTAATCAGTGGTTATTTAAATGATAAATAATAATTCTATGAATGCATATAGTAACTAAATGACAACATGAGACTTCTTTCTGTTACAGAATAGTTGTCTTCAAAAATTTATCCATATTTTCACTGACTGTTTTGGAGAGATAGATGAACACATTAATAATGCTGAAATCATAGTTAGAATCATTTATGGCCCGCTGAGTTTAACTGCCGGGTGTTGCATTCATGCCCTAGCAATTTATTTAATAATGTTTTCCCACCTTGAAACATACTGTATCATCCCAGATCATCTGTTTGAAATGGTTGTTTCAATTGCTCAGTTGGCTCTTGCTAGTGTAATTTAACATTTTCATTAGCTCAGTAAAAGAAAGAATTTAAACTCTTTTATGTTTCAGAGGCATAATGTGTGTCATAGTGGGAATCAGGTAGGAATTACTATTGTTTAATGAATACTTTATGGATCCTGTAAAGTAATTATATGGTGTAATTAAATTATTTGAAATTCAGTTTCTAACTTTGTTTCCTGAATAGACTTAATTTGATCTTTGGGTAGGGAATAAATTTCTTTCAGTTAAATCCTCTGTAGGCAGAATAGAGAATGTGTCATTTGAACATAGGTGGCTTGGGACTTCATGAGTAGGAAAAACAAAGAGCTTCCTTGTTTTGATCTATTCTCTGTTTGAAGGCTTGTGTTCAGCATGGGGAAGTCACATAATTGCTATCAACTACTCACTGAATTAGCTTATTTAAAATCTTTTTCAATAAATATGCAGCTATTAACAATAGACTTTAAGGTGAAATAATACTCATGCTCAGTTTCTCAATGGGAGTTTCCATTTACGACAATAATACATGCAAATCCTCCTCCAGAAGTTGTTCTTCAAAATGCAGCACATAGAGGGACTCAAATATAAACCAAATATTTTAAGGGCCTTATCAATTAACCCCTTCTGAGGCAAACCAATGTAGAACTCAGTGGAGGTGTAGCAGGTGTGCTTTGAGACTTTTCTAGCTGTTTTTTCACCCCCTCTTTGGAAGAATCCTAGCTGCATGAATTAAAAAAAAATAAAATCCCATACTTTTGTTCCTTCATCTTGGAAAATAAGGGAAAAATTTCTATCTTGGGTTAAGTCAGGGTTTTCTCTGTTAGCTAGCAGGCCTTCCTAAGGACATCAGTTTTCTCTTGCGCCTAACTCCTTTGCAGTTCCTTAAAGAACCCCATTCTGCCACAGAACACGAACCAGGACCCACAGGTCACCATGTATCACTGGATCTCTGAACAGATTCTTTGAGTGTCATAAATGGGTATAAAAATTAACCATTGTATTTCTCATCTTTTAGGGTAAAAGAGGGCTATATTCAGGCACCCCAGAACAAAATTTTAGAAAAAGCTTTGCTGTCCATACATAGCCTCTGAATTAGAGCACAGGCACCACCCGGAGACATAAGTAAAAATACATTACAATGGTTAAAAATATACCCATTTTCTTGCATAGAAGTAAGGTTCAGCTCTGAGTGTTTGGTTAGAATGTAGAAAGCTCCTGAACTTCAAGTGTTGGTTCAGGTCCATCTTTCACTGTGCTTAGCAGTAAATAAAAAGGTTTTCATGGCTGATTAGAACAGTTAGGTGGGCTGAGCCAGCAGCTAAACAGTCAAGGTCTGAGTATATCACAAATGGCAGGGAATGAACTATAGTGCTGAAGGAAGGAACCAGCTGCAGAGTGTGCACTGTCTTTGAGGCATTAATCAGCTATTTACTGCAAAGTCTGCGTCTTCACTTCCACAAAAATGGGTGCTTTTAAAACACACTTTAATATAAACAACACTACTTTTTTAAAGGAAGATTTTTTTTGTTTGTTTTGTTAGAGTTTTAAGTAGGCAGCCCAAATTAATTTATTCGCTAATTCAAGTTTTAAAAATGTGACTGTGTTCAAGATGGACCATAAGAGAATGCAACCTGCCAGCTTAATTAAGTTTCTGGAATGCTTCTGGGCCAAATTAATATATGTGGATGAACGCCAAAATCAGCCTGACTGAACAGATTTTAGCTAGCACATAGCAACTCTGAGAAACACAAGGACCTCAAAGTACCCAGCCTAGCAATATTAATTACAGTGGTTAGGGAACTGTCTATCCTTTTTGTGGAAGCCAATTTGCATTTATTGTTGTTTATATCCAAGCCAATATGGTTATCAGAACAATCTTGGACTAAAATTAAAAATTAGAAAATGATTTGCCATCATTTTCTGTTTCAAACTCTTAATGAACAGCAGCTGATGAAAATAGAAAGCTAGACTTGCTTGAATAGTCTGAATGTGAAACTAAATTAGTTCATAATGCAATAAAGGCCTCTGATACTAGTGTTCTTTGTGAACATGGCCTTTATCTCTTCCTAGAAAAGAGACTCCAAGTTGAACACTTAGTCTTGTCACTAGTCGCTACTCCAGAGTCAGTTGGAGTCTTTGTCAGGGTTTCACATACGCTGCATTCACTTGCCATGGGGAGATGAAAACTCAACACAGCTTCCTGCTATTTGATTCCCTAATTCTTCATGTCTGTGCCTTGCCAAGATGATAGCTCTACTGCAGTCCTATGGACCTCAGTGATTTGTTTTGCAGCAATAACGTGGACATACTGTGGCAAGGATAGACCTTCTAGTTCAGCAAAACCAGAGAACTCATCCAGATGTCTTTACTGAAACACAGCTCCCATTGGTAGTAGAGGAAGGTTTACCCAAAAAGAAGTCCAGGATCAGACCTTTTCAAACTTGTGTTATTGATCAGCTCTGGTGAGCAACCATGGGACTTTCACATATTGAAAATGTAGCATTGCACTGTTATATGCATATGGTGGTAATTACAGAGAAACTGATTAATCGATGTCATTGCAGAACAGAGACTTTCTGGTCTTTTCACCCCCCCCCCCCCGCCCTCCCCGAACAAAGATACACTACCAGTCTCTCTCCTGTTAAATGAAAATCTCTACTCTTCTGTGAAAATGGTTTTCACAAAAGCTCTGCTCCTCAGTGGAAAGTGGCCCCAATATAAAGTGGTGAAGGCTCCTTATCAGAGAAATGTAGTTACCAAAGATTCTGGAACCAGAAATTCTCCCCTCTGCTGCTCTTCCTTTGCTTTGTGGTTACCAGTAGGAACTTGATATTTATCAAGTTCAAAACAGTAACTCGTTCACTCAATTTTCATCTTTCATCAGTAGATATTGAGCTTTAAAAGATAACCACTGATTAATGGCCTATTCCTGAGAACTGTCCTGTCATCCTGAAGTGACAAAAGCTTGTCTGTCTGAATGAGGTAGTTTCAAAAGGAGGAGAAACACTGGAGCCTGCTTTCCTGTGCTTTGTAGGGCTTGTCTGGATTTTCTAACATCTAAGTTATGGGCTCTTAAGTACTCACCACCTGACAAACACACACCATATAATCACAAACATTTCCTTTCCTTAGAATGCTATGCTGAAAGTATGGGTCCAGTTGACCACTATGGCAGTTCAACAAATTTAGTGATGCCAACTTGTTCTACAAGTGCTATAGTGAAATTGTGGTTAGATTTATAGCTGAACACTAAAAAGACTTCAAATAGGTTTTGAAACAACAAAGATATATATTTTCCTTTCAAAGCCTTGTATCACCTTCTAGAGCACAAAAATAATACTTGAACATCATGTCAGATCCCTCTTACTTTTTCCAGTCTTTAGTGTGTCAAATGTTGTGAATAATGTAGGAAGGATATCTGTTTCCCAAAGAAGTCTATAACAAAACTCCTACTGATTTCAATAGGCAAGTTTGCTCCCAAGGCTCAGATCAACCAAGTTATGGTGGTATATTGCATACAGAATTTAAAAATACTTGCACAAAAATACACACACAAATACTGAGAACATGATATTATGTAATAATGTTAAAAATGAGTCTGACGTTTTTATCTCATAATTTCTAATCACATTTATTAGGAGTAACAGCACCTTATTTCCCTTGTGTTCATGTCACAGTTGGTTTTAAGCCATGTCTGTTATGTAGCCTGACAATTTTTTGTGCAATTACCTTTCAGGAAATAGTATAGCTGAGCAATAAGCTATTAGCAAAATAGGCACTGGTCTACCTAGAATTAAACATAGAAATGCTGTCTAAATCTGGTCATTTAGATGTTTGTCTTATGAGTTGAGGTAATTTTAAAACTGCAAGGTGTTTTAAACTTGAACTTAGTATGCTATTCTTTTGAGGTTCTTTTGGATTACTGAAGGTTATATGTGGATTTTCATAAAAGCATGCATAAAAGTATGTAACCTCCAGACATATGAGCAAATTAATTTAGACAGAATAGGACAATTTATCCCTGGGGTAACTGCATGGAAGCTGGTGGCAATGCACCAGACACTGATTTGGACCATCAAATATTATATTGTTTACTTAGAAGTTATTTCCAGTTGGAGCTGGTTTAGTCCATTTTGGCCGTGTTGAAGCTCATTTGAGAGAGCTGTTGTCTGCAGACTTTGTTGAGGGTCATGGTCCACAATTCAACTCCAGTAACGTGGAGGATTACAGCCTTTGCATGGAGGATTTTACTAACTGGTTGAGACAGCTTCACTGTTCTTAATCCTTGTGAATATAAAGGGATATAAATATTGGGGAATACATTTTGCAGAAAGAAATAAGCTCCAGGCACAACAGGCACCGTTATAAAATATTAGCTGTCTTCATAAGGAAAATGTTCCTCATTTTTTACATATACTATTTGTGGCTGTTCCAGCTTCCTTTGAAGTCAGTTTTGCCTTTGATTTAAATGGGAAATCTATGGGGCACAGGCAATTTTAGTCATCACTTTTTCACATTTTCCCCACTTCATTCTAACAACTCATAGTGCTGACAGCTGCATGGAAACAATATCCGGGCTCAGAAGCTTAGATTTAGTTTCATACCTCTCTCTAATGGTTCGAGTCGGAAAGTTTTGAATTTTGGACGTCATTTAAATTCACTTCCATGTTTTTAGCCCCTCTATATTGGGGCATTGAAATTCAGAAAAGGCAGACATGATTCTAAATTCAGTTCTGAGGTGTTGATAGAGCTCATTGTTTCTCTGGAAAGCACTGGTGTTTGTACTATATCAGAAAAAAAAAATAGTATAATGTTTGTAAAGTACTTTGAAGGTGAAATGTGCTATCTAAATGACACATTATCATTAGTTATAGCAATACTACAATATGCCTCAAGAAATAATCATGGAACTTAATAAGAAATTAATTTTCCATAGATTTTTTTAAACATCCCATAAAAGTTAATAGGAAATTACAACCCTGTTCTAGTAGTCTAACATAATGGTTCAAAAGACCTGTAGGAAGGGCGTAATTCTGCCTTTGGAGAATCTTCTTTGAAACTTCCCTACAGCATCTAGCAAGTTTCATTTCTGTTAAATACTACAGGTGTTTTTTTATTTTAATTTATTTTATTTATTTTTTAATGTTGCAATAGAGTGAGAGACTGTTTATCCAGGAAACTGTTTTTCACATGCTTTACAAAATTGTAAATCAAAAATGTAAAGGCTTCTCTCAGAAGAAAGAGCAGCATTTGTGGTCAGATTTCTAAAGAGAAAAATAAAATGACATTTCTTTTTACCTGCATGTTTTAGCATATCAAGAACAGTTACAATGTTTAAAATGCATTTATGTAGGGTTTAACACCAGTTAAACTGTAGAATCTTTGAAACCAGTGGAGCTAAGGGGAATTTTACTAGTCAGCATTAGTCTCACCCATTTCCACAAAGCATAAAAGCAAACACATCAATTTTATTTGCATGCTGCTCTTTCCTATAGTCGCCATTATCCTCCGTATTCCCTGTCTTTTTCTGCATTGCTCTCTGTGTTTTTCAATTCCTTGTCTGTATTATTCCCCTTCTCCTACTTGCTAATGAGAAAACATTTTACTGACAAACTGTAGTATTCCAGCAATATTTTATTACTTCTGGAAGAAACATTCAGAGAAATGAAATAAAATGTGGAAGTTACTGAAATGAGAAAAGTGAGAACATCATCTTTTAACTAGGTTCCATTTTCAGAACTGACTTTTGAATTTTGCTGACGGTCCTTGCTTTTTTTTAAAAAAAAAAACAAAACAACAAACAAACAAACAAAAACAACCCCACATTTGAAATTCAAAGAGTTTGATGACTAGAATTAGAAAGAACTCTACGTTTCTTATGAAGTTGAGAAGTACTGTTAAGGGGTACTTCATTAATTTCAGTCCTTTGTGAAAAGTTGTCAGCCTTGAGACTATTGGTGCAGCAGTGAATTTGAGAAGTACAAATACTCAGAACACTCTGTGGAGACTTTATCTGCATATTGTTGTTTGGTTTTATGGATGTGTGGAGGTCTATCGACACTCACTTTGCCCAACTTCAAATTAATTGAACTTTGCTCCTGCTAACTGCCTCCTCAGAGTTGTGATGCTAGCAATCAGCTCCCAAAGGCTTGGGATACAAGAAAAGAGAAAACAAAAATAGTCAAAGCAGCTTTCCCTGAGATAAGAATAATCTTTTAGAAATGAGGAGCATATTGTGGAATTTACAGATTAACTAATCCCAGGATTTGCTGCTCAGTACAAAGACCCTGCTTCAAAAATAGGAAGAATGAGACTGTCACACTGCATTGCAAAAACCAGCTTAGCAGTAAAGGAGTCTGCAGTCAAGGGGCAAGGGGGATGCAGGGTTCTGACTGGATCAGGGAGGTTTGGGTTGCTCTCAGTTTCTGATACAAAGCAAGCTCTGCGCATTAGATAGAACGAGCAGTATGATCCCACTTCCTTACACGGGTAAGCAAAAAGGATGTCCAGATTCTCCTCTGGTTCTTGAATGGTGCTTGGCCCGTGAAGGCCAAGTGCAGTGGACTGTGACCCAACAGCTGGCTGTTGAAATGTGCCGGATGACGCAGAGGAGCACTGGATGATTATGCTTTGAGAAAGACATCACATGCCAGAAGGGGTTTGTTGGCAGAGTTCAGAAAGGGGTGAGACATGGTGCTGTGGGGTTTGGAAAGTGTCTTGTGCCACAGAGCTCTGCACAGAGGAGCAGTGTGTGGGAAGCCTGCTCATGCTGGGCATACTGCCGTTTGCCTCCCACACCGAGTCTGTGAGCGGTAAGGAAGAAAGAGACAGCTTTTTTTCTGACTGCCGAATAAAGCTCCAATATGAAATACCTAATGATATTATGGCATTGTTTAAAAACGGTAATATTAAGCACTCAGTAATGCAGCAGTCTTAGAGATGGAGTTGGGATTCTTTATACCCCTATTCTCCACTATGGGGTCTGCTTTTCCAGCTGGGATGTGCTGACCAAGGAGCTTAGGCTGCAAAGAGGGATGGTCATTTAATACTCTAGGGACTTAAAATGGCAATTTGCAGAGTGGAAGTATTTGGCTTTCGGCAACAATGCCTTTTCCTTTTTTTTTTTTTTCTTTTTTAATTTAGCCAAGTCATTCAACATTACTGTGGGGTATTCTAACAAAAATGTTTTCTGAATTTTTGTCAGAAAATTCTACTGAAAAAAGTCAAATTTTGACCAGTCAAAACTATTGTTCCCTCATCTTTCCCTACTTCATGTCATAAAATAACTACATTGTAAATATATTATTTTGTTTATAACAGATTCTGGCCATTCCTTCAGCCTTATTTCATCTCTCATCTGTGTAATTTCTGGAAGTCTCTTACATACAAATCTAACAAGTGCAAGACAAAACTTGACTCATGCCATTGTTTAAAGGGCTTGTCAGTCAAGAATTCTTGTGGCTTTTTCTGAAAAGGCTGCACTACAACAACAATTTTGTCATTTTCAACAGGGAGAAATTTGTCTTTACAGAAGCAGCTGGGAAAACAGATGGAAAGTCTGTTTCTTTTTTTTTTCTTTTCCTTTTTTTCTTTTTTTTTTTTCTCTTCTTCTTGTTTTAACTAAGTTTTCTACTGTCAGTATTAGTTTACAGACCCCTTTCTCGGGGTATAGACGTAACTGATATATACCCAGTATGAGGTTTGAACATTTCCTCCTCTTTAAGAAATTCCGTGTTGTGTCGCAGAGTTGCCAGGTCAGTACTGAATTTGTTCCCCTTTTGGAGCAAGTGCATACAGAGCAACCTGTGAGAGCCAGGTGGTCACAAAAAATGCATGTAGAAAGCAAGGGACGGTCAGATTCTGGCTCAAAGCATCTGTCTCTGAAATGACCTTGAATCGTTTTTCCAGAGTGAGTTCCCTGTAAAAGCAGCATGTTGCAGACATTTACCTGAAATAAGCTGATTTCTCTCTTCTAAAAATTTTGTATCTTAGAATCAGACTAGTTCCATTTGGTTCCTTAAGCTCCCTAATAAAATAGAGGGAATTTCAGCTCAAGAGTATATTTCAAACTGTTTCCAGGTTTGGAATTAGCTTTGGAAGTAGCACACCATTCTGGATCCACACCATGATGTGAGGGTTCTTTTTCCTTTTTGATGGTACCAATTAAGTCCCACGCCTTTCATTCTTCCCCCTTTGACTTGTCGGTGACAATTTGGAAAACAAATGCATGCGTATACTTGCCCTTCCTGAGAAAACTAAGTAGTACTGAAGTATGCCATACCAAATGTTTGTGTGTTATTTGTAGCTTTGGGTATTTCTGTCTCTGATATTTCTGACTTGGACGTGCTGAACCAGTCTTTGGTAAGCTACACACCTTAATGTGCTACTTCCTGATGTGTCTAAGTATATCTACTGTCCTATAGTGTAGTCAAAACAGAGCAAAAACTTCTAAATTTTAAAATATGATAAAATTATTGAAAATTAAATTAGTTACTGTTTAAATAATTTTAACTGTATCCTCCTTCCATTCATTTAAATCTTCAACAGGCAGTTGTTTGCTATATTTTAGTGGCCAAAAGGCATTTCTGTTTGTCTTTTTTTTAAATATATTTTCCCTGGGGATTTCCTTATCATACAATTTATTGTAAGTACCTAATTTTGCTGATTTTAGTTCAGCGGTTGGTAAATTTTTCTAAGAAGTATGTATCAGATCCTTTGTTCTTCATGTGACAGGAAGGATAACTCCTATAATTTTGAAGAAATATTATAGAGCAACCTCATTTTACATGTTTCAGTGCTATTCAGCAGGGATTGGTCTTTTAGACTGTGTTCATTCTTCTTTGTCTGAGGTATCAAACAAGAAAATTAACGAACTCTAATATTTATTGTCTATCAATAATTCATTACCATAATTTTAATTACCATAATCATACAAATTCACACGCACCTTTGCAAGTAATATTGTCACCTTCTCTAGCCTTTTAATTGCTACAATATTAATCTGTATCTTAACCCTTACAAATTATTCCAAGACCTCATTTGCTAATCTGTTCTTTTTCTGACATCATCATGACACTGACACAAAATAGCTGCCTGCACAGATGTGAATTCAGCTGTGATCATCAGCAGATGGAGCAGATGTGGTCAGATTGTTGGCTGAGCTTTGTCTCCCTGAAAAGGGATTTGGGAAATCAGCCTTTTCATTTTGTCAAGCGGTTTCTTATTCCATCAAGAAAATGCCATTTTGGAGTGATTTACATAGCATGCAGACATACGGACATGACTATGCCAGGTACTTTGTAAAATGAGTGAGCACTTGTGCTAAGCACCACTCGCTGTTTGTGGAGAGCTTATGTTTCCATTTGTGTGGGGTAGTATTGCAGGTGAGACAATACAGGAGCATTTGCAAAGTCCCCAGCGTGCTGGACTTCCATGTGGAAATGGGACTGAACGGCAGCATGTTCAGAGCAGAGTGCAGGCTGCCTTGAAAAAGATGGAAAAGCTCATTTTTAAACACTAACAAGGGCATCACCCTATTCAGAGTCACAGAGCAATGCTTTTTCTTGAATCTTGCAAAATCGAATCAAAACCTGTTCACCCACTACTAGTCAGTCTTGTGCACTGAAGTCTGCACCCTCTCTCCTCTTCCAGTGGCCATTGGTCGTATGCTAGAGATATGCCAGGCTGCCCAGGGTCTGTGTTGGTTTATTTTTTTCTCTGTGGAAGGTGCAGATGGCAGGATATTTATTTACCTTGACCGATTTAAAAGTGTGCGATACAGGACTTAGAGCTTTCAGCCTCTCTATTTCAAAGGCAGAGACTGAAACAGCAGAGATACTGTTCTGCTAGTCAAGGCAACTTACCAAATTGCATCTGAAGATAAAGGGTTCGTTGACATGTTTGAGCAGAACAATATGTCTTGGCTCCTTGACCCTTGTTTAAGAGCCAGATGGTAAATGTTCTCTTGCCAGGGTTCTATGTTGAAAACAGGCAAGTTGTTTTGTTAAGGAAATGGCAGGCATGTCAGAATCAATAGACTTGGAAAGCTCACAGTATGTGCCTCCTCCTGACAGATCAAGGGAAGCTGAGGATAGTGGTGAGCTGTAACGAGGCAGTCATAGCAAGAGGTGATTCTGTTCAGCAAGCAGGGTGATTTCTTGATATGACTGCAAACCTCTATGATTAAATTCAGAAATATATTTAAACTCAATTCTTAGCCATGATGAAACATTTTTAAAAGCCTGTGGAAGCAACTAAGATGTACTAGGTACCAGATTCTCAGCCACGCTCGTCAGGTTTAGAAGTAAAACAAACTTGCAAACAGGAGTATGGAATTAATTTTAAAAGATTTACCAACTCATGAAACTAGGCAGAGGGGTTTAATTAAAGTCAGCAGAGATGAGAAGTAGCTTAGATTAATCTTGGAGGCTGGATTAGTTGGTGAGTGTAGCCGTCTTGCCTGTTCTTAGTTGATACTAATTTCTAGTGCTGTATTCATTTTTCATAGAGATATGCTATGTATTGTAAAGATTTTCCACTACTTGGGCTACTTAAACATTTTTCATTTTATTTTGTTATGTATTCTGCTGATGGTTTGCGATCATCATCTAAGTCATGAGATAACTTATCCAAATTCAGAAGATAACCCTATCAATCCTTTACCTTATGTGACTGTCTTCAAAACAAACCATTTTTAAAAGCATCCACCAAATGGAGAATACCAAGCATCAAGTATAAAAGAATTTGTGATCCTCACTGCTGCCAAAAAATCAATTATTCAAAAAGAAAAAATTCAAATAATAAGCCACTCAATTATAAAATATACATGAAAGAAAGTTCAGTCACCTCAACGTTACAAAAGTAGCAAATATAAAGACTAAAACCACAGTTGGGTATAACAGTTTGGAATCCAACCAAATCCTTCGTAAGCAAGAACCACGTTCCCTTGAAACAAGCCTTTAATGAGTGAAATGTGTTTAATATTTCTAATGGAGTCAAATGTTATTGTCTGTCCTGGACAATGCAATTGCATGTTCAGACTAAGGTCAAAATTTGTTCTTACTGCTTTCAGGAGTGCTTCTATCTATGCTTTATGGTATTCATCAGTGTTATGATGAAAAACTGTTTCGATGCCTGGACAGCAATAGAAGCACTATCTTGATAACAGCTCTTTTATGAAAGCATGAATGTCAATTTTTTAGTATTCAGACTTGTTTGTAATGTAGGAAAAACACTCTTTTTGAAGGTATCTGATGATTGAATGTTTGAAAAAAAAATTTTGATAAGTTCAAATGTTTTTTCATTGACAGGTCGTAACTTTCATTTAAAACCAACCCTTACACACATTAGTTTTTACCCCTCAACATCTTTTGTTCTCCTTGGAACAGATGGCTTTTGTTCATGACTTCGGCTAAAAAAAACAGTCTTTTTCTTATATTTTTGAAAACGGTGTTTTGTTGAAAGTTCAGTTCCCATATTTTTGCTGTTTGACATCATGAATGATGAGACCTCAAGGTCTCATCAAGGTAGACCTCTGCCATTTGTAAAACAGCTAGTCTGACCCACCTTGTTGATTTTAGCAACAGTTTCCAAGGAGGAGGACAACCTTTTGCATGTAAATGATAAGCATAAAGGTAAGCATAAATGATAAGCATAAATATTCTGTAACATATTTTAAGAAAATACATAAGACCAATAGGTTCTTTTGTTTCACAGACATCTCATCCTTGCTGAATCTATTTCAGCTCTGGAGAAGGATATGGACAACTGAAAAAATATTACTAAATGAAAGATTTCTACCAGAGTTACATAAAGCAACACAGTCATTCCCTTGTTCTTCTCTAGTAACTCCTGCTTCCTTATTTTTTCTTATTTTGTTTGGTAGTGTGCATATAGAGGCTGACATCTAACAGGTATGTGGGCAGGTCTGGAAATTAATAAATACCTTTAGTCCAGAAGCTGTCAGAAAAACAGCAAGAGACAAACTGCTGGGGATAATTCAAGTTGTAAGTTTTCTGCCGCCTGAAGAACCAGAAACGCTGTATATTAGAACCACGTTTATATCACAAACAGAACTATTAGACTAACTACCAATTCATATTAATTGCTTTGTCCTTGTCACAGTAGCTGTATTGTCCTTTAATAAAGCTTTCTGAATACATTCTGTGTATGCTTATGTCCAATACTTTTTTTTTTACTTTATTTTGTTTTATTAATACTTTCATTGCTTTCCAAGGAATTAAGGTTCAAGGTTGTAATCCCTTTCCCTTTCCCTTCTATATATAATGGGGTATTTCCAGATGGTGCTGAATTTCTGCTTTTTTATGTTCATATTGTTACAGTTAAGCAGAAGGCAAATTTGGATTTCTGAAACCAGTATATTAATTTTTCTCTATTGCTAGTCATATTTCAAACATACTTGGACATGCTTAAGCTTGTGTTAACATATGTGTGTATATATACGTTAATTATAACGATTTCTCAAAGTCACGTAGAGCTCATGTGTATTTGGAATGATGTTTCCCATTCTTCTGCCATCTCTGATTTTACCAGAGGGAATCAGCTAAAAGATGAAGGTCAGGCTTTCGTTAAAACTAACCAGTGCTGTTGGCATGTAATTGCATACATTGTAATATATTAGAAAATAGCCTTCCCTAATATTTCTAAATTTGTTGGTGGTGGCACAGCACAATCAGGTATATCAGTATTTGTTAGACTCCATTAACAAACTTCTCAGTGACTGGTTACACCAAGATATAATAAATAGTAATAGGAGCGCCTGCCATTTTCTCAAATGATCTGTTTCCAGTGGGCATGTGAAGCACTGCTTAGCAAGATAGCCCACAGTCTATGACTTCCATTTCATGCTTCAGTGTTTTACTGTTATGTGCACACTTAGAGTGCAACGAATGCTGCTTGTTACCACTCAGATGGTGATATAGTATAAGAGTATCTGTTAAAGAAGATTTCATTTAAACTGTGTGCTCTTCACTAAGGCCATTATACGTGTGAGTTCATTATAAGTGATAAGAGATGTGCTAACCTTGCACTTATTTTATTTTGTTCAATTTTTGCTGGTGCTAAAATGGCTTGACAATGCCTTAGTATTTGGGTTTAGATTCTCTCTGCAGCTGGGCATTGGCCATACATGCAACACTTTTCTTTGTTGCTCTTTTGGCTGCCAGTCCCTCTGTCTGACCTGCTGCTCTTGGGCAGCTCCACAGGGTGGGTAAAGACTGTCTTTCTCCTGAGATGCATTTGATAGCCCAAGCATATGTGCCAGGCAAGTTTCATAGGTAACAGGCAAAAGGGTTTTGTTAGATTCAATTATGTCTGTGAAAAAATCCTTTTTTTTCTTTCTTTTTTTTTTCTTCTTTCTTTTTTTCTCTCCACACCCCGCCCTCCACCCCCCCCCCCCTTTCCTCCCAGACACCCACTCTTTATTATAGAAGTAGCAACTTCCAGTGCAAAGGACGGACTAAGGACAGTTCTTTGCAGTTTGGCTAGATTTGTGTTTCTGTACTCAGGTAACTGTCCAGGGAAATACTTTGTAATTTTAAATTTGTAAATAATTTCTCAAACTGTACTATGTCTGTCTAGGATATGAAGCTAGTTCTTGTTTGCCTTTAAATTAATTTGTTTCTATTGCTGTGGCACAAGATATTATGTTTAATTGCCATCTAGACAATATGAATGGCATCACTTTGCTTTTCATAAAGAGGCTATTTCTGCGTCATTTTATTCTGAGAATTGTCCTTACTTAGTCATTTTATTTATGATTGGAGAATGAAATGATAAAAAGTGATATTGCAAATATTTTAAAATCCTTTGAAAGAGAGACAGTGGTGTAAATGGACATAATTGTATTGATTTGACCACAGCCTGATCTATCAGTACTTGCAGAAAGTTTACTACTTTACTGGTAGGGACCTACACCAGCAGAAATCCCTATTCAGATGAGGCAGTAGCAATTTTACTATTAAAAATACTTCAAAAATCTAAGTGTAAAGTTCAAGAGCTATTTTGACTACCTGGTATTATAAATTAAATTCAAATATAAAGCATAGAATGAAAAAAAAATATATGCTTCAGCCTTGTATCTATGTCTCATCAGGCTCTGAAGCAGTGTGAGCTTGACTAGCTCTTTTAGTGAGCAGAAAGGAAAAGAAAGCAGTATTCTTTGAGAATGCAGGGAATAAAAATGTTACTGCTTTAGTTGAGGTATGTAACACCAAGAACTTTGTTTAATCTCCTGCCCTGTAAAACTGTGTTACAATTGCTGTCTTATACCTTGGAACTTATTTTGAGTTCTACCTTTTTGGTGGGCTAGAGAGGCTGTGACATGACAGACCAACGTTTGCTGTGAATTTGAGGCTCTGTATCCAGCAGAAACACAATCAGTGATTGAGGCTGGACATGAAGCAAATAATGAATGCTGCAATTAATGCTAGGAAGCATTTTGTAGTATATTAATACAGCCCTGTAAACCAACAAGTCTTGGGAACTGAGGCCAGGAACTTCCCAGGGTACAAGATGGAAAGCAGAGTATTTTCGAAGTTATGACTTACTAAATACTAATTAGTATACTAATGGCACGCTATTCACTTTCCTACTTCTTGATCTCATTTGCACAAAAAAAGGGATGTTCTTACACAAAAAGAGGGATGTGGACTGTACGTGATTAATTACAGATATTTGCCTAGAATATTGTCGATATGCCATTTGAATGTTATAATAGTCACCTTTTACTATGTATGCTTTCTCTCTGCATCTGTCTATCTTCAGTGTACAATTTTGAAAACATCTAGCCTCTTGGTGCATCTAGGAGCACAGAGGAAATGTATGGTGACTATCTAACATGATATGGTAACTCTAATGAGCTAATTTCCTAGATATCTATCATTCTACACCCACATACGGAGACTCACACATAATACAGCAACCTTTTATTGCATAAAAGCATTAAATATCATACCGTCTAAACCCGTGCCAGAAATAATATCACTGGCCATAATAAAGGCAGTATTTTTAATTCTAGGCAGATATTTCACAGGATTGTTTAAATATTCATTACACATATGCCTAAAATGTCAGTACATACTCTTAAAATTTCACTACTCAGGTTTTCAAGGTCCTAATTAAAATAACCATATGCAGTAGCTGATATCTTCTCATTCTATACTTAACATATTCTTACATTATATCTGCAGTAATCTGGATCAGGCTATAAGAGAGGTGAATGAGTTTTATTTCTACCTGACAAAACCCACATTACTGCTGGATGAGAAATAAGTACCAGTGCCAGCTTTCTTTTCCTCCTTAGGCATGTTATGTTTTTTCCTTCAGTAATTTGTTTCTTACTGCTATTAGCTTTTAAGGCCACTTTGGCTTGAAAAAGGAGTGTCACGCTTAACATTTAATTGTAAAAGTGCAAAAGAAGAAAGACATTCTGTTATTTCAACTGTGAATCCTCTCTACATTGATACTGAAGGAGATAGAGATGGCAAAAACATACACATATGAAGCATCTCATCCCTGCTAGGCAAAATGCAGAGCTTTGTAGTATCACAAAGGACCTGACTGCAATTTGAAGATTTTCCTCTGGGATGACTGTGTTTCAAAATAAACTCAAAGCATTGTAAACTTCAAAAAGAGCCTTACAGGCTTGGTCCGTGTCAGAGTGAACCCCATTTGGCAGCCACAAGAAACATTTGTGGGATTTGAGGACCTGCCGTGCCATCTTAAGGGAGTAGCAGAGCTTCCAGGGAATGGTGTAGGACAGGAGGGTGAGGGAACAGCTGAAGGATGCTGCTGCCATGGTCAAAATCTGTATTAGAAAAACAAGCAAATGGTTATACCCCCAAATCCTCTTTGCAACTCTTAGAGGGAAAATGTTTGCTGTTGATTACCTCAGATTTAATTATTTTTCAGCCATATCTCAGACAGTCTGTCATCTCGGCAGCTCCCAAGCTATTTGGAGCAGATATAATACTGTGCAGTGTGGCACTCTGCAGTCGTAACTCACTTGGCTCTGAGCGATTTGCCCCCAGGACTGTGCAGTTACGGTGCAGGTCCTGGGATAATTCGACCCCAGGGAAAGTGGCTGTTCTCTTTCAAGGGCTACTTCTGCAGCAGTGAATGGTGGCAACTAATCTGGGTGTCTCCAATTTAGCATGGCTCTGTTTGGTGTACCTGCACCCCTGGGTACTTCTGAGATTATAGCCAAAATCTATAAGTCTACCTGGGGACCTATAGGTGCCATCTGTAGCAAACCAATGCCTTTTTTTCTACTTAATAAACAAATTAGCGTTATCCACATCTATTTAGGTCTTTGGACACTTTCAAATATTACCCAGATTATATATATATCTTAAACACGTGAATAAGATTGTTAGGATTTTATACCATCTGAAAGCTGCTTAACACCTGTCTTCTGAAACCAGTGCTGCTTCTTGCCTAGTCCATCTCTGCTGGTTTTGTGCAACTGCAGATTTTGAGACTGTTCAAATTTCTAGTCAGATAACAGCAACACAGAATTGGCTTTTATTAAAAAATAATCATAAAACCTAAATGAGGCACATAGCCAAATAGGTGACATTTTATTCAGCTAGTGACTAGCTTAGAAAAAACAATGGCTTGGGAGGTTTTAACTGCCCATTCATCTCAGTGGAGAAATCTATTTGGGAATCTGTAAAGCAGCACTGATTTAATGTGTTTGTGCCCTTCTCCTTAGCCACCTTTCCTTTATCATCCAGAGGAGGCCTTTGTTTTCTGTGCCTCAGCGTCAGCAGTCCCAGTAGCTGTAAATATGATTATGTATCCCAAATTTGTCCACTATAAATATTACAAAAAGTGAATTATAAGTGAAATCCCTGCACACTGCAAAGCCATGTGCAATCAGTGGAGATAGTGAAAAATAAAACTAATGCAGCTCACTGATCAATATGTTCTGTGGTATCTTGCCAGAATATTTTTTCATTTTTATGGGAAATGTGCAGAATTTCCAAGCCAATATTCCAATATATTACAGTCTGCAGTCTGTGTGTGTGAGGGGCATTGAATCCTACTGTTCTATTTAGTTTTCCTTTTTGACTATTCCCTTCTAACCCATACCCCTTATGTAATCCTGGTGTTTTTTTTACTGGTTATGACATGTTTTCCCACTTGCTCAGCATGCCCACATTTGCTATTTTTTTTGCCTAGGATGTATATATCTACCAGATGAATCTTAACCATGAATGCAAATTTTCCAAATCTTTGATTATTCCAGCCACACGACTCATGACCTTGTACCTTCCCCAGTGTGTTCGGAGAACACACCAATAGTCTGTTGTCAGATGTGATTAATGTTACCTTTAGAAAAATGCCGAATGAGCCCTGCAGCATATTTTATGTCCAGCAGATTTATGTATAGACTGTTAACTTAGTTTTGGCCAGTCTCCCGCTGTTAATGAAGTGAAAAACAGCCTATGCTGAACAGCTTGTGTCCTGTATAGACATATCAGTCCGCATATACTTCCACCATACCATGACGTAGTAAGCTATTAGTGGGGTGGTGGTCAGCAGTTGCTCAGTGTTTGGGTCTGACTCCATTCTCAATAAATCAGAAAAAAAGGGGGTTGAATTCAAATCAGTGACATGAGAGGTCAGGATCGCATGGTTTCCAAATTTAACTACAGAAAAATCTATCACACCTCTCTTCAGTGTACGGAAAACAAAGTAATGAGCAGGTGTAACTCAGGAGCCAGAAAACGTCACCATAAATCCTGCAGCAGCTGCTATTCCCAGGAGTCACTGTAGTCACGTAGAGAAATTGTGCCTTTGCAAAGATAAATCGATTGGTCCCCTCTATCTCAGTACTGTTACTTATTCAGCTAGGGGAATGTGTACTAGGCATCAGAGAGGTGAGTAATGCATTTAGTAGTTGGTGATTTAAATATTAGTGCAATAGTATGTTTTAAGCCATTTTGGATTAAGTTGTCATTACTTGTTAATAGTAATTGGGCTGCTGCTGGAGGCCCTCTTGTAGCGGTTGATTGCATTGTGCCTGCCAAGGAGTTTGCTGTCAGTTTGCTCCATGGCCACTGTTTTTTTGAAGAAGCTGAGTTCTTCAAGAAATGTGCTGGATCGGTCCTATTGTAATGTGAGCAACAAGGAATGAGCTTGGGTGAGACCCTCTTTTTTTCTCCCTGTTCTGAGGACAGCAGGCAGAGCTACGTGCATCTGAGAGACAGAGAAGAGTAAAACTCATTCTGCGCCTCTCTTCTCTCAGAGCACCAGAACTGCATGCCACTTAGTGATGTCTGATTTTTTAACTGGGTTTGACCTGCATTTATTGAGTTAGTACAAGCAAAATCACGTCTGTCAGCTTCTGCCACTCTGGATGAAAGTTAATGTTTTAATGTGGGTACCTTAACCACAAACGTCCTGAATGTTTCTCTTTCAAGACCTGTCCATTCACGCAAATGACTCTATTACTTATTAGACAAAGATTGGTTTTGCCTAATGTTTCTTTAAGTATATTTGTTCATAAATGTATCCAGTTCTATATCTAGTTCTCTCTCTATATATATTTATATACACAGCCTGGTACAGAATCACAGAGCTGTTGATAGCAACAGCACAAATATTTACAATCCAAAAAGGCAGGCAAAACATGTTGTGCTGTTATGCTAACTTACCATTGGAAGTATGTCATGCATAGCTAAACAACAGAGCGTTAAAAGCTGAGAAAATGCTAAATGGTGCTAATAAACAGAAAGGTCCCTAAAGGCTAAAGATTCAAACAGATTTAGTCCATGAAAAATACAATCTGTGTCCAGACCTCTTTACAAAAGGAGCTTTAATCCATTAATCAGTAAGACTTAAATCATTATTTTTATTTATAAGAGCACCCAAAATATTTAGGCTGTGTTCAGCCATACGGAGGCACAGTTTTTAAAGACGTCACTGACTTTGTAGATTCCACATGGGAAGAGGAGATTACAAAGCAAAGCAGCCAAACATAGCCAAAAATGTGTGAGAGGGGTGACTGTTAGTATGCATCATGTGCTAAACTGGATGCTTAGAGCAAGAGTTGGTTCTAGAAAATGCAATGGATTGTGCAAACAGATCTGAATTTCATTCCCTTCTCTCCTAGCAGTATGACTGAGTCCCCTGATTTTTTGCAGCTTGCTTTCTTCCTAGTTCCTCTCTATTTTGTAAGCTTTCCGAGGGAAAGCCTGTTTCACACCATGTGTGTGCTTTGCTAAGTCGAATGGAAACCAGATTTCCAGTGGGGCTGTTGATGCTCCTGTATTTCCAGTGGGAGAGCCGTCTACTTGCAGGAGCAGCATGTGTTCTGGAAATTATATTCTGTTGAAATACTGCTGGCCTAGTGTTCCCAGCCTTAATGAAAACTCTGCAAATTGGTATTTAGTGAGCACCATTTGTAATCAGAATGAAAAATGAGTTTGGTTTGGAGTACTACAGATAGAACTAAACATAACACCACCCCACAGGGAAACCAAAACACATAAAAGTTATAGTAAACATTCCCAACTAAAAGTTGCACATTTGCAGATGGCAGGTAGCTGAGATTTCATAGCTGCCCTGGCTGTATAACACAAGTTTTCTGTTTATGGTAATCCTAAATCCCTAGACTGCTTTGCAGAACTCAGGCTGGTTTCTGAGTACCAGGGCCCTATCCCCCCTGGGCACTGAAGGAGAAATGGTTACATTTTAGAAGGAAAGGCAATGAAGTTTCTCATCATATGTTTGGCAAACGAAGGTGAGAGGCAGCTGGGAGTGTTGTTTTACTTTGTAAATTGAATAGAATATAAATCTATAATAAGTCAGAGAGATTTTAACCTCTTAAGTAAGGGTTGGGATTCGCATGTTCTTTCCCTCAATAATATTAGAAAGCTCCTTTTCTAGAACCCGGGAACAAGACTGAAAAGAATTACTCATGTACTGCTGTATTGGAAATGCAAAACATCCTTCCTTCAGTTTGGCAGAGTTTTCTAGAGATGCAACAAAAGGCAAAACATTTATCTCAAGACCGATATTCTTTCTCAACTCTAGATATGAATTTTTTTGTGAGTTTAACTGAAAGACCTCACTGGAAGTCATTCCATAGTTAGGAACTGAAAAATCAAATTCACCTGTTCATTGAAAAATCAAATTCATTCTGTTATTTCCTGGATGATTATTAAGTTATTGCAAAGTCCTGGGATTTCAGCTTTCACGTTGCAGCATCATTACTTTTCCTTCGCTGCCAAATTCTAAGAAGCTGCCGTTCTCTGATCGTAGCTGGCACTATCTGGACTGGACTGGACTGGACTTTCTGGCATCCAGTGTCATGTTTTATTATGTGATAAATCTGCCGTTTTTGCATAAAGACTGAGTAAGGTTGCTGTATGTCATTTCAAGTATTTAAATGTTTTCTGTAAACCCAAATGTGGTAGAATTTATTTTAAATGAAAACAGATCCTTAAGGTACAAGGTAAAGAGGAAAAACACAGGGATGGTATGAGGTGAAGTGCTGTGTAGACAGAATGAAAAAGAGCCTGGAAAACAGAGCTCAGAAAGGTTAAGGTAAAAGCCAATAACACGTTGCACATACTTTTTCTGTCTACAGGAATGTTTTCTTTAACTAGAAAAAAATGAGTGTGTTTCTTCCAAATCCCTTTAGAAGAATCGAAGTTCAAATCACATGAGATAAGCATTTTCATGAATTGGTGCTTTGTAATAAAAAAGTAAGGGATTTTTTTTTTTGAAGAAGAAAATGTCAACCCTCTGAAGCCTCACCTGTTCCTTCAGCAGCACTCCACCCGCTGGTACTGGGAATGGCTGGGTCACTGTGGGCACTGAACTTCAGAGGAGGAAACTGTACAGAAAAATCAGAACTGGCCTAGATCTTTAAACCACCTCTGCCTCTTTGAGTCACAGGTTCAAATCAGCAACCAAAAGTTTGCACAAAGGCTAATCACCTTTTGGACTCCCTTGTTAAAGCCAACAAAGTATTTTTACTTTTATTTGAATCTTTAAGGTGCGGTTGTTTTCATGTGTCCCATAGAGCGAATAAGTGCCTCCTGTTCACATGGCTTATCAGATTTAATTAGTTTTGGTCTGTACGGATGATTTAATTAGAAAGTATGCCATGTGTGTTCCAGTCAGCGTCAGTGAACTCCAAGCCTATTACTATGTGTTTATGACTACTAATAGATTATGTTGTAAATAGCAATAAACTGTCTTCTGCAGAGGGTACAGGTGTGATGTGCCTGACTATGCTCGAAGAAAACTGAAGTCAGTTTTATTGCCAGATAAAATAATTTCAAGTTCCATCCCCTGAGCAGGGTAGATATGTTGTGTTATCAAGTTGTCAGAACTCCTATATGGCTTCATTTATTTTCTTTATGGAATCTGAAAGTTGTGTCTGTGTTTGCTATTGTGGTTTAGTTTCTGCATAGATCTTTAATGTATTTGTGGAGGTCTCATTGACAGCAATAAAAATTAATACTGGAGTCAGTGGAATGCAAAATACCTACGTGCAAAACGGTGACTAATCACATTCAGACAAAGACTGGAAAGTGTTTGACTGAAGAGAGTTGTGAGGGGATGGTAGTGGTGGAGAAACGGTAATTTCGCAGGATAATAAACTAGAGGAAAAAAAATAGAGAACAGAAATGTTCATGGCAAAACAAGAACAGTGAGTGTCTTGAATTAGTTACCCTCAGTGCTACAGTATGGTTTCGTATAAACTTTGTGATAAAACTATGCCTGCAGGAGGAAGTTGGATGTATATAGGTCCTTATGTATTTAAAGTCTGTTTGATTAAGTTCGAAATGTGTATGCAAGAACATGATAAACGTGAGTCCCTTGTGACTGAAGGGAAGGAAGAAAGGACAGTGCCAGGAAAAAACAGTGTAATAAAGGAAAAGTAAAATGGGTAAATTCTGAGATGCATAGCATTGTGCACTGAAGAAGTAAAAAAGATGAAAAAAATCAGTGAAAGGGCTCTTGAAAGTGGATTGTATTGTTGTGATAGTTCCTTCAAGGCAAACAGGAAAAAATAGGGTTTGAAATTGCAGTGATCAGGTTCAGCAGATGTTTGCTGGAGTATTGCAATATTTATATAACACTAGCTATGTGGTGATTAGGAAGGTCTTCTCAACAAACTCTTAAATTAACCCCTTCATGATCTTTTTGAATGGATGGATAAACAGTCACATAGTAAATAAAAAACTTGACCATGACTCCTGAAAATGTAAGTGAAGAAGCAGAGAGCACAGATGCTATTACTTGCTTTGGACTTTGTATTCTAGAGTTTGGCAGCCCCTGCACATCTGTAAGCAGAACAATTCAAAGTAGACTAAAAATGTTGGGGTGAGGCATTTTTACAAATCACTTATTACGGATCTGAGAATTCTAATTATATTTTTGACATGGGAGGATTTCTTTTACCTTATTCTGTGTCAGATAATGATGGCTTCTGTTGACAGAGCACTAGAATAACTGGATTAAGAATGTGAACCGCTATACTTCTTCTCATGTTCCATTGAATAAATATTTCCTAAGCCTGCCCAAGGTATTGCCTGATCTGGTTCTACCTGGCATTTTGAAACACGTTTCATTTAATGTGGTTAGTATAGAATTACAATTGTAAGGCCAAATGCAGAAGTGAGACTAAACTGGTGCGTAATTCACACCTCTTTCTAGCATGTATGCTATGCCCTTTGGCTCAGTGCTGAGTTTGGCGTGGAGAATTCGAACAGTGTATGTGCTATATGTTGCGATGTGTGGGGAAACCCAAATGTTGCTTGAAAATGTGCACAAATCAAAGAAGGCTGAGAATTACCTAAGAAGACCAAGTAGGCACTAGCATTATTGAGGTTATTTTTAATTTCTCACTTATTTCTTTATTTTAAAAACCAATGTGACTCACTGTATTCAGATCAGTTTGCCTCAAAGTCTGCATTCAAGAATAATATATTTCTAAATGATTTTTAGAACGATTTCATGGCTCTCCCACTTGGTTTATTTGCTAAAGAAAATAAAAATGAAAATTACTCTCTTCTCAGCTGCAAGAGTTTTAACTGCACTCCATAACCTGTCTCCCTTTAGTATTATATTACAACTGCATGCATATAGTAAAAATATTTATCAGTATTTATAGTAAAAATATTTATCATAGCACTTCTTATTCAGAAAGATCCAAAAGTACTTCATAACCTTGAAAAATTATAATAGAAACGACTTCAAGGCATACTTTCCCCCATCATTGAAATGCAGGCAGGATGCTGGATTTGATAGAGCCATCAGCAGCACTGATATGGCATATCCTGCATTCCTGTGTTCCTGTAGCTGCTCTGGGGAGTGTATGCATAGAATTAGAAATGATGTATTGTACTTCCTATGTAACTTTTTGTTTGGGGTTGTTAAATATAAATCTTGCAAAGCCAATTCTGTCATAGGCTTTCTATACTATAATTGTTTCTTCTAGTTGACTAGAATATTAAGTGTTTGGCTGGAAGTCTTATGGGTCATTTGCAGTTGCTGGACCAGTCACACCTGCAGTGCTGACCTTCATCTAGCAATTCCCTCTTTCAACCACAAGCAAACATTTGTGGAGAGTAAAGAGATTATTGAAAACTGTCCGTCACCTTTCTCTGAAGCACTAAATAATTGTTTTGTAGAGTGAAATTATTTTATGGGCTGCATTAGTGGCTTTAGGTGAAGCATCTTGTCATTTTACTGACTGCTAGGATTAGGCCTCTGGTGTGAAACTGAAGGGTTCTTATTAATATATATTTCAGTGGACCTGCGGGTGCTGATGAGAAACCAAATTTACTGTAGTAGTTCCTGTACAGTTTCAGAATGGGAGTTTGTCCATGTCCTGAGAAGATTATAATCCAAATAGTTGAGACAGTTAAGTAGATGTTAGTGTTTGGATAGGTTGCATACAGATGAGTTAAACAACTCATCTTGATACTCACTTGTGGTTTATTTTTCTTTATTACTTCCTCTGTCTCTGTAATCTCTGTGTGATTGCGGGGTTAACTTTCCCCACACTTACTCCAGGAAAAAATAACGTAAGAGAAGATACAAAAACTGCTAAGAAAGGCATCAATTACAGACAGTGTCAATTCATTCTTGCTCATATCAATCATCTACTCTAAGCACCTCAGAGACAGCATGCTTTGGGTGCGTAGTTGTACCTCATTATTTTCCTTACTTTCGGTGGAGTTTCCTTCTGGTACTACAAAGCTGATGCAGAAATAGCAGAATACAAATGGACACTTACACCATTCCTGATGGCGTGACCTGCCTCTCCATGGTATAGTTGAGCCGTAAGGGCTCAACTCATGACAATCAACAAATATAAAAATGTATGGAAACTCTGCCTGTGCTCTGAGGCACTCTACATTTTCCTGGGGGCAATTCAGAGCAGAAAAAATGGATTATTGCAATTGCTCCCTATGGGAGTAGCTGTATAGTTGGGATTCTCAGCATGTCTAGGTTTTACCAAACCGTAGCTTCATTTAGGCAAGGATATTTCTAAATTCAGTTTTATGTACTTTCAGTTTTGCTAATGGTATTAGAGATGACTCGGGACCAACAAAGTGGTCCAAGATTCCCAAGTTTTGGGTTCAGTTCTTTTTTGTGCCAAGTCACCCATTCTGACCTTGGGCAAGTCTTCTAACCTCTCTGGCTTGGATTTATCCCACCTAACTTCCGAAATTTAATGAGACACAAAGTAGTCATGCGACTGCCTGAGGCTCCCTGAATAGTTAGTAGACAAAGTGTGGCATTTCTACATAGCTAATCAGCCCTCCTAAGATCTGTGGTGTACCAATCTCTTCCCCTTGAGTATACAAAAAAGCCTCAAGTTTCTGTATTCTTAACTAAGGCATTTCAATTAGTTTGACTTTATTTAGGTGGTATGAAACTACTGGATTCCTTGCCTTTGCTACTGTCTATCAAATGAAGAATGCTTGCCTTTTCTCATCTATTTTTCCTCTTTTTTACTCTCTCAGGCAAGTATTGTGTGCAACAGTGTAGGTTTTTTATAAATGGAGCTTCAATTTCCATTCTCTAAATACAGTAGTGTTGCCCTTTAATAGCTGTGATAATATAAATAATAACAGAAGCTCTTGCTATTTCTGTTTGGCATCAAGTGGATTACATTTCCACGGCAAAAGTATGGGGCTGTTGAATTTGCTTTAACACAAGGGAAGCTGTTAATTATGATTTTGGAATTAAATATAGCACCTTAGTCCAGTTTAAAGCTAATATATAAAGCTAGCAGAGCTTCAGGTGATAGGAATCTGTCCAAGGGAATGACTGGCATGTGCACTACATGAAAGCAGTCCTGTTCTGTGGGTATTGTTTCCTTCCCTATTAAGTAGCTTTCAGTCTCTGTTCAAACTAAGCCTCTATTCCTGCTCATGATTAGTTCTTGTTAATGGGTGCTGTGTGAATCACTTTCAAAACATCTAAGTGCCTGAGAACATATCACCTGCCACTCTATATACGCTTTGCTCTCATGGAGATACATGGAATAGGTGAAGCAGGCTACCTGTAGAGTTCATAAGTTTGCTGGATTTCAAGCAGTTGCATATTTCCAAGGTATCTTCTGAACATGCAAATTAAGAATCATGTTCTTTTGAACAGTTTTCAGTCCCCTCCTCCCCATTCCAGCTAGGATTCATTCAAGTAGTAGTGCTTTGTTTTTCAGAGTTCCAATTCTGAAATTTCCTGATTTCTAATTAACTCCTATTACTTAGATTTTTCTGTATCAATTTAAGTGCAAGAGTCTCCGCAATTTTCACACAATCTGATCATGCCTAAAAGCCAAAAAAAAAAACAAACACCCAATCCCCCAACCACAATAGAAATTACAGCACTTAGACAGGTTGACACAACAAACTATTTCCTTTTCAAACGTCGGTTTCCTTCAACAAACTGATCCTAACTATGTTATTCTAAATGTTTTGTTATTGTCACTTTGCACTGATCTTTTCGACTAGTTTTTGTGGGGAGAACATAATGCCATGGCTCTCTGTGGATGCACAATGTAGAAAATGACCATTGTACCTGCAGCTTTTGTCTTCAGACAAGGCTGACTTCTAGACTGTTGTCAGGAATAAATAACATGGTGGCATTTTTGCCGACTGAGCCAGAGTGATCCTCTTATATTAACACAAAGGAGAATGACAGCTACTGCTCTCAGAAGAAAAGCTTAATCAAAGCTGAATTCACTCTTATAATTAAGTCTTCAAAATTGATACATGACACATTCAAGCATGGCATTTTTAATTTAATTAATTATCTATGAACTAAAAGAGTAACTCAAAAAAAAAAAAAAGTGCATTATGTTGAGCAAAACTTTCAGAACCATACAAAGAATTATCTGCCTGTGATGCTGCAAGAGCCCTGTACGCCCTGGAAGTTACGGCAGCACCAGAGCAGGAACAAGAATACAACCTTATGAATGCCAGGCTGGTTCCCCTCTCTGCACTTTCTTGCAGAGGGATGTGGGGCACCCAGCTGAAGGTTGCATGGAGGAGGACTGGAAGGAGATCTTGAGTAACTGTATCACGTTGAATTATCCCTGTTTGAAAAGGGTTTATGCTAGGGTTGCATCAGATATCCTTGCATGAGGGAGAATGGACCTCAGTGAGAATAATTCCTGAGGACGCATTTGTCTGTGGCTTCTCATTAAACCACACATTTTATCCCTATTGCTCTGATGCTTGCCTTGCTTCCTTTTCTTACATCTTTAATATCCTTTCAAACCACAAAGTGAGTATCCAGTTAAAAAATCAAAGGTACAAATGAGCATGTGCTGTTCAGAACTGTTACTGCCTCGCACTTGTGTCCATAAATTCTCCATCTACTCTCAAGTTCCTTCTATCCTGCCCCACAGCTACACTGAATATTTTAGTGCTTGTCACATCATGAAGATTATACAAGGAGGATAGTGATGGAGAGAATATTTTAAACCAGACTGCATTTTTGATTTTCTTAGTGAACTTTATAAAACTTCATCCTTGTAAGACAAACAGCCAGTCTTTGGAAGTGGAGAACACTGTATGGGGTCACAGTGAAACTGTACCTTTTTGAGAGTCATTTGGAAGCACCTTTAGCTCACATCTCTTCAGTATAATAACTTTTGTACATCTCCAGTAGGTGTCCCGATGTGATAATTACCAAAATCAAAAATGACCAGGCGTAGGTGTTGCTCTACTGAATTCAGTAGAGCTAATGCATGCTTGTTCTAAGTAAATGTAGGGAGTAAGCTGTTAGGGATCATACTGCTTCCAGTTCTCCATGTGTTGCCAATTTCAAAAACATTATTTCATGAGAAACTTTGAGAGAACAGCCGACAGCTGTCTGAGCAAATTCTTTTCTTCTAGATTTTGGCAAATTTCAAATGTAACTGTGCTTCTTTTGAGAACGCTAGAAATATTTGGTGTTTCCTTGAATCATGTTTTCTATATTATTTAGATGTAGATGCTATGTGTAGTATTGATACTTGTCTTCATAATACATTCCATGAAAGGAACGTACTGTGCCTAAAGCTCAGTATTCAGCCTTTAATAATCATTCTTTGATGAACAGATACCATGTGCATATCCTCACAAGAGCTGTTTCAAGGCTGTCTTCTGTTTACCCTGCAAACTGCTTTGAAAAGTTCCTGCTGAAGAACTAGACCATACAGACGGATGACAGTGCTGAAATGAACCAGAATGCTTTCCCAAAGTTTCTCTAAGATGATTCATGCCATAAGAGCTATAGTTTGTTCTTAAATAAGAAAAATAAGAGCATTTGGGTCACAATTTATTGGCAAGGACTGAAGAATTAGGAATCCAGCATGAAGCATTCATTGCTGCTTGTTCCTGACAAGCCCAAATATCTGTTCATACACTTGTCTCACTTTTTGTGATGCCTGGACTTCCATTTCTTGAGCTACAGGCAGTTGAGCATCTCTGGCTTTATCAGCTCCTTTCAGCAGAGATAATTTGTGTCTTGGCGCTATACCCACAGAACAACAGCAGATTCTGTTAAATTGCTGGGAAAAAAGTGTTTTAACTATGTGATATTTTCCAGTTCCAGTAGTCCCTTTCAATTTAAGCCATCCTTCATGTTTCTCAGGATTTGTGTGAGATGATAGCTCTCAAGTAAAGCTATATGTTGTTTGTTTTCTTGGATACACTAGAATCAATTTCAGATGATAATCAGAGGAGAACAGACTAGTTTCACAAAAACAAACAAGAATACTTTGTCTTGAGTCATATTTGCATAAGGGTATGCTCAAATCAAAGAGTGTTAGCTATGTCCTTCCTGGCTAAATGGTCTTTGTATGGTTGCAACACCACACTGCTACTTGCATCTATCCTCATTCTTTGTAAGAGCAGCAGCTGGTGTAAGCTCGTGGCCATAATTAGACAGGTTTGCTGATGTTGACAGTGCGGATGCTGCAGTATGCTTGAAAGGTCTGCCACTGCTGGTGAGTGACAAGAGCTGCAAATAGCTAGTGATCAGCTGCAGAAGAGAAGTTGGATTCTGTACAGCCATCTTGTAATACTACAAGTCAGTTGAAATTATCACTTGTTACAATTAAGCAAATTTTTGGAGGGAGACCTCTTATTTCTGGCACTTCTTACTTAGTAACTATTTCCACAGTACATTTCTTGGGACATACCCTTTTTATTTTTGAAGTTTTCTACTATCAGAAGCAAAAACTTGCTATAACTACTCAGATTAAAAAAAAAAAAAAGTGGCAAGGAATCTTTGTACTTGTTTTTATTCAGTTGTATGCTGAGTAGTTCACGAGTCTCGGTGATGTTTAGAAACAGAACAGGAGTAAAGATCAAACTCTGAAACCCAAGTGCTAACCAGTCTGTTTTCAGACCTCTCACCTCAGAAAGATGTGCCAGCAGATCTACTTTCTTCTGTCATACCTGTACCTGATTTTTCTGATAATCATTGCTAAATATTGTCCAAATTCTTCACCTAGAATGAGCTAGATGGGTAAATTTTATGTACATTTTTTTTTTTAAACAATCATCAACATTGTAGGAAGTTAAAATATTGAATAGATGTTGCCCCATTCCATCTCACCTAGCTGGGATCTCTGCAAAAGGAAAATCTTTTATTTTACCCTATTAATGAATTCTAATTCTTGCTGACAGTATGCATTCACTTTTCTCCAGAAGAGTAGCTCTGGGCCAAATCAGTTCATGGCTGCAAAGAGCATGTACTGTTGCATGTGCTGAATGGCTGGAAAAGCTCCATGTAGCAGAAAGCAAACTCAGTCTGGATCTAATAGCCACACAACCAGCAGAGTGCAGATTTAAAGTAATATTTATTAATTCTGAGCTCATAATAGAGTAGTGGCATAAAAACAGAATTCATTTAAGTACCAGTATATATTGGTAATAGTCGTTTCATTAAATGGCGCATGTATCACTCATAATTTTGCTCAGAAGTCCAAAAGAATTCTTTTAACTCTGAGGTGCTTTAATGTGAAAGAAATTTGAAAGAAATGAAGAAACACTTCGCTAAAAATACTCCTGAAATTGACACCTTTTATTAACTAAAAAAATGATACTACAATTAATAGAGGTTAAAATCAGATGCAGAAACATGAATGCAAAACCCCATTAAAGAGAAGATATAATATTAGCTATTTGCTGGGATTTCCTCTGACAAATTATATTTGGACAACAAAGATCATGAACTGCTTCTGGCATTTGTAGAAGTTAAAATGAATGAATCAGCTGCTAATCCAGTGCTTGAGGCATTCTGCTTGTGCTGATGACATTTTGAATAAGTGACACTCAAATGTTTAAACTACATGGACTGCAGTGGACTTCCTACAGGATCTTTTTCCAAATATTTTGCTCACCTTGCTGTAATGCGTTGTCATTTTGAATATAGCTCCCTTTCAGCAAGTCCCAGACAACTGAAATATTGTTGGTAAAAATTTTCTTCATTGTTATTTCTATGCAGTTCTGATGACCATGAGATTGAAAAAAAAAAAAAGCTTTTGAAACAGTATTATATAGCTCCACTGAATTCTAATGCTGGGCAGCCATGTCTTTTTAATATGTAACCACAGTTATGTGAAAGATTGTTGCACTTAAACATGTAGAAGGTCAAGGGAAGAGAAATGGAAATAATTCCATAATAGTAATATCAGTTGAAAACAATAGATTTTTTTAGGAAGTTTATATACATACCAGTTTAACACTAGCTGCCCTTTCAGTTAATCTAAGTTACGACCTGCTAAATAAAAATGCAATAAATAGCTGATCTGAAAGTCTGGATATTGTTTACTATCTTCTAGTGAAAATTGGAGTCATTCTTTAAAAAGAGGAATGTACCAGGGTATAGTTCAAACCGCATGGGAAAAACTCTCATTTCAGATTTCCCAATTTCTGAAAAACTCATAATTTGAAAAAAATCTCTCTGTGTTTAAGAAGTTGAAAAAATATGTATTAAACAATATCTTTATTACTAATTAAATTTATTCTTAAGGCATGGATTGTTTTAATGGAAGTGATATAGTCTGCCAAAGAGAGAATAAATTGAGGGGCAGTCAACTTGTGCTGGTTTACTCTCTGTATTCACTATATATTTTAGACAATAGTCCATCAGCCTTCCTTATTAATGAACATTTTTGACTTGTGCATGCCAGTGGGAAATCATGGCCACGGTAAGTTGATAGCAAAACTAGCAATGAAATCAAGACTTAATGCTGCAAGTAGTAAAAGTAGTCAAGGGAGCTACTGCTAGGACTGAGTGAATGTCTAGCTCTTTGTGGAAACTTGGTCATTGCTAAAATGTGTATTCATGGAAGTTTGTTTGCTCACTGTTGAGCTTAGGTAATTATGGTGTTTCTGTAAATATTGTATCGGGACTTTTAATAGTATTAAAAATAGTATTAAAAGTGTTTTTTCCACTTAGTCCTTGTTGGTAGAGAAGAGCCTAAACAATGGAACACTAACTCTTCTGTATGAAAGGATGTAATTGAAATACTGGGGTCTAATTATTAGTCTTTTTTACAGATAAAAACATACAGGGGCTAGCTATTAATGCACGTATAACTACGCATACATTCTCCTCATACAAGCTCCTTTTAATATCAACTTTACCCCAGTGTCAACTATAGCCTGTATGGTTTCAGTAAGTGCTAGGCTATTCTAAGTGTTTTAGCACCAGGTTTTTGAGAAGTGATTTACGCTGAAAAATCTTGCCGTTGAACCAATGGCAAAATGTTCATTAACTTAAATGGGGAAAATCTGCCCTTTTTTTTTTTGCGGAGAGGAGTAAGGATTGCATCTTTTATTTGAGGAGCAAAAAACTTGTAAATCAAAAACTCATGTTTACTTGCAAGAGTTTCCACTTAGAATTAACTTTAGACAAAAATAGAGAAACTTATAATATGGTCAATCATTAATAATGTTCTATAGTGATAATATCTCCTTCATACATCTTTTATTATTTTTGTTGTTGTTGTTGAATTACAATGCTTTTCAGTAAGACTTTTTAAGCTTTTCTTACTTTTCAAATGAAAGTTAAGAATTAAAAGAACACATTTGCTTGAAATTGTTAAGGTTTATATAAAGGATTTCTGAATTCTTAGAACTTTTGAAACAGTTTAGTAAGAAAACCTTGAAGTCGGCTTGAAATATTTTTTAAATTAAAAGTCTCTAAGTCAAAAGGAGGTCAGTTTTGTGCTTACTGAACATCATTTTTATGGATAAAAGAATAAGCAATTAAGGAAAATTCATATCTCCTTTGTAAATACTAAATTCTTTCATATTCCTAAATTCCTGTGTCTCTATTTGTTGTATCTCAAAGAATGCATTTGTTTACAAAGACAAAACAAGTGTAACATAATCAGATTATAAAGATGAAATAAAATATAAACTTTTCTATTTTATTAACTTTAAATAGTGTAACTCAAGTGATAAAAATGTTCTTCTAGTCTTACATTAAAAGTATATTGCTTGCTATTCAATATCGTTTTGAAGGTCAGCTTGAAAATGCAGAGTAAATTTTTAACTTGTGTGCTACCCTTAATAGACTGCAGAATAGACTTTGCTTCCATGCTTTCAGTGCTGAAAAAGGCTCCTCCATTTTCAAAAAATGCTGCTATCTCAGTGGTTGGCAGGCTTTTGTGGTTGTAACTTGGCTAAGTACTACATCAAACAGCAGAGCATGTAAGTGATTGCAAAGCACTGTCTGTAAATTCTTTTTTCCACTGGGTGGGCAGGGATTTCTCATTTCATACATCATTCACAACTTGCCGCAGTGATTCCACAAAGTCACCCAGGAGGCTTAAAACAGTTAATGGAAAAGAAAAACTTCCTTTTAGTTTGGGATGCTTTTTTTCTCTCCTTTTAGCTCTGCAAGCTGTCTCTGTTCTTCGCCTGTCTCTGTTGGCAACACTGGTAGAGCTTCAAGGGATTGTTTATGGCCAAGGTATTTGGTGGAAATCTTTGCAGGCCTTGTAGTAGCAGGTGGTTACAGAAAAAGGCTGGAGCATCAGCAAGCAGGAATAGCTTTCTTACCATAAAGGGGAAAGGCAGCCCAAACAGGATTTGGTTTGATAAGAAGGTTAAGTGACTGGTTTGGACAACTAACTCCAAACCTGTCTCCATGGCCCAGGACAGGCAACACTTTCCATCACTGAACAAGGGGCTGCCTCTGCAAAAACGGTCTGTTTTTAAAGAGTTGGTAAACAACAGACGTAAGTCATGTAGTGCATGTCTCCTCACAGAAAACACTGAATCTGTTGGAGACTGAAGGCTTTTTATAGGGATTCAAGGCGTATTAGCAGTCTGTATGCATTAGTGTTACAGACAGATTGGAGAACTAGGCCTTCACAAATTAGTACACATAAACAGCTGACTGTCATTTAAAAGTAACTTCACTTGCTTGGTATAGTGTTTCCCATTTCTATTTCAGGTTTATTGGAAATAACATTCAGCAGTTTATGGGCTATATTTTAATTTTGCAAATGTAAGTGATAAACAAGCAGCTGAATACCTGTCTTCAGAAAGAATATACAGCATCAGGATTTCCAGGTAACATAACTGATGGATTTGTTACCGTGCGTCTGTGAAAATGCTTTGTGTAATATGGAGTAAAGTAAGAGTCAGAATTTGACCTAAATTATGGCAGTATAAAAGTGGAATGATTTCATTGAAGCTAATGGGCTTTTCTGGATTTATACTTCTATAAATGAATTCAATATTGCTAGGTAGGCAGTTAACTTAGAGCCATTTTGCTCTTAAAAACAAACAAACAAAAAAACAAACAGAAATCTGAACCTTGATTCTGTACTGCAGTGCCATCTTTTTTCTTCCCAAAGATTAGTGTAAAGTGGCACATATATTATAATCTCAGTTCAACCAAAGGACTCTAACAGCAATGCTGGTAGTAGCGTTTGTAACAATCGTGGCACAACCACGGTCAGATGTGTGCCTGTTCACCTCAATCATTACAAGTCTTTGAGTAGGTCCCTATGGCTGATAGCAATTGAAATGTCCAAGAAACTTCATTTATGTCAGAGGATCATACCTAGGTGTTCCTGCAAACCTATGATATCTCTGTATGCTTAGATACTGTACAGTAATGCAGTCATTACACATTAGCTAGCACTGTGTTTTCAGTAGTGTCTGGTTTACGTACTCTCTTTCTCAAGCTAGTCCACTAGATCTTCTCCATTGTGGATAGTAAATAGTTGATAAATTTTTATAGGTTGCCATAAGGGTTGATAGGTTGCTGACAGACAGGGGCCATCCTTATCATCCTCTGACTGTATATTTATAATCATCAGAAATGCATACTAGTCACACCTTGCATGACCTATTATCAGCTATTAATCATTTATAATCCCCTCCAAAAGACATGTTAATTGAGCATGAGATGTTACTGTATCATACTTTGTTATGCACAAACAAAGCAGGATACATATATATTTTTCCTTTCAGTCTGACATGTTAACATTGTGATTGCTTTTAGTCTTATTTTTATCTGTCTGGAGAATCTTGGCTTTTAACTTGAGAGGCTAAAAGCCAAGTGGTTTAATTTAGTTGATGGTTAAGATCATTGAGCTTCTCTCATAGATTTTGTTCATGAATGTGTCCAGGAGTTGGACTCAATGATCCTTGTGGGTTCCTTCCAACTCAGAATATTCTGTGATTCTATGTTCACATCCAGTGTGCTTTACTTTATTTTCCTTGCCTTGTTGGAGTTTCAAGTAGTGCATCACTCTGATGTTTAGCACTGTGAAGTTACTGCCTCATTGAACTCAGCTGACAGATATTCATTTGTAAGCCAATGAAATACCAGTGCTAAATTCAGAAGCACTAATGCTAATGTGTCCTTATTTCATCTTTTCTTATTGCCAAAATAATTAAGGTTAAAATACCAACCCATAGTATATATCATAAATAAAGCTTGCTGTTCTGCAGGACAACAGTCATATTTATTTTATGAATGTATTTTTTTTGTGTGTGTGTGAATTTGCACCATTTACAGATATACATTGTTTACATTCTGTCTTTTTGTACAGTTGTGTTAGGATCATGTGTATGGAACATAGTAAAAGCCAGGCACAGGATGTATGCTGCAGAAATTTACCAGAATTAAATTAAGAAAAAAAAAAGTCATTCTGGAATTTATGATTTTATTTTGGAAACTTATTTTACAGCAGTTAATTATTCATATATATGAGGCAGAACTATTGTGAAAAATCCAATAAAAAAGTTCAATTAAAAACCTAAATTATAAGTTTAATCAGTATCTTCGACAGCACAAATACTGATTTGCATATAGTCTCATTGAAGAATACTTTGTGTAAGATGAACATTACACTTTTGTGCAGTCTCAGCTCTATTAGTTATTTCTGCTGCATAAATGATCATATATCATTTTATTGATGGCAATTTTCTCTGCGGCTGCAATTTCTTAAAAAAAATAATCTCTTCATCTCCATATTGAAAATTCAGAGGGTTGTTCTTTTTTGTATATGAGCAGTATCGGTATCTAAATCAACACAAATTAAAAAATCCAGAGAGTGTTCCGAAGGAAAGCTGTGCCTACACAACTGTTTTGTTTCATTCTACTGAATTGTTGGCCTGCCATCATAAAAAATACATCAATACATGAATAGCGGGCTTCAGAAAAGCTTTCTTGTTTTGACTAAAAGCACATAAATCTCTGAGAGTATCAAACGTAATAAAGACTGATTGGGAGGATTAGTTTATCCAGGCTAACAGTATAGAAGCGAGAGCTCCCATGAAAATTGATATTATTAACTATAGAGGAAAATTACTTTAAAAGACAACACCACCCTATTTGTGCTCTCATGCCTCCTTCTCTTTGTTTAAAAGGAGGTATGAGATCCATGCAAGAGCAGATTCTAACTCAAAGTGTTTGAATAGCATTGGCTAAACTCTGCAAGTAAAGAAGCATTTAGCACAACAGGTTGTTCCTCTGATAGAAGAATACATTTATTATGTAGGTTCAGATTTAGATGCGTTTATTTTTTTTCTTTCCATCTTTCTTCCCTTGCAGTATCTTCAAGCTTAATGTTTTGATCTGAGTTATGTAAATATGTTTGTCAAGGGGGATTTGATGGAGATTTTGTTACACAGAGTGCTGTGTATGACTTTTTGGCTATACTTATGATTGGAAAATGTTCTATTTAAGAAAAGCATTTGACTAATAATAATAATTTGTGAACAGAATAAGCATAATGCAATAACTGGAAAGAAAAGCGTATGTGTTTGTTGGTATATACGTGAGAGGTTGCTTATTTCAGGATGAAAAATTGTTTCCTCTACAGTCATTGTGGTTTCGTGTGGCAGAACTCACTGCATTCATTCTCTAAGGCAAAGTTGCCAAGGAACGGTGATCACTACAGGCTCCATTTTTTGTACAGCCCTATCAGTCAAATAATTCCACAGCTCCCATAGATAAGTTGCTGAGCAGGAGAGATAATATCACTCTCATCTCTTTTCATCTAGCAGCAATGCAGAAGGCTTGGATGATCAACGTCTGTAATGAGGGCTGTAAGAGTGCACAGATATTTGGATCAAAGGGCAATCTCTCTCTTTTATGTAACTGCGGAGCCTCACATATCACTAGATTATTCTCTGCACTCGCTGTAAATAATTCTACCCATCAGAGCTAAGCACTTTGCAACCATTGCCTCTAAATTATAAGATGATCTATACCACCTCTACCTATGTGCAGTTCCCTGACCTGAAGCTGCTTATTTTCACTCAGCTCCAGTTGCAGATTTATGGCCACAGTAGTACGTTTTATCTCAAGTGGACAATGCATTTTTCATATCAAACAGAATTTGTTTGTGATGTAACATTTTGTCATCACCTGTTATTGTTATGCTTTAGAAAGTGTGGTGCCCAGCTGAAAGCATGAACTTATCTCTATTCATTAAATAGCTTAGAGCTATAGCAGGGATGGGAGCAAGGTGTGGTTTCCTCTGAAAGGATTTTCAGAGAATGGGCATGACCGTGCTGTGGGTGTGCTCAGTTGCCTCTTTGGGTGGCTTCCGTTGGTGCATAAGGTGAAGGATGGACGCTTAACCTCAAAATCTTTTATTTGCAGCTGGATGCTATGGTACAGAAACTGTAGACATTCAAGTTTGGCTGGAAAACCCTCATCACCTTTGTATCTGAAGAAATATGCAAGGTTGTGCATTACTCTGTGACCCTGACTTAGATCCCTCCCCGGTAGCTGTGTAACTGTGAAGTCTGAAATTAGTACTGTGCAATGGTTTTGCATCATTGTGATGTTATTCTTCTAGGAAAAATAATGTATAACAATATGGATCTGTCAAAGGATTCTGGTCCACGAGGTTGTTGTCAGAAGATCTAGAAATCTATTTTAACCTACCCAAGTGGCAGCATTATACTCCTTTGAGACACAACTTGGAGAAAGGATTCAATCCATTAGGAAAAATCAAACATAAAACAGCTGCTGTGTGGTGAGTGTCAGGAATAATCTCATCTGTCCAAAAAACAAGAGGCATAGTACTCCTTCTTAACTGTAGTTCCTGTTTGAGGTTCAGCATGCATCAGTCGTGAATGAGATAGTTTTAATAGCTAAGTTTTTACTTATTTCATGCCTTAGAAGCAGGTGCCCAAGAGAGGAAGAGTTCTGATTATTCCACCTGCTTGGTAGAAATGCGGCCTTTTCCAAAGTAGCGGAGTATAAAAAGCCTTCAAGAGCAATAGCACGTGCACGGTATCCTATTCAAGGTTAACAGGCTCTTCCGTTTGACTTATATATACTTCTGAAAAGAACAGAATTGCAAGTAATATAACATCAATGGCTTGCTTGCCAAGCATGATTTAAAAAATAAAATAATATAAAAGTAGCAAAGGCATCTTATTTTCAGTTGCAAAGCTCAAAAACAATGCAAAAAAATAAATTAAGAACTCTTTTCCCAGTTTTCTTACATGCGAAAAAGTTTATTCATTTTAGAAGTTGTATGCTTTAAAATGGAGTTGACAGAAGAGGCTTCCTACTGCTTCAAGTCATTCCCTTTTCACCAGCCATTCCTGCTTCCCTTCGCCTCCCCATCTCTGTTTGGAGACAAGATTCAGTTTAACGTTTCATTTAAAAGACGTAATTTGCCCTCCTGAATATCCTTTTTCCACATCATATTACTTTTTGCTCTGGATTTAACTCCAGCAATCTGTTATCATTCTGCTACCTCTGCCTGTTACGCCCTCCCGTTTTGTAGGAGAGAGATACAAACTGCTCCGAATGGCATTTTACCTGTCTTCTTCCCAGCGCTGAAAGGCTGTAAAAACACATGAACTTCACTGCATCAATAAATCACTCACTGATAGCTGGAGAAAACCCCCGATCACAGCTTGTTGCTGGTACAAAGCTCCCTGTCCCGCTGACCTCGTGCTGGGGAAGCCGACGGCAGGTTGGCGTGCGGGATCCGGGGCCGAGGAGCCCAACAGTGTCAGGAGGCTGCGCTGCTCGGCTGCGTGTCGCGTGGCTGTCATGGAGATAGCGTGTAAGCACAGGGTGCCGTATTTAACACCTCGGAGATGACAGTTTTGTAATGCGCCTTTTCACAGCAAGTGCTGGAGGTGAGAATGAAGACGGTGGTGCTGAATCCTGCGGCTGTCTTTCCTTTGGTCACAATCACTTAGCACTGCTTCGCGCACGCAGCGTTATCACCTACACTGAACAGTCCACCTCTGCCGTGCCCCGGACATCACGCCAGTTTTCAATCAGCTGCATTATGATAGTCACCTGCTGTGGTGAATTACCTCTGAATACACCTTTATGTGTCAGTTTTTGCTGCGCGGTTTCAGATGTCATCAGCCTCTTGTGATAGGCGCTGTGGTAATGAGACAGATAAAGGGTAGAATAGAGCATTCAGGGGGTAATGAAAAGAGTGAAATACAGAGCGTGCACTTTGTCAAAGGAGCAAGGCAGTTGCTGTTATGATAGAAGAAATTTACTGACAGGCAAAATAGAGATGAACCTCTTAATGCTTCAGTTCTAGTGGAGCTGAATGCTCGTGATTGTTACTGTTCTGTTAACCTCCCTCTCACAGAAAATAGGTGCACTTAGTACTCCTGCTTGTGTCAGTGTGGGGGGTCCTGAAAGACGCTTACCCAGAAGTGGTGCGCAGTCCTTTATATGAGAATCTGGCTACCAGAAAGTAGCAGGGACTTAATTGGCACAGTGATACCAAAGCTACGCGTGACAAAATGTCAGAACAGAAATAAATTCAGGAGAAACGTAAAGAACTGAAAAATCTGTAAACTGGAAACTAATGAAACATTTGACTAGTTTTAATGAAAAACAGAATTTGTGTGGTGAGCAGAAGTTCAGCTGAGGTGAAACTGGAGATGCTCTTCTCATGTAATTGGTTAAGGATATGTAAGAAATGAACATAAGAGCTTACTCAGCAAAATGCTAGTTAGGATAGATGAAAAAGAGCTAGACAAAAATCTATGGAGAGTTACATAATGCTTACTTAGGGCATCTTATCTGGTGCTTTAAAGAACCTAAAAAGCTTAGCTGTGCACGTCGTTAGCAATGCTAGAAGCTACAGTGGCCTTTCCTGGAAGTAAGGACAACTGCTAGTAGTGCATGAGCTGTGCATGAATTATCAGATCTGATGAAATCTCCTAGTGTATTAAAAAAATCTGTAAGGAATTTAAGATGTTGGAATTTAAGTCCCATGAGCTGAAAAGAGAAAGACAAAGGCTGTAGCTGATAAACATTCTCAAGGTATATTTTTTCTCTATATATTTTTCCCTGTGCATCTAAAAACTATTCGTACTCACTGGACTCGCCTATGATAAAATGTTATGTGTTTAGAGTAACTTTTATAATTATGGATGATCAGTAATTATTTTCATATTTTTTTTACAGAAAATTTGGGTTGCAACCCTTTCTTTAAATTTATGGTGCGGTAAAAAGCAGAAACTGAAAGCAGGATTAAACTGTAAGTTTAAAATAATGTCCAGCTTTTGAAATTAAATTCCATTTTTTGGACAGAAAATCTGAAAAAAAATAAAATTATTCAAATTGTTTGATATTGGAATCATTTTGAAAATTTCTGGGGCCAATTAATCGAAATTTTTGGGAAAGCTTCTTTTTCCTATTAGTTCAGTTTTCTTTGTAATTTCTCAATATCTCTTCTTCTCTTTCTTTTCCATATTTTCCTCTTTTACTTTAATTCAAGGAGCATGATATTCCAAGATTATTGTCTATAGGATGGTTTCTTTAATAACAACTGCTGTTGCATTGTATATTTTATTGTATGCTTTCCTTCCATCTGTATAGAATAAAGGGCTTTGTGGGTAAAACCTAACAAAATTATACATTAAAAATCAAAAAAATTGGTAAGACAGATCAGAAGTGTAGCTTTTGAAGTTAACTAAAGCTGACAACATTCATTTATGTAGTTCAAATGGCAAATGAAAAACATCTACAGTGAAGCAAAAGGAAGAGACCCATCTTTCATATGTAATTGGAATATCTGAAGGTTTAATGTTCAGACAGGAGGAAATAAAACAAAATGCCAAATGTAAGGGATATTACTGGTGACTTTACACCACCAGCTGAAGAACTGATATGAACGAGAGAAGAAACTAAGTCATGGACAAATTTAGTTTATTATTTCCATATGTATCAATTATAGTGAATTTCAGTGATTGAGGTTGTGATGTCATGGGTATTTTTTGCTTTATTTTATTTGATATAATGCTGATTTTGTGACACAATGCATGTTTGGTAAGTTTTGAGCTAGTAGAGCACATGTAGCTTTAGACATGGACTTCAGATCTTAATGAGAAACAACATATTATAACTGACTGCAGGGTAGAGCAATGCATTTGCTTCTGAATTTGGAGCCTTTATTCCTGCACCCCAACAGACAAGTATGTTCATGCTTATCCAACTTTTGTAACATAGGAATGAGCCTGTGGTGCTACCAAAGGCCTCACCAAGGGCCGCCAGCCACCAAGGCCTATAATTTCAAAAGAATACTCTAGTTTTCATCACCTCATTTTCAAGTGTTTGGTTTTGCCCTTTGGGGTATTGACCATCAGAGATGTCAAACTGGCAGCACAGCATCACTCAGGAGCGCAGAGCCGTTCTGCTAGGGAACAGATTAGGCTAAGCCTAAATGACCCAGAGCAGTGAAGGGGAGCAGGAAGGTACAATTCAGCCTCCTGCAGCATTTTCTGACTTGTTGCGCTGACGTTGCTGGCTCAGAGCCCTTCACACCGAGTGCTGTGACTGCAGGATTGGCACAAACACGGCTCTCCACCACAAAGGGCTCTCCATGCAATAGGGGAGGATTGCACAGGCTGGTTTGTGAGGGCCCTTCCACGTGGCTCAAGTGGGGGATTTAAACACAGAAGCCAGATCCTGTTGTCATTTAAACATTGCACATCCTGCGAGTTTTTCACGGAAGCATAAAAGAAAGAGCTCGATGTCTGACTAACAAGTACTTTCTCAGGACTGTCTGTGCTATTCCCATTGCCTGGTGGATGATGCCACCTGATTCAGAGCATCTGAAAGGTTTAAATGATACAGAAACTGCAAGAGCAAAATCATAGACCAGACAGGCTCTCTAGTTGAAGTGGTGAATGTCATATTTTAATATTTTGAAATATTAATGAAGAGTGGAAAAGGAAAGGGAAAAAGGACACAGGAAACATTGTCTGGCTAAAGGTCACCCCCGAATAGGTGAAAAATACAGCTATTAAAATAGGAAACAGTCTGCTGCCTCTTGGTATGGGCATTTTGCATCATGTAACCTGAGTAAAAGAGGTGATCTTTGCCTTTCACCTTATTCAGCATATGTCCAAACATGATGGCCTAGCTTATGGAAGATGCCAATGTACAGCAAGTCTGCCTTAATTTCTCCTTTATTTTCAGCACAGAAACAGGTTGAATGATTTTGAAAGTCTTCATTGAACGTCTTTCTTCATTTAGTATTTGCAACAAAAATTTATGTCATACAAGTCGCTCCTTAAGACGTGATTTAAACTTAGACGTTCTTAAATTACTTACAGGCGAATTGATTTTATCTGTCAGTCAGGAATACTTTATAATTGGTAGCTGGTTCATATTTTTTAGCAAATATCAAGTAGAATCAGGACTTTTTCCCTTCAGAGATTACTCCAACGTGTCTTTGATAATTCTGATTGCAGAACTTTCTGTTGTTAATTAGTATGCAAATTCACATTTCAGTACTCTGTAGTCCGCCACTGAATTTTAATGGGATCTAGCTAACTATTCATAATATAGTACTAAATGAATAAAGGTATATATGTAAGAGGAAGAATTTTCATATGCTTTCACAGGTGCCTGGAGTTTTTTTTTTTTGTTGTTTTTACCCTGTACCCTAGTGTTTCTGTATATTATGAATGTTGCACAGGTGATGTGACTGAATTTACTGTTATTCCCTTGGAGGGGACTGAGAGGACGACTTACATGTGCTTTAGCAGCAGAACAGTCAGAATATTTCATGGCAGCCATCAGTTGTAGACTCTTCCCCATAAAAACACCGTGTCTGTCAGTATGGATGCTGACATTGCATCTTGTATGACCAGACATTGCTATCCTGCCTTCTGTGCATTTTTCAAGATTATTTATAGCGTTGCTACAAATGCTTGAGAGGTATGGGCGGAGGTTAATCCTTGCAGAGAAGAGTCTGGCTAACGTATAAACCTGTCAACAAAACACAGAGGAAAGTATTTCGTATGTTTTGGTGTAATCTAAACCAGATTTCAGACAAGAAATAATATTTACATACAGGCGTCCTGCAGGTTTCCAGTTGAATGGCCAAAAGTGATCCGTGCTCATATATATTCAAATATGAAGTTTTGGTGTGTGTGGACTGCAGAAGTTGCATGCTAAACTTCAGGCAAGCCAATATTTGGCTTGGTTGAAAAGCTCTGTAAGACTGTTAATAACTTTTTGTGGTAAGAGAGAGGCTGTATAAAGTGGATTTCAGTTGCTTGAGAACAAAAGATGGAACACACTAATGATAAATGCATGGATTTGTAGCCAAACAATCATTTGTGGGGTGAGGGGGGAGACACTCTGAAGTTTTATGTTGTAGCCTCAGAGACTCACTCAGTTTGTTTCTGAGAGGTTTGTGTGTCTCGTAACTGATATAATTGCAGTTTCATCTTGCAAAGGTTTACAGGAAAAGCCTAGCCAACTGCATCATGAAATACCTGCCAGGTAGAGAGGGGAAGGTTGTATGCAGGATCAACCACTTGCCTTTAGAAAAAAGTACTGGTTACTTGAAGGAGAAATGCAGCATTCTGGTAAAGAAGTCAGGTCCCGCGCTACGGCCATGAAAAAAATGATTCAGAAGTGTGTAAAAGATCATGGCCCAAATGTAGCAATGCTCTTGATATGCTGGAAGTCAGTAACCTCACACCTGTCTGCACAAGAACTGGATCTGACTTCGTAACTCATAGAAAGCTGAAGAAATTACCTTTGTGCAGACAATAAGTGAGGCCCAAGCTCATTTGTGATGTATTATGAGGATACATCTTGTTACAGTTGTTGGTAATGAGAGTGAAGTGAAATGAAGATTGTTTATCTAACCAAGCTTTTTGATTCTTTAAGATCTGTGCTAAGTCCTTAACAAATAGCCTTAGTTGAGAGGGTTCTGAGAATTTTCAGGAATTTTCTTATTATATTTCAGACTCAGATTCTCAAGGGTACACATTCTTCAAGAGAAAAAACAGCATGTTTTGAAGATTTACAATAAAAATGTTGGCTGTGTATTTTTCAGTGTTTAGTACAATGGGCTTATGACTGGAGCCACACTGTCCTTTTTTCCCTAAAGGATATAAAGACAAAGTATTCATATTTTCCAGATACTCTTTTCTTATTTCTACTTTTGGCTGTCTCTGTCTGTATACACGTACTTTAAGAACAGACTTTTTGGGCAGACAGGGGGAGGTTATGGATACTATTATCACCTTTTGAAAATTAAACGTTATGACCACAGCAATAACATCCAGGAGGAAGCAATTACTGGTATTTGTCCCTCTTCTGCATTACGAGATGTGTTTAAACAAGCCCAGTGCAGTGGGGATACTCTAGCTTACTCTGCATGAGATATGCATAGAACCATTTTAGCATGCCTCCACCTATGCTAATTTGGAAATGGGGAAAAGTAGGGGGCCATTTTCCTTGCTCCTCAATATTACCCACCTATCAAAGAACTTCAAATAGCTCTTCCCTGTTCACCCCTTTGCTGCCCATCCTCCCTTCACTACCATAACAAGACTTCTCTTCCTCTAACGGGGTCCTGGAGCCTTAAAATTCCCTCTGTAAGAACTGGCAGAATGTCTTTCAGTTTTTTTCCTCCTATTTAATGAAACTTATTACAGTTAAGTGAGACTGAAGAGGAGAAGGAGTTGTGCCTGTCTGTTGTAGTTTTACATTCCTGGCCAGTGTAAGAAAGTTTCAAACCATTTGATGATAAAACCCACAGCATGCCGAGTCACTTGGGAATACGCACGGAGCACAGATATAATGTGCTTTCATGAGAGGCACCATTAAGTCAGTGGGCTGCTTTATTGCGCATTAAAAGTTTGACACTGCTCATTAAGGCTAATAGCAACGTTCCCAGTACATTCAGTGGAGCACACCTCAGATCAACTTTCTGAAGTGACTTTAGGTGTGGTTCCTTGGAAAGGCATGTAAAAGATTTCTGCCCTGGGTAGATTTTATTGTACCTGCAGTGATGTAACTTCAAAGGGAGGAAAGAACTGGGGAATAATAGCTTGGACTATACAGAAGTGCCAATTTTTAATTTTTTTTTTTAGAATTTTTATTTCCACTTGAAATGCTATGCAAAGTCCTAAGAGTCTACTTACAGAATAAGATATTAGTCTCTTTTGTTCATCTTTTGTTCTCTCAAAAGCATTTCTATTATCCATTCACCTATGCGCTCACCCTCTACTTCAGTTTTCCTGCAGGGACAGGGCCTTTCACAGCAATGTTCCAGAATCTTTCTCGGAGCAACACAATTCACTTGTACAGCACAAGGTGAAAACTAATCTTTACATTTTCATATTCCTCTCATGCTTTCATGCTTGGATTGAATTAAGACTACAGAAGGAGAGTTAATGCATATTAATATTTGTTTTCATTCATAGTGGTCTGATGGGACAGATCAATATGTTTTGTGTTTGAAACCTATAGCAGAATAAGGTGCTAAGAGCATCTTGCTCTTATTATCTCAGCCCCACATTTCGATTGTTGGTTGTTTGGGAACTGTCATTTTTTTTTCTCTGCTCTGTGACAGTCATTATGTTATTGTTATTTGGCTTATTAATAATTTTCAAAATTTAAAACCACAGGACGTGGTTCTGCTGCACGTTTTAAGCTACCTGCCCATCCTTGTTTACTGAGTTCTGGGTTTACAGTACGGTATGTTGGATGATGCCTGCAGCTTACATATCATCTCTTTCTGTTTTTTAAATCAAACCCTTCAGTAGCACAGATCTCAGCATTTTAGCAGAAGTTCACTGAAAGCTCTGTTTGCCCAGGGGGGTTCTTTCACTGTTGCACACTACATCCCTCAGTAGAAATATAGCCTTGTCATTGCAATTTGTCTTATGTATATTTGTGTGCATCCTGTATCAGTGAAGGCTTGTCTCCTAAATCTCTTGCCCCGAAGTGCTGTGCTGGTCTGGATCAATCCCAGTTCCATACACATGCTGTACTGTGTAACACTTCCTAATAAGCAGTTTAGGAGGTGACATAAGACACCCATGCTAGGTTTCACTACACTAACTTCCTCCCAGTCTTCATGGGAGATACACTCCAGTGTTTATGCTGTTATTGACGGCCTCTGTTTGTGTTCTCTTCCCAATTCTCTTTCCTTTGTTCTTCACGCTTTTCTCATCCTCTTGGTTCCTTATTCTCTTCATCTGACATCCTCTTTCAGTTTGAAGTGCCTGTAGAACCCCGATACCTCTTTGACTCGTTACATATGGCTTTAGGGCCAGCTTATGAGGATGTGGGTTGAGAAGCCAAATGTATGACAGGTTTGGACAAGGCTGAAAAACTAATGAGTGCTTTACCTATACATTTGATTATTACCCATTATTGGTTTAGAGCTGCATCACACTTCTAACTTGCCTCTCCTTACTCTGTAAGGTATTACCTTTTATGTGTTTTGATAAAGGGTAAACTAAAAATTTAGAAAGTGGGGGATTCACATCATTATGCTTAAGTTGCCTGAAAGTTAGGTATTTTGTCTCTGATGGCTGTTTTAAGCCTTCTGATTTCCAGTACATGTCCCGTCCTTAGACTGGTGCTCAGAGAACCAAAATGAACTGCCCTGCAAACATGTTTCGATGTTAACTCAGTAAGAGTCAAACACACTTGCTAGGATTATTTCATATGCTCTGAAATATAAATGACTGTTCTCCTCCTTATCTTCCTGACTCAAATCCATGTTGATATCTGTTTCAGTGTGTTGTATCGTTTGCATTCTGCTGGCAGGTAATGCGGTTATTTAGATAAAACAAACAAATGTGTTTTATATGCAGGTTTCTTACCAGTATGACCATGAACATATGACAGGTACTAGACACTTCATTTTCTTCGATTGCAATGAAAGGAAAAGCTGTACAAATATTTTCTCTCACCAAGCAAAAATGCTGAGCAAAAATATTGTATTGCAATATCTTAGAAACATGTAAACAAATTACCCTCTGAATGTTATGGGTTTGACATTTCTTTTTCCAAAGATAACTTGGTTTGCTTTTGCTGAAACATCTAAGGACCCGGAGAGATGAAAATCCAGGCCAACTTCCATTTGCTCCTGCATGTTTTCATATTAGCTGGAAGGTCAAGCTTGTGAGGAAACATGTAGTTACCTAGGAGTTCGAAAAGAGATTGGGTGGGCAATTTAACAGCCATTGTTTGAGAAATTGATGACAAGGCTATCAGAGGCTAGGAAGATATTGCTGCCTTTATTTGGCAGTACCTGTGTTTATCTATTGTTTGTAAGATGTAAAAATAGTTAAAAGAAATTAGTGAGTATTGCAAGGGGATATGCTAAAAGCTGTGATTGCAAAGAGTGACACAAACAGCGGTTTACAGAAGCATTTAACATTTAAGAGAACGTGGCTCTGAACAATCTGTGATTGGTGTAATGAGGAGGGAAGGTTGGAAGATTCATTCTGCAAGTTTTTTTATTTTCATTTTTTCATACTGAAAAAGTCAGTGCAGGAAGAGGAAACGAGTGGTTCTGTTGAAGAAGGACAAGGAAGGGGAGAAATAAATATAAAGCCAAAGCAATGTGTTTTTGCTGTATCTTCTGTGGCCAAATTGCTGTAAGGGGAAGCTCAGGCAGTGCGTCAGCAAGACCCGAAGGCACAATCTGATGGCACTAAGTGGCAATGAAACATGAGAGAAGCAGACATGTCAGTTCAGGGAGTTTTTGTCTATTTCTGATCTCATTCACTTCAGTAGGCTAGAAACCACCCCACAGGAAGCAAAAGAATTGCACTGGGTTAAAACCGGTGTGGTTGAAGTCAGAATCAGGACTTTAGTCTCCTGCCTAAAAACAAATGTTCTGACTCAAATCTCTGGAAACAGATTTAAACAGGAATGGTGGGCTCACACTTTGTAATAGCACTGTGGATGCTGCAGGGGTATTGACAAGTGGCTATACACTGTCATGATGATCTATAAGATGCCACAAACCCATTATGCATGATATTGATAATTAGTCAGGTTATGCTTTATGAGGTAGGAAAGTTTTACTGATACCATTACATGGAGTGCAGGGGGACTGCAGCTGACGCGGGGTGGCCAGGTAATCGTTAGAGCTGCTGTTCTTCACAGCGTCAGCTCTGACATTCTTGGGGCTGCGTGGGCAGCTCCTATCGCACTTGGATAGGAATGCCAATGAAAGAGGAAATTATCCCAGACAGATCTGTAAGTTACAGGACAACAGCTCATCTGGGAATTAGAGACATTCGTTTTCTCTAATGCTATCATTATTACATTGCTACCCTAGCTAATTTCTACTGGAGGAACTAGTAGCAATTCTTATACCTCTGCGGCTTGCCACTTCCTATTATGGAGGGTTCTTGTAACCTTTATTTGAACAGTTTCAACACCTCAACTGCTTGTAAAAGACCTTTGAAATTCAGTAGGGTGGAAGCCCTCAGGGTAATGAGTGTTTTCAACGAGATTCATCTGGGAACTTTCTGTAAAAGATTTAGAGGGTTCCTGTTTGAAAAATGCTGATTCCCCTGAACTAAATCTTTCCTAATCCCAAACTTCGGGCAGATGCAGAATGGAAGGTCTGGTCAAAATGGGAGGCAAAGACATACATGAAATGTCCAATATCCACAATGAAAATGAAACAGAAAATCACCTACTTGAGAAGTGCATTAGATGCTTAAAATACTTAGAATCCGTCATATGGGAGGCTCAGATTTTAATTACTGCTCTAAATTAATAGCTTGAACATGTACTTTTAATGCACTAGATTTACCATAATGTCTGGGCCTTGGGATTTGTAGTTATTCTCTCCCTCCCTCATTACAGACGAGAATTCTCTCTTTGATATGTATTAAGTTGTTAGCAGCATGGAAACTGTGCTAGGCAGCTGCAGTCCACTCTGTAGTTATAAAAACATTGGCAGAGGAAGACAGGCCTTACTGAGACCTGCAGAAAAGTTTAGCCTCACCAATAAATACACTGAGTTACGTAGGAGTGAACCATGTCATCTCAGCAGAACCAATTTAAAATGAGGGAGACACTAGGGTGAGAGTTATTGCAGGACTATATAAAGACCACAACTTGTAATGCCTGTGGTGTGATCATCCCCAGACTGGTAGGTCTAATTTCAGCAGAGATAGCATAGCTTCTTCCGTGACAAGATGTTTTCAAAACATGTTCTTCTGAAAGATGAAGCTATTCTGTAACTCAAGCACCAGCAGGGAAAGGTTTGTCAGTTCATAAAAGGTGTTACTTCTAAACTCCAGTTTATATGGCCTTTAAGGTGGCTGAGCCAATTCGTTATTAATTATAAAGTGTCCTCCTCTACAAGTACTTGGATAGTTACACTTTAGTAGTGTTTCTCATATAGTAAATGAAATGGATGTTTCTCCAATTGCTCGTTTGCAGCAGGTAAGATCATTAATCACCTGCAGTACTCTTGCACTGCAGCATGCCAAGGGATAATAAACGCCCATTAGAGACCAGCAGTAACAGACCATTCTTTTCTGAGCTGCATCGTGCTACATAATGAAAATGTTAGTCAATATAAGCTATTTTACCCCCATCAAATTTCTTTTCTATTTGAGAAGTGAGTTTAATGGTCATGGAAAGTGTTCAGATGATGCCTCTATGAACTTGCATCCTCTGTTATTCCACAGTAGTGATATAACAAGGATTTTTATTACTTCTGGCCTGGTAGACCAGCTTTATAAGTAAATTTTGGTGTGGCTGCCACATCTCCTCTGCCCTGAGAAAAAAGACAAAGGAATATAACTGAGAGGAGACATTCGTCTATTGGGAACAGACCATGGTCTTTAAAATTATTCAACAAGCAAACAGGAAACTGAAAGGAAATTAGTTGTGATTTTTGTTTCTGTTATTTACTTTATCTTGGGAGTCATGGGTTCAAGTCAGTGATATTGATGCTTCCAAGTAATTTTTCCATGTAGTGCTTCAATTCTTCCTCTATGAAATGGAAGAAATATCATTTCCTTACTTTTCTAAGGCTGGAAAAAATTTGCTACAACAATTTGGGGCTGAGGAGCAGCATATTTCTTCCATTCTGAAAACTGTTTTTCCCTAATTTATTCCATTTAATCCTACTCTTTACTTCTATCCCTTCCCAGTCAGATCCTTGCTTTTTTGAACAGTTCTCAGTGAAACATCGTGTGGTTGTTTCACCATGCTGGGCAGCCGAACTCCACCACAGCTGCTCTTTCATGCCTCTCGTCAAAGGAAGAGGTGGAGAAAATACAATGGGAAGGGTCCAGAGGTTGAGATAAGGACTGGGAAATGGCTCACCAATTACCATTACGGGCAAAACAGACTCAGAGATAAGGAGGTTAATGTAATTTATTGCCAATCACTAGCAGACTAGAGCAGTGATAAACTAAAAGCAAACCAAACCCACCTTCAGCCATCCACCCTCTTCTGCATCCTCTCCCTGAGTGGTGCGAGGGAATGGGGAAGGGGCTCTCCATGGGCCGCAGCCTCCTCCAGGCCACATCCACCTGCTCCACCGGGGGCTCCTCCACGGGCTGCAGCGTGGAGATCTGCTCCGTGTGGGACCCGTGGGCTGCAGTGGGACAGCCTGCTCCACCAGGGGCCTCTCCACAGGCCGCAGGGGAACTGCTGCTCGTGCCTGGAGCACCTCCTGCCCTCCTTCTGCGCTGACCTTGGGGGTTGCAGGGCTGCTTCTCACTCCTCTCTCCCAGCTGCTGTTGTGCAGCAGGTTTTTCCCTTCCTTAAATGTGCTCTCCCAGAGGCACAACCAGTGTCACTCATGGCTCAGCTCTGACCAGCGGCAGGTCCCTTTTGGATTCAGCTGGAGCTGGCTCTATATGCCATAGGGCAGCTGCTGGGCTCTGCTCACAGAGGCCACCCCTGCAGCCCCCTGCTACCAAAACCTCGCCACATAAACCCAGTACACATAGGCCTGAAAGCAAAGTAAGTGAGGAAAACTTTGGCAACACGTGACTGCAACATTTACAAACCAACCCATATTTACAGTAAAGTGCTGATAGTTTCTGGATGATTGTAATGAACAGATGATTGCTAGCTATTAAGCTAGTACTGCACATTCATGTTACAAGTATATCTGTCTGTATTTAGTCCATCTCATATAAAAAGAAAAAAATCTCAAGACAAATAACAACTTAAATTGCAACAGCTTTGTTTCTTGACATCCTCTGCCTGTAACATTCAACTGTTGCTTGTTTTTTTGGAAGCAGAAGGCTACAAGGGACTCTTCGCATATAAACACTGTGCTGAGTGCAAAGCAATTTTCTCATTATCCTTTCAGTAAAGGTCTCTCTCGCTATTGTCTTTTAAATGGCTCACTGCAGACGTATTTTAATATCTCAACCAATTTCCTCTCCTCCTTAATTTCTTTTAGAGGACAGAGTTTCCTCTGTTTTCAGAAAATGATAATGCTGCTTAGATGACATATTAGATTACCTTTAAAGGCCATAGCTTTGATGAAAGTTGGTGAATTCTTTTTGCAGTAGGTGTAAGTGTAGCTAAAAGAATTTTAGCAGAAAAAAGATAAGAAGACAAAATATAGAAAAATATAGGAATGATTTTTTTTTTTTTTGGAGTAATCATTGGCTAGTAATCATAGCTAGTTCCCTAAGTAAGTTTAGGTAACAAAATTTGGATCTGGATGACAGTTAGGTGGGTGCTGGCAAAAGTTAGATGCTTGCAGTTCTAGCATATGCATTTTAAACTTGGAGGTACTGGAAATTCCCAGGCACCTAATGTGGCTCCGGTTTGGGACATGTCCAGTATGTGACTACAGCGCCTCTGAGTCATTCCAAAGCAGACATGGCTGCAGCAACGCTGGGCACTGTGGTACTCAGCTGTAAGTGTCTCCAGTGCAGAGTGAGAATTGAAGTCCTACAGTATTTATACAACACATAGAAAGGTTTACGTATCTTAGGCAGGTGTTCCTAGCACTCAGTAACCTTTCTGGGGTTGTACCTTAGTTAACCATAGGTATATATTAAGGACAGGGGAAAATGAAACCCTCTTGTGGATCAAGCAAGGCTGAACTTTGGAATATAAGCAACATGAAATGGAAGCAGAAGCCTGAACACGGATTTTTTTTTAGGTGTAAGAATGGTCTCAAAATTCCTAAGTGTTTATTTTTTTCTCACATATGTAAGAGCTTGAAATTCATGAAATCATCTGTGTCTATAATTTTGTACATATACATTCTGAAGCCTTCAAACAACAGGTTACAAGCTTGTTTATATAAATTTCTTTTGCCTCTGCAAATTGTTCACCTTTTTTGTAGACTCACTGGCATAAATTAAATGAAGTGTGTATTAAATCTGCAAGCAGATTTAAAAATCGTATTAATTATACTTTTGTAGGAAAGCATAAAGGTCTAGGAATAAATTACAGTTTTTAATGATCTTTGAAAATCTATTAGTAAGTTACTTTAGAGTATTATATAATGTACTTTCTCTTTTATCTAATCACTTATAACATGCTTACTTAAACAGTAGAAAACATGAATCAGACAGTATCGAGACTGCATTACAGGCAGAACTAAACACAATTTTTAAAAACTTTCAATTTACTACAGATATCTTTCAGCTGAAAGTTGTTATGCTCGTCCTCCAATATTATGCATTCCAGTTTCCCCAGTTCTATTTTGTCTTTTTTCTTTCTTTTTTTTTTTTTCACCCAGGAACAAAATGAAATGCAGATTAAACATACAGTAGAAAGCAGATTTTTGCTCCTATCTCCTAGTTCATTAGCTATGTGCAGAGCATTAGAAAATTTCTTTCTGTGCCTTGATTTACCAAGATAGATTGTATTGGTTAGAATCTTTATTTTTGCTAGTTTTTCTTTTTTTTAAATAACATTCTGTCTATAAATGAAAAACCTCTGGTACAGCACTGCATTGGAATTGTTTTAGGAGCTTAAATGTAGACTACAGGTAGATTTCAGCTGACGTAAATCTTTGTTTAGCTCCATGGAAGTGATAGGCGAGTTTATTTCAACAGGGTGTCAGGCAGAGAACAATTTGGATGGGGAAAAGAAAGATGATTTGTTGTCAACTTACAATTTTGTATGTATAAGCTATTTGTTTAGGAAGACTGTCTGTCTTAATCCATTAGTTTAAAAGGTTACTGTATAAAAGAATCGATAATGGTTGCTTAAAATGTAGAGGCATGCAGGAGATATGCAGCCAAGCTAACAGTGTCACTTTCTAAACCCCTGATACTAAGCAAATTTAAGAAGGTGCTGGAGGCTCCTAACTCCAGTGGGCTCAGCAGCAGCACTTGTTTCTCACAGTGTGCAAAGTGACCTGACGAGTTCCTGAAGTCTGTGCTGTGGGACCAAGGTGTGCATGCATGAAACAGGTGCATTTTTCAAGGCACAAACAATCCTCTTTCCATCCTCTTGGTGCCTACCAGGATGGAGCTGACACCTCTTGCTAGTGAAGGAGACTGCTCTCTGCAGGAGAGCATTTCACCAGGGCCCTAAGCACATCAATACGCCTTGATTGCCCTGAGCAATCAAGCAAACTTGCCTCATCACTGTTGGAAACTGGACTCATAATCACTGACCTTTGTCTTTACTCTGGAGAGCTTTTGGCCTTTAGATACCTGAAAGAATTTTAACACATTCTTAACTATTAACTTGTTTGTGAAGCAGTTTCACTTAATGAGCTATTGATCATCAGAGGAAAATTCAAACATACCCTAATCTGTCATCAATTACAGGCAACACACGGTTGTTTCTTTCTTGGAGGATGATAGAACAGTAGAGGAAATGATTATTGATAGCAGATGTTCACAAGACTACATGATAGGAGATGTTTACCTTGTTAGGTCTTGGCTTAGAAAACATTGCCATTCATAAAACTGTTGGCTTTTAGTAGGAGCTAAAATTGACAGTGATCTCCAGATTGCTTTCATTTTGGAACTTCCATCTATAAAGAACACTGTGTTTGGTTCCATTTTTCCTTTTTCTTTTTTTTTTTTTTTTTTGATGAGGGTCATTTATAATGATAGCTCATGAATGATGGCCAAAATAGCTTGTGAAGCTATGAGCTTGATCCTCCTAATGGTCTGAGCTTAGGGCATATCAAAGGGTGACATTATGCAAACTTTCCTATGCAATTCTTTCAGTCTTTCTAAATTACTCGCTTAATCTTTCCTCTCCAGCATTAAATCTCTGTCAGAAGCTCTCCTATACCATAGGGAAGTATTCTACTGGAGGTGCTAGCTGTACAAGAAGAGACATTGTTTATATGGGTAACTACTCGGCATGCATATTTCAAGTGATATTTGCTGTGTGATAGATTCTGAACTGGCTGAAATTATTATAATATCATGTCAGTAAATGGATTGCTTGCTTCTGTCCCTGCTGACGTTCTCTCCCATAGTATGTATTACAAAGAATTAAGTTAACAATAGTTTCATGGTTATTTTCAGTGTCTGCTATGAGAAAAGTGTGTTTCTCTTTTGTTATATAGAATAACAGTCTGCCTAAAGAGTTTTGTGACCCTAATTTATGTCCGTTGTCACTGGAACCATAAATTAAAGAATTAATTAATTTATATACCCGTTTTTATGAAGTGTTTGTGATATTGAAAGACAAGTTTTACAGCTTCATCTAGATTCTGCTTTTAACTGTTTGCTATCAACAGTCTGAAATGCTGCCTTTGTTAGACAGGAATCTGTATCCAAGCAATGCTTTTGATGTTCTGTGGAAAGGTGATTGAAAACTGTTTCAGTCTTAGTTTGTTAGTGTTTTGCTTAGTGATTACAAAATAGCTGTTGTTTTTATGATGGCAGGTTTAATTACGTAGTTTTCATGATCATGATATTACCTCCAATAAGGGTTCAAAATCCACTGTATTTTAATCTTTTAAATTTGATTAGTTCTATTTTTTCCTCTCCTGATAGTACGGTTTTATTAGGAATTGCAGGAGACAAAATAAGTATTCCAGACTAGAGTCTACCGACATTAACAGTATTATTCCACTGCAGTTACCTAACAATATGGTGCCCTTGACAAGAGATAATCTTGACAGGTTTGTTCAATCCATCAAAAGAAACAACAACATAGGGATGTTTATGGACAATAAATTACACAGGTATGTGATGACCTGAGAACACAGAAGGAAATCTTACGTGTATCTGTCATCTGAATTAAGTCCATCAATAAAGCAGAAAAAGTTTGCTTTGCTGAACACATTAATATGTATCGAAAAGCAGCACTTATCTTGTTATGTTGTAGGTGTTGTCCTGAATATATGACAAGCTAGCAATAAAATTTTTATTCTTCTATTAATTTATTGTTATGCGGTAGGAAATTTCCTCAAACATTTTACATTTTTCTAACTTACTCTCTTCCAATGACACAGTGCTGCCTTTTATAAAAAGAGAAAAGAACAAAGTTTTTGTTCCTATCTTCTTGCACATCACTTCTTGTACTCAGATTGCCCGGAAAACCACCATTTTCTTCTGCAAACTGTACAAATACTGAGCTCTCTCAAAACTGCTGAAGTATTAATAATTAAGTTCTTTCAGTAAGTTTTGTTGAATTTTGAAATGGTCAGCTGAAGTCCAGCTTTGTGAAATCTTACAAGTCCATGTATTTTATCAAAGTAAACTTATCTGTTGAAGATCAGAGGCAGTTTAATACAAATAATTGTGTTAGTATCTGTATGAGTTAATTTCCCAGAGGATTTACCAAGAGTAGATCACACCAAAATTAATTACAAAGTCTGCTATAACTTATTTAGCAAAGCCTCTGCTTATTTGCAAATAACAATTGGGGTACTATCAATAATAGCACAACCTGAAGTCATTGAAAAAACTAATTAAAAAATTGTTTACATTTAGTGAAACATCAGTTCAGATCAAAATTGCCTTCCCTAGTGATAATTCATTGTCAAGCTTTTTTCTTTCCTACACTAGCTAATGTATGCAATGAATGATTCAAGCTAATTCTAGCTTCGTTTGAAATTCATCAGTAGCTGTAACCAGGGTAACCTGTAATTCTAATCTTAGTTCACTATAAAGTCTTATGCTGTTTTTATGAGACATTATGTTGAACTCTTCATTTATACATCAGACATTCATTAAATCGAGTTTGTATGCCTCTGTCCATGGAACTGACAATTTTCTGCAATGTTCAGAGGTGCTGGCTCTAGATTGCAATTGCTGGGGCTCTTGGGGTGTGTGTGTGGCATTTCTAGTTAGCATTTCATTACGTGCAAGTAATGCTTTCCAATATACTAGTTTGGTAAAAACTGAATTTTAAAATATATTTTCCTGTTTTCTCCATTTGTAAAAGTGAACGCCAAAAGTTACTGTATTGGGAACTTTACTGTTAGTTACTGTAGTTACTGTAAGTTACTGTAAGTTAGTTACTGTAGTTACTGTAAAGTTACTGTAATGGGAACTGAGGCACAATAAATGATAGATTTAGAAATGTAAATAATGCTCCCATGCTTTTGTTGCTGGTGTTACTGTGTTGAGCCATGTTGGTAATTCCTTCTGTCAGTTCAGTTAAGGGATAGTTGTTGCATATCAGTGGCATACGTGTCTTTGCAAGGGTCAACACTAAGTGTGCAGGGCCCTATTCACTTGTTATGAGTCAATACATCTCATGAACATATAAGCAGACATATTGTGAAGAAACAGATGTGCTAGTGTGCACAGGTATGGTTAATGTCTCAGAAGTGTTATAGCTAGTAGAATGATTGTGTGTTAAGAAGAGAGTGCATTAGATAGAAATTAGTTGTTTATCTTCTAGCAAGAAAGGTGTGCACAGGCATAGAGGAACTATCAAAAGTTCGTTTGTATAATATCTTGGTCTTTTGGGAAAGTAGCAGTCTTCTATTATTAATCCCTTGGAGGGGAGACTTGCTTATGAGCATCCTGATAATTAGATGGTTGTCAGTATGATTTAAGATAGATTTTTTTTTTTTTTTTAGAAGGGATGATTACCGTGTGTTTTCAATATTTATTTTTAGCTAAATGAAAAAAGCAGTCTTGATTATCCAGAGTTGTTATACTGCTCACACATGATGGATATGCTGTAGAGAACACAGTTAATTTTCTTTCTAACTGCATATTGTACTTCCCGCAGTGTCAGTTGTATTGGATGATAGTTAGATTCACTTTGGGATTTCATCTTTTTTTTATTAAAATTATCAGCCTCGCCAAAGGGAACAATCAAAACCCCATCAGCATCAATAGGACCAGCACTGGTCCCCAGTGAATGTTATTTGTGTCCTTCTCTGGCTCATCATGCATATCACTGAGCAGATCCACATGAGGTCATGCATGTGAAATCTCTCTAAATATCAAGAGAGTCTCCTCCTGCCAGAACTGTTCACTGAATTCTATGTAATAGTCAGCTAAATAGAACAGAAAAATGAGAGAGTCACTCTAACATTTACACAGAATATGCACTGCAGTATTAGTTTTCTTTCCATATTCCTAATCAACTCTTCTGGTTTCTTTTTATTCATATTAGGTGACTTTTTTTTTTTCTTCCTTTGAGAAAATAGCTCAACTGATTTCTCTTCAACCATAGTCTGAATTTTGTCATATTTACAACGGGTTATACTTGCAAAACTGGTTTTAATTCTATGCATTTAAAACTTTCATTGTTGGTGTCACTGTAGGAGTTAAAAATGAAGCAGCCCATTATGCGTTACTGTGTAAGACTGGGATAACTATAAGTTTTTCACTGTCTTGAACTCAACGGCCAGAGCTTCTGGTTGTGACATTTCTAGCAGGACTGAGATGCTGACTCGAAGTCAGTCTCTTTATGCTGGAGTACAATGAAAGCTGTGGAGACCCCCAGTCAGCCAGCAGACTCTCTCTCCTGCAGGGGGGAAATTAAATATGTGCACATGGCCAAAAAATGGCCTGACTTCTTAGGTGGTGATTGCTTAATCTCTCTCTCTGCTGGTGAGCTGCTGTGCTGTTCACAAATATCAGAATCCCTTCCTCCAGTGAAATTCATTCACTCTTGTACAAATATGCTGTATTTATTTTAGACAATGCACAGATCTGAATGACATCAGAGTAAGACTGCAGTAACCCCAATTAATTTCAGAAAGCTTATTCTGGATTTATCCTACTCAGAGATAAAAATGTGTATTTATCTTTGAATTGCATACCACAGAGGATAACGATAAGATGTGTTGAGCTTCATTCTCAGTTAGCAAAAATTAGTCCAGGGTAGTCAGTGAAATAATATTGGTATACACAAGATTGACAAGCTAGATGTTCCATTATCACTTTAGTCAAGCAAAATATGAATTCTAATGAATCTATTTTGTTTTGTCATGGCTTCCAAGAATGAAGATAGACTTCTAAAACAATTTTCCCCCCCTTTCTTTAATTGTTTAGTGAACATTGAGGATACTTACTGGCATTTGTATGAAAGAGAAATAGGATTCTAGACAGTTGGACAGTTTTCATATGGATTAGCATTTGGTTAATAGGAATTGGGTTCTTTCAACAAAATCTTTTTGCATTCCTTTAAAAATGGGAAACTCATAAATGTCCTTTTATGGGTCCTCATCTATAAATTTTCAGAGGAAAATGATAGTAGAGAAATCACGTTCATCCCTCCGCACTCAAATTTATGGAACAGATTCTTTACCTATGTTGCATGATGCTTTACCATCACAGTCCTCACTAATGCAAAAACAGTGTGGTCCAGCTACAGTGGAAGTATGTGCTTATTCCTTGAGCATGTTGTGATACAGAGATATGACTTCTGAATTAAAAAATAAATTTTTAGAAGAAAATTGTCAGGGTTTAGGTGAAAAAAATGTTGTTTTCCTCTTTTCTGTTCCTCTGTGTATTCATATGGCAATTAGAAAGAACTTCCTTGATGCCTCCTTTCCTTGTGATCTTTTCCATGCCTCTCTCATGTCATGGGAACAGCTTTGCAATCTGACTTCAGTGACAGTTCTCCAAGAGCATGGAAAGGATTCGTTGTGCACACTATAGACCATATAGTCGAGTTACTTTGTAGTGTAAAGTTTCTTCTACTGGATCTTTCCTGCACTGTGCCTTCTCTCTTGTATTGTATCAGGAACATGTATTTGAGAAAACAAACAAAAAAACATTTGCAGTTTATAAAGGCAAATATCCTGTCCTCAGTTGGTATGTTGAGAGTTTTTATATGAAAATTGATAAAATTATTTCACTCATTCCTTTTATTTTTATTTTTTAAACTCAAATTTTTATTTTCAACCGTCTTTTATTTTGAATTTCATCATGTTTCATTTCTCACATTTAGAATATGTGTGTGTTATAGGTGTTCTGTTTTAGTCTTGGCAAAGTACCGCATAAAGTTATGGTGCTATATAACTGTGTATTGTCTCATTTTAATAATAATATTGCCTTTGGTTCAGATCATTTTATTATTTCAATAAATATGCATTATATGGAATTGGTGCCTTCTTGTCTGTGGATACTATTTTATCACCATTGAATATTCAGCTGTTTTAGAAAGTAAAATAAAACTGCAATGCAGTACAATAGCCTTTCTCACCTCTGTTTTATTCCATGATTTTTTAATTTGATGTTTGGAAATTTAACTGTTGGTAAGGTATTTCTTCAGAAACATCCTTTGGTGTTCAGGGAAATTTGGGACAGAAAAGAATTTGACATTTTAATAAAGAAGTGTGGCTTTATGCTGCAGTCAGCATGCTTGACTAGAAAACAGCAAGCCATGCAGAGATGATAAAGGTTTTTTTTTTTTGTCTTTTGACTGGAATCCAGTAATCAGAAAAATGTTGTAGTTCTAAGACCTAATTTGAAGGTAAGAATGTATTGAAGACTTTTAGGTGCCTATTTTAAACTATAGGGTTCTGTTTGCTATCAGAATGGTATTCTCATTGCTCTGTTATGCCAGAATATTGCAGTTGTTGGAACAAACTTTGACTTTAGGACTGAATTATGACGTTAGGAACACCCTTCTAACTGCCCTACTCCTACCCCCAGTCCAAAACACCACCACCTTATTGCATGTATTGTAGTCCAACCACAATCAGTATTCTAGACGATCTTTATCCTTCAGATACAGATACAGAAGGTTTTAAGCATTACGACAATAAATAGGTTCTGCTCTTGGAATACTCTCTGGAACACGAAATGAAAACTCAGTTCTAAGACAAACTCTTTAGTAAGGTAAACATACTAAAATAAAGCTTTTAACTTCTGTTCTATCAAAAACATACCCTCTTATATCAGAACTTTATTGAGCTCTTTCTATTACACTGATCTACATAGGCTCAAAAAGCTTCATGTGAACTCTGAAAGTTTGCACAAATACAATCCTACTAAAAGGTTTTCAAGCTGGAAATCTTATTTTTAAAAAGAGCAACTGTTTACAATCATTATTCAACATCTGTGTAGGTCACTGGGGTAATATTTTCAGGTGTTGATGCTTAACATACATAAGCCCTATAACTTAAAGGATGTAAATCTCGTAAATCTGACTCTGAGGTCAGAGAGAGTCTTCTGTGTTCAATGTATGTAGGTGTTTGGCAAATCAAATTACTTTACAATGTGGAATGATATTCAGTGATCTTAAGAATCAGCAGCTTACCTTGTTCTGTCTGGTACTACAAGAAGGTATGAGAAGCGAAGAGATGGTGGCTGCTCATTGTCTAAACAAATTGGTCTTATTTTAATAATGATCTAAATGTGGGTATTATCGCTAAGCCTCAGTGACCTAGTTCAATACTTTCTGAAGGTGAATAGACTTGCTGCTGGTATTTTGGGCCTTCATTTGTTTCAAGGAATCCTATTTTTTTCCCCTGCCTTTTGTTTTTGATGCTTTTTTCTTGCAAGGAGAGAAATATATATATATATATATATATATATATATTTTTTTTTTTTTCCAGTACCAGTTCTTAAATGCTTTTTGGATGCTTCCTTCACAGTGACCGTCAGTTCCAACTCTGCACTAGCAAGAGCCTTTGCTTAGATCAGGGAGCTGGACAATAAATTTTCTCAAACTTATACTTAAAACTGAAACAAAGGTCAGTCAGATGTCAGAGTAATCCACTTGATCATGCAGTGATTTTGAAATGCTCAGCATAATGTAATAACCCTGATGTTATTTTACACTTGTTTGTAAATGGTGTCAGAGTGATTGTATGCTTGTGTTAGACAGATGAGAAAGCCTTCAAAACATGGTGAATCGAAGTTGGCAAGCAATTCTTATGTTTGAATGCTCTTGAATTTGAGCTTTACTATGTATTTGTTCAAGTATTATGAAAATACTGTTCTTGAGGAATTTAATGTATACTTTTTTTTTTGAGAGGGGATTTTTGACTACTTTTTGGAAGAACAGAAGGTGATGTTTGACTCGAAGCACTTTCAATCATGTTTCAAATTAATGTGAAAATGTTACCAATTAAAATCAGGTTTTGATTAATTAGTAGTTGACTTACTAGGAAGGAGACAAGAAAGTCACAAATGCTGTTAGGATGCATTCAGTGCAAATCATGGGAGGAAAGTGTCACAGAAACTAAACCATCAATGTCTCAAAGGACACTGATCATTTTGCTACAGGACATCCTACAGCAGCCTGTTCAAATTGGTTTAAATGAACTGACACAGAAACCAGCTGTAATTTATAAGTAGTTTGAGGCTAATAAGAATAGCCCTCCTTGAGCATGAGTGGTCCAGTTGCACAGAACATTTTGCAAATGCCAGACTACCACACCAAAGTAAATGTCAAGAACGTCCTCAATCAGTCTGAGTAACAAGTAAATTAATTTTATCCTCTTATTTCAAGAGATGTGTGGTCTCTGCTGCACCAAAGGAGAGACTTTTGGAAGTAAAGAAAGGGTATTTATTGACTGTATCTCTAGTTCCCACTTGTCTCAATAGATTGGTAGCGCTAGCATTTTCTTTGTCACGGTGACACTTATGCAAAGACCTTGGTACTATCATCATACAGAGTTTGAAGATCAGTATCTGCGCTTTGTGTGTCACCCTGAAGATGAAGATTGCAAATGGTGCTACTGTAGCGCTGGGAGAACATTGCTGTGGCTGCAGTCCTGGAGGTCGGTGTGGCTGATCGGTGGTGTGATAGCTGGCTGTAGGATCAGGGAAAAATCCTGTTGACAAAGAGCAAGATGCTGATAGAAAATTCTTTCTAGTGCTCGTTAGAAATGTAACTAGAAACTTTAGAAAATCCAGGAGATCCCTTGTGACTGCTAACTTTAGCCTTCCTGGTGTGTAATGTGTTGGCAGTGTGTGGCCTATTTGTGTAAGTTCCTACCAGCTTGCCCTTTGTCTGAAATAAAAACACCAGATTATGTTCTAGTTTATAGTAGTATGAACTTAAGGGAACTCTGTCTTCAATGTGAGCATATCCTGGCTTTGATTTTTTTTTTTTTTTAATCAACGGATGCCTTTCAGTTCTTTTTGGGAGACTGCTGTTTCATGTCACTGGCTCTCTTTTTAATGCTCATGTTCAGTGCAGTATTTTTAAGGAAGGTCTTGAACACAGGATGAAATCCACTGGTGAAATCAGGATGTCATTGGTCATGTGAAACCACACATGACACATGTACACAATTCACAAGACTGTGATTTTCCAAGTTAGCAACTTGGAAATAAAACACGTTTGAAGTTGTAGAACATCTGTGGTCCTAAAAGGGTTTACTCAATAGTTAAATATTATTTTAAAATATAAAACTTAAGATGCACCATTCAGTAGTTCTCTTTCTAGTAGGTAGTTTTAATTACCCGCCGTATCACAAAACTGCACTGGAATTGTTCCCTGTAGCTGAAAAAGAAATTTGTTGTTTATTTTCAGTTTTGTTTGATGCTAGTACAGAAAGGATCAGGTTCACTTTGTTGCTGCCACCTGTGAAAGTTTTCTCCAGCAACTACGGGTGGCACCTAGGTGGGGCACTCACCTGTAGCTCCTTAGAAAGAACATGTGCTCTGCTAGTTTTAGCTTCCAGTTACCTCCTCAAACCAACCTTTCAGCATGTATGCTCTGCAATAGGCATCTAACCTTTCTACTATATTCTGGGGGGGAAGTATTTTCCTATGATATTCTTGCATTTGATGAATTCAAGTCATGGAAGCAATCTAATACACTGATGTTCTTGGTTGTGTGGCTTCATTTTCTCTTGTAAGTTGCTATTTTGTTTTTAATATTAAGGAGATATTTTGACAGTCTTTGTTTCATTTGGAATGCAAGTGGAAGAGATGCTTAACAGGCTTTTCTTAAAGAAATTTCTTATTTGGGAGATAGCGAACAGAGGTTGGATAACTTGCCCAGCAAGTAGGAGTATCTAACAGATCTTGGAATATCCATGCATATTATGCTTTTATTTAGTTAGCTTTTGGAAAAAAATATCTTTATTTGACCATCTTTGTTGCAGATGTTCAATTGTAGTTGCAGACTACTTGATGTACTTGAAAGCTGGAGCAGTAACTAAGAGCCTACTTCTAGAAACCCACATAAAACTTTCTGGCTGGACGTTTTGATCTAGAAAGAATGCATCAATTACAAACTTTCCTGCCAGCTACTATATGGAAACAGAAGACTTATTTTTTAAAGGAAGGAGTTCTGATGTTTTCTGAGCAGAAAACTATTGCAAGTGACAATGATGAAAGATGTCAAAAATCTAAAACTGGTGAAGCCCATCTAAGAGTGATTTTGGTGATACAGACAATGAAAAGATACCATCTTTGACACAGAAAGAAGTATTAGATTAAGTTTTAAAACTTTTGTATCATGAAAACACTCTTATAAAAGACTACAATACTGACTACTGTTTATCTGTTTTTGTTTTCTTCATGTGGAAGTTGTAGCCTTGATACATAAATAGAGTGTTCAGCAAAGTGAAATTCAGCTTTCATAAAACTTGGGTAAATTTGGCCCAGCAATACATTCATTTATTACATTCTTTTCCAGTCCAAATCACAACTCTAACACAAAGCCAGCATTGATCATTTTTTTTCCCACAATAATATTTTAACATGTAGTCTGCCTGCCTTCTTCCTTCTATTTTCCATGCAAACCAACTGCTCCTTGCTTGTTACTGCTTAAGATGATGAATTGTATTTATTTCTACTCAATTTCTTGATCTGTCAGAGTAGAAGGAGTCAAAAACCTTATATTCAGTGTATCATTTGGTCATTTACTTGCCCTACTCTAATGTCATTGTCTTAGTGGGACTAACAGCATGCATAACGCATCACAGCATTATGCTCTCTGTTCTACCTGAAATATCAACATAAAATGGTCTCGGCTTTAAGGGAAGCAAATGATTGACTGCTTGGTTGTTTCTGGTTATTCAAATTAAAAATTTCAAGTGGAAGTAACAAAGACTGCTGATATATTATCCAGAATTCAGAGGAAATCTATACAAACCTTAATGACCTCCCTGCACTGCTCTTTAGCTTGCGTTAGTCACATCTTGGGAGAGCACTGTGGCAATCAATCAAGCAAACAAATTACTTTATTTTCATATTGTGAACTTAATGGCAGCTCTTGCTTAATCTTTCCAAGCTAGTCCTGAAATTCTTCATGAAAAATAGAACAGAAGAAAGCTTCTGAAAGGATGATAAACGTTAAAGAATATACAGCCAGTAATTCAGATACAAGATGAACTTTAGAAAACCAATTTTTGTTTTTTTCCAAGAATATAATGATCTAGGCATGCGACCCTGTGCCTTATTGTGTTAAACCAGGACAACAAATGTAATGGGAAGAGAGATGTTGTAGCAGCCATACAAGAGTAGATGAAGTAGAGCTGCTGCCCAATCTCTAAGATCCCTGTGGGTTATAATACAAATAAAATACTTGCTCAGAATAACAAATATATTTTAAATCCAAACTTCTGCTGTAATTCATGGTTACCAGTGACCCTTCACAAACTTTGCTAACTTTCCTGAGTAAAACTCAGATTGAGTTTGTTCTTATGGCTATTAACGTATACATCCTGACAAAGTTCTGTTCACTCATTTGTCCAGATTCCTACAATGTTTGTAGGGCAGCTGAAGACTTAGTTCACAGTCCCCACAATGCTGGTAATGATTAGAACAGGAATAGGGAAGCAGGACAACAAAAACAACATTAAATAAATGCTTAATTTGTGCATTGAATTTTGAGTAACTCACTGGCAATGAAATCATAGAATCATAGAATGGTTTGGGTTGGAAGAGACCTTAAAGGTCATCTAGTTCCAACCCCGCTGCCATGGGCAGGGACAGCTCCCACTAAATCAGGTTGCTCAAAGCCCCATCCAACCTGGCCTTGGAAACTTCCAGGGATGGGGTATCCACAGCTTCTCTGGGCAGCATGATTAGCAGCAGGTTTAAAACAAATGAAATGAAGAACTGTACTGCACAGGGTAAATTGAGTTACAGGCTGCAATTTTAAGTTATTAGAAGAGGGATGATTAGACAAATTTATGGATACCAGGTCCTTCAGTGGTCATTAAACACAATGGTTTGGATGCTGGCTCTACTTTATTTCCTCAGGAGGCTATACTTGAAGAAGGATCACCCTATACTTATCCTTATTTCTTATATGCTTTCATTAAGCATGTTGGCTATTGCCAGAAAATAAAAGTAGAAGGCTATTTGGTTTATCTACAGACTTTATATGTTTTTGTCCATCTTCTTCTCCATCTATGATAAATCTGTGTATATGATTTATCTATATATGTCCAGAGAGTAAAACCTCTGGATTTGAGAGGCCAAGACCTGATTTCCATATTTAAAGGAGATCGGATTTATGCTTTGTGGCTAGTTTCTACATAAACACACAAATTAAATATTTTTTAAGTAAGACAGCAGGATTCTGATTTGTGTTTGTATTCTCCTTTTCAAAGAAAACTGTATTTTTATTTGCTGCCAAACCAGAAAGGTCCAAGTAAACACTGCATATTTAGGATCCTATCTACCTTTTGCTAAAGTAAACAAACTTGTCTCTTTCCTCTCTGAAGGGATGCTGATATGCCAGTTTGTTACTCTGGGATCAAATTAAAGATATTTTCTTTGATCCCAGGGGACTGATTACTTAAATTTCACTGCACAAAAAGTTCAGTTTCTAACAAGACTTATTCATTAAGGTCACAATCCAAACTCCTGATTTAGCTGAGTAACTGTTTCTTCTTATTTACCAGTGTAAGGTTATTCTGCAACTGCAATGTTTTTCATGGCTGGTTTAATGAAGGAAGAAGTTATATTGCAGGAAAACAAAACTATCGTACCATAGTTTTCTTCTTTCTGGACTGTTTTGGGTTATTAAATATGTCATTCTGTTTTGTTGTCAAAGCTGTTATGACTCTGCTGGGTAAAGTCTTTCTATTTGTTTATTTAAGCTCAACAAATACGAAGGTGAGGAAAAGAATTCTTTCTGGTGGTTTCCCAGATCTGTCTTAGATAATCATCTGTGTCCCCAGCCTTCCCTGCACCTTCACTGTTCTGATAATCGATGCTTTAGCCTATCATACGTGGGGCAACTGATGCTGAACTAAAGAATTGCAGCAATTTCTTTGTTAGTTTGTACCAGAGTAGTTGCCTGTCATAGCGGCTGATGCACTTAGCAGAAATTCTTCAGGGTCTTTTTGTGGTGTCTGAAGAGTAGTTTATGCTGTGCTCTGTTCTCTTGATGCTACTCCAAAACAAATAATAGCATTAATATTCATTGTATCCAGCATAACAACTTCATTTGACTGGATTTGTTCTCCATATTCCACTGAAGGGTGTTATATAATTAATTTTCTCCAACTTTATTCCTGCAGATTTTTAATATGATCTAAGAAAGGAAGGCTTACCCTTCTTACCAAGCCAGCCAGAATTCTTAGATTGCAAAGAAAATTTTATCTGGCTATAATGATTAATGGCTACACATTTGCAGCTCCCAAATGCTCCAGTGACCTTCAGCCATGCCTGAACCTGTTCTTGGAGATTTCCTGTATGTATGTGAAATGATTTGGGTCTTGAGGACAGTTTTAGAAATATTGTTAGCTTTCAGTGTAAAATACCACCTTAGTTCTCCATTTGTAAAACACATTAAAAAATCTCTTATTTTTCATATGTGTATTTAAATTCAACAGATAAAAAACAAAACAACAAAAAAAACAATATAAAAGCTTTGCCATTGCTGTCATAACAAAGAGAATGGTCTCCACATCTACAGTCTGTTCTTCTTTGTAGATTTGGTTTATTTTCCTTTAGGCTTTTGTAGATTGGTCTGTAGTTAAGAATTTAATCTCTAATTATGAAAGATCTAACTCAGCTATTTAGAAGAATTTATTTTTTTTTGGACATTCTTTATCTACTTGTTTTATCTGCAAGAAGACTGACATGGAAAGACTGAAGACTAACATTTTTGTTACAATTCCTTACACTCATGACTTAAGGTAGCAAGTAGCATGCCAAGTTAATGAGTTGTCTACTGTAAACTGTGTGTCTGAATTTAAAACCATAAAGCAGTTCAGTTATAATTACTTCTTCACATTTTTCATGACTCAGTTATATCCCATGCTTTACAGATTTTTCCCTGTTTATTTGATTTTATGTAGTTTAGCAAAAAAAATCCGTTGACTTTACATACTACATATGCTATTTTCTCACTAGATGTGGAATTTGAGCATTTCATAGAATCACAGAATTTCCAAGTTGGAAGGGACCCACAAGGATCATCAAGTCCAACTCCTGGGTCCCCAAAAAATCAGACCATGTGTCTGAGAGCTTTATCCAAACGCTTCTTGAATTCTGGCAGGCTTTTTTTTTTTTTTTTTTTTTCCTCCAAGAGGAATGAAGTAGCTTGTCACCAGTAGTCTGAAGAGTCCAATTTCATGTCATCATGTGGGTAGTAAAGTGGATGGGATGAGAATCCTAGAGGAGACTGGTGAGCTGAAGAGATGATGAAGCAAGTGATGAGGAAAAGATATGAGAAGATAGAAACCCTCCTGCTTTGGAGTTCTTAACTATAAGAGAAGTCACACTTACAGAAAACTGGTAATTAAGCTATTCAAGGCACAGGACATTTCTGTTTTGGGAATGTCAGTGTTGAACAAAACACAAGACTGTTCTGCATGTTGATCCTATTTTAGATAAAGCTGGGAGGTAAGTTCTCTGCTCCATTAAGTACATGAAGTGAAAGATAGCCTTCTGATTAAAGCAATTGTAAGCAGCTGAGACTACAGCCTTCATAGTGCCTCTGACGGGATTTGGATGATTCTATAAAGTCACTTGAACACCTGTATCCTCTTTATTTTTGGAGTTCTTATCTAGAGGCATTGGTGGATGTGCCAAGTGGCAGCAGGAGCTAGTGGGTTATGTATCTATGCAATAAGTAGTCAGTATAACTGAAAAACTGGGGGAGGCATGGAGAAAACATACTGCATAATTTAATTTCATAGGTGGTAAGGCACATCTCCCTAGGTTCACAATAGACCCAAATGGGGGAATGAAAGAGAGATTCTCAGAAAGCACTTGTGGGCCAGTATAGTTATACATTGCAGAAAGCATTTGTTACCTCCTCAGGGTTTGTAATCTTAATGTCACTCCACTGAAGTGAAGCACTTCTGCTAAAGATTTTTTAGTGAACTCCAGTTTGTATTTCTGGACATCTCTGCTGGCTTTCATGGACAATGCTTGCTTCTTTCCATGCTATAAATAATTGGCCTCTTAATGATTCACATTGGAGGAAAACAAAATAAAAGAAAATAGGATCAATTGATTTCTTAAGAATATCTCTGCATCCTGAAGGATAAAAGGACAATGCTCCTTGTTCACTGCATCCAGCTCTAAAGCACAAACCAATTTAGCCTGAGTTTAGTGCTTTGACCTGATAGATAGCAGCATACAAATATATTACAAATGAAAACTGATACACTCTTCTTTTAAGCATCATTGGGTATACCGATACATCGAATACCTAGGGACTCGGATAATAAACTCAGTTTCCTGCCTCCAGAAGTAGAGTTAACCGAGTGGGACCCAAGGCAGCACATGAGCTTCTCAGCTGACCTTAGTTTGAACTCTAAATGCATGGCAGGTTCAGAACATGGCAGGATAAGCTAGTCGACCACGACTGTTCCTCTCCAGTGCCAGTCTGCAGACATTAAAAGTATATCAAGCAGTCCGCTGCTAATTCAGAGTCAGGTCAAGCTGGAAACAATTCTATGTTTGAATGCAATTCAGACTGAAGGTTAAGTATTTTTACAGTTCTAAATGAAATACCAAACTTTAAAAACTCAGTTATCAGACGAGCTAATACCGTGAATCAAGAATGGATCAGGATTCTTTCATGGACTTATATCCTCTTTGAGATTTTTACCATAAGAGCATTTTGTAAATTCAGCTGCATGTCATGATGTTCCACTCTTGCTTAGAAGAATACCTGTACCTGTAGTTATAGGACCGGTTCTGGACCAAAGAATTTTCATTCCAAGTCCTGTGGCTCCACGGGAAGTGTGATTTCTGTGAGCTGACTCAGACTCTTCTATATTCTCAATGACTGTTTAGTTGCCAGATTTTGACAGGTATTCTACATAATACATACATAGCCCCCATGAACCTATCACATAAAAATTACGAATGGTTGCACTGTGGCTAATTCCAGATTTACAGCTTTCTCTGAATGCTAGCAAATTCAGTAAGACTTTTTTTCTTACTCATGTCAACTGACTCTGAATTAAATGCAGAAAGTTATGCCACACAAAAAGGTACATACTGGTTTGTCTGAGTCCAGGTTATGATATCCTGAAAGTAATTTTGTTTTGTATTTATATCCTTCCATTCCCACCACCTCAGTCATTCTGTAAGAAAAGAATTTTCTCCTGGATTTTGTAACCTTTCTCCTTACTCATAGAATTTTCCTGGGATGTTATGTAGTTAAAATGTAAGTTGCCTTTACTATCAAAAAATTAACTGTGTTTTTATAGCTACTATGGCCACGTAATAATAATAACTATTATTATTCAAGTATATTATGTTTGCACAGAAGAAAGTATATTGACTGATTTAGGGTTGGGTCAAATGTAATCTCATTCCCATTAAAAAATGTTATGGGAGAAAGATGAAAATAACTGCAGAAACATGAGGAACAACAAAGATGAAAAGGAAGATGTGAGAATAGGATAAAAATACTTCCTTATCTGTAGGATGGACTTAACAGGTACCCTTTTCAACCCGCCTGGCATATATGTTCAGATCTGTAAATTAATCAGTGGTTATATGTATATATTTGGCACAGGGATAGGGTACGGTAGGGTAGGGTAGGCATCAACAGGCAGGCTTTGAGACTATGCTGCAGCTCTTCCACAGAGACACCTTTTCCCACAAATACTACTCTACAGCATCTGAATCTGAGCTGTTCCCCTTATTTTTCCCCTTGACTTTGACATATGAACATATTCTTCACTCTCTTGCTTCCTCAAAGTCTAAAGTAATCATTCCTTTTATATTTGAATCTGTTTAAAATCTTTTGCACTTCATGTGCTTTTCTCTGAGGCACATTACAAAATATGTCTCATATTGATCATTTCTGATTTTTTTCGACTTCTAAGATTAAACGCCTTAAGATTCAAAGGCAAAATCATCCAATCAAAATATAGTTTGGCCAAGCAGATTTTTTTTATTGCAGTGGTTCATCAGCCAGTTTGTGTCTTTCTTTACCTTGATTCAACTTCTGTTTGGTCCTTTTATGAACTAGAAACTTGCCTAATGTTGCTACATCAGTCAATGTGATGCCATTATCTCAAACATCCTCATAGCTATGCCAAAATATGCAGGTTCTTTGTTGCTTCCAGGGCTTTGTAGATGGAAAAGAGTTTGAATATTTCTCCCAGATTGGAGAAAATCCAAATAGTGTGGAAGCTGAAGAATTGCTTATTGTTCTCACATTTGCTAACATCAAAACAGACTAGATTCAGGAAGGGTCTTTGTCTTTTCAGGTTGGATTACTTTTTGAAGTGCTTTATTTTGAAGAGTCAATGCAGAAGAATGGCAGAGAGATTACTCCAGTGGGATCACTTAAAATTTGATCTGGAGTTGCTGCCATTTTGATTTGACTTCTTCGTGATCTCAGTCATATTCTGATATAGTCTCATTCTGATTAAAAGAAAGTTAAGGTATATAAATTAAAGGACCCGTGGTCAACTGGTGTATGTTGGAATGTTAGCAAGCAAAAGATGTGGTCTCTCTCTCAAACAAGCCAAGTTTTTCATGGCAGGGTATTTTCTATATTAGCCTCTGCTAGTCTGATCCAACTCTTATTAAGAGCACAAGTAATCCTTCCACTGACATTAAGAAGATTTGGGCTAGAACTCAAAAGAACAATCTTTATAATTTGTTTGGATTTGAGCACATTATTTGTATGACAGCTGAATAACGTAAATTGCTAGTTTACACTGGGTACACATTTAGTTTAGGTCAAACTTACTGTTTATTACACTGCAGTTGAAGAGCTCAGTTCGGCTCATCCTAATTAATTGTAGGGGTCTACTTGAAGTAGGAGGATAAAGTAAAAAAAAGCTTTTCTTATTGCTTTATTGAATGTTTTACCTTTAATGCATAATTTATTAAATGACATTCCTGCTTGGCAGAAATGCTTAAACCGTGTAAACTTTCATAACCATTGATCTGTTTTTAAAGCATGGAAATCCTGCTGTGATGATGTTATGCACACAAAAAATTGTGTCATGATCTTTATTCCATTACAAACTATATATATATATCTAAATGTAATTTTGAATATCTAGCTTTTGAGATGCTCATGACGTTTGTCTCTGATTACCTTGAATAATAAACATAATTTTCTATATTGTAGAGAAACAGTAACTAAAATAAACATTTAATAGAGAAAATGTAGTTGTATGGTATTTAACTAAAATAAACATTTAATAGAGAAAATGTAGTTGTATGGTATTACATCTGACTTGTCTTGCTCATTTACTTGAACTCATTTAATGCAGTTCTGGTGGTTTTGTTCAGCCTTGTACACATATGTACACATATCCTCTTCAACATGCAAGTGAAACTTTTTTTCTTAATATTTAATCTGAATCAGTTAAAGGGACATCATAAGTACTTGCAAATCATATTGAGTTAGTGTAGGAAATCTGTGCCATAATATGCAAGGGAGAAATTCATTTGTAGGGACTGACTGATCCATTCCAGGTACTCTACCGTGTTATATTGTCTCCCCAAGCTATACAGGACAATCCAGACTTGTTAACATTCATGAAGTAGTAGTTAGACTCGCTATTTACCAGTATGTAGTCTTTGTTTTGATTTTTTCTGGTAGCTGCTGTGCAGTACATGTTACTGAATAACTTGCTAACATTATTCAATAATATTAAATACTTAGAAATCATCCTGGTGATGCTCAATGCAATTTGAAAACAGACAGGAAAGTGTGAGGGGGCAGTTTGCTCAGGGAGAAAAAGATCAAACTGATGTGCATTGAGCGTTCTTCGTATCTTAAAAGTGATTAGATTCATTTCAGTCTAGATACCTTAGGTCTGACTTTCTTGGAAGCCTTCTGTTCTTTGCGTGTAAAAAGCTTGTACAAAGCCTTCACTTTGGAGCTGAAATTTCCAAGATGCTATGGGGTTTTAGATATCTTTTATTCATTTTCAGGGAACAGATATAAATCCTGTTGACTGCTTTGTATATTTCAGTTTAGATGTCCAGTTCATATCTGCTCTTTGCTGTCTAGAGTAAAGGCAAAATGTCCTTGAATTTATAAAGTGATTAGGGATAAAGTTGTAAATCAGGTGTTCAGAGACATGTAATGTTTCTGGAAACAGCATTAAGACAAATTCTTCTCTATACTCTATTTGATTATTTTTTAAAATATAAAAAGTTTTTCTTCCACCTTTTTCTAAAATACAAGTGAGGGATTAAAATGATGAAGAGCTAGCAGAAAAATGTCATGCCACCTTAAACAATGGACATTGTTATCTGTGGCTGTTTGGATGGTGTGAAGGAAATACTGGAATCTTTTTTTCAAGGCAATATGACTTATGGATCCTTGACAGCCTCTCAGTTGTGCAGCCACTGAATATTCTCTTTTTATAAATAGTGAAGCTGTGCTGGAAAGAATTGCCTTTTTCATTCAGAGGAATAATGTGGTTACATTGAGAATACTTACTGTGCTTCCAGATGTATCAAAGGTAATACATTCCTTCTTGGCTAATAAATCACTGCTTTGAATTTCAGAGGATATCTGGAATATTAAGGAGACCAGGTTTTTGTTCTCAATATCTCAAGTTTGGATTAAGTGCTTAAGTGGTTACAGTCAACAGTGTGTTTGCTGAGCTGGAGGATGATTATCAGTTGTAGTTTTCTTGACCAGGGTCATGTTCCATCTCATGGACACAACCTTTGGATCCACAGAATAGGCCTTAGTGAAAGATTTACTGTCTCTCTGTATTTCCCTCTTTGGCAGCTCTATTTCACTTCTCTTTTTCCTTCGTTCAACAACTTACTTCCCAAAATGTCCTGTCTTGGAGATTATGAACCTACATCAGTCAATTGAGAAGATGCTTTTTTCTCAACCAGTAGTCTTCTGAAGTTTACACCAGGTGATACAGTCCATTATAAGGAGAGTATTGGTCATTTCTGAGTAAATTCCTTCATGTCAAATAAGAACTATTTCAATAGGGAAGACGGATTGGTTTTGGTATTTGACTACCTCATGTTTTTAAAATGTCAGGTCATTTTTCTGTCTTGGATCACTGAGTATTTATAACATCTAAATATAAAACAAAAAAAAATTGCTTCCAAACTTGTATGTGTGTGCCTTTGTGTGTCTGTATTTGTGTGTATGCAGTAGCTTATGCTGTTGTCACATAAACTGACTATTCAGCTATAATATTATGCAGCTGAATGATAATTGCAATGCCAAGAATTAGGGGTTATTTAAAAGGTGAACGAGTAATGGTGAAATGGCTTAGAAGAGCATCTTAAATTCATAATGGTCATTCACATAAATAACACTTTACCATTTCCCATCTGTCATCCTCTGTGAAGATTTGTGGTACCCTTTGATCAGATGACTTGTCCTTGAAGTACAGTTAGCATTCTAGTGTGAAATATCAACTGTTCTGCTGACAGAATGAGTTCAGTCAGCAAGCATCAAACACTTTGTATGGTACTCATCATGGGAACCGAGAATAAAATTGTTTCAGCCCCCAGGCAGAGCAACCTGCACTAATAAGTGTTGGATTAGGATTATAAAAGCCTTAATTTTTAAAAGTGAATTAATTCTGATGGCAACAATATTTATAGTTAATATGCTTTAACAACCAAAGCAATGAAGTATGGTTGCCTGATAATCTTGCCAAAGTAGTCACCTCTTTATTTAAGCAGCTACTTAATTACTTTTTCATCTTTTTTGTTTATTGATTTTTTTGAAAGTAATTTTTGACTTTAGTTCTAAATGTATTATTCTCCCCAACTTTACATTTTTGTATAGTTTGGTCTGTATTATTATAAAGGGAAGAGCTGACTAATCATGCTGATAGGTAGTGTGTCAAACAAAGCTAGATGATTTCTAATGAAAGAAAAATAATATATCTCTCTTAACAGACTATATGAATAAGTTAGGTGATATCTGTTCAGGTTTTAGAGTTCTTTTAATGGCCGGATACTTGAAGGAAATGAATATGTACTAACTCATTACTTAGCAAGTAACTCTATAGAAAGTTAACCAGTCCCAACATGTTGGTTGGTATAAATTTGATTGAATTCACTGACTTCTGGATGAACAGTTGTCATCTTGATACATGTAGGCCCTGACTGTGCTCTGGGGCAGTTGAACCCTGTAAAGTATCTCACAGCTTTCATGCTTTTGTCATCCACAGCTTCCTTCTGGCTCAAATACTGTACTGCCTTTGTGTGAAAATAAGGGCATGCGCATGGTGTACTTCTGGCTTTTGCTTCCCACGTGGAGATAAAAGTATCTTCTAGAGACATTTGGAGCCAGCAAACACTTCCACTGCCTACGGCATAGCTCTGTCTTTAAAGCGTGTTCTGACCCCTTACCTTTCCTAAAATAGCTTTTAGACTGATGGTGATTAAAGCCATCTATGAAGTTTACCTTGAAGAAGCCTTATGATGTTTCTTGTGTGGAGCAGGGAATACTTAGAACATGCAGGATGCAAAGTAAGGGTGATTTTCTTTTAAGAAGAGAGTCAGTTGCTTCCACAATGGGATTGGAAGACTTTCATCCATGCCCCTGCTACAAGCATTAAAAATAAAGATTTCTTAACTGTGAAATACTTCGTATGAATGCATATCATGTGTCAAAGCAAAAACACTTCAGTAGGAGCTATGGTGCTTTTGACTTATGAGAATTATTCCGTGCTGCTGTGGACTACCTTTTATTTTTCCATCACTGTGTAGTCTAACACAAAATGAGAAACAATTCTCTTGATATTATAGTGCTGAAATCATTACTCTGTTATATGCAATGAGATTTTATCCTGATATTAACTCCATTTTTTATTTTGCCTGTTTGAGAAAATTAAATAATGACTATGAATTATCTCTTACAAATTACAAACATAACATGCGTGTAGATTAAAATGTCTTTTAGTTTGTTCATTCGACATACCTTTACTTATGTTATTCTGATACAGATGTACACACTGCAACCTAGCTCTAAATATCTGAGGATGTGCTTCTTTGCTACCAAGTATGAAATCGATGTAGTGGTTATAAATGTACTAAGTCTTACAGCATCAAATTTAGCTAATGAATAGATTTAGGGTGAGCTCTCTATGAATTTTGCCACCAGCAAATAAATCGTTCCCTAGATGTCTGGATGACCCAGAGCAGAAAGGTATTTTAATAAAGTATTCAATGTTTACGATAGACTCATAAACTTACACATAAGGAAAATAAAATAATCAATTTTATGCATTATAAGTGTAGTCTTTGTTTGTTCCTTTTTCAGAAAACCAAAAGACTGTTTAGTTTGCTCAGTAGGGAACTGGTATACTGTTTCCACCGAGACTATTATTTTAAAGAACAACAGGTATATCAGTGACATTACTCAGATATCTGGAGCCCATTCAATCCTCTTCATAATTCCTAGATGGCATGAAACATTGTGTTGGTATTGATTTTCAATTTTTTTCCTCCTCTTTCCACAGTAGCAATTGAAGTGAGGAATAATTCAAAGATCCGTCAGTTTCCCACAAAAATTCATTGCCATCCTTTCCTAGTGGGCTCTTCCCCCCAGAGTCTCTAGAGAGGCAAAAGAATAACTAGGATGAGTATGCTTAGCCCCCTGTGATGCTAATCACTGTTGTCATGTCTTTTAAAGGATGGTTACGGGACGGAAGGGATATGTCAATCCCTACTCAGATACAATAGCTATGAAATTAACAATGGATAGATTTTTTTTCTTGAATCATAATGTATTCGTTATTCATGATATTCATCATAGTGAGATGAACAAAAGTAACAATTTATTGTTGGAATAATTTTCTGTGGAGGCAAGATATAACTTTAGCCACTCTTTTATGTGACATTTTTTTCTTTAGTGATCACTGATAGCTGAGTTGCTGAAACTTCCATTCCTCATAGTTTGAAACAATCCACATCTGGAAAACTTTTTAGGAATGAAGCAAGACTTCTGTTTTATAGGTAGTCTTCCACACGATTAAGGGGCAACAGAAGGTGTTCTTTCTTCTAAAAGGATAATTGTATCACAGTAGGGCTGATTATTTTAATACTGTTAAAACACTTAACACATATTAAATATTAAGAATTGAGAGCCTGGAGTATGTGTTGTTTTAGCTAGATTTTATATGCATAAGTAAATCTTCTTACTACAATAATTATAATAATATATTGGGTCTGATTCTGCCTTTGTTCAGGCAGAGCTCCCACTGACTTAGTGGCACGGGTTCAAGACACTGTGTATGGTATGTATATTAAATGAATACCTGTATAGTTCTTCAGACAAAAGCTGCATTAAATTTTCCTGGTATGAATTAAGCTCACAAAAGGTTTAAAATTCTCAATGTTAAGCTTATAATACTTTGCTGCAAAAAGGTGCCTTGAAATAATGTTAAAGTGGTTCCCTGTTGTGCTGTGATCCTGCTTGTGAATGTCTGTGCTTTTGTTGGTGCAGACAGAAGTCATCAAACTGAAGTCCTTTTAGAAGTTGGAGGTGGGGAAGAAGAGTCCCTAAACTCTTATAGGGTTATAAAAGTAGAAAGGTCCACACTGGCTGGTGTTCTCAGACTCAGAAAATTTCCTTTTTATGTCAATCTCAAAGGAATACATGGAGCTGAACAATCGCAGTTGTCTTGAAGATACAAGTTTATTAAGAATTATACTGCATATCAGGAACCATGTAAGATAATTGTGTTGCCTGCTATAGCACCTCAAGGAATCTCCATTGTGAAATGGCTATTATTTGGTGATTTACTAATGTCTTCTCATTAATCAAGTAAGCCTAATAACTTACAAGAGCCAGTCTGTGACTATACTGATAGCTTACTGTCAGAACAAAACTGTGCCTTTTTTCTTTTCAAAGGCATTCGTCGGGGTGGCGGGTGGAGAGCAAAAAAGAAAATAAAAATAAATCCTGTAAAGTTATTAGTCAAAGCTCTGTGACAGATTCCACTATGCAAACTAGAAGGCTGACAGATCAAATCACATCAAAATGTTAAGGATTTTTGTTGTGTGGTCTCTGTAACCACAATTTTAGTACAATGGAAGGAGCAAGTTTATCAGTTGCTGACCTTGCATAGAACAAAACTGTACTTATGTGAACTTTACAGTGGTTTACTTGAAGACCTTGATACAGTCCTAGCTAGCAGACCACGTAGATGATGTAGAGAAATTGCAGGATTCTTCTCCTCAGGGCTAGAGTAACGGTTCAGTAGCTGGTAACTACTGATGAAACAGTAGTTTGCTCCTAGGTCCATGCTATAAATACTTACACTCTCACTATTAGTTCAGAGGAAGTTACTGTAGAGGCAATCGGTAGAAATTGATAAAGGTAAGAATTTTCAATGCAACCCACTTAAGTGAAGCTTCTCTACCACAGCAAAGGTTAGGGAACAAGACTTCTTCCTAAATCAGACTGATTTATATTTTATCAGTTTGGCTGTGCAGCTAAGAGTGTGTTAAGAGTTCAGTGTTACATCTAGCCTAAAAATAAATGGTTCTATACATCTAGAATACACTAGATACTAGAAGAGAATAGAAAATAATGTTTAAGATTAAAATCAGTTATTGATTGAAACTCATCCTCACATTCAAACCGTTAGCATTTTATTTGATTTTACACTTTTCTTCCCATTGTCTTATTAGAAACATACCCTGTGAGCTAACAGTTGAGCAGATGAAATGTGCTTTAGCAACCTGTGAGTGAAACTAAAGGGATGCTTATTCTATTGCACATGAAAAAACATACTTAATATATTTTTTCATCAAGAATACCTAAATTGACAACTGTGACTCAACTTTAAAAGCAGGAGCAGAGAGAATACAGGTGCAAAACAAATAAACAAACAAATAAACTGCAAAATGCTCATTCATGCTGCTGGAAATAACTTTTTCACTTGTTCCAATTTAAAATAGTACATCTGTTAGAAAGAACAGCTTGAGTATTCAACCTTTTAACTGATGAAAGGACCTTTTTACATAGAAGCAATCCATTGGTGGACTAATTTAATTTAGAGCTATTAACTGGTTAAGGGTCAGTCTCATTTTATGTTGTAGAATATTATTTTCATATTTTAAAACAGATTGGAATGGACTGCTGTATCAAGAGGTATTTATTTTAGTATCAGTTCATCCAATTGACTTAAATTGCCTATGGTGGATTGACACCTTGTCTCCAAAAACTATTTTGCATATCTGATGACATTAATTTTTATTTTGTACTGGGGAAAAATCAGAAAATAGATTCTAGATCTAAGATTCTAAAGATCTTAGAGATGCTTTGGAGGCCCAGTAAGTCTCAGGTGTTGCAGGGAAATGCAATTTCAAATGGACATGACTGTTTTACAGACTGTAGAACATGACTAATCAGATGCTCTTTACTTTGTTTCTTCAATAAAACCTGAGAAATAGAGAAGAACTTCGGCATTCAGCAGCTTAGTGAATATGACATTAAAATCACTGTTTATATGCAGTGATAATCATAGTGAAATTTCATTTTTTTCCATGAAAGCAATGAGGAGCCTGGATTTAGGTCCATTGCATCAGTAACCTGAACTACCATTAGATATGCTTCGTAATGCACAGTAACAGTATGGGTATCTTTCAAACTGATCATTATTACTGACTATCCAATTTCAGTGAGTCTTTTAAATGCTAGAAATGGTAACTGACTTCATAAACCATGTGTTTTACAGGAATTAATGACTGCCATTTTTCCCTGGTTACACTTGAAGTTTTGAATGTATAGGTTGAATTAATGTATAATAAGTAATGATGCTCATACTTTATATAAATTTAGGTTTAACTAAAGTAAATCACACCATGTCTATGTTTACTATTTACTACCATCGATTGCTATAAAATAAAGTGCAATTTCTGGAGATGAAAGTATTGTATCCTGGAAGATTTCATTGGCCAGTACTTGTCAAACATCAGGATGATGCATCAAAGTAAATGGATATTTCTTTCTTTCATGAAAACTAAATTTCCTTGATATTTACAATGACTTTAATGTGTTTTCTCAGGCTCTGTCACACAAATTTTCAAACTTCAAAAACTTCAGCTTAAAAATCCAAAGGTTTTAGACTTGCTAAGTGAAGTCCTTCAGAATGAAACAGCCTGGTTGAAAGCTTTAATAGAAGGATCCCTATGGTACAAGAGAAATCCTTTTGGTGTTGCCCTTTTTATAAATATTCTTTTTAAAATGAGACAAAGACCACTTGATGGCAAAGTTTGGAAGTTCTGTACCAAATCATGAAAGAAGAAATAGATCTGTTTTGACTGTTCATCTTCATGTGGGAGGTTCTTGTAGAAAGCTTAAGGGACAGATCCTGGTCATCCTTATACAAGTAGTTTTCATTATGGAGTAATTCCTCTTTGAGCCACTGGAGCTACTAATTTGAATAAAGGCTATTTTGTGTTTAATGTGAAAGGTTTTCCATGTCTGGAATATATTTGGAAGCAGGACAGGTTGAGAAATATTTTTACCAAATTACCGTCTAGGGAGAAACAAAATTAAAGTCTCAGATACGGCGACTTTAGTACAGAAGTATGGGTAAGTGTGCCAGGCATGGACTATTTTATTTGGATGCATTCCTGGGAATGACAAAATTAAAAGTAAGAGCTTGCACAATAAAGCACATGGCCTGTGTTTTGGCTACAAAAAAACTAGATAAATGAAGTTTGTGAAATGGTTTGGTTCATTTATATATATAAAAAAGAAACTTTTTTTATCCTTCTGTTTAAGTTGAACTTAATTGTATTGGCATCAGGAAATTGGCATGTTTAAAAATCACGTGGCTAATGAGACCCTCACAAATCTATCGTAATGATTGATAACCAGCCCAGAGAGGCATTTAAGCAGGGGTTACAGCAGAAGTTGTGGCCAGACCTCTGATCTGCTGATTGACAATTCTGCGGTAGAAAACAATTACGTTATTTAGGCATAGAATAAAGTAAATCCACTGATCAATGTCTGTGTAATCATGTATTTAACCTTACGAGAAGAATAGGAACAGAAATTGCATGTCATATCTCACAAAGGCATCTGATGAGTATTTACAAAATTTGAAATTAAAACTGCTTTAAATAAAGTGTACTAGAAGAAGATGGACAAAAGAAAAGACAAAAAAAAGAAAAAAATTGGTTTATACAGATGCAGACTTCACTGTAATAAGACTCTACATGGAAATATCCATTATATATTGGACCCTTCCTGGTTTCTGTCTGTGTGGATGGCATCAGAAAGAATGCTGCCCTCATTTCTAAGCAGCCTGGGTGAAAGGCACCTATATTGCAATGCCTGAAGCAATAAATTCATAGTAAGTATTCTAAAATACAAGCTCATTTCTGAGCTCTATGAAGTTATTCACAGTCTACGTAATTAGTATCCCTTTGACTGTAAATAGTATGCCCTCAAGTAGTATTTGAGACTGTGAATTTCACCACGTAAGTAGGTAGATGTAAATCCCTCATTGCCATATATTTTGTTCATGCTGTTTCCTTGTTCAATTCCTCAGAGGTTCAGTAAGACAGTGCATGTTTATGGAGCTACCATGTACATAAATCTAATCTAGAAAGTGCTTTGTATCCCAAAATAGTGTTCATCATTTTCTTTAAAATATTTTCAGATACACACGCTGTATAATAAGAATAATCATTCTTTTATAATCAATAAGTAATTTTAAAATAACATTTAGATTCTAATGAGTTGCACAAATGAATTATTACCTTTTGCCCTTTGCATGGTAAAATTCATAGCTCTAGATTTTTTTCTCAGTGATCTACCATCGTTGGAACTGTCAGTTTTGCTTCTATAGCCAAGCATGTGGCCCTGAGTGTTAGGGTTTCACGTGCCATGACTTTTATCTGTGGTTATGAAATTCAAATCCTACAATTTCCATCATAGAAAATGCTAACTGACTAAACATGGATCTAGTGCAGTTTCATTTGTAACAGTGAGAGAATACTGTAAGGATACCAAAACCCAAGTGTGTCTCATGTTGATATATGCTGTTGCACTAAAGGAGAAATAAGTATGTTCCTGGGATATAATATGCACTTCATACTGAATATTGGATTTTAAAATTAAATTTTACTGTTATCAATTTATTTTCATTTTAGTTATTGCTTTCAGATGTTTCTGATTAAAGTTTAATTCTAACTGCAATTCAAGAATTGTCTCTAAGTACTTAGTATGTTAATTACTAAATCCCATCAATATTAATATGGGTGTAATATATTTCTATTATGAGTTCCTTGGGTAGCACACATATTTGGTGCTGGATTGTGCTTCATACAATCCTCATATAAGTATTGTAGCAACAGAGAAATATGTTCCCAAAGTAAAATAAACAAAAACATGGAATTTTGGTTAAGTCACATATTCTAACAAAGTTAGCTGTGGTGAGCAGGACAAATAGAGTTCTTCCCTATCTCATGGCTATTTGGTCTTTTTAAAAGTCCAGCCTTCCCCTCAACAAATTTTAAAAAAAAACATTGTGAAATTTGTTTTCCACATTTTTTTTGGGTCCTTTTCTCTCCCCCCTGTGAAATACCTTATAGCTTTGTGAGTGTAAACAATGTGCAGGCTGGGAGGACTGGGACTGCTGGACAGGCTTTCTGACAGAGCTGGTGGTGTAGATACCTACTGGCTCCACTTGTATTTCTCAGGGAGGTTTGTATTCAAGCAGCATGCTGTAGTCTGGAAGCTGAAGAGCTTGTGTTCCTTGCCAAACTGAGACAGTATTTTGAGATTCAGTTATGATGAAACTGAAAACCAAACCAAACAAACAACCAAAAAACCCTCCCTGATCTTGCTAAACCACGTCATCCTAAATCAGAAAAGATAATTTTGACAGTTTCCTATAATTGCAATTTTTAGTTATGCTACTTTTTTTGGCTCAGGCAGAACAGGGGGAGCACAGTTTAAAAAAAAAAAAAAAAGCTTGAAAGTGGGCTGCCAATGTCCTTCTCTGTCAGAACGTGGTGAAGTGTCCTTGAAGGTATTTTCATTAGTGCTCTTTTCTCCTTTATGCATTTAAACAAGCTGACACCTTACAAAGTTCTGCTCTCAACAGTGTTTAGACTGGCTCCCAGACTCCACATTTTCTCTGCAATCCTCCTGCAGCTGAAATGTTTGCCACATCTTTTACCAGCCATCAGGAGAAAAGCCACAGCCAATAATCAAAGGGACAGACTGTCAGTGACACAAAAAAGTGATCCTGATTCAGAGATCATTAAGTCCTTTTACTGCACTCAGCCTCCACTAAATCCTGTTGGAGAGGGTATGATTTCATGCCAGAGGAAATCAGACACTGGGGGTCCTCTTCCCAACACCCTTAGACTTTTTATGTAGCAATGGGCACATTATCATCATCTGAAGAGAAATGACATCTTGAAATTTTGTCTCTCATTTCACTTGTTATGAAACTGTTCTTTTTGTGTCTCACATTGACTTAGCACATACACTATTACCATTTCCTAAGCTGCACAATTTAGGATATAAATAGAAAATACTTCTACAGTGTGCATTGATCATTAATGAGTTGATTAATGATTAACCAGCTTTCATCCCCTTAGTATAATACAGTAGCATTACTGTACTATAAAAGTAGATATCTACCTTTGTTGTTGTGAGCCACCCAAAATAAGTTCATAATGTGTTTATTTATTACATCACAGCTGATAGTGTAATGAGACTTTGCTATGTGTTGCTGCATTAGTCCACTGATCTGTCAGTTCTCAAGCCTCACACCATTTCTTGGCAGCTCATAGTTATATGAGCAAGGCTCCATTTACTTTTATCAAATCTACTGCAGTGCATGTATGATGTACTGTGGAGTATTACAGACAGCAGAACTCTCAGAATAGCTCAGGTTTCATGTTGCATGTATCTGTTCATCTCTCTGAATTTTCATTAAACTGTGGAGTTTTGCTGTAGACTTCCATGGGTTTAATTAATTGCATATTTCATAATCTGTGGTGTAAATGAGATTCTTATAATTTCCCTAGGCTAATGAAACGGCTCCCACAGGAGGGGTCTCGCAGAAGGTTGGGTGGTTGTGGTGGTCTGCTTCACGCCAACAGAGCCCGAAAAGGTCATAACTTCATGAGTCTGTTAGCAAGGGTCCTGACCTCACCAGCTATTTACTGTACTTGGGAGGTACTAAGATCTACTTCAAACCTAGCGAATTGAAAACAAAGAGGAATCGGGGTGAAAAATTCAGGTGTCCAAGGCACATGCGTTAGAGCAAATCGGTTGTTATCCCCAAAGGAATACAAACCTGGTGATAACTTTTAATCTTCTCCTCATGTTTCTTTGCTTTCTTTACCGCCACCCCTGAAGCGCAGCAAGGCTGAGATGGCAGCGCAAGGCGCCATCTTGGCCTTTGTTTAGGGATGGGCTGCAGTGGGTGCTGCGGCGAGTGGGTGCCGTGGGGCAGGGGGCAGCCCGGCTCCCTCAGCAAGAGCTGCCCAGGGGCAGTCAGGAGAGCAGGACCCTGTGCAAGGGGGGCGGCAGCCCAAGCAGGTGGGCCCTTGGTGGTTGTTTGCAGGCCCTTTTGCTGGTTGAAAGGAAGAAGGAGTCTAGAAGAGTCTAGATTCCTGGTAGGAGTCTAGAAAAGTCCACGTGGTTCTAGAAGCCTTCCTGAGTCTGGGCTGGGGAACAAGCCCACCCTGCAGGGGGTGGCATATGTGTCTTTGGAAACTTTTTATTCACCTGGACTCACACACTGGGTCTTATTTATCTTATTGTAATCTGCTGTTTTGTGTTCTGTTAAAACGGGTCTTTCATGATAAACAGACTATGTGTGCTTATAGTTTAAAGAGGTTTTTCCTCAGGGAGGCAGGTGGGGTCACCAGGTGCTTGGTGATCCTGTCATGAAGAGAGTCCTAAAGTAAATATTCTTCCTTTCTTCTTCTCTTTAATAATAGTGATAATAGAGCTGCTCTTTTCTGTGATTTTAGGTCTGTTATCTAAGGAATCTGTCTGTGAAGTAGTCTGTTACCAGACAGAAATCTTTTGATCAATTTATTTTTTTAATCAGAAGATAGTTATTCTGAGGAAGGCTGTCTATCTTTTAATTAGTGGAAGAACATCAAAGGTTTTGGACTCTATCCAGTGTAAAATAAGGGCATTCTGAAATCTCAGAAACTTTAGTGAGAAAACTGTCTCAGTCCAAAGGGAAATTCGTGGCTGAACAAAGTCCTCAAGAGGGGTGATCCAGGGGAAGGGGAGGGAGGATAGTGTGAGTTAGAGCATGTATCTTTTCCATGGCAGAAGTCTTGCTCAATGAGCTGAACTTCAAAGATGTTTCCTTCAGATAGCCTTCCAAGTTAGGCAGTGGCTGAGGAAAAATTTTGGGAGGAAGTTAAAAGAAAATACTGTTTTTCAGGGGAAGGAGAGTCAATGGCAGCTCTGGCTCTGTTTTTATTTGCTTGTAAAGGATAGCTCCCATAATGATGAAATTGATTTTGTGTCATTTTCTTTAGACTTCTGGCATTTCAGGCAGGAGATGTTCAGATTGTAAGAAAATCACACATTTTTCCAAGAGTTAATAATTCTAGCTGCCCAAATGATCCAAGTGATGGGGAGGGTGCAAGTTGTTTTGGAACATCTTGTTTATTCTGAGAAAAATGGCAAGTTCATCACTGGAATTTTTTGCAAAAAAAAAATAAAAAATTAATCCTGTTAGTGCCTGTTAGTGGTCCACGGAATATTGAATTAGTAGCTCAGTTTAATAATGGAGAGAGAGTGATTTAGGCAAAAAATTTAAAAAGTCAATCAGCAATGGTTAATGGAACCAGCAAGCTGAGAATGAAACAAGGAATTTGCAGGAAAAGTATAAGGTTTTCATTTTGTTTACTTAAAGATAGCGCCTGACCTGGAAATATGATGCATACTGAGAACAGCACTAAGGATGATTAGAAGACTGATGGAAACAACAAAAATGAGCAACTACAGAAATCTCAGGAAACATTATGAAGTTATTTAGAAATGAAAGTGCCATCTATAAGAATTACTGAATGAGAACATTTTTCCAGTGTTTATAGATAGAATTAGAATTGATGAGTTCAGATAGGGGCTTGAGGGCACGCTTGTGTAGACAACACAACTCAAAATGGATGAGGTTGCTTTTTTGTTAGTTTTGATTTTGTTGTCAACACAAGGAAGATGAGGAAAAAGCTAGTAGAGTTATAAGAAAAAGGGGCTTGTTCCATTAGTGAATAAGGAGACTGAAAGAAGCAGAAAAAGGAAATGACGAGGTGAAAACATAACTCCTCAAAAGTCATAGGAAGCAACTGTGATAGTAAAAATGTATACAGGGAGATTGAAAGCCTCTGGGAAATAGTCTCTTAAAGTTTGTGTATTCTGTGGGATTTTATCATAACAGCATATGCAAACCTGATAATAATAATAATAAAAAACACTCTACATGTGTCTCTGTGTAGATCATTGGTTAGGTGCCTCACTTGCAGTCTGCTGTGATGTTGATATCCTTGCTGATGTAATGACTGAGTAGAAATCCAGTCTGATCTGCATGGGTTCATATTAAGAATCAGTTTGTGGGATGTGGGGCTTTAAAGCCTTATCCAAACCCTCTAGAATAAACAGGAGTTAATGAGGTGTTTCAGTGCTTACCCACCTGTATAAATAGATTTCATGTCACTAACCGGCACTGTAGAACAAGGTATATATTTACTAAGAGTGATTTCACTGTTTAGCATCTGTTACGCTAAAGAGAGCCATGAAAGAATATCAATGCCAGCATCCTAAGGAGAAGAATTCAGAGCATTTTATTTGTGTATGGAAGATCTGGCATTTAATGACTTGGAACCTTCTTACTTGAAGCAGCGAATATTTTATAACCTCCCCTTCCCCCAGGCACTGCAGAGTTATGGAAAGTACTGATGTGCAAGAGCTTACAGTTACCTGCAGTTGCAGCAGGTATTTTGTTACTTTCAGATGCTTGTTAGAAGTTTAAGAAAAGCACTTTTGTTTCAGCTTCTGTAGCATCAAAAGATATAATCAGCCATGGCATTGCACTAAGTTGCCTAATAAGAAATGACAAATCTTGTCATGTCAGCAATTTAGTAAGGAACCACTTTTCTCCTGCCATATTCCACCCATTAAACATGTATACATTCCATATTAAGGACTTCTTTGAGCACTCATGTCTAGTTAAAAGGTACAGGAGTATGCAATATCACTTTAGGATTGTCTTTCTGTGCAAATTACAATCATAATCAAAGATGTACATGGAATATTTGGTGAAAAGAAAATGGAAACAGTTAAGTGAACTTGCTATGCCTCTATCCCTTGCTATATAGGATTTTTATTTGTCTTCCTTTATACCAGCATTTTGTCTTGATGGAGAAATGACAGTTTGCTTTGAGAAGCTAAAATGAAGATATATTTCTGACTGAGTGGGTTGCTTTCTATTAATCTAGCACAATTCATTAGCCAAGAGGAAAAATAAGAGGTATAAATCAGACCTTAATATTTGGAATCTTGGTTGCCATTAAGAGGTCTGTATGAAGAAAATCTGCTAAGAGTAATTTTTTATTTCCTGTAAGTAGCTCTCTTTGGTATATTAGGAGTTATAAGAGCCTATACTTTGTTTGGGCCTTTTAACAAACTCCTGGGTATTTTTGTTGCCAAAGACTTGCAAGGTTTTTGCTCTTGTCTCACCATTCTTTCTGAGTACCACTTAAACTCAACCCTAGGTCTAGCAGCTTTATAAAGGCATGACTCATATCTACTTTGAGAATGTCCTTTACCTTTTAGAAGCACCTTCTTTGTGGCAAAGGAAACAAAGAGACTTGCTAAGTCTATCCATCAGTGCAGTTTTTGAAATTAATTTGTCAAGCCAGTATTTATTTGTTAAATAAAATTCCCTGTATAGAGCTATCAATGGGCTTTTCCAAACAATGCAAGGCTGCTGTGGTGGGATTCACTTCATGCAACTTAAGATGGTTGAAATGTGCTCTAAGGCTAGCTGTCCGGGCTATATTTATAGTCATCAAAGGAGGAGCAGAATGATTCCATTCAGTTACTTTTAGATGTATTGAGGATATGCTGTCTGATGACAAGCTCTTACAAAACATCACAATGGAAGCCACTACAGATTCCCAGTAACCAGTTAAATAACTTGCTCTTGAGGCTGCAGATTTGTGGTGGGAAGATAAAGCATTGCCTTAGGTAATTGCTTTTAATGTGAGGTGGATATATCTTCCAAAGTATATAACAGATGGAACTCAAAGATAGTACACATCAGCTTGTTATACTGCATTTGTGTCTTTAAATGAGGTATTTTAATCAATCGCTGCAGTGAACAGTGTAGGGTATTACAAGCAATAAAATAATTCAAATTTGAAAGCTGGTCACAGCAAATGACCAGTTGTGTACAGTCTTCATATCAAGAGATGAGTTATCTCTGGTAACAGGATAGAATGTAGCATAAACAGGATAACAGTAGATTTAAGAGCTCATCATTGGGAAATACACATTTCGCAGCTGGTCAGGACTAAAGTCAATCAGGGAGTATATCTTATAGCTAGCTGTGAATCCCTAAGGGCATGCATAAAACATTACAAGTCATGTAAAATTACAGACTGATAGTGGAAAGGGATTGTCTGATCCCATAAAATTCTGTCCTAACTCTGAGTCCAATCTTTTTCCTCTTTGTTCTCTTTAATGATGGAAACTATGTGTTGGAACATTACTTCTCCCGTTTCTGGAAGATGAATTGTCACTCAGACAAGTGCTAGGATTAGAAAGCTGAAAGTGTGTATTGCAGAAAAAAAGGTAGCTGACACTGACTATTTAGACAATGAGGTACAGTTCACTGAAGCAGAATTTAAATGATTCAGCACCAATGTGGAGGTAGGATGACTTCCTCTAAGTACCCACAAAACAATGGGAAGAGAGGGTTGTCTGCAAAAAGCACCAGAGAGCTGGTGGAAATGGCAAAATGGAAGGAAAGTCCTACTGCCTTGTTGGACTGCCCCATCTGTCCTCAGATCTCTGAAATCTGAGTCTGGAGAATAATAGAAACTAGTAGGCAGATATATGAGTGAGGCCTACTCGGAGGAGCAGCCTGATTTAGCTTGGATCTCTGGCCATCACAGCTGGGAAAGAAAGTTCAGGTTAAATACTCAATCTGGGACATAAAACAGCAGCAAAGGTTATGTGAAGGAAGACCTAGACCATAAGAGGCACCTGTGAACTCAGGACTGTAATGGACATAAAAACTTAGGTGACTGTGATGCATTGTTGGACTGCTGTTACACACAGACAAACAGAATTGTTGCCCCGGCTGGAATAAATCTCAGCCTTCAGTAGGTTTAAAGCAAAAATGATACCCAAGACTCACACAAGCAGTAATGATGGAAACTAGAATTAAATGGATTCTAAAACATTGTGTTTTAGAGACTGTGATGCTTACTGAGGCACACTAAGGATTGTACAGTTTAAATATGCCTTGTAATTATAATCGCTGACCATCACCCTCAATAAACAAAGCAGCTTTTTCATTAGCTGCAGTTTGCATTGCTGAAAGATGTGGGTACCTGAAACAGCAGAGAGAGGAGTATGGAGGAGCAATCAGGACTTTTGTTGCTATGCACATTGCTTATCCAGTAGCTGTGCTTTTTTTATTAGTTGCTCCTGTACTATGTGGACAGTGAAATTTTATAAGCAAGGGATTCTTTCTCGTGACTAGCAACACAGGTAGGAAAACCTTGCTTTGAGTTCAGTTTTGGGAAGAGTTTCAGTAATCCTGCCTACAGTTTAAAAGAAAGAAGTTGTTTTCCTCTAGCCTATTTGTGTGTATATTTGAGGGAAAAGACAGCTATACTACATGTTTCTGTAGGGAAGGAATATCTTTTTGTGATAGTACTCTGAAGTATTCAGTTATAATTCATGCAGAATACAGTGTATATTTAAATGTACACATAATGTAATTTGCAAAAATTCTAATCAAGAATATAAATTCCAGATAAGTGTTCAGGTCAGATGTCATCTGAATTTTAAGTGGGATTCCTATTTATGATGTTATAATATTGAACTTAAAATAATGAAGTTGAACAGAACAATTTTTATTTTAGTAAACACAGGCAAATTGTCAACAGTTATGCAAACAGAGGGAAGCCATTACAGTACGTATATGTCACACACATGGAATTTACTATAGGAACAGTCTTACAATGCCTACACTGGTCAGGTAACACCACTAATACGTTGTGATATTGATAATCCAGTAGCAAATAATAGTATAATTTTATATTTTTTCTTCTGAATTTATTCTGTCTCTGATCTTCTGTTTTCAGAGCATAAGAACAGCAAATGTGGCAGAAAAATGGGAGAAGACAACTGGTAAGATGATGGTTGCTTTCTCTTCTTTCAGTGTGTACATGTACATACACACATGCAAACACTCACAAGCTTAATTAAAAAAAAAAATCTGTTTCTGATCTCACGACAGTAGAAAACAGTTAACCTGTGACAACCTTTGACTGATGTAAATAAGAATATAGTCTTACAAAGCTCGATTTACTTCCTTCTCCTTTTGACTGTCACTCCAAATCTATAGTTTTGGAAAAAACTTGACAGATTCATATGCAGCCTTATTTTTATAAAAGGTCTTTTCTTTTTGTTTAATTTGGTAATACAGTTTCCATGGTGGAAACATAATCATTTCGTCACTATCTGTTCTTGCAGTGTTCAGTCTAGAATAAAGATGATAGCTGTAATAAAAAGGGCTGAAATGTTTGTTCAGTCTTCTCTTTCCAGGCCTGGTATTAAATATTAACCATTTCCAAATTTCATACAAAGATAACTTTATGTTCCACAGTACTGTTATATTTGAATCATTAAGGTAATATATAGATTTCAGTGGGATTTACATGTGTTGTAAGGCTGACCAATACCACAAACATCTTTAGTTTGGAGAGATGAGGAAAAGCTACAAAAAAAAAAAAAAAGATGATAAAAGAATGTCTATCTTGATATTTCTGTTCGTAAAAGCTGAAAACTGTTTCTTACTCACATAAAGCTGATGAAAGCTGCCTTTAAAAAAAACAAAATGCATTGATATACTTTGAAGATATCCTTAAAGGTGGCTATGAATTATGCTTTGTTTATTTGTATTAAATTTGATATTTTTATAACTGTAATGTGAATTAACAGGTTGTGTTTTGTGCCAGCTTTCAGCCATTTCTGTATAAAAGATTGAAATTGTGTTTATATAAAATACACATACATATAAATATTTATATAATATGTAAATACACAAGTATAAACGTATAGATATTTTAACAAACTGAAGCTGAACAGGAACTTGTTCTTTATATAGCCTTGTTACATCACCAGAGCTATTTGTAGAAGTGTGTCACAATTTGACTTGTCCTGTGATTCTTAAGCACAATATATGATTGAACACAGTTAAAATTAAATTAGGAGGTAAGATTCTAACATTTTTCAGCAAGTATCAAAGCAGAATCTAGGCATCTTACAAACCTTTCCATGGATAGGCTGCACAACTCCTATCTGTGCAAGGGACCCAGGCAAGCTCAGCGAAAGGTGTCCTGGGAGAAAAAGCCAGTGGCTTTGCACTGGGTCAAGGCCTTTCAATTATCTTGGAACTCAGGGTTGCACTCTGTAACAGCCCTGCAAAACTTACTGCAGCAGGATTCTTTTGCTCTTGCAAAAGGGATCTGTGCCTGATGATTTATTTTTATGCCCCGGTTAAACAAGTTAGTGAAATGTAAAATTCCTGACATGCTTAGTCCCATAGATGCTTTTGTCCTGACTGTGCGACTGTATTATTTTCTGATAACTGCCTTTTTGGTTAGGTGATAAAATACATTTCTTCTGCTCTATGAGCACTCTGGCTTTCTGAAAGGAAGTATGACAGCAGTGCAGAACAGAAAATGCAGCAGAAAAAGCTGTGAAAGTGCAGCAGTGTAGCAACAAATACCATGGTGTGCTAGCAAGAATAGCTTGGAAGAAGTAACATAGGGAATAATGCAAGACCGAGAATTTGCATGCTTGAGCTCTGATGCTTGTATTATTTCTTGAGTGAGGAGGTTTACTTAGCAAAATCATTTGGTTTCAAAGCTGTTTCTCTTTGCGTTTGAGAGTCATCAAAGAAAAGTTTGGTGCCATGTTCATATCATTGCATACTCAGAGATTTCTAAAAGTTCTTTAGGAGTAATTTCATGAAAATTAAAGTGGGTTTATTTTATTTCTGTAGGTGTGAAATAGTATTGCAATGTCTTTGCAATAGATAGCTGCTGATACTTGTTTATCCAATTAATTGTTAGACTTTGCCCACTGCCCCATGTTTAGGAGATAGAGGTGGAGAAAGATAACCTTTCTTGTGTTTAATTTACATACGCTATAAAACAGTTTTTTTATTTTTAAGATACTGATGATACCATCTGTGTTTCCCTTGACTAAATTTGTCTCTGGGTGAAAAATGAAGGAAAAAATAATAGTATGTAGTTTTTTATTTTGCGTATTGATATTTGCAAATCAAATGCTCTCATATAACTCTAGGTGAATCCAATCAACTCTAACAATTATCTGATTTTTGCCTTTGTCTTTGGAAATAGATGAATTACTACAGCTGTTTTTCTACCTTAATTTCTTACGTTGTTCCATGTAAGAGGTCATATGTATTTTGTTGTTTGCAAGTACTAGATTTTTGTGATGGATGTCTTTCAGGTATGTTAAATACCTTCTAGTAAACTAGAGAGTTCATAAATATTGTGCTTTGTTATCTGTCATACGAGGAAACACTGAGTTATTGCTCAGATAAAAAATGAGATGTATTCTAGTTTAATACAGGACCTCCCTTAGACTCAGAAGATAACCAGCAACTTTTGGAACCAAATTCTGGTAATTTTACACGGACTTAATTTTTCTCTTTTCCCCTCTTCTTCAACCTCCAGCGCAGCACAATGCAGTGTAATATGATGATATTTTCAATATTGCGTTTTAAACAAATGCATACATATATGCAGAAACACAGATCTCTAACATCAGTACAGTCACCAATAAGTATATTTAATCTCACTCTCAAATAGTTGCTGAAAATGGCTTTTGTATTTGTTGTTACAGCTTTTCTTGTTAGTGCGCTCTCCCCTTGCCCCCCTGTTACATGTAAGTGGAAACTGGTGTATTACTTAGCAGTGAGTTGAGCATCGGTACCATCCTTAGCAAGAGAATGAAGCTTAGCAGACATGAATGAAAAACAGGTATCTAAGTGCTTTGAGACCTTACACTAAACATATTCTAGCCTTTAGGCTGCAAGTTTAAAGACTTAGAAGGTTTTTTTTTTTGTTTTAAATGTGCAGATCTAATTTGCTCATATTTTCTAGTATAAGAAAAACATTTGACAAAATACTCTAGAGGTAATATGGGATGGGCCTGGTATGTATGGTTCTATTCCGTATTTCTTTTAAAAATGTTTAAGCAAAAGAGAACCTGAACTTAATAGAACTAATGACCTAACAGGTGGAAAATCTTGAAATCACCTGTTTTGGTAACAAGTCAGTGCTGATTCTGTAGGTGTTTCCCTCTGATGTGTGACTTAGAGTAAAAGTACATCTCAGACCTGAAGTGAAACCATTGGCAGCCTCTTCCATCCGTCAGACATATACCCTAAATCAGCATGGTTTGATTTGGAAAATGTGATTCCAGCATGTGTGTCAGTTCCTGCATCCTACAATAGCTTATGAACATATTTACCTCAGTGCCACATATTAAAATCAAGAGACTCTAGTTTCCATTTCTAAAATAAAGTAACAAGGCTTACAGTTGTTGTGGGACAGGGCAGTTAAGGAATGTTTTTGGCTTAACCAGATAATGTCTTATATAGTGAGGCCTAGGTATTTTATCATAAATGCTTTGCATTTTTTCATCCATGTCTTAAATGGTGATGGATCACCTTATTTTACCACAAGGAATAATTGCTTTGCTTACGGTAACAGAAACTAACCTAACCTCAAATATTATATTGAAATCTGTCAGAAAGACTCAGGTGAATACACACACAAAAGAGAAGTATTTCTAGCAAACGGTTGTTTTCTGCTTACCATTAAAGTTTATCAGAAATCAGAAGAAAAACACAGAGTTGAAAACCTGTCGGGTTTTGTCATGGTTCTGTAATGTTTCTTTTCACACTTTGTTTTCTGTGGTCAACAGATTTCATGAGAATCTATTTTTGTTTTCAGTGAAATTGCTTCTGACTGTTGTTGGGAGAAAGTCTTGAAAATATGGAACAAGGATACCTGATTAAGCTAGGCTCAGAAAAGCAGGAGGCAGGGAAGAAACTTTACATTTATTCTTCAAGTGAAGTCTCATGACTTTTAAGGCAATACTAGGATTCTTGCAGGGCACTGAAATGGGTGTTTTTTTCAATGTTTGTTCTTGGAAAAGCAGGTCCTGGGAATAAGTCATGAGGGGATTTTGGAGCTGAAACAGTGTGCAATTCTTGGCACTTCTGGTCTGCCTGGGAGAACATTACCTTTTTATAAAGCAATGGTGATTTTGTATACCCTGCAATAACAGACCTATGATTTTAAAAGTAATACAGTGTACATGTAGAATTATTCTGTTGCTCAGAACTGGAACAAATATCACATAGGTCTAGTGGACATCAGCATTAATATTTTCCTATATTAAAAGTGTGATCTTGATTAAAAATGACCTTAATTTTATGGTTTATGTGCCCTGAAGTATGTAACCAAGTTTCAGCAGCCAAACTTTGGCCTTAGTTTGATGGCACTGTTTGGTTTTAATTTTAAGTGTTCCAAGGAACGACTGTGATCCTTGTCACGGGTTTGTTTTGGCAATTTTTGCAGAGTTGTGCTTTCTCTTATGAGGATGTCAAGATTTATCTCACTAGAAACCAGTAAACTTGTACTAGCTGTAATATAAATGAATGGAAAACCCAGATGTGTTGTTTTTCTTTGCAATTCATTATACTTTAGCTTTGTGTAAGCTTTTAGTAAATCCACATTGGAACTACTTCATATCGTTAATAAATCACTTCTTCCCAGCTGTATGTTTGCCAACTAGTTATTGCAAGATAAACATGCAGCACAAAGAGCATCTGAATAGCTTGAGATGTCCTTTCAGCTGAGGGATGTGTTAGCTGTAAACAGGCAATTTTCTGCAGATTTCAAGCGTTTCATTCATGGAAGTTAAGAGTTATTTGGTGTTGAATAATATATTTTCGAGCATGATATTGCAGGAAAAAAGCAGGAGAGGGGAGGAAACTGTACACTCTTGTTGTTTTACAGTTATGCATTTGGATTTCATGTGCAGTACCTCCCTATAACTGAGATCAAGTGAATCTTATCTATACTTGTGAATGATTTTTCAGTAACAGGGAAAATAGGCTTGAAATTTTCAAGATCAGCATGGAGTTATTGAAGAGTTGTTATAATGCCTGACTAGCGAGCGCTTTATCCCACTGGCATAAAATAGAATTTTTTTCCGGTGTTTGCAAGCTGAATAATCATATTGAAACAGCCTAGGAAAAGTATTTTTAATGACTGAGGAAAGTATTCATTGTGGCTGAGTAGGAACACTGCACAGTACAATTCTAAAAAGTCAATTTGTAGCAGAATAGAGATGCTTGATTTCAGTCACAGCCCTGGCTCTGTTTTTTTCCACGTACACTGGATGGCTTTTTCTAACTGGAAAGTCATCTATTGACAAGAGGTATCAGAATCTAAGTGGAATTATGTTCCTATGGGTTAAATGCACTCTTGTAATTATTTGAGGTAATTATTTTAAACAATAGTTTATAGTTCATTTTGGATGTCTTGACTGCAGTCTGCATTCTGATTCCTGAACAGATTATTTTATCATCATCATACTGGCAGATTACTAGCACAGATGCATTTAATGGGATTTTCCTTGTTTCACAGAGTGAATCTCCCAAAGCTGTGAGGCACCAAGTACTGTTCACTGTACATGCACTACATCAGTAGAACATGTGCAGCAGTAGTGTGCATCTTATTAATGAGATGCACTGTTTTCCTTTCCTTTCTTGTCTAAAAAATAAGGTACTCACAGCTTCCCAGTCGTTTTATTAGCCTAGTCCCAAGATCTTTGCTCATTCAATTCAAGTCAACACCAGCTCGTATGCCCTCATGCCAACAGTAGTAATTACGGTGCTTTAAGGATATGTTGCAATGACATTATCATTTGTCAGCAGGGTACTATGGTTGTCATGGAAAATGTACATTGGCAACATTAGGTAGGATGCTTACTGGTTTCTTAGTGAAGTGCAACAAACTATGCCACTGTATCTTGTCTGCTTTTTAATAGAGAACATAGCATTAGTGAGGTGTTGCGTTGTACCATGAAAAAAACCCACCCAACAAGATTGTTGTATCTCTTACGACTTTCAGCCATTTTCTTTGATATTATAGGTACATGCATTTACATCAGCTAAGGATCCATAAAAATACAGTTTCATAAGTTTGAGTCATAACTGTACCATGCATGTCAGTATTAACTTTATCTCCATCATTCTGAAGACAGAAAAGAAAGCAAACAAACAGAAAAAAGAAAAAACAAGGTGTTTAGAAGATGTGCAATGGATGCTCATTTCACTCGAGTAAAAAGCTGTGGCTGAGATCTAGGTGCTCAGACCTGCCAAGTAGGTGCTTCAGTCTGAGTCAAAGGTGTTACGGAAGCTGCAGAGTCCTTTTCTCAAAGAAAATACACTTTTCAAAGCCAAGTGGTAGCTCCTATGAAAATCAGTGCAAGTATCCGAGTTTAAGGGACTGGATCAAATCATAGAAAGAGCTGATGGTGTACGTTGAAAGCAAGGCTTTCAAAAGAAAAAGCTCCACCTTTTCACATTTAAAAATTGCTAATATTGCTGGGAGATTTTGAATGCTTGCACTGTTGGCATCAGGAGTTGAGAATGACTTTGACAGAAGTTAAGAACTAATATGTAAGGTGGAGGGGGATGGTGGGAACAGGGGGAAAGAAACAAAACTGTATTTAGAGAGATTATGAATCCATTCCTAAGAAGAAATCAGAAGCAGCTTATACACAAGGACCCACCTGACACTGGTAATGGGGTAGTGTTTATATATTGGTTGATTAAGAACAGCAAAGGAGGGGAGTGAGTGGTTGGAAATCAGTACTAAGTCCTGACAAGGAGAAACAGCAGATATCCCAGTAAAGTCTTCCATGACAATTACAGTCCTGGCAAATACAGTCAATGAGAGTAGGCTGAATGAAACTGAGGGTCATTCAGAAGTGAAAAAAGCGCTGGACAGATCTGCTGCTACAAGTGAGTCCCACATCTCCATTTATCTCTTGAAGACAGGTAATAATTTGGAAAGCAGGAAAGAGGCTGTGCAAGGTTTGCAAATGGAGGCTGCAAGAGCGCTGTGCCTCCTTGTGGAATAACGGTGAAACCGATGCTGAGTTCAGTCCTATGTATAAAGCCACAGGAGCTGTAGCGTGCTTATGGTTGATTTGCAAAGAACAACCATTTTGTGCCCTGAGCGTCCACTGAACAGCCAGGTTAGTATTTACTTCAAAAAAAGATATGCACAGGCCTCAGACTGTTGAGAACTTGAAATTGTCACAATACCCTAACATCCATTGAAATGTAAGAAATTTTGGAGCCAAGCTGAGAAAGACAGGACTTTGATCAATTATTTTCAACTTAGAAAGGTTTAAAATATGGATATTGGAAATCAAATATTGTAATAATTACAAAGGGGAGAGTGTAGCACTGCATATTCCTTGTAAAGTTAGATAAGTATTGGAAGGATAATGTGAGCTGTGCATTAGTAAGTATTTGGAAGAAAGTCTGTCACTCAATTCTCCTTTTTTAAATTGGAAAGTGATCAGTTATAATTTACTTATTATTTTAGTGTTGTGAATCATTTATGATGTATAAAGTATCAGGCACAAAGTGTTAGTTTAAAATAACATTAGTATTGTGATTCATGGTTAATATAATTTCTGTATTTGTTGCAGTTATAATATTTTTAACAAAAGTTCAGCAGATTTAATCATACTTAAGTCACGTACAGAGTGCAAGAGGAAATAATGAAGTGTTATAATAATCCATTAAAATAAACATAAAATGAAGCAGTGGTTCTTTTTGAGGTGTTTTTAGTTGTTGATGTTAAACATGGTTATTAAATTTACCGTCAGTGGCAAGGGCTATGGGAGCAGACCATCTAAATTGTGTTTGTGTATTCCTGTGTTTCTAGACTTTTTTTTCCTTTTTTTTTTTTCCTTTTCTCCACTATTTATCTGATGGGCATCCAATTTATAAGCTTGGATTAAAACATAAGGACATAAAAAACAATTAATGTGTATTACTTTTTATTTGCCTTCCAGTTTTTGAGTCTTTAGGTCCAACTGATTTTAAGAAACATATTCATTAAATAAAAGCTGGGAAAAAAAAAACACAAAAACAAAACAAACAACCAAAAAAACCCTCAGGAATTCAGGAACCCTTAGGAATTCAGGAACCAGAGAAGTGACTGGGTGGCATGGAATCTATCATTATTTAACAGAACATTTATTTATGACTTGAGAAACTTGATCACTTCCATATACTCCCAGGAGCCCCCAAGGAATTTTGAAGATCATTGTTTCTCAAATTTGATTTGCATTATTTGCATTTACCATTCATATACAAAGTTTGTTTAATGCTTTATCAAAATTGTGCTATTAAAAAATGGGCAATTTTAGTTCAAGAAATAACTTTTTTTTAAAAGCTGTTCTCTATCTGAAACTCTAGTTGTGATATGAAGTGGTAGGATGAGCTGTCACATTATCCTTTTATTGTTTCAAGGAGTCTGTACTGATATAAATTCAGTGAAAGATTCTACTTCCAGTTCTTGCTCCACTAAAATCAAAAAGTAAAACTTTTCTTTCAAAGTTTGCTGAACTCTTTAGTGGATGCCCCATCCCAGGAAGTGTTCAAGGCCAGGCTGGATGGGGCTTTGAGCAACCTGGTGTAGTGGAAGGTGTCTCTGCCCATGGCAGGGGGACTGGAACTAGATGGTCTTTAAGGCCCCTTCCAACCCAAACCACTCTGTTATTCTTTTGAATATGGTCAGAGGTGTTCCCTCAGATCAAGACTGGCTGACCACTTGATTAATTTCTCTACTACACTTGTCCCGTGCTATAGGTATGTCACACAATGGAACTAAAAACAGTAATAACAAAAAAGCTTTCCAGAAAGGCTGGGTAATCATTCTAATGTATACCTCCAATTCCTCCTCATACAGTAAAATGAGAAGCAGGAATAAAGTATGAAAAGTGTCTTACTGCAGCAGTTCTAGTAAAATCTTTGTTGCTGATATCTTCAGTCTTTCCTACCTAATATAAGGCACCAGTTGCATTGTGACCAGCTTTTGAGTCAAGAGGGGGCACAAAAGTCTCTATGTTACTTCCTCTATTTTAATTTAATTTGGAGAAATCAAGAACATGGTTGATGATGTAGCGTTCCAGTGCACTAGTCAGCTAAAACATTGGGTTGAAGAAACCTGATGACTTTGGAGTCCTGAAGAAAATATTTATGAAGCTTTAAGCAGTGTTTTAAAAGACAAAGCTGTTAAATGTGCCAATTCATCAAAGTAACATGATTCTTGGATACAATGCCTTAGTGTCTGGTACTTGTTTGGTAGTGTTTAGGCTGTGCTGTCACTAATTATGAGTCAAGCAAGTAGTAGCAGATAATTGGAGAAATGTTTGAAGACACGGTGCTTATCACAGGTTAAGTTCTGTATCAAGGTATGCAAGATCAATATGAGGCTCATTTATTTGTTTGACAATCTAATCTTCTGTAAGTGTTCTGCCTCTTCAAGGAGGATGCTATTGAGTTAGTAAATATTTATCAGTGCTAACTCTTTTTTTTTTTTTTAAACTGCATTCTTATTTTCATTATTTAAAGATAACATTTACTAGCCTGGGGGAGGAGGACATGAGGGAACAGATTGTGTTCTTTTATTTTTCCCAATACTCAAGCAAAAATTATTTATAATGTATTCCTAGCTTTTGCTGTTATAGAGAGAACTTTTGGCCTCTTAAAAAAATGATATTTGGATGTGTAATTATATTTGGTGTAGCTACAATGTTCTCCCAAAGTTTGCAAAATAGTCCTTCAGCACCTTGATGCACGTTATATTATATAGCTATTAAACATGGCTTATCTTTTGGAGGAGAGGCAAAGATTAATGACTCAAACTAAAATGATGAATTAGATGTGTGTGATGAGATGCAGTCTCGCAATGATGTAGGAAATGGAACCAGAGAAGGCAAAAACATTAAAATGAGATTAATAGAGCCACAAGTTTAAGTAAAAAAATTTAGCTACCAATTCTGCATAGAGAGGAAAAAAAAAGAAATGCTTGTCTTGCACATATTAAATAGGCATATAATGACTTTTTAGAGAAGTCTGGCTGGCAATTACAGTCTTACTTACTTTGCAGTAAGCCTGCCTGTAACTTTGGCAAAACAAAGTCTTCCTGGGAAGAGAAGAGACTCTGCAAAGACTGTTGATCTACAAACTATTACTGAGAATTCTTAGAAGTGAGTGTAGACAGAAATAGTTTTGTTTTTTTTTTTTGGTAAAGCTTACCTATACAAAGCTAAATCAGATGCCAGATGTGATTTTAGTGTTTATTGCTATATAGATTAAGTTTCAGTTGACTTTCAGAGATCACCTTGGCATTTTGTTCCACAGAGTTCCATCCTTATGGGTAATGCAGGTAGGATAATCCCACCTCTGTGGCTGTGGGAGCTGGAGCCCATCTGGGGGCTCTGCCTAGCAGCCTGTGGTGTTACAGGAAAAGCAGCAGCTGCTCTCAGCTGTTCATATCAGGCAGAAGTTCAGGAGGAGACAGGGCCCCGGCTTCATTTTGCATGATCAGAGCCATATCTTAGGTTTCAAACATGAGATGACAGGTGCTGGGAGAGGCTTATGCTTCTGCACTGGCTCCATCACTTGAGCAGCTGTTTCCAGTCTCCTTGTGTGTTGGGGCAGCAGACCAGCCCTGGACCACAAGTTGGCCTGCTGAGTGAAACACTTGCAGTGCATGATGCAAAGTGACAACTTTTTCAGAAGTTGTTAGCATCTGATGTACCTGCAGACTTAGAAATCTAGACTTGTGTTGGTGTCCTTATGGAAGTAAACCTTCTTTAAAGACTGGTGTTTTCACTGTCACTGACAGCAGTGTTATTGGTACTAATCCTTTTATATCTCAGCACTACAGAAGATGCTTTGTCTTAAATGTGATGTCGATAGTTATCTGATTGTTTGCTCTGCTCAGATGAAACATTTTTTTGTTGTTGGTGGTGGTGTTTAAGGAAGAGCTACAGGAAGGTAAGTAGTTTTTATCTATAACTGCCAAGCAGACAAGTACTGCAACTTCTCCCACTGAATTAGCTAGATCTAGAATAGGATATATCTGCAACCATTTTTTTTCCCACTTCTGTTGGGAAGTTTGTCCTTGTAATTAGATATATACTCTATCTTTTCTTCAAAATGGGAGTTAAATGAATGAACAGATCTCTCTTGAACTCTGTTATCTGTGGTGGACCACATTCAGAGATAGTGTGTAATGGGTCATGTTATAATTGCTATGCCTGGAGAAAGTTCAGAAAGTTGGGTTTAAATGTATATTGTCTGATTAAGCTTGCGGTTAACATAGGGAAATGTAAATGCAGATGTAAAAAAAAAAAAAGGCAAACAACAGCAAAAACAAAACAAAACAAAAAACCCTTTCTCTACATCTGTTTTACTTCTAAGGCAAGATTCTCAAGCCGGTAGAAGATCAAGTCCACCCTTCCCTATTAAATACATGGTTTACTGTTGGCACATTGAGTATGTCTGACTGGAGAATATTCTGTACACTATATGGTGATTCAGTGACTAATGACTACTCAATTCTTTCTTGCCTATTGTTTCATACTCGCTTTCTGAATGTATTCCTAAAATCAAAGTAATTGATTTCTGGTATATATTATTCAGTTTAGTTCCTTTTTCATTGTTGGTAACAGGTATATCAAGAGAAAAGATCGATTAGATGGCTCACTGCCTAGCATCTCCCTGTCTTACTGTACATTTAAAATGGCATTAAAGTGTATTCCAAGTTATTTATGTTTTAATGACCATTCATTTGACTTTCTGCTGAAGTTGGGGGACAATTTTCTTAACTACCACCTCCTGGATATCTAAGGCAGAGTCTGAATGACTTCAGAAATGTTGTGCCTATCTTATGTACTTAGTATCCCTACCTCCTCATTCTTTTTGGTAACTTGTCTTGTCAGCACAAACCAGTTTGCTTACTCTGCTCCAGAGAATGAACCTTCCCTACTTCTCTACTCCCCGTTTCACCCACCTGCACATACACACAGACCATACTCAAATATATACTGAAGTTTGCAGTAAAGTATAACTAACATTGCCTGAACATATCTAAAGGGAAAATTCTGAACAATATGTTTTCCTACTGTAGATACATTTTCTGCTTGGCTCCAACAGCAAAATCAAGGTGTTCAGGCAGTGGGGTTACTGGTCCAAGTAAGAGGCAGTGCAAACATAGGTTTTGTTATGGTATTTAATCAAAAATGAAGGTTTTCATGCGGCAGTCTGTTAGTATTTGAACCTTAGCGGTGTCTCTCTCTTCAAACAGAGTATGGGCTCTTCTTACTCAAATGCTTCTTCCTTGCACTACCTACATGATCTATGTGCAGGGGTGGCATTACAATGCATGTTAGAGTCCTGTACGTATAAAAACTGCGATGGTAGTAAAGATAAGTTTCCAAATATTTTTGTTTAACTTGTTGGCACAGAGGTAACTGTGCCAAACTGGGATGTTTGGAGACTGCATTGTTTATTAAATCAGTAATATTTTTTTTTTCAGCTGAGTATTGAGACCTATTTTAGGGTTGTGGAAAGATCAGCAGTTCAGTTCCATTAAGATGTGGGAGTGAGTAAATACTTGCAGACAGTAATTACAGCCTGTTTTTGTTCCCCTGCTGAGGAGAAATGGAGGTGCTGATGCCTGGGGAGGAGGAAGGCTGGAGGGAATGGAAGGGTGGCAGGAAGACTGATGAGGCAAAAGTGGCTGCATCTTAAAAATGTTTGAAAAACACTGTCATAAGTGATTATACAAAGTTTAATGTTAGCTTGCGATAGAGGAAAAACAGCATGGAACTGCTCAGTGATTGATGACTCACTCAAGATTCGGTTAGGAAAAAAATCATCTTTAAATAAACTGTATGGCACTTGAGATGTTCTGATACTGAACTACTTCAGGTATAAAGAAAATACTGTGCAGCATTCCAGTTTGGGATATGACTGCTCTGAAAATTTTGTCATTGCTGCCAGTTTGTTTCTAGCCAGAACTGACTGGTCCAAATAATCATGTTGTTCATATATTCTCATTCCAGAACTTTATATGTAGCCAGAAGGGTGCTTAGCTTTTCTGTTTGAGAGTAATGCATTGGCCATCTGCACTATCTGCTCCTGCAGATTGAATACAGCTTTTGCCTAATGGTTTCCTCTCTGGAAGAACTTAATAAAATCTGCAATAGATGAAACAGCGGCTCACAGTTGCACAGTTTAGCACATACTGTGCTTATCTCACAAAAAATAGGATGCTTTGGTCTGAGTTAGGATATGACTGAATATGACTCTCATCCATTATTTTTTAATACAGAGCTCCTGTTGCCTACAGGACTAAGGGACTTCCCCTTACAGAACGGTAGCAGAACACATACAATACTCTAAAACATCCTTAAAATACCTGCATGCCAAGTGCTTTGTTTCATATTAAATGCTCACTTCTGAAAAGAGGGCACTGGACCCACTCCAGCAAAGCACTCAAACATGGACTGAAGTGTAGGCACACAAATAGCTTCTGTTGACTTGGCACAAATCCCCAAATTAAGTACCTGCCCACGGAGGGACTAGGTTGGAACTACTGAAGTCAGTAGGAGTATGTTAGTGTGCTTAACGGTAAACACATGGATAAGGTTTAACCCAAAGTGTTTGGCATCTTCAGAAGAGATTTTTCTGTTGTTAACTGAATCGTCTGTACTTTTGCGAAGAGAATGGTCACCTGTGTAGAAGTTCAGCATGCTGTCTTCCCATGGCCCTTTCTTTGAGAGCTGGAAAGGTAGCCTCAACTGTAGCAGCAATGTCATCTTAATCACCTGGGTTATAACTGTGTTTTTCAGTTTTAATTCATGACTTAAACCTTAACGATGCCTGATAAAAAGTATTTGCATGAGCAAGTGCATATGCATATTCCGAAGCCTAGTGAATAAAGAGGGGCTGAAAAAACCACAGTTCTGTTGCTGGTTTTCCTTATGACCAGTACGTGAACTTAGGACAAGGTGATTCAACTCCTTTATGGATCAGTGCTACTTGGGATACAATGAGGATTATGAAACATACCTTCTGAGTAGAATAGTCCTGTTTGCACATCTGCCTCTACTGGTAGGCTATAAAACCTTTGGACAATGATGTCTAGTGCAGATGTCTTACAGTTGGGACTGGACAGGAGGAACATGGTTGTGTATTTGAAGATGGATGTTACAAAATATTGGCAAAAAAGCACAAATTCTTCATGGTCTTTGGCAGAAAGAAGAGGAAGGAAGGCGATTTTTGCAGATGTATATGAATTCTGAAGATTCCAAATTCCTTATTAGAAATTCAGTTTAAAACAAACAAACAAGCAACAACACACACACACACACACACACAATATACAAAACTCCACACAATCTGCTAAAACTGTATCTGATGTAATTTCATAGATCTGCCAGGATGTCTGAGATGACTTGAAGTTTTGGGAAGAAAATCTCTTGTAGCAACAGTTAGAGCTGGGATATTGTTATGGAGTGTGCTTTGAATACAGATCTCATAGCTAATGATTCAAAATCTATACGGCATCTGAGAGTATAGATTTTTTTTTTTTTTTTTGCTTCTGCTGGTGGTCTATGCCTCACAGACAAGTTCTGAGCTGTACTGTGCTGTAGACATAGAATGAGAAAATTTCCACTCAAGATGGTTACAAATTGAGTAGAAAAGGTGCACCAAAAAAAAAAAAGAAAAAAAAAAAGCTATCGTTATTTTACAGGTGAAGTTATGAAGCTTAAGAAGCTTCTTTAGAACTACACAGAATGTCAGTGGTCCTACTGAGAACTGAACCAAGCCTGAGATCCATCTCTCTTTTAGTATCCTACGGGTTATGCAACCAGGTCATGATATATTTTCAGATCCCTTCAGAAAGCCAAATCAAAACCTTTTGCTACAGGATATAACCTGTTTCCTGCCTGACACAGTGGTGGTATTAAAGCTCATTAGAGTAAATCATCAGTCTAAATTGCTTCACCACTTAATCCCAGAGAGTGTCACCTTCAGGATGCAGGCTTCTGAATCTGTTTCCCTCAAGTTTTCCTGCTGTGACTTTCAGAGAGTTCTTCTCAAGGTTTATTGTCAGGTTAAAAGATTCCTGTGGTGCATCAAATCAAATGTTCAAGATTGCTAAACTTTGTGTGAATGCTCTTTCCAGAACCTCTCAGCAAAACCTCTTTGAGGATATTCCAGCTTCAGGAACATGCAGTGGAGAAGAGTCAGCAGTTTGCCATCACTGTTTTGTTGTCTGCCTGGTTCTGAAGAAAGGGGGAATCCTTTCATGGGCCTGAATCACAAACTTGCCAAAACTGGAAAATGTGAAGCCCTGTTGCAGAGTTTCAGAGTTGGAGACATTCCTATCTCTCTTGAATTCTGCCATAGGTTGCTGCTGACTCAGACCTTGTAGTGGAGCTGGTTTTCACCTGCTTCTTGTAGAAAACAGTTTTTTTGTTTGTTTGTTTTGTGAGGTTTAAGTAGCTGCTGTAACATGCAAATGCTTACACAAATACATTAATGAGAGACAAGTAATTCCAGCAATTCCAGCTCTCACAGAATCAGAATTAAGCACAGGACTGAGAGAGCAGTCTGGAAATGGTCGGAAACTTCAGAATTATTTATATGGAGACACACAGGGTGGGTTTCTGATCTATGACTGTTAAAACAAATAATAAGTAAATATGTTTCTTGGAGAGATGTAAAGATTTCAAAGATGCAGTGTGTCTCAACAGGGATCAACGTTCTACAAGCACTGCTTATTAGTACCACAGTTCGTTATGTTCCATATATTTTCTGTTTCATTTATAGTAGAAGCAGATCACAGAAATGGTCAATAGGTAATCAGAGTGATTCACACAGCAGTTACAATTTTTATGAAAAGTTTATTAGCATATACTTCTTAAGAGGTCAGTATGGCACGTTATGCCATGTTATACCCAGAGCACAAATGCAAGTCTGCTGACATTACTGGAACTTGCTTCTAATTTGCTTATTTTGTATTTGTTCTAATCCCAGGGTAGAGATGAGATTAGCTGGCTGTCCACAGAAACACTTTATCTTAAAACTTAAGAAAAAGATTTAAGCCATTCTTTTAAAATGGAAGTCAGATTTCAGAGTGTACTTGGCTGCAGTTCAGTGTTAGAGTTCACTAGAGGGTAGATTTGGTTTCAGATCTCTGTCCTAAGCCAGAAGGTCCCATAATCTCAATTATTATTAGTAAAATAGTTGCTTCTGTTTCATCTACCCTTCTGGTAAATTATTCTCTACAATTTTAAATTGGAATAATTAATAGGCTAATGTGGAAACACAGCCTTACATAACTGAGGGCACAGTAGCTTATTGTCAAGACAAGCAGCCTGGAGGACAAGCAACATGTTTTTGATGGATAACACCTCTTAAAATGGAGGCGCTGCTTAAGCAACCCGACTATGGCAAAATAGCTGTAGAGCCCATCGGTTATAATGGGGTGACTGCCTGTTTACATACTCTTACTGTGCAGTGAATACAGGCATTTTATCTCATACTGGAGACAAATGAGTTAGCTTGTAGGTGGATATTCTCACTTGGAGTAGTTTAAATTTGATTTAAGGTTCCAGCATCTACAAGCATAACTACTTCTTGGTTTTAAATGCTCTAGGTATTTAACTGATTTGTCCAAGACCACATCTGTCAGGCCTGACTTGGATCTTAGGTATATTTCTCATTTCAGGCTGAGTAAAGACTTCTTTTTTTTATATGTTCTTAATAACTTGTGGAATAATTTCACTCTGTTAGATTCTCTGCCTTGTATTCTGGCAGAATTCTGGCGCTGTTTCTTCTGTTACTTATGTAGAATATTAACATATGTTGCTTTGTTTAAAGTGGCAATATGTGAACTAAAATTAAAAACAATTGAACAAGAGTTATTTTCAAAGCTATAGGAAGTAGAGATGAGAGCAATATCTTACTGCCTATATACTCTTCCAATGTTCTTTTATTAATGGATTTTAGGAGTAAAATATGTGATATAACCACTTAACAAACAACCCAGTTATGTTCTTACATATCAATATTGTGATAGTTTTTCTTACACTGGCTAAATTTCCCAAGAACGACAACAGACATTATGATCAAGTGTTTTTCTTTGAAAACCAACCAAACAAAACTCAAACCCCGAACCACTCTTCTGCTTAGTTCTCCGGGAAGGTTTCTGTTATATACTTGCACCCATCTGAAGTTGTGGCCAAGTTATGAGGGAGGCTGCTAGTGTTCTGATCACTCAGCAAATTATTCAGATATAGAAGCAGTTATAGACACTGTAAGGTCACCTTGAGTATAATGAAAAATTAAGTTTAGGCCCATGATGTATTTGTGGTTCAGACCCTACAGTGCTTTACTGTATACAGCATCTTTGGGAGAGTTCTTAAATCTCACTAGCTTCTTAATGGTTGAATAATTTTCCATGTTGTCATAAAAGCACCAGTCCAGAAAAGCTCTTAAACTGTTTTATAACTTCAGGTGAGCAGGTTGTCGGGTGAGGTTCTTATATTCTTAATTTTGTGCATAATTAAGATGGAACGAGCCTTAATTTGGGTTCTTTGAGAATGTCCTTTAAAGTGAACTATAACCAGTCTGAGCTAACGGCAAAATAACCAGCAATGTTGCGACACTAATGAGTGCCATGTCTTGCATCTAATGTTTTAAAAGCGAGAGACAAATATTCATGATCCGTCACTGAGGATAGGATGGAAGCGAAGGAAAATCCTTCAAACTTTTTCCAAAGATTTCACTATTTGGTTGAAGGAGAAACTGGGAGATAGGGTGGAGGGAGAGTGTCATTAGGATGCATTCAGCTTTGGTTTTTCTCTGCACAGTGCCTGGAATGATAAAGCTTAGACAGTGCTTATGCATGCCAACTGAAATCTCATGTGCTAGAATGGCCTTTTTTTACTCCACCTTTTAAAACAAAACAACAAGCAAAAAAAAACTCCCTTGGACTTGGTATCTTTCATTCACAAAGACAAAAAAAAAAGTGACATACAAGGTAGCCTGCTGTCAATAATAATTCTTGCAAATAACAAAATAAAAAAGAGAAACAGTTAATTTTGGACAAGAATAAGTACCGAGTATTTACAACCACTGTCTAAAACTACTTGGAGCTGTGTGTCTCTGCTCGTGAATAGGGACAAAACCTGCTTGGAACAAAGTTAGTAACAAGTCACTTATTGACTTCAATTGTGTAGGATACAAGCATAAAATAATAAGTAGCCATGACTGTATGTGAATAATGCAGAGAGATAATTGAGGAATCTGGCTAAATTGAAATAAAGCAATGAAGGAGGTCTTCTAGTTATCCTTCCTGAATACTTTTAGATATCTTTGTGCAAAACCCACAAAAATAATATGGTGTATCTGAAAATTGTGTCCTTCAAGTACCTCTCATCTCTCTCCTTTGGTTTTGTAATGAGTAGGAAAAAAACAACAGTGTTTTCCTATGAAGTGTTTAGTGAGCTGGTTCTGATTCACCTGTTTTTTTTTTTTTTTCCTCTCCTTTGAAGTGCTAGTGCTCTTTGCACTTGACAAACAGCAACTGAGTTATCCTGCTCTGTTTTGAAAACATTTTAGTTCCATTAAAGAATAATGTTGTTCTGCTTTTCCAGAATGTTGTATCTGCACAAAGATATAAGGTATTATCTTGGAGCAAGAGTTGTGTCAAAGAACTTAGAGAAAACATTTGTAGAGGTATCTGCTCTTGCCATCTTGGATTTGGTCAATTTATAGTTCTGCTAGGAACCTGAAAGTCACTTCCTGCCCCTTCAAATAAAAGATTTTAAATTTATAAATATAATTTTGTTTTCAAAGCTTTTTTTTTTCCCAGTGAATTCCTGAATGTTCTTTTAAATAATAAATCACATGCTTTTAAATAGTCTTGTTAAGGCACTAATCTTTTGATTACATTAAGCAGATGGATCAGAGCAAGAAGGCATTTCAATGGTGGGGTAAGATCAATATCAGGTTTTCAAAAATCTACAAAGACTAATATTTGGAAGGAAAGAAAATTGGCATCTGAATTTAGACCAGTTAATGCCATTTTACATATATAGGCACTGTTTTGATTAATGGTCAAGCCACATCACTGAAATAGTCTGGGTTGTTAGGACTTCTTAGTGCTTCTCTGCCTGTATTTTTGATCTATCAAAGTCATTCAGGCTAACAAGAAAAGGCTGTGAATTTCAAAAGAACCGTGTGAGGGAATAAAATAACATTTTTTGCCTTTATAGTTTTTCTAGGGTTTCTCTCCTCCTCCTCCCCATCCCCCCCGTTAATTTCCAGCACTATCCAATAGTAACAGCCTTCCTCAAAAGAAAAAAAATAATAATTAAATCAATGATATCCTCAATTAAATTGTCAGATTACTTGGAACAAATATCTCTGAGTGAAAGAAAAGATGCTAATTAATACAATAAATTGTTTTAATTTCTATCTCTTAAATAGATTGCCACATTGTTACCATTGTGAAGAAGATGTGAATTATTGGAAAACTATTGTTTGAAATATATAAAGCAAGCTTAATGAGCTCACTAAGAGACTCTATACTGAACCCATAATTGAAGATTCATATTGCACATTATAGGGATGAACAATTTCCACTGTCATTGCAAGAAGCCCAGCCTCATTGTGCAGTGCCTCTCCTTGGATGTTTTCAATGGTTTTAACCTGACATCCATTTTGCACGTTCAGAAGCTACATTTATGTGTATCTGTGCTTACAAATAACCAAGAAAATATGCCTGAAGTCCTAAGGTATTGTGCCTGCAGTGCCAGCACTGGCAGAAGTTGGTGTGCACATATTTTTTCTGTACTGAACTGAACTGTCGTCACCATCATTCCCCCCATCCCCATCTTGATTTGTTGCCTAACTTGACAAACTTCCCTCAGACAGCCAAAATTTCTGTAATAGGTGAGAACATCCTGGATACTGCGTGTAACAGATTTTTGCCTTTGGGGCATGCAACATTAACCTTCCTCTGCCATTCAGATGAGTTAGGACACTGTCCTGCTTTAATTGGGCCAGATGTTTCAAAGTAGCAATAGAGGTTCTGCCTAAACAGCATGATTTAGATGACAAAGCAGTCCTACCCTCTGTACTTCTGTACTGCCAAGTCAATTAAGAAGATGCTAGTCTTCCATCACACCAGGCTGTAATCTGTCAGCCAAGTAAAAGAATGACTACAAACAGGGAATACAAAAGATTATGGAGTTTGTGCTTGGGGTTTTACTCAGAAGGGAGAAGGGGCTGGAAAGTTGTTTGTACTAAGCTTGAAGTGTGTCTTGTTCTTCTAGATTGGGGGGGAAGATCCTCAGTTTGGACAGTTGCCATATGTATAGTTCAGGCTCATACAGATGAAGAGCTAGCTTCTTTTTGCTTCTATCCACATCTAAATCTCTTAACGATATGGTGCCAAGTTATTTTAGTACAAATCTTACTTGATTTTTCTGGTTCAGACCTTGTAAATCAGAAAAGCATTTATGTTAGTCACGTACAATTAAAGAAAGTTGGATATTTCTTTCTCTTTGTTTTTGAAGTCATCTAAAGAAGGGGTAAAGCTATTTCATGTTTACATATCTATAACTATACATAGTATAAATATAACTGAAATCCCCCAAACACATGGGCCTTAAGAAAATATCATCTAGGAAATAATACAAAGCCAAGGTATGGGTACAGATGTAGATTTTCTATATCCAAGGTAAAATTTTTGCTGGGTTCAGAGGTTGTTAAAGACATTGCGTTAACTCCAACTAGTAACTTAATTTTGGTAGTATTTCGTGCTAAATTTGCTCTGAGATTAAAAAAAAAAAAAAGGTGAAGTGCAGTCTTCATTTGCTTTGAGCTGTTTCCATGCTGCCCCTTAGAACAGCACAGGGCATTCTCTCTCCCATGTACAAAATACAGTACTTTTTAAACAAAGGTTTGAATAAGAGTATTGGCAGCATTCATTAATAAAGATTTAATTTTTAAGATTCAAATGAAAAACAGAGGCCATGAAATGAATGCTTGGATCTTTTAAACCACTAAGGCTGCTCAGCATCTAACTTGAGACGCAAAGGTAATCCAGATCATATGTTTGTGGATCATTTGGTCTCTCCATCTTGGTCTTTCCATTTTGGTCTATATTTTGTGGATGCAAAGCACGGAAGTCTTACATGCACAGAGAGCCGTCATCTCAGAAGACTTACTTTGGACAGTCCTTTTGATACCTCCAGCCTTCTTCCTCATAGGTACTGTGGTATTGTTAGAAAAATAACATTTTTAGTTCTGTTTTGTGTGCCAAGTACAGCTTTATGCATTCAGATGGTAATTCCGTGCAGAATCAAGATATCCAGGAGTGCCTGATTAGCAACATAAATACTTAGTTTCTAAGACATTTCTCTCCAAATCCCCTAGTTTTACTGACTACCGATTTACTGAATTTTCCTTTGCTAGGTCTAAACTCCAAATTTGTTTTGGATAGTCCCATCACAAACATTCAGCTAGGTCCATGATTTACAGCATAAGAATGTGAGGAAAAGGGTATTTTCTGCTGTTCAGAAAACATTGGCACTTTTTTGTGTTACATAAGTCTAAAAGCCTCTCTTTTAAAGCATCAAGCTCAGCAGGAGGCATGAGTAATCTGCGCTTTGCCTTGTTTGAAGCAATTGGTTTTGAAATAACAAAGCTATGCAAACTTGAAAATACTCGTTTGTGGGAGCCTGGCAATATGTTCATTTCCTTCACATCGGAGAGGGAACCAAGCACAGAGATGCTGTTAACTTTCCTTAAGTGCTGAAGTGGTGGGGAGGAATGAAGTCTTTTTCCTTATGGGATTATATATTATTATGTAATATATATAAACATATATGTGTTTAGAAGTTAGACCAACACATTTGATTTTCCTGTTCATAAGTTTTGCTAAAATGCCAGTTTTTTGATAGGACAACAATTTTTTGATGCAAGTCAGTTTCTCCATCAGTTCATTAATGTATTTGTCTAATATACTGTAAATTTATGCAGGAGATAATCTGTTCCAGAGCTAGGGAATGATGTGAGGGTATAAAAAGTAATACAAAGACAAAGAATATGTTTCTCAGCAGGAGATTGGAATGGCTTCAAAAGTGGGTGTACTGAATGCCTGTTAACATGGTTATGTATCTGTTAGGCTGCTGGATTCATATAATATATATATATATAAAAATTTTTATGGAAAACTACTGTGAATTCAATGAAGCAAGACCATTATGGAGAAGTAGTATTTTTTTTTTTTTCAGTAAGGGGTGAAAGATGTCCCTCTAAATGTTACTGAATGTTTTTAGGAAAGAAGAAAACAAAAGTTGAAAAGTAGGTTACTGGGTACTCTAAGGTGTCAACTCGTGGATTTTGAAGTTGTGCTGAGGCACCTTTTGAGGATCTCTATATATTATATGTATAGTATGTATTAAAGCATCTGTTATATATTAAACATTATATATATTGTTATATATTAAAGTATATATTAAACATCTGTTTCTATTTGCTAAAATTGCTTCTATCATGCCACAGGATGGGAGGCAAAACCAATAATGCCGGAAGATAAACAGTTACATAATACTATTTTGCCAAACTCAGACCCATTGTATATCCTCAACAAATATAGGGTCATGGATCTTTGTCTTTTGTTGCTGTCATTCCTGAAAGTGTTAATTCTAGAAATTTGTCTTCCTAAGACAGATTCTTTGGTACTATTAACAGTGCAGTGTTGATTGGTCACTGCCTGGATACTGTTCTTTCAAGTGCCTTCCATGGCTTCTTTCTTTTTTCTTATTTCAAAAGTTAAAACCTATGGAGTGGGAATAGTGAGAATTCAGAGTACATAAAAGTCAAACTTCAGTATCATAAAGGACAAATAGAAATAAGTGAGGACTCATTGCAAACTATTCTGTTTCTGCAGTGAATCCAGAGAAGAAGCTTCATCTAGTTTTCATGAGACTTGATGGGGTTCTCAATTTTCCTTCTGTTTTCCAAATCTTTGAATATGGTGGAATCTGGGTTTTTACTACAGCAAAAAAAATGTCTTATTGGTTAAACATTATGCCATGTGTGTTCTAGTATTCTTTTGCAAACAATGTCCAGAGTCTATTCAAGATGAGTAGAGGTAGTCTTGCAGATAAACTGCCCCCAACGTGTTACTTTTTTTGGCTGTAATATCTTCTGATTTGACTTCTGCTTTGAAATGGGAGATTTTGAGTGACAGGTGCCAGCTTTATATGGAAACAGGAAGGAAGGCATAAAAAGCACTAATGAGTCTGGAATTTGCAACACAGTTTAGGAGAACCATCTAACATTACTGCAGTAAAAAGATTAAGTAACTTCTTCATACCATTACTACTGCCTATTCTGTGCTTTCACGAAGATCCACTGGAGCTGAATTGGGACACAGCAACTCAAGTAACAGCATGTCTACACTGTGAACAATTGCCTATCTAGTCAAATCTGACTGTAAAAGAAGATGGATGATGTCCAGTAAAATGGAAAACTCATCAGTTCACAGATTAACTAAGTCAGAATAACTGAAAAACGGGAAACCCTAAAGCAAGGAAGTACCATAAAAGATGAGCAACAAAGAAGTTCATGGCAGAAGTAATGAAAAGTAGTATGACTATTATTTTGATGATTCATCGCCAACTTTAGTACAGTATGATTTATCAATGCATATTGTAATAGGTGTAGATGGAAGCTAACAGAGAAGGAAATACAACATAAGAAATAGTCCCAATCATGTTTGTGACATATCAGTATGCAAGAAGCTTTATCAGACACCATATGTGCTTCTAGTAGTCCGAATGGCTAAAGAACTAGAATCAAGCTGGAAAACTGAATATTTTTTAAGGGACTTCTTGCTGCCTGTTGCTTGCAAGAAGCTGAAAGGCAGAGTAGATAAAAGCTTTTTGTACTATAAACAGAGCTAGCTGAAACTTGAATATTTGAGGCTTTTGATTTGGAATCCTTGCAGTCCCACACCATCTGCTGTTTAGGGCACAAAGAAAGTGCTGTTATCCCTGCTGGACCAAATGTGTGTGCAGTTGTGTTTGTTGTATCTCCTGTGTTTCCTTCCCTAATTACTGCTGATTTTTTTTTTTTTTTTTTTGGCTATTCTTTGTACATTTCTTTAAGCTGCTTGGTATAAAAGTAACCATTCTAATTTGATTCTTAACACATCATAGGTAGAATTCAAGTAACCTCTGGATAAAAATTCTCCAGGAAAAAACACCAAAGTGTCTGTTTCAGTACTTTTCAATCCCAGTTTAAAAATAAAATAAAAAATATAAAATAAAAAGAGAGAGTATTGTAAGTCTCAAATTGACAGAAGACCACTTGTGATTTAATAACTAAGCCAATAACTTTTGGCATTACTGCAGTATTTCCTTAAGACATAAATACTGTGGAGAAGAAAAACAAACTTGTTTTTCACTTGCAGCTTCTTTTTCCCTTTAGAAGTCATTACAAGCTAATTACCAACAAGGATTAGCTTTTTCAGTAGGTTATTCCTACAGTGTGTCATTTTGAGCTGAACTCTGACTTTGAACAAATACAATCATCTGAAAGAGAAAGCAGAGATTAATCAGCTAATATTGAAAGAAACTTGATTACACAGAAGTGGCAAAGCATAAAAAACCTTGCATTTGCAACAACAAAAAAATTAATTAAAATAATTAAGACTAAGGAGTAGTGACTGTGAAGAGCTTTGTTTCCTATTTTAGAAATGTCTTCATTTGCTTTGCTTTAAGAGGCTCTTGAAATATGTGATTGAGTTTAAGATAATCTGATTTCTGTTGTTCTTAGCCCCCATAAATTATTCCGTGGAGGACATAATCCAGGACTTGTTTGTTTTCTTTCTTTTTCAGTTATACAGAGGTTTTAGTGTTAATACTGTAAGGAGATGAGAACTATGCCAGGTGAGGGCACGGATTTCATATGGATCAGAGCTGTGAGAAAATTATGTGCAATTAAAAAAATATCCCTCTTCACACCTATGTTTTGTGAGCTGTTCCTTTTACCATCTTCATGTAAGGAACAGGTGGAACGTAGATTTTCTAGCAAACAGAAACAGGATCCATTCTTATGTTCCTGGGGTGAAGAAATACCTGTTAAAAAGCGAGGCCTGAGAAGTGGAAGTCAGACAGAGGAGAAAGCACTGGGTAACAGAAAGGGAACTGAAGCAAGGCAGTCAGAGACCAGTCTTTCCAAATGTCTTCTAGATTGCTGTCTGAACTCTGTAGTTCTCTCTGTCAGTGCTCTAGTGCCTGAGAGTGAAGAGCAAGCCCATCTCAGCACCCATCAGCGCAGGAGGACCAAGGAACTGAGCAGCATAAATCCATGTGGAATGTAAATTTGGTAAGGTCAAAGAGGTGGAAAGGATAGATATGAACTCCTCCAGTACATGGATGTTTTCCGAATAAAAGTTTTTTAACTTGGGAGTATTTCTTAGGAGATTTAAGGATCATTATGAACACGTTAAAACAGATTTCAGTGAAGATCACGGCAATGGAAAATAAAATCCTGAATTCTTCTTAAGAAGGAAACAGATTGTTTTATGCATTATCTTCTAATACCTTTTGTGTAAACTGGTATTTTCTTTCTTGGTAATCATATAATTTAGATTTGATTTTGTTTTTTGAGATGGAAAAAACAAACCATACATTCCCCTAAGTACTCTGGAAGAGCAAGAGATGAAGGAAAGGACAGTAAAAATGTTATAGGTGTATAATAGAAAGGAGGGAAGTGGAAACACTGGCATAAAAAGGAAGAACCAAGAAAAAAAAAAGATAGTTTTGCAGGAGTGATGTCACAGAAGCTCTTCTGCTGTAACAGCTTAAAATATATCCACAGTTTTTAAAAAGAGATGTAGTCCAAAGTCCATTTTTTTTTACTTCTCTAGATTAAGGAAAAAATAAATTAACAAAGTACCACTTCTATATTATTACCAAGTGAATCTCAAAATATGGGAGGCTCTGTCTATTCAAATTCTATGGACATTAATTCAGACCCTCCTGTTATCTGAAGACATAAAACTTTTACTTTCAAACTTAAAATAGCTTTATTTTTGCTACATGCATTATAGCTTTATACTTCCCTGGCAGACCATGATAACCAACAGATGTGCTGAACTGGAGCCACAACAGAGCTGATAGAACTAGCTTCTCCCCCCTTCTCCCTCCCCTTTTATTCTCATATTTTTTAATAATATAATGATGTGCGTTGGAAAAATTGCTCCAAAATAAAGTTATATAACATGTCTCTATTTTTTGAAACACACAGGAGAAAAAGTCTAATTTTTCTCATATGCATTTATTTGTAATTAAATGTAACAGATTGTTACATATGCTGTGTGCATTGTTCTGTTTTTACCATGGGAGGCTAGGTAAACTGTCAAGTGGCAGTTTCAAAACAAGAAAAGAAAATGTTAGTTTCTTATTGTATGAAATTGTGGGATTATTTTCCACAGAATGCTGTGCATGAGAAAAATTTTCAGAGGCTCAGAGAAAGAAGAGGTGTATTGAAAAGAAATTCCTTAACAGTTGCCAAATCCATGGGAACTACTTTTAGGTCAGAACATCCCTGAACTTCAAGCAGAGATTTGAGGACACTTAGAGAAACTATCGCATATGCCAGTACTAGTCTTATGTTCCCGTTCCTTATCTGTTTTGGAACATGGGCAGTGGACTAGACTGAGGCACTAAATATCCTTCTCCTAATAAGAAATCTGCAGGTTTACAGCATTAGTCCATTTGTACTGTTTGTAATTACATCCACAGAAATTCTCATGAGTTTATTACCACTTAGAAAATTGATCTTATTAGTTTCTGTAGACTCTTATGGTACAACAAAATTCATGTGACCTATCTGACCCACTGATTTTGGCCAGTCAACAGTATATTTTATGTCAAAGACTTGTCTTATTTTTAGGCATTCTATTTTTGCTTTTTAGGCATCACATAGAAGTATGCTGACTTTATTTTTGGCCTTGTGCCTTTTTCTGCTCAACTCTCTTCTTCCTGATACTCTGTTTCAGGAATTTACATCAGTGATAAAGTCAGTCATTTCTTGCACTGGTTCAGGTATGTATTCTACCTTTTCTTTTACTGAATGCAGGAATATTGCTTTTGTTTCAGCATTGTCAGCAGATATCTTCACCCTCAGTGTTTCTCATCATTAATTAATTCCTGTTATAGCCACAACAAGTCATTACTTTCATTACTTAATTTTTGAGGGGAAATTAATTTCAGTTAGATCCTCCTGCCCCCAAGCAGGATTTTTAGCATACCCATGTGGTTTTTGAACTGAAAAGTTTTTTTTTTTTTTTTTTTTTACATTGTGATTTTTAAATTGAAGTCTTTGAGCAAAGTTGGAGAGAGAGAGAATGACCACTATACTGTAGAGTGCTTTCGTAGACCTGTGGTCAGGGAACCAAAAGCTGACTTTTTCTTTGGTGTCGGAAAGGATTAAAGGCTCCATGACCAAAACTTTCTGAAGTCTCCTGGGTTGTTTAGGCCAGGAATTAGAAATGAAATGGTGGGCTCTGAAGAGAGCTAAAGCCAAGGCAACCATGCTCTGAATAAAACACTACATGTTAGCAGAAGTGATAGTGAAAGTACTTTTCATAACTAATCAGGTAAGAAGAAAGCCAAGTTTTTGCTCACCTTGGGGGATGCTGTAGATAAAAACAGATTGGTATTTGAATGCATAGTTTATGCTACAGGGACAAGAAGGAGATAATTTACACCTGTAGCCTGTACTAACCTTATAATTTCTTAGACAGAATTTCTTCTCTAGGGAGAATGGTCTTTTGCTAGAGCAATGAGCAAAGGATAAACCTATGTCTCTACTCACATGCTTAAATAGCTAAAGGTTGCTCAGATTACAGTTCTGCTCAATACCTACTAATGGCATGAAAGGTGGGAAAGGCCAAAGGTAATCACCAGGGGAAGGGAAAAGCAGCAATGCAAAACCCCATTTTGTAGACGTTCAAACCCCAAATCTATGTTTCAGTACTCATTATCTTTGCCCGTTGGAGCCTTAGCCTGGGTTGAATATAAAGTGTGCATGTATCTGAATATGCTAGCTGATGGTTGATCTATTCCTGGGTTACCCACAGGCCCTTACTCAGCTGGTTTTTTTTTTCTAAATCTTGACTTCTGTCACTCATGCTTGCCTTTGGAGAACAGGATTTTTCAACCTTACCAATACTGATTTTCCCCACACAAGTTGTCAAATTGATGATTCAAGCAGTGAAAAACCTACAAAATCTCTATAGAAATTTTAACTGTGCATTATTAGCAAATAACTTAAAATTAGTTTCACATTGGTGAAGAAAAATACTAGCACTAGCATTTTATTGTCTGCAAAACTAAACAGGGAATTGTAACTAATGGTTAAAAAAACAGTTTAGTTTAATGCAATGTAACCTCTAAATGCCTATCATCTTTTGACAATTGACCATCCCTCATCTCATGGCTGGCTGAGCAATTACTGATCTTTTAAACTATGTCAGCAATGTGGTTCCTTGCCGTATCTGAGGCCATAAGACTTAGTAGCAGAACATATAAGCACGCCTTTGTAAATCAAAAACTGTCCTTGAATACAGGGGACCTAGGTTTGTAGTGGCATTAAGGAAAAAGAACATCTGTACCAAAAACCATTGGGACTGCATGTGCAGTGTACACTGGTAGAAGTCACCATTCACCCTCTGATATGCTTCAGTAGCAGCATACTGGCATACCATCTTTAATGCAAAGAGATTTTAAATTGCCAGTTAATTTGTCTTTCTTTCTCCCTCTCTTGTTATTCATCTTTGACAGTGAAATGTAAAGAATGAACCAAGATAGATGACCTGTTGGAGATTATAGAGAGTCATGTTATCTTGCAGAAATGTGATTTTTTATTTTTTATTTTTATTTTTTTACCTTTAAACTATGGAATATGGGTTTTTGCTTACATCTTTTACACTTAGGTGTTGTACACTTTGCTTAGGTCTTATCCCCCTCATTCAACCCTGCAGCAGTTTCCAGAGGAATCTCTGCAGTTCTGCAAATTCCACACTTTTATCAAAATTCTTACTTGCTGCAAATTGCTAAAGATTGTGGGTTTAGGGATTTCCTGTTTAAATGAATGACTGAGATCACTCTGAACATTTGCTAAAAGTTTTGATCTGTTTCCAGCTGAGCTGTCTTTGGCTTGGAGGTGTGGCTGTCTGGCTGACTGGGTCACGCGTACTTTTCCCCTCTGTCCTGACAAGCTGTCAGTTCTGTGTTGATATCTCTATTTGGTCTCTTTCTTGTTTCTTTTTTTAGAATGCATTCAGCATTTCCTTTTCACTGTTCTATCTCAGTTCAAAACAGCCTTTTTTTTTTTTTTTTTTTTGTACTGCAAGGCATAACAATTGGATATGATAGGATATATGCAACAGTATTTTTTCTGCATCTTACCCAGCTTGGGTGATGCTAATAATAACGTTTAGCATTTTTATACAGTTTGAAGTCATTGCACAAAGATTAACTAATTATTCACCACGGGGAGGTAAATGGAGAAATAATTATCCTTTGTCTTTTAAATAGAATGAGAGCTGAAACAGCTCACTCAAGCATTATAATGAGTTGGGATCAAAGTAGGATGAGGATCTGCATTTTTTTTTTTTTTTTGAGAAGTATGGTTATAATGTCTTCTATGACAAAATATAATGCTTTCCATGACAAAATGTATTTTAGCTACCTAACATATCAAGATAGACTTGGCAAATGTATTTGTCCTTAAAGTGTCTTTTTACCTGAGCATCAAAATGTTTTCTATATTAAAATCTATGAACACCTAATGCAAAATACTGGATAGATCTGAAAAATCCACTGTGATTTGAAGGAAGGTCAGGTTGTTTCAATACAGGTTGATTGTATAAATAATAAAATAAGTTACTGATTGGTCCTATTTTCTACTTTTGTTGTCTGGAAAATCAGGAAAAGTTTTTAGCTTTATGCTTTTAGCGTGGCACAGCCACTACTTCAAAACTTAGAATCAAATTAAAAAAATACACTTTAGAAAAACATAAATACATTTCAATCTATGGTGTTGCTGAAGGAAGTCACAAAATGGAGGGAAGGTTGTATAAGTGTTCTAAAATAATACTAGCTTTCCTCTGAGTCCATTTCCTGTGGCTACTACTTCAGGACAGTAGAAACAATTAACAAACACTGAACAAAATTTAATGTGAACATGTAAGAAAAAGTGCAGAGTTTTATACAGACTTTTTGCTTGATGGCATAAAGCAAACACTTCTGAATTTTCTACAACTGATTAACTTTTTTTTTTTTTTTAATCCATTTGGGACTCTATCCTCTTTCTCAGTTATTTTTAAACTCTGTATAAAGTTAACATTTAAAGTGTTTTCTCTATCCTATCATTCCAGTGTTGACTGAAAAGATGTCTAGAACTGGGTCCAGGACAGACTCCTCTAGAACTCAGCTGAAAATGCATTTCCAGTTGGCAGCAAACTGTTGCTTGCTGGTCTTATGTGAATTTTTGTGCTCCTCTTCTGTTGTCTTCATTGAAACCAGATTTCCTAGTTTACTCATGAGAGTGTCCTGAGGGACAGCATCAAGTGCATTACTAAAGTCAAGACAGACAGTCTCTAATGCCTTTCCCTTATCTACTAGGCCCATTATCCTGTCACAGAAGGAAATTGGATCATTTTGATGTGATTTGTTCTTGACAGATCCTAGTTGGCTGCTTTTTATCACCTTTATTATCCTGTAGGTGCTTTTAAATTGACTCTTAAGTGATTTGTTCTAGTATCTTTTTGAACATTGAAGTAAGATTGGCTGATCTATAATTTTCCAGGACCTTTTTCTCATTTTGGAAATACTCATAAAGTTTGCCCTTCACCAGTCCTTTAGAGCTTCTCTTTATATCTTCGACAAATTCTCAAAAATAATCATTAATGACTCACAGATTACATTGGCTAGTTTCCTGTGTACCCTGGGGTGAATTGAATCAGGTTCTGTCAACATTGAAGCATATAATTAATCCAAATATTTTTTCACTACTCCTTTTTTTCCTTTTCATTTTGTTTTCCAGCACTGTGGAATAATCATCATCTATTCTGCTCTAATGCACAACTTTTAAACCAATGACTGATAAACTCTTTAGAGATTTACATGCATGTGTTATAAACATTCTATTTTACATGTACATCCCCTTTTATGCAAGTTATTAACATACATCCCATTTAAACTCTCGAGGTGAGCTTTACAAGGAACTTGAATGGTATTCAAATCTTAGTTATGCTCTGAAACAAAGAAATTGCATTGCTGGGGAAATTTCAGTTCCTGAAATTCATCTGATATACTAGTAGCTGACAATACATTTTAAGAAGAAGTGCAAGTGGAAAGGTGATAAACCTTCCATCCCCAAAGCCTTTTCATGAGTAACTGAGAAGCAAGTTTAATCCTTATCATGCTTTTTTTTTAATAAGCCCACCCAAATATATGTCTTTTGTATGTCAGATTTTTTTTTCTATCAGTTGTAAGGATGGGTTTTGCATGAATCTCTGATTTTTATTTTATTTTATTTATTTTTCCTCAAACAATATTTACAATGATTTTAAAATTTTGGTACCATATTTACTTTAGAAGAGCAAGTAGTTGCAAATCCATTGTAATGTGTTATTTTGTTTTGGTTATTTTTTGCTTTGTTTTCTATATACGTAAGGTATTTTTGTATTTGTGTGGGTCTTTAGTTCAGATGCATTCTATATTGCTTATTTTAGACAAACTGTTTGTTGCTATGGATTTTCAAGATTGTTCAATTTTCTAGGCTTGTACAAGAATCTCCCCCTCAACCCAAGCCAATTTTTCAGCATTTCCCATCCAGTATGCTATGCATCATTTCATTTAATAGTAGCAAGGGGAGTGTGCAGTGTTCCTAACAGTCCCAGAGACACTTTATGGAACAATCAAAATCCTCAAGGACAATTTGCATGAAGTCTATACTGACTCAGTGGAGTTCAAGGTATCGTTTAAAAGTATATGTAATCACTGCCTATTTTGAGCACATTTGCTTGTATAGTGGCTTGCAAAGAAACTTCTCTTTGTTTTTGAGGCGTTATCAAAAGTTTTCAAAACACATGCGTAGTCTGGGATGCGGAATTCATTTAAGCCCTGTTACTTTGAGAACTGATATAAAAGTAATGCTTCTGTATGTTTATGTTTATGGGTGAAAGAGGTTTTTACTCTGAACTGACTCTGGAGCTTCAAAATCAGCTGATGTTTGGAGTTTGAAAAAAGAAGAATTTAGTGCAGCTGTGAAAGGTCCATGGGAAGAGAAACAATGCAACCATCTCCCCCCTTGCTGCATTTTGTCTTTGAGTGGCAAACTCAGCAGCACAATGTTGTTCAAGCTGTGTACAGATTAACTATGGCATCACTAGTTGTGGAGGAAATATTTTAGAAGGGAAATTCCCTCAAGCCTTCTGAAGGCCAGTTTTGGGTTAGCAGCTATTCAGATGCAAATAATAATATGGGGCATTACACTTGAATATCTTTAATGCCTATTCTGTATTTTTTCTGGACAACATACCCTTGACTGTGAATACACACCTTGCACTTTTTGCCACATCTTTTGTGTTCTGTAGATTGATAAAGCAAAGGCTTAGACTGAACCCTCTGTGCTGTGAATCAAAGCCATTCATCTGCTTTATCTAATTCACATTTATATTTTTAGCTGGTTATCAGGATGGGGTCTTCCTGAGAAGGCTGAATTATTCTGCTTTGCAGCATGTTCTGGAGCTTTGTAGTTTTGTTTTCATTAGCACTAAACTGGAAAAAAAAAATAATGTTTTGCTGTGAAAATGGTGGCAGGCTGAAGAAAGCTATGGGTACCAACTGGCTGCAGATGTGAGAAGCAGATTTAAGTCCTGACTTGGAAACATCTGCAGTAGAATACTCTGGCTGAAATACAGCCGAGTATTTCATCTATATCACTCTAAATAAGGAACTTGAACCGGGCTTTCATCCAGTCTAGACTATGTTTTATCTTATATAGTGTCTTTCTTCCATTTTTGCCCAGCAGTCCACATGTGCTATTGAAATAGAAATGTTTTTAGCTTCAGTGAAATTTCACTGCAGCAGAAACAGTTCTGTCAGTATTTCCTCTTTATCTGTCAGCAGTCCTGCATTCTGTGGGGGATCCTAGCTTTGAACAACAAGCATTGAACAACAGTCTTTGTTAGGCTGTTACTGCAGTCTTAGTTTTACATTACTGAAAAGTCTCGCAGTCAATTGTGTATGCTCAAGTCACGAGTTAAAGACCTCTAAAATACTGAAAATTGCAAATGTGTAGAGAGATATGTTTGCAGAGTGAAACTATGAATATTTGAATTTCTGTTGAAAAGTCTTTTAGCCTACCAAACTATTATTTCATTTAAATACTGATATTTTAAAAAAATATGATTTCATATTATACTTAAATTTTCTTGCTAGCTTGTAAGTGGTGCAGTTATATTAAGTGATGTATCACTAAAGGGATTTTTTATATTATTTCATATGCAGTAGTTTCCTTCCCTTCTTTTCTAGATGGGAAAGAGGCTAGCATACATTTTTCTGTCTGCATACTTCTAAAGATCAATTCTCTTATGTTCTGTCTACTGGGAGTGCAGATCCAAACTAAAGCATGACAGGTCTGAACATAGTAGGTCCTTCACCTTAATGTATATTCATCCCAAAAGCAGACCTCATTGCATTACACTCAGTAAGAAAATTGCTGTCCTGACCACTTAGCACAGTGTTTGGGAAATTGTATGGTTGGTACAAGTTTAAATCTGTGAATCCAGGAAACTCACAGTGTGTATGATATCTTCACTTAATTCTGTAATTCAGAACATAAAAGTGACATGTTTCTGTAAGAAGTCTTTGGTTAAATGTACTTACGAAAATTGTACCCTTAGTTCTCAATATGTCATTATTTAGTTACCACCAATTGCAATTTGTTGAGCTTTTTCTTACTGGAGGTAAATCCTTCCACATCCACCCATTTACTCTCTGAAAAATGAGGAGAAACTTGTGTTTGAAAGTGAGTTATGCCTCTGTTGTCCATTAGAGAATTCAGTTTTACGTATTGTTGCCATGCTGTTCATTTCCAATTGTACTAGTAGTCAAAATTACAGGTTTACCTTGTTTCCTATGTGCAAAATATAAATTGTGTATCAAATACCCATGACTCAGTGATGGGTAAGGATTAGCAGGGGAATGGGGAAGCAAAAGTAGCATTCAGAAAACACAAAGAGATTTGGTAATCAAGATGTAAAGGCAAACAGGTCTTAGAGTGAAGATAATTACCTAAATCATGCATGATTTGATTGGATCTTCAGTGGTGTTTCTTTTTTTTTTTTTTAAATGTCTTTGAACCTTGAAAAAGACAGTTTGTGTTATTGTTGGTTCATGTGCAACATTGAGACACTCATCTAACATTGAGACACTCGGAAAATCCAACCAGCCTAACTCGTACCTTTATTGACTTTCCATGAGATTAATGTTTTTTAGTTAGCTTGTTTGTTTTTTCACCTCATGGAAGGGGAGAACTTTAATTTATGAAAACTTTGTTTTATGCCAAGATAAAAGGAATGCTCACCTTTCTCATCTAATTAGAAGTTCATTCTGGGATATGTAACATGAGTGACTGTTGAGTGTTGGACTCATTCTGCCACACTGATTATGTAGAGAATTGTTGGATAAGATGTCAGGAGACAGGGCCGCTGTGCCTTTTTGTAAGGGTTAACAAAGAGTAAAAACTTGTATAAGCTATCTATTAAGCAGAACATAATTCCAAGTTGAGATACTGTGACTTTATAATGCATTTTATAAATAAAAACGTTTTGGATTGAAATAACTGAATTTTAAATTCAGCAGTTAATATTTTATTAATTTTTAGTATCTGCCACATAATGGATATTACAGTAAGAAAATAGCTGAAAACTTCACTCACAAAGCAAAATTTCATGGACATGGAGCTATGGAAAACTCCCTTTCCTTCCTGAAAATATGAATGTTCTTTTTATTTGGCTGGAGCACAAAGGGGAGCAGTTTCTAGGCTGTATAGCTTTTCTAGCCCATCTCCTACATAGACATCTTGAGAGTCTTATATTTGTGCAGAACAAGAAATAGCCCAAACTAAAAGTGATATAGCCCAAACTATAATCAAAGTAATTGAGTATTTCTCAGTAAAATGAGAGGCTTATGTGCCTGAAATTGTTTTAAACTAAACACTTTGTTCCCATCTCCTCTATCTGCTTACTCCTGTGTTCTTAGCAAGCTCCTTAGGCAAGAAATTTTCTGCCAACCAACAACCTCATAAACACAGATTAAATGTCATTAACCTCTTTGTCTTTAATTGCAAGCCTTTATACACTATGCAACTTCAGGCTCTCTAATAAGTGATTTCTATTCCTTTCAATACTATCACATTTTCGAAAGTGAGTTAGGAGTCCGTGGGCAACGTTTTTCCAATACCACTTTCAAAGAGAGAGAAGTCTACCACATTTTTCAAAATGTGGCTGTATCTTTAGATGAATAAGTATTTGGAAACAATTAATGCATATCTATTTTTAGAAGTTAATTCAGAGATCCTAAATCACTTGGTGCTTTCTAAAAAATGCTTCTTTCATTTTAGTATTTGGACTATATTCATTCTTTTGAAATTAAGCTAATTACCTCATTTTGCAGTTTATATACTTTCACTTTTTAAATAGAAAATATTTTAACAGAATGGTACTTGATTTTTGTTTTAAATCTATTTTAATTATGAATACGACTGTTAGGAAGTCAGCTATTGAAAATAGGATAGTGTTACAAAAATAGGGCTAAAAAAACACTATTAACTGTGAAAGACTGCAGGAATATCAATGGGACAAGTTTGTGTTAGGTAACAGAAGCCCAAAGGCAAAAGCTGATATATTATAAAAGACAGTATTTATGGCTCATTAGATAAAGTCACAATTCAACGCAGTGTTCAAACACATGATGCTGATGGGGAAAAAAGGCATGTCATTAATCAGGTTATGTAGGAGAAAGAAGACAATTAAAGGAAAACTCAGCTCTAAAGTCAAATGTGTAAAAGTTTGGCAATGGAAGCACTGTCTCGTTCCTATTCTGTTTTGAGAGGAATTTGGTATGCGGAAAACACAGGATACACGAGTAATTTCAAAACACTTCAACGCACTAATGGTAAAGAAACAGTTTCGCAGAAGACTTGTTATATATTGTTTTTATAGACTTTCTGCCTCAGGTCCCTTAGGCCCTGTTGGGGTAGGTACTTTTTATTGTTGTGTGTTTGTGAAATACTTACTCCAAGAACTTCCCATCTAAACAGTCAAGAAGTTGAAGGGGCACAAGGGGCCAAGGGATGCAGCAACAGTGGCAAAGCAAGTTGTAAACTTCAGGCTGCAGTTCCTCATATCAGTTATCTTGGCAACTAGTATATACTGCCTCATTTATCTTGTTCCCCTACTGACAGACACAGGCTGCCCGATACAGGCCTTGCTCTGTGTGCACTGCTTGGGAATTCAAAATTGATGGGTTCTTTGAGCTTTGAACCTTTGCCTGGGATGTTTAGTATCCTTTCAGGAGAAGGGAGGGAAAGTACATTGTTCGATATAGGAATTCCTGGGGAAGAACCTACTTTCCAGTAGCTGCATTTTGTATCAAGTATTTATTAACACCCCAGCCTTATTCTTTTTCATGACTGTCATGTTTGTGCTTGTTGCAGAGGATATTTTTGAACATTAATTGGCAGTTAAAGTAACCTTGTCCAATGCACTTTTGCTGCTGCTTTTCCCTTGGTTGCTTTTCTCTTTTCATTCTCTACACTTCTAATAAATATTTTAAATTCAGTTGTTGCTTTTTATTGCACTTTGGTCACAGAAGACAGAGAGCTTGCCTTAGTCTGCACTCTAGAAGATAGATAAGCAGAAAAAATGGGAGCAGAGAATTCCTGGGGAATAATGGCACAAATACAATGCCACAAAAACTCTTCTATAACTCTAATTTCAGTGAAGCTACAACTGTAAATTTTGATTTCTTTGGTGATGTATACATTTATACCAAAAAAGACTTGCAGCAGAGATATCAGAGAAAGGATGGAGGGAATTGTGACGTAGTGCAAAGGAGACTATAATGAGGCTTACTTTTCTTTTCAGTGTGCCTATTTTTTATGTGTCTGTTCAATCATTTTAAGTCACTTTTGGCCTTTTGGTGATTGGCACATTGTTAAATAATTAAGAAATTATTTAGATTTATTTTAGAAAAAAACAAAAATAGATTCATGAAGAGGGATTGGGAGCATGGGTGGATTCAGTGATTGGTGCTCCAGGCTAGGATTCACGTGCAGGTATACAGGGGATATTACATACAATTAATAGTAGGTGCAGAGAATGATCCTTGTAGCAACAGAGCTGCTGTGCTGCCAGCAATGCAAAACAACATTGAAACACCCTTATTCCATAACTTCCTGACCTTTCTTTTAATCTTCGTAAATAAGTACCTCTCCATGCTCCAACACAACCTCTCTTTAGTAATACAAACACAATTCCTTGGTTAGCCTTAGTGAACAAAGTGATTTTTTTCCTTTGCTCTTCTGCTCACATTCCTGTTTCCTCAGATGCATTTTTAGATGAAGAAACATTACGCCCTCAAAATCTCTAGACCAATGGTCAATCCTTTTGATTTTTTATTTCTCAGTTTTATTTTTTGCACATTTTTAAAGTAGTACATTATCAAAATAATTTGTGATTTAATATCTAAATAAAGTGATTTTAAACCAGAATTTTATAAGTAATTTCATACAAGTTCCATAAAGATGCAACCTTTTTGCATGCTGACTTTCAGAAACTCATCAAAATACTTGGATGTGATTTGTATATATTACATGCAAGAATAATTATGACTTGTTTGGAATACACAGTAAGCTAAAGAGTGATGCAATAAATCACTAAAGAGTAGTTCATGATATATTTAATAAGGTGATATCACTGTGGTTGTCATCTAATTTATTACACCTCAAAGCATTCACCAAATCTGTCCCAGGCAGAAACTCTGATTGTGTTTGGTTCCTGTGTGAAGGAAAGGCAGTCCCTTCTGTTACAGAAGTTCTACAGTATGTTACTAAATTGACTCATATACTATTCAAGAAATGGTAATGAAATATGCAGATTAATACAAAGCAGAAGAAAAGATAATTGCAGGTGTTCAAGAGGTGTATGGAGACTCATTCAGTTTACAATGGAATAAGGGATTTTTTTTTCTGACATCACTCGAATCTTGTATTACTCCACTCTACGTTTTACAGCCTCAAAGGACCTTCTTTTGAAAGGCTCTCAAAGGAGACTTTTTTAATGTGGCATTGATACTCAGATACTTTTGATGCCATTGTCCTGTCCTCTCTTCCACGGATAAATTGTAGAGTATTGAACTTAATCAAACTGGTTTGGCCAGGCTAGTGGTAGAGAGGCTAGTAGTGGATGAATACTAAGGCTCCTTTAAGAATGACAAAATTAAAAAAAATATATGTATATATAAATCTGCATTCCATTTTGACAAGAAACTTTATAGGCTGAAAGCCTGCTGGTTAAAAGCATATGTTAACTGAGATGTGCAGCCTTAAGCACAATGTTTGTCTCCATTTTTACATAGGCTTCTCTTGAGAAAGGGAAGACAAAACCAGTCATGTGTTCACTGACTATGCCAAAGGTGCCCTAATCTCTGCAAGAAGTCTGAAAGGTTCTCCTATAGCAGGCAGTTGAACTGACTCCTAGATGGAAGTGGTTCTTGGTACAGTTTTCCTGACAGGTAGACTACAGCTTTCTTTGAATGGATTTTATTATGTATACTCTATCCTAAAAGGCGAGGGAAGAGGGGTATGTGTATGAGCTATAGGTACACACACAGAGTTAATTTGCTCTTGATCGAGTACCTTATTTTGTGTTGCATCTATATGCCTGCATCCTAGCTTCCAAAATACATGAATCCTGAAGATGAATTCGTGGCTCCTCTGGAAGACTGAACCAAAGTCCAGGTCTGAGTGCTTTTATGTCACATTATTCAGTCTGGACAGGCTTCATCTGTGGTAAGATATATGCCACAGTTTTTCATGGTTAAAAATTGAGAGCAGCCATTTATTTCTTTTATAAAGTTTTTACCATGCTTTCTCGCTGATTCTCAAGATACAAGATTGGAGAGTTGTTTGCTATTGGCTCACACATTTCTTCTTTAATCACCTCTAAAGCTTATGCTTTTCTTTCCTGTCCTCTAACTATTCACTCAGATGAAATACATTATCTCACTTGCTGCATATCCCTGGATCCAGATAGCCCACAGAAGAGCGTGTGCTGGGAAAGTTAACCTACAGAGTGGGTCTGTAGTCTAAGTGAGCTTAATTTTTACATATTTTCTGTTATCCTACTGGGCACTGTGTCATGATGACCCTGTTCTGTGAACTCCAAATGAGCTGGGTCTCTCCTATCAACTATTCAAATTTCAAACCCTTGCTGTTATCTGTTTTTTTTTTTTTTTTTTTTACGTTGCTAGCACAACTTTGTACAGTCAGAGTAGCATTTAATCTCTTCTGATGTGGAGGTGCTGTTCAATTCAGACTACCAATTTTCCACAAGTGGTTTTGTGAGTCATCTCTCATCATACTGTTTTGTGAATTAAATGAATAAAACAAAAAGAAACCCTTAGCCAAGTCAGTGGTCTAGCTGTGGATGTAGGACTCTTTAAGATCCTTGTGTTATGATGCAAGTCATTTCCTGGGGATCATCTGATATTTACCATTTTCAAGCAAAGTAATATACTGTATTTCCAGCACAATCTCTTGTAAGTCAGCTGCTAGCACCTCATGGTGTTAGGTTGCATAGAAAAAAAATTTCTTTCATGCTTTGATGAGAAGGGCATTTAAGACACTGCTTGTGTCTGAGACAGAAACCTTCGTATTACCTTGAATGGCTGCAATGTTGCAAAAAGGAATTTTGTTCTGTGAAATGGGGAAGGCCCTCTGGATAACACCAATATCAAGCAAATCTCAACTGTGTGTAATTCAAATGAGATGACCTCTGTAGTATAGTGGAAAGTTTGGTATGGTACATTTATGTTAAAATAAACTTGATATGCTGTGACATGAATGATGATGACTCAGTGTCATAGCTGTAACTAGGAAATGATTAGGCTGCTTTGCAGTTGTGAACAAAGACTGACAAATGCTGTGAGAATGCAAACAAAGGCACTGGGTGTGAAAGAAAACAGTTCAAATGTAAGAGAATACCAAGATACAGTAAAAACAATTTTACTGCACAGGAAACATTTAAAAATAATTGCTGCACTTCAGCATGATTAATGAAACCACAACATTCTACAGAATCACAAGTGATGCTGGAATAGCGGGAACTTACTTGACTTATCATCATCTGAGACATCCAACATTATCATGAGTTTAGTTACATTAATTACAAGATAAAATATCCTCTATTTAGAGATCCTCTTTCCGAAACTTTTAACTTAGCTTGAAAGAAATTTTTACCTAAAGAGTTATTGAAAAATGCTTGAATAAAAACAGTTGATGTCCTTACGATAAGAAATTTTGTCTCTTTTTCTTCTCCAACTTCAAAGTTTTTTTTTTTCTTACATTGGATAATTATTTAAAAAGTATTTATAATTTATGCCGTTATTTATGCTTTCTGTTTAATAACTTACCAACAGTGTAAGGAGTAAATATGAACTTCTGTAAGTATGTAAGCAACTCTGTATGAGACTAGGAATGAAATATAAACTCCCTGTGAAGATGGAGCTTGGAACTACATGGTCCTTAAGGTCCCTTCCAACCCAAACCATTCTATGATTCTGTACTAGGATGAATTTATGTTAAGTCCAAGACAGAGGCAGGGCCCTCCTCGTTCTCTATCTATGTTCTTCTGATTTCTGTTTAATCATTGAAGTTAAATTCTGATGTTTTGTAAATAAATTATTAGTTCAGAGTTGGTACTCTCCCTCACTGACTAAACAACACAGTTTACTTTTATAGCCAATCGCTTCATTTTGTGTAGGTTTAATTCCATTTGAGAGTTGGAGAAGGTTCATTAATGTAGACCCTCTGAAGCTAAAAGATTGTGCCATCTTCTACAGATTCTATCCCTAAGTGTAATTGGTAAATCATGTTCATCTGACTGGATACCAAGAAAACTTTAGTCAAACACTGCTCAAATTATTTCCTCTTTGCTTCTAATCACAATTCTGCCTTTTCTCTCTGCATTTTTGTTTTCACATTTGCAAATTCCAGATTTTAATTTTACCACTGTCACTTGCAGACTGTAGAACCCAGTTCCTAGGAAAATATACAGAAGAGTGCTAGGGATACTGCTGCAAACTGAGTTTTAAGAACATTGTTGATCTATTAAACTTTTAATTTTCAATATATATACCCAGGGCAAGAGGGTCACTTATTTATTTTTTTTGCCTCTTCTGAGGGCTGCAATAGTTTGATATTATAATGAGGGAGGAAGGATTCTATAGACAGTTTGAAATTATGCTAAGCATTTTAAACTCTTACTGAAAGAGAAAAGAACAATGACATGCTTTGAAAAGTAAAATTTCCCTGAGTAGGATTATGTCTTCCGGGTGGAAAAATTCACAGAGGTATGCAAGACTGAAGGCAGTCTGTTAGCCACTTGTGCTCAGTTTCCAAAGTAACAGGCCAAGTGCAGCAGGCTGATCTGGCTGTCAGTGTCCGGAAAAGATTGTCTGTATTCTGTGCCTCTTATTTGAAGAGGACAGAGTTTCATAGTGATGAACAGGAGAAAGGTGCTTTCAAGTCACCCTCACATCCCAGAAGGAGATTCTGAGCATTAATTTCTTAAGCGTATCTGAATGAAATGGGACAGGGATCATTTCTTATTCCTCTTGTACCTATACAGATAGTAAGCTGTTTCTGCTTATATTTTGACACCATTTGATGATTTTTTCCTTTTGTTTTCTTTTTCCATGACTTGACATGACTCTATTTTTCTCTATTTTACAGTTCCCTGATCTCTAAGAAGTTAATGGTAGTTGTTATCCAAAATTCTCAAGTACATATATCACCTTTCTTCATTTTTTAATCCAAGCTTTATTCTAAAGGGTGTTTGAAATGTTTACTTAACTGGTTGAATAAAAGCCTTGCAGTTATTACACTCTAATCATCTCCTTCTCAGGCAACAAGACTTGAATTGTAAAATAGTAATTTATAGCTAACATGGTTTAAGCATGAGGCCAAATCCAAGTGCCATTGACAGTATTATGCCTGAATTATTTACATCATCATTCAAAACCTGAAGGAAATTCTGTGCTCGTAATATGATTTATAAAAAAGAATGAAAAGCATTTTCATTGATGCAGTTAGTTTCCTTTTAAAAAAACCTTAATGGAATAATGCATTCTACTACATCCTCTTGCACTATAAAAATAAGGTTTATTTCTATTTCTGAAAATTAAATTACACAATGCTTGAGGAATTTCTGCATTTCTGGAGGTCTTCAGCTCTCATGGGTTTCTGTTTAGACAACATTTGTTCAGCTATTCCTAACGATAATTAATTAGCAGAAAAAGATTTAGAATTTGAATAAGGTGAAAGCGAAAGTATTATTACTCACATTTTAGTAGTTTCTCAGTAATAAGTAGTAGGTAGGCCCAAGTAAGATAAAACAAGGTATGGGGTTTAATATCAGACAAGTCTCTAAGAAAATATGTATATGAATAGGCATGGACCTCTACATTACAATTTTTTATTTATTTTTTAACTGCTGTCCTGAAAGAGGCATCTGTATGTGTAAGTTTAACTAGGGAGTACTAGGAAGTTTGTGTCCTTCTTGGTGACCCTGTGCAATTCAGTCCTGCTTCACTGTACCTCAATTTGTCTAAGTATAAAACAACACTGATTTTAAAGTGCTTTGAATTCTGATGAAAAATTATATGTGTTATGAAAAGTCTTATATCTCCAATGCTAGCAAAACAAGTCTTCTTACCTTTTGCTGCTTAATGTTTAGGAGTTGGTGCGTTTTATTCCTAAGGCTTGTATTGGGATGTTGTATCTTTGCTAGAAGGGAAATTGTCCATATTTGCAGTTCGCCTTTATGCAATGCAGCTACATTTTTAAGAGTATACTTATTTTTAAAAGCCCCAGAAACAAATCTGGACTTTTAACTAGCCATCTGCTTTTTTTTTTTTTTTCTTTTTTGCATGAATAATGGCATGACTTAAAACTCAAAAAGGTGTTATTAAATGACAAGCACTAAAAGTACACAGAAGTATCACTTGCTCTGTGAGTTAATTTCTATGCAACAAGGAAAAAAATCAATGGAAACTTTTGTTATGGATTGTACATAACTGAAACCTACTGACTAATTTATCTGTCAGGTCTTTTAAAGATAATTTTTGCACTCAGCAAAACTCAGCAGCTTTTAAAGAATAAAGCTGTCTTTTGGTCAACCAAGTGTATCACAGTGATATAAGCAGGTCAGAAAGAAAAGTTGTGCACAAAGAAACAGAAGTCAGTAAGAATGACAAAAAGAATATCATCATGCTGAGTATACCTACATATTTCTACTTCATGGTCTTTGGTTCTACAATCTTCTTTCCCAAAAGCATGCTTATTTTTTACTTCCCAAGTAAATTCCCTAGATTTACTTCCTAAATCTAGGAGACAGTAATGATTACCTTTAATCCTTTTGAGTTTTTATAATAATCACCTAATAATATAAAAATGAATATAGTCTGGACTGACTTAAATATTATTCATTTTATATACCTCAATAAACCCCTCAACATCTGAGTAATGAGTAAGCTTCATTTTTCAATTAAATTTATGCTCTAAAAATGCCTTTGTCAAATTTTTGTGTTCTGCAAATTTTACACAACAGAGCCATTTTCTATGTGAAGAAAAAAAATCAGGGGTTAAATTTACTGAAAATCTTCTGAAATTTGAGGAAGTTGCAGACAGTAGCCCATGGTCATTAAGCACATTCTATGTGCAGCTTTTCAGATTATTCTGATAATTTCTGAGTTCTCCTTTCAAAACTCCAGTATTTCTGACATCCTGCTCTTCTCTAAGAGAAGAATGCTAGATGAATGCTAGAAGAATGCTAGAGAAGAATGCTCTTCTCTAAGAAGAAATTGCATAAGAAGCTTTCTCTGAGATAAAAGCTTTTAGTGGAACAGTTAAAATTAATATTGCTTAAAAGTCTGTATTATAAGTAACTTTTCTAATTGCCACAGGGATTTGTGGAAGGTTTGTTCTTATGGAACTGGAGGTGCAGAATATTTTGATGGCAGTTTACTGAGATGTAATTTAGAGTGTGGAGGCCTGGAGCACTTCATTTGCTCCTCTTTGATAAGGATGGCATTGCTAAATTAGTCAACTTGCTTCTCATTTCAAATCTCTCACTGAATGAGATTTAAAATTTCAACTGCATCAAGTATTGGAGGACCTATAGTTTGTGCAGTAGTCACACAGAAATAAAACGGTGTGACTGTAGCTGATACCTTTCAAATACCATCACCATACTGTACCATCAGCAATTGGAGAGAAATGTAGATTTCCAGAGGTATGTTTATGACAGTTAATATAACAAAGAAATGCTTTAAATCCTATGTTTTTCTTGTCATCTGCCAGGAGGCAGAACATTATGAGCTTTATTAATGATTTAGTTCTGGCATGGTTAAGATTTTTTTTAAACCTGTTGCATGGCTTCTATATTTGGGACAGTTGCTCTTCTATTTGAAACTAGGAACATGGAGGCGAGTAAGTGAACACCTGATTAAAAATGCCACAGTGGTTCTCACTAGAGCTGTTCGATAAGCAATTCGTTTGTAGGACTTGGAGAATAGAAAAAAAAAAAACATTCGCCTCAGCTTAAACTTTATCCCCTTTGTCAATAACTTAAACAGAACCTACAGATTTTGCTTTGAAATGCCTGAGGCAATGGCATCTGTTCCATTGTATTGCTTATTCTGTGAAAGCAAATGCCTTTTCCTATGAAGACATTTAGACATTTCAAAAAAGTTTATTAAAGCATGCTGTGTGTTTTCTTCATCCCAATATGTTTTCTTCTGTCTCTTTCTCGATTAGTTTAGGAACATTCTTCTGTTGGCATGACTTCTCTTTCTGGCTCTGAAGTGTTCCTTTGATTCACTGGTCCAGGTGCTAATAAATTTAGTAAGTTGCTTTGAGTTCTTGCATCTTCCTTCTTTTTGCATCCTGAGCTAGATTCTGTTTCCTTATAGTTGACTGAAAAGTCAGTCCTCCTCCCTTTGATTTGAGTTGTGAGTTTGAGTTGTTGACTTTGAGTATGAAATAGGTACTAGCTCAGTCCTTCTTCAGGAAGAGTTTGAAAAGCAACCATAGGAAATATCAGCGAATTTTCGTTTTCTCTTGGTAGAATAACTCTCAGGTGTCAACTTCAAGCTGACCTCTGTAACAATAAGGGTGTGTCTGATGGAGATTTTAAAACTACTAAAAGGAAGATTAACTATAAACTCCAGAAAATGTCAAGGAAAAATGGTCTCCAGCAAATCTATGCTTTATCTTAAAGCATTTAATAATAGCCATTGGTGCATGTGATCTTGCACATCCTTTAAAATAAGAAAGATGGAAGATCTTAACTAAGCATGTTAAAAAAAAAAAAGTAAAGGAAAAAGAGAAAGAGACGATGAAAGAGAGTGTAGATGAAAGAGGCTTGAAAAGGAGTTCTTGAAGTAGGAGATCTCTATTGTGGTCAGGACTACTCATGAAACTAATCTGTGGTATGTGACTTTGATCAGAAGTTTTCTTTCTGTGACATGTTTGCTTCTTGTAAAAATTTCCATCCCTTTATAGATGTGTCAAGAGATAAATATTACCAGTCTAGGTTATTAATTTTAATTTTAAGCAAAAAAGTAAAGCAGGAGGAAAAAAATATTTTTTTAGCTAATTGAAACTACTTTGAAAAAAACACACAAACTGACTGAATGTAAAATTATATGAGACTCTAAATTTGAAACACGGCAATAGCATAATCACAATACAGCTCTACCAAAATAGAAAATAATGTCCATTTTTCATTTAAGCAGTGTACTGTACAAAGTACCTCTCTTTGATCTGATGGCCTTTTCACAATGAAGTGATGAAATACAGAATGCCAGTATCAGAAACATAAATGTGCTAGGAGTTGAAGATTTTATGTCTTTCCAAAGGCACCATTTATGCTCCAACTTCTTCCTATCTCACCAGCACTACCATCCTTTCTTATTAATAGATCTTTCCTAAAACAGTCAGGGTACATAAGCTGCGTTGAATTGCATACCCTCGGCTTGCTCCCAAGATCTGGGGATGTTTGAGGAAGAAAGCAAAAAAGTTAGGTTTAATGGTTATACTAGCATCAGACTGATCCTCCGTGGACCAGCTGAGAAGTTCCTAGAGCATAGCATACACCCAAAATATATTTGACATGGGAAGAAAGTTGTTAAATATGTTGATTAATAGTGTGTGGTTTAGCCAGATGCAACAGACGCTTTTTACTATGGATTGCTTACCGAGATAGGTGTATGAGGGCAGACCATAAAAGTTTTCAGGAAACAGGACAGATATCCTCTAACAGGAGGATAGAGGTTTTCCGTTACGTAAATTAAAAAAAGTACCCAGTTCGAAGAGGATAATGCAGTTCTAAGATGAAACTGCTAGCTGTTGTGAAGAAAAATAATGTTGCTTTATGAATTTTTACTTTGTATTCCCTGCGGATTTGGCTTTTGAAGATCTGTATTTTAACAACCCAGTTCTTCAGATATGTAGTGACTTTACAAAAAAGCAACAGAAACCAACACAAAATCTAAGTAAAATTGCATGATCTTTTCCTTCAGGGGCACAGCAGCCATTATGTTTGAGACAGTTAGAAATGTAGGGTTTAAATTGATTTGTACTTGCCAAATTCTAGTCCACATGGAGTTCAAATGATCTTTATCAACACAAAGTTGTGCAGAGTGCGTTGCAAGTAATGATAGCTTGAGCTAAAAAAAAAAAAAAAGAAAAATTGGAACTAAAAGACATGATGTATATGCAAAATAAATCCCTCAGAGAAGGCCACTTCGATAGAGCTATCTAATTACCCTATCTTTTTATTCCTTTATTTTTGATGCTGTGAGTGTCAGCAGCTTAATGTACAGATGAGTATCCAGCACTTTTTCTGCTTTGTTTTGCACATGGCAATTGGACAGATAGTCCCAAAGGATTCCTTTTTATTATGGATTATACCCAAAGAAGGCCCTGGCTGTAAGCACTCTATGACAGCAAGGTTATTGTAAAATGGCTTTTTTTGCCCTTTGAAGTAGAGCTATAACACCGAGAATAACTTTTATGAGGCCTTGTGGGAATCTTGTTCTTTATGAAACTCAGTGATTATGTTCAGAGGCTGGAATAAATGTTCCTGTGAACTTTTAAAAGTAAAAGAAAGGAGTAAAAGAAATGAGAGCGTTTGTAGCTTTAAGGGCCAGGTACTCTACCACATGCAGTTTACCAGATTTCCTGCCCTAGCTTTCACCCTAAACTGAGGTTAGACACACCTAGGGAGCAGAAGTTAACTGATACTCTGTACCAGCGGGAAATTATCAAGTAGTTCCATCCATTTTATCTCTCCTGTTCTGGATGATGAAGGCAGAACAACAAGGATCTAAAACGAGGATCCTTTCCCAGATATTCAAAAGAGAAAGTTCAGTATTCCACCCCACCCCCCCCCTTTTTTTTTTTTATTAGAAAGAGTGGAATGAGTGCCATAATCCTGCACTAACTGGTTTCGCTATGTGAGATAATGCTGAACAGCTGAGCAGCAAATAAAAGGCTGGGAAGTCAGCCTCTTATCATTTTAAACTATAGCTTTCTTTAGCTTTTGCAGGTTTTAGGTATAACTTTCCTCTTGCCCAGACCTTTATGCCTACGAAGACACAGAAGCAGAGAAGCTAAGACACTGTGCTTCTTGTGGGTCTGGTATGAAGTAGCTTCAGGAAAGCCTGTGGTCCCAAATATGTAGAATACATGATGGAATGCAAGTCCTTAGTTCAGTTCCTGTCACCAGTCATGAACTGCAGTTCTGGTCCTTCCATGTTTTATCCAATCTATCCCCCAAATCCACCTAGAGAGGATTTTCAGCTTCTCCCAAAACCAAATGAATACCTGTTTTCTGTGATGTGCTGAAATGGCTTCTCTCATCTTACACATCTGAGCCACTAACAAGCCTTCTCATAGCAATGGAGAATTACCTCTGATGGTAGGTAGAACAAATGAATCTTACTCTGAGTCTATAATGCTGTCCCATCCCTGTCGTTCACGAAAAGGAGAATGCAAAGAAATGTCAGAAAGGAAGGCTGTGGGTTAGATAAGAGCATTGCAGTAAGAGCCTTTGAGGTCATTGCGGCAGAGGGAGGGATGTGCAGGGAAGATGCAGTGAATTCATTGTCATACAGGTAATCAGCCATCCTTCACTGCTGTCTGCCTAAATGGAGTTTTATCCTTTTTGTATATGTGAACAAATGGAAGCCCTAAAGGAATTGAAGACAAGAACATCCCAAACATAGTTTCAAATTTCTCCATCGTTCACAGAAATTAGTTGATAGGAGATAAACCCACCAAAAACAGTGTGAAACCCTGAAAAGCATTCTTCAGAAAAATGAATGCTGAAATGCTTAGTTTTAGGGCTATAAGACTTCATCTCCTGACTAAACAACACATAGAAAAAAAAACAACAGAAAAAACTACCACAAACAAAAACAAAGGAAGAGGTGAAAGAAAGAAAGCCACTTATACTGAAAATTGTTTAAGCTTCTTGTCATGCACCCATTTTTTCTGGCATTGGTGAAAAATGAAATATTGCTGAGCTGAGAAACATCACTGAGTTCAACACTGAAAGAATATGCTGACGAATCACACAGTTACAGGGCTGCAAAGGTAGGATAGTTGAACACCCAGTGGAGCATGTTTTCAGAATCCACAGCTATACATGGGTTTGCATTTTCATGGGAAACCTTAGAATGGAGAGAATGTTAACTCTACCAGAATATTTAAAGAGTTTTTTTTTTTTTTTTTTTTTTTAAGAAGGGTTTGTTATTTCATTTTCAAACAGAACACAAATAGCAGGTATTGTCTGTCTGTGAAAGACACTGCCAGTAGTTAGGGCTTGAACAGACCACAGACCACCAGTCACATATTTAGATGTTGAGAATTAGCCATGACGTCTCTCTAAAAAATATTTCCCTGTGCAGAGAGGACCTTATTATAGGGGTCAGTGCAGGAGCTGGGCAACATAAAATTTGTGTTTTAATATGAAGGGAGCAGGTTAGGTGATGGAAGACTAAAATATAGATCTGTTAGTTGCTTCTGGATTCTGGAATTCATTCTTTCAAAGCTTTAAACCTAAGAATTTCTCTCCTTGGTCATCTTTAGCCCCTTTTCTCTGATGACTGGAAAGAAAATTCATATGCATTTCTATGCTTCTAACTGAGTTTATATTGGAACAACAGCTTGACTCCAAAATGTTCCTGATACTGGAGTCTTCCTTGTAGTATGGTGGGTGAAATCCCATTGCTGTGCAGAAGTCAGCTAGAGGACTATTGCTTCTTCAGCGAGGCACAGATTTCATTTGAAGTTTCCATGGTGAAGAACACTATTCTCTGAAGCTTTGCAACCCTTGTATTTTTCTCCATCCAGAAATTCTGACTTACAAATTTTGTCCTGAGAAACAGGATACTTCTCCCTCATCTGATTTTTACAAGCCAGTTAAGAAGGCAGTTAAAAGCTAGAGGACAGTTAGAAATAAAGTTTGTGTTATGTTCATGCTGGTGAATATTGTTGCACTGATCACTTTCAGAGTGATTCCCTCTGTTCACTCAGAGATGTACAGCAGCAAGGCAGTTTTTCTTGCTACAGCCTTGGTTATATCATATAGAAGTTGACGTATTTTAGTGTCACACTGAAAGTTAAGCATGTGCATAAAAGTCTTAGGATCAATGCGTTTCAAGCCATCAGTTTTGAGAGACTGAGGCTCTTATATCAGACTTAATTTCTTTGTCAGCTTGTTCACAGGAGGTAAGACTAAGAATAGGGATTTTACTAGTTAGTTCAAGCATGTGCTGCTGAGCAGCTGGCATTTGTGCCATGCATTAACAACGTAAGAGCAGCTCCCTATCTGGAAGTTGCTGTATCATGAGCTTTTGAAAGGAAAAATGTGCTTTGCATTCTGTGCATTGACACACACATATGAGAGAGAAGTTTGGCTATGAAGCTTTGCACAGGAGACAAACTAGAGTCTAATCCTGTAGATTTCATTACTGCTGTGATAAGGCAAAACTATTCTCTGTGTCAGCTGCTAATAAATGCTGCTGCAGGCCTTTATGTGATGCATCATTGGTCACCCTTTGTATCTTCGTATTTGTGAGTTGATGAGGCCCTAATTCATGGAGTCCTGAAGAGAGGGAGCCATTGGTGCAGAAAGAGACTAAATTCTGCTGCTTGCTTGACAGCACCAACCTTGTTAGAATATGCTGTTGTTGGAGGAGGAGAAAGGAAACAGAGAAACAGTGAAGGAAGATCATAAACTATAAGTTTTCTTATGCTTGAACTAAATTTTGGACATTATCGTCATGTGGCGTATTTTTGCAGTTTCAAACAAAAGTGAGAGATTGCAACACTTCTTAATAGGAGTTATACTTTGTAAGAGTGAATCGGTCTTGTGTGTGTATTTTCTCAGCAAGGCAATGTTTGAGAGGTTTCAAGTTCAAGTTGTTTTAATGGTAGACTTCTGAGACAGATGTTTGTATGCATTTTTACAGACTTCTAAGAGAGTCTTCCACTATTTTTGTTTACTGGCCATAATTTTATTCTTTGCTATGCTTCTTTATATATATACGTATATTTAATAAAGCTTATTTTAATGCAAATTCTATTGATATTTAAGCCACAGAGAAGTACCCATACAGAGTTCTGCACTGTTATTCACTGTTGCTCTATACTACCACAGTACGTGATTAAGGAATGCAAGTGAGTACAGTATTGAAGGTGTGAGTGTGAGTTTATTGTTACTCTCAATAACATTGTCCAACCCTACAATTTATAAACCTTTCCTAAAAAGTCTATATTGGTATTCCTTTTGCTTCTTTCAACCTTTTGAGGCAATGTTTATGAAACAACCATCTCAATATAAGTTTACATATTGAAATTTCACTCTCTATTATAATGGATATGAAACAGGAAGCTATAGGAGTTAACTGAAATCATATTGAGGAGCTTTTGCTTTTAATGGGAATGTTGTTGGCCTTTGACCTCAATTTGAGTATTCAGATTTGGAAGTCACTTTCCAGTGAAGCATTGTAATTATTACCATACACTGGGTTTTCATTGAAACACTGTTAATGACAATAATATTATCAGAAGGATATAATGTGTGCTTCATTAGAAATTCCATTTGTTTGCACTACAGAGATCATGGCAGTTTGTGTTAAAAATGTGTCTTAATAATCTCTTCATCACAACAAGGAGCCTCTTTCATAAACTGTAACTTTTTAAAAATGCCCTTTTTCTGCTCAGCTTTCAGATACTCTGTGATATAAAATTGTTCTTCGTTTTCATTAAGTGCAAACATAATATTCTCTTTTGGTAAACTATTACTACAATTGAAACAATTTTTTTAATCATTTGGTGCATTTGATTTACTAAAGGTTGTGTGCTTAGAATTACTTTACGTTTTAATTAGAGCTGCAGCAATTTGTTAGCTAGCACTGAACTCTGATGAACACGAGTCTCTAGGCACGTTTGGAAAAGCTCATGAATTCTCTGCCGTTCGCCTAATGAGCTGTCGGAAAGGTTCCATCAATAGTGTCGAAAAATTTGTTTAAGGACCCTCCAGACGTGTTCAAGAAGCTTGAATGAGCAAGGGCTAATACAAAATGTGTGCCATTGGGCTAAATATTTCTGGAAAGGTCCTTTGCTGCTAATATAAGGAGAATTAAAGGTCATTGTGAACGTTTGCAGTGGAGGGGGTGTTTTTGAAATGTGGATTGTAAAACATAGCTATTAATAGCTCCAACATTATCTCTGGAAAAGGACAGTGTGAAGGTATGTCTATCTGACAATCTCCTTCCCTGCCACAATGCAAGGGTGTATATGGCCTTTTCTATTCCCCACTTACCACAGCATAGGGATTTGAGGAATACATGTAAAAAAACCTTCCCTGTGAGGATAATAATCTTTTAATAGGCTAGCAAGTCAATGGAAGTCTAGCACCCTCAGTGTTTCCACAGCGTCACACAAATGCTTTGTAGAAGAGGAAGACTTTTTGACAGTTCCTGTTTGAAAGAAGCTGAAAGGCACAAGGTGCTGATCTCTTCTCATGTCATTGGCCTACTCAGATCACTGTGCTTCTGGGAATTCACAGAGACACAATAAATCCTCTGTACTATTCGCAGCACAAGGGTTATGGTGCAGTATCCTCTTGGAGCTTATAGGGTATGTGAGTGTCACTCTTCAGGACGAATTCTCAGGAATATGTCGTAGAGTAGTCTGCAGTTACTGATAGTCCTATAAGTCATTTATAAATGAAACTTGTTAACTACCTAATACCTTGAGTTAAAAAAGTAGGCATCTGTTCTATAACCATATGTCAGTAGTCTCACTGCTGTCATTAACAGAAGTTTGTAAGAAGAAACATATGTGTAAATATTTTAAAAAGTAAGAGTGTACACAGGAATATTTACTTCAGGCTGAGGCAATGAAGAAAATATCAGCTTCTTATAAGCCAAGATACAGAGCCCAAAGAGATTCCAGGAAACATCAAATCACACTAAAGCTTCAAGGTTCTAAGATAATTTTTTTTTTCTTCTTTAGTATTAGCAATAGCGTCTTAGTCTGTAACTCCCTAAACAGGCCATTGACTGTTACTGATTTGAGAAATAAAAGATTATTTGTTAAACTACCTCTTTCAAGCCTTGCTCTTCTAGCTAGCAATACAGATATAGTTTCAGAGACAACAGACAATAGCTTAGGTTTGTTTCTTATGTGCAAAATCCAATGCTGTTAAAATTCTTTTTTAAATAACCTGCTAATCTTATAGGCCATCTTAAAACCAATACATCACACTTAAGGCTGGAAGGAGAGACTAGATGTTGCAGAATCTTTAATATTATGTGCATTGCTAACATAATTTTCCCCTAGATCATGCACAAACATTTTCCTTCTGGATAACATGTTATTTGCAATATTGGAAAAATGAAAGTGTGGGGTTTTTTTTTTTGGTTGTTTCAAGTTTTCTCATCAAATCAAAAACAAAGCAAAATTGCTTGTTGAGAAGTATTGTGTGAAGCTCCCCCTCTTCTTATAGAGAGTAATGCAGAGATTCTGGTAACAAGGCTTATCCTCAAAGTCTGGAAATTCCTAGGTAAATCTGCATTAAAATTCTAGTAGGTGATTTAGAAATACCAGAAGTGCTTTGGATGGGAAGTAGATATGACTGAAACATCTTGGTACTGAGAGTTTATCTGGGAGAAACACAGAGGTTACCATTTACATAATGAATATTTGCAACACTAACAGATCTGGATTCAAATTAGGTATGTGATTAAATCTCTGACTTATGGAAGTCAGGATCTTAAAAATTAAAGTGTTTTTTTTTTTTTTTTTTTTTTTGGTTGTGTGTGTGTATGCTGAACTGTGAACATCTCAGAATGCTTTATGGAAGGCTTGCAGAGAAGAGATGTTCATGAGCATAGATATTTCACAGGTATCGACATTCTATCTGTGCCAATGCAAAAGCTCCCAGCAGTATGCATCTCTGATCAGTTAAAAATACCAAAGGGTATAACAGACACATTTGAAGAAGGTTCTTCAGACCTTTATGTCATTTACTTTATTGTGTCATTGGTACAGTGATGCATCTGATTATGAGCTATATAGGCATGTCTAAATGTAAATGGTTAATAACTCTGAATGAGATTTCATTTACAGTAAAAAGGGATTTATTTTCTTCATTCTTTTAAAATGCAATACATAGTAGCTAGTAGTTGCTAGCACAACTATCTTCTGTGTTGATAGCATTGTTTGCGTTGGGCAGAAGAAATGAATATTTCATTAGATATGTCATCTACGTATAAAATGACCTGCCCAAAATCTGTAACGAATAATTGCCTCCCTTTTAATTAAAAATGTGGGAATTCCAGTGGACGTTTTTTACACATTTATTGGAAGTCTACTGACAGCTAGTGATTATGGCTATTGGTGTCAAAAATTTTTGTCTTTAATACATATGGAAATACTGACTGGAAAGATATACCACTAGTCTCCTACTGAATTATACTTTATCATGGAAGAGTAATTTCTGTTTTCCTTTGTTGCATTTTCTAGGAAGATGTAAAGATTTTTTTTTCTTTTATCTGAATGACGGTGATGCATCAATGTGATGAATGACATTAATTTCAGTAAGTGTATGCATTTGGACCTGTTGCAGACCACCAGACTATGTAACTGTATTATGTTTGCGAAGATCATTTATGCCATTGGATAATGTCACTGCCCAACCCCATCAATTAAGAAAATCCATGTAAGAGTTCTTTTTGATTCTCTGTCTACAATACTCATACATGTATATACACAAATGTGTATAAATACTTTTATATATACATATATAAAGAGTATATATACTTTTATATATTCATATATAAATCTTCAACTCCAGTATTGCTTTCAGTAAAAGCTACAAAACTTCAGGTTCTGTTGCTATGTTTGTGTGGGTACCTGCAAGAGGCAGTGCATAGCAAGTGTACATCCTTTTGATTTTGTGGTGATTTAGAAAGTAGTCCTTTAGTAGAAAGTGTGATGTACATAAACATGCAGGACACTTGAGTGACAGCCCCATAGACTCTGTAGCCTTTGCGTAGTCTGCTGTGCTCAGTTTAGACTGCATGTGATGTTTCTAAAGTGTTTGCCAATTTTACTAATGAATGTTCATCAGCACTCATGTTGTGGCACTGATTAATCTTCCCCCACTTTTATATTTTATACTGGAAAAGAGCATCACCTGCTGATTTAAAGGGCCTGAACATCCTCTCAAATTAAATTACCATACCTGGATTATCTGGTACAGTTTCACTGCCTGTAACAGGTACAGAAGGGTTTTAAAGGAGATTTAAAGACAAGGAATAGAAGAAGGGAAATGTAATGTTTAAAGTAAAAGCATCTGCAGGGACAATGGGATATTTAAACTACAAACTGTTTTTAAGGAAAATAAAAGCTGTATTCCCCTACCCTTTTGTCTGACTTCAGAATATGAGTACCTGTGCTGGATTAAGCCAAAGATCAGCCTAATTCAGTGTCTCTCAGAGTGGCCCAAACTAGTTGCCCGAGAAGATGTAAAAAATTAGTGAAGAATTTGTGGTGTAATAGTTACAAAGAATACGTGTGGTAGTAATGTGGTGCAGGGACAAAATGTGGAGTGTGTGTAAATGGTCTGCTTTATCCACATTGTAATGATATGTTGATTTTGATGTGGGGAATTTTTATTTATTTATTTATTTTGATGTAAGTGAAGTTTGTGGAGACTGTTGGTTGTGTCAGTTGGTTGATTGACAAATTGGTTGTCAGCCATCACTTTACTATAAACATGAAGAAAGGATTTCACTTTTTTATATTTAAAAGGGGAAGGGAATTGTAGCTGGCAGATGGCAGTTTACAACTTAGATATGTCAGACACGTTATCCATTGTACAGAACAAGCATGGTATGCTTAAAAAAGGAAAAATACCAACTCAGGATTGTTTAGGTACCAACTTCTCAGGCTTAAAGAACGTGAAGTTTGTTTTTCATTGACTACTCTAAAGTGTTCATTTCAGAGAGTGTTCAGATAACCTTCATGGATTGATGAACGCAACTGATAACTATTCCTGGGGAACTTAATGGCTTAAATGAGTAGAAAATGGTAAAATGATCTATTCAAAGAGCTTTCTCTTAAACTCTTGACATTCTGCTGTAACTATTGTTTACTTATTTCATAGAATTAAATAGTATAATCTATGCTTTATTACATTGTTGCTGCAGTTATAATTTGCAAAGCACAGCAAATTAATTTAGTGAATAAGATAGCTAAATACTACTGAAAGCTTTCCTTGGAAAACAAAGCAACTTTCTTGGCAGAGCTGATCATCTCGAAAACATACAGAGTCTGAATATGCCTCTTGGTAACAATGTCTTTAGTTATGTTTTCATATATTTTGTAGACATTGATTATCTCAAAACATATTCTGGTGTTAGCATCCTTAATTTTTCTCAAATTTCTTTGGACTGTAATCCAGTTAAGATTATAGCTCTTATATTTTTTTGCATAGGTTTTAAACTTTTTTCTCAGGTATCATTATCATATTCTCTAGTGTTCCTCAGGCAAGTGGCATTCTGATGGAAACCTCATTAAAGGAATCTTATCAATCAAATGTGTTATGTTTGAGCTTAATAAACCCAAGGGGAAGTTTTTCCTTCTGTGAGTTAGTCAATGGCTTTTCGAACCTAGATGAACTCTTGATATCTGAACCACTCTTGAAGTAGTTAATCCCAAAGTTTCACTACAGTGTGTGTGATTAATTTGCACCATTTATTTATTCTGAACCTGCCATCTGAGATTTTCATTTAAGAATTCCAAATTGTTACTCATTAAGACATCTATTAAATACCTCCACAGTCATTTCTTTTTCACAGTACAAAGTCCAAGTCTGTTCTCCATTCTATAGCTTTGATTGCCCTTGCTACTCTTTTCTTACTTTTTTTTTTTTTTTTTTTTCAGATTTCTGTGTGTAGTTTTGAAAGAAAAGAGTAGAACTGAACACAGAATCAGGTATGCAGACATACTGCAGGTCAGTACAAAACCAACATGTGTATTCTATTTGGTTTTCTGTTTCTTTCCGGAAATACAGCATTCATTGGCTTTTTAACTCTACTGGGTGTTTTCAGAGTTACAGGTATTTCCTCTTCCCTGTCTATGTACAGATAGGGCTTGGGTTCACCTGCTGTTTTGTAACCTGATTGCTCAGTATTTTGAGGTCTTCTGCATTTTTTTTTTCCATCAGCCTTCATTTTTAAAACCCTGAATACCTTAGGATCATCAGTGAATGCTAACATTTTTTTATGTACCCCTTTTTCTAGAACCGTCAAGTTTGATGTTTTCACCATAGGAAGTATAGATTTGTTTAAACAATTGTAATTTTTAAATTTTATGAATCAAATATCAGTAGTGATAGAGTTGCTGGAACAAAACCAATCTGATCAGGGCAAAAGCCCTCTCTTGTTCAAGTACAGCATGGTTATATAATGTTGGACAACCTCTGCTGAGGGTCATATCAAGCACTTAGGCTCATGTTCTCGAGGTTCCCAACTCTTACTCAGTTCATTAGCTGCATAATGGAGAAATGTGAAGCATTTATAAATACAGTTCTAGTTGTTGCCAATTCTTAACTACTGCTGGGTATGGAGAATAGTTACTGATCAGTGAAAACAGAAACACCACAGCCTGAATGCTGGAAGATATTTAGCTATTTGATGCCCGTAAGGCTTTGCTGATTAGGCCTTCTGGTTTCTTCTTCCTTTGTGTATGTTGCTGTGAAGCTAATGAGTAACATCAAAGTTTTTGATTTCTGCTCAATAACACAAATACATGTAGCTAAATAGCTCCCAAATAAGTAGTGCTTGCTACTTAAATAGAGTATTTGAGCTGCCATCACTGAGGAATTTTATTTCATTCTTCACTGACAAGTCTAGCAAATTTTATTTTACATTTTTGACAGTAGGTTATGTGTAGGCAATGTGTGCTGTGTTTATAAGAGATGCACTTCATCACATGAAATATTGGCTGTCATTAGAGCTTCCGTCAGTCACATCAGACTGACATAAATCAAATAGAACTAATTCCCGTATTTGGAATAGTAATTGTTTCAGCAAGTGCACTATCACATAAAAACATTGTATTAAAAATAATAGAAATACATCTAACTTTTGAAGCTACATCCATAAAACTGCAAATAAAACTGACAATAAATGTCAATGTAACAAACTGTATGTGTATGGCCTATGTTCTTGCAGAAACCCATAATATAAGGTGATGTAACTTACAGTGAAAAACTGTTACTGTTAATAAATATGAATGGTGTGACTGAAGAGACTTCAGTGACAGAACTTTTTTTTTTTTTTTTTTTTTTAACCACAAAACCAAACACCAAAGAGTGGAGCTAATTTGACAGCTGATTTAAAGGTGATACTTCTTATGTAATAGTTTGTGGTGCACAAGTATGAATCTCATCTTCTTGGTAATGATTCTTATGAGTAAGGTAAACAGCTTTTTCTTTTCCTGGCTTTTCAGATGATACACTATAGATCTGAGCTGTACTTCAAATATCAGATTGTGATATTTGTGAGAACTACTACTTCAATAGTAGCTCCAGCTAAGGAAGCATAACTATTTTTTTATGTGATTCAAACTTTTTTTTTTCTCAGAAAGCTATGAATGTTGATATGACATGACTGTATGCCATGTTATCTGAGCAAAAAGCCCTGTCAGCATCAAGTTTTGAATTTCTGTATAGCTGCAAAACTCACCAACCTAGAATTTGTTTAAGAACTCAATGGGTGTTCTTACCTTTCATGGACAACCACTAATGGCATTTGAGAGCAGAGGAGAACTTCACTCTGCTTTCGTCAGCACATATAGACATTTTTATCTCTGGATAACAATACAAACTATTTCATTATGAGCAGTTGCTGATGTTACTCATCTGTATTTTTTGGGGAGCTAGCCAATAATTTAAATCCTCATAAATCTTTCTCTGTCATGAACATTTTGATGTTGTGAATATAATTAAGTGCAAGTTACTGGTATTTCTGTGTTTTTCCAAAGAAGGTGTCTCAGTGCAATAGTTGATCCAAGAATGAATGAAATTATTATTGAATTATTTTCACATGTGGCAAAATAACTTTTCTTGCAACGACTGACATTCAGTGTCAATTATTTATGCAGAATGTGAAATAACATTAAACACCTTAGTATGTTGGTGGAAGTCGTTTTTAAAAAACTTTTAGGGGAATGATTTTCTGCTGTATGGGGATACAGCCATAATAGTAATCAGCCAATATGAAAAGCTTTCCTATACAGATGAATAAATTTTGAGTAAACGGCTAGAATCCAAAAAGGATTGGTATGTTTACTGTAAATGTAAATAATATGGCAGGCATTTACGTGTTTATTGAGCTATTCATTAACAAGTTCAAATGAAAATGTGGAAGCACTGACAGACGATTTATTATTGCAATGAATTTATGAATATGGAAGTCAAAATCAACTGAAAATTATTGTAACGGAGATGACATTTAATACAACATAAAAACACTTGTAAGAACAATTTTATAAAGGGAAAACATGAACTGAAGTTGCTGATATCATTAAAAAAAGAAGCATTTAAAAATAGGTGCTATTTTGTACACTAAGTAACTTACGTTATCAATGAAAAAGGCCACTTTTTTGCCATTAAATTGGGGTCATAACTAGTGAATACTCATTTTTGAAAGACTATTTTAAAAGCTTATGAAATTTCAATACTTCCAACCACAATGGAAGCATAATTAAAAAAAAAAAAAAAGGCAGGGCATAGCATGTCATGTAATTGAGCCATTAATTTTGAGAATATAATAAAAGGCATGGTATCATTTATTAGAATGTTATTATTAACTGTACTGTTTTATAGTCTCTGCTATGTATAAAATAAAATATTGGTAGGTTTTCTTCTAACTCAGCCCCGTGAGTTAGAAGATGGTAACAGGGGGCAAGATGAAATACCTGTAATCCAATAGAAAACTGTAGGTGACCTAGTACATCATCAAAACTTTCAAAAGTCTATGAGGCTGGATGGGACTCATCCAAGGATACTGAAGGAGCTGGTGGAAGTGCTCACCAAGCCACTTTCAATAATTTGTCATCAGTTGTCCAGGATGCCTGTCAATCTGACTTTGGTACCAGGAAAAGTTATGGAGTAGATCATCTTGAATGCCATCTCGTGACACATGGGATAATCAAGTGATCAGATGCAGTCAGCATGGGCTTATGAAAGGCAGGTCCCATTTGACTCACCTGATCTCCTTCTATCACAAGATAACCTACTTCGGAAATGAGGGAAAGGCTGTGGAGGTTGCTTACCTGGATTTCAGTAAAGTTTTTAATCTATATGGTGCCACCAGTTCCATTCAATTTAATGAGCATTCTAATTTACTGAGTCCACCGGCACAATAAACTTAAAACACCATGAAATAAATTGAGTCTGAGTTCCTCTTTCACAGGGTTTAAATTCAACATGGCAAACATTATTCAGTGTTTCCTTTATGGTCAAAAGAGAAAACAAAACAAAACAAAGCAAAAATAAACAAACAAAAACCCACAAAGATTCAGCAATTTTAAATGGCCTGCATAAGAAAAATAGCCTTCTTTTTTGTTTGTAGGTGTTTTTTTATTATTATTATGTAAATTAATTTAACTGAATGAATACTTAATGTGCAGCAGGTAGGTAATTAACTGACTCCATAATATAATCTTTTATAAAATATTCTATGCATATGTAATATCAGTGGCGGTTAAAAAAACACAGAACTCTAAATCAATTTCAATATATTAGCATAAAATATTAATACGCTTATGATTTTCCCCCAGTTGTCGATCTTTTGTTTCATTGCCTACCATCAACTTACGAATATTTTGGGAATTTAGTGGGATTTGACTTCATAGCAGAGTTGAGGTTATAATTTTGGAGTTTCTGCCCTACATGTCTAATGAAATTGCCTCACTGGATTTTTATGTCTTGAAGCAGCATACAGTTAGAACTCATTTCCCTTATAATGACAATGTGAAAGATTGCTGAAGTGACTACTTTTAATCCAAATACAATCAGAGTAACTGATATTTTACTATTACTATCATTAGTAGATTTTGCCTAGCTAAAGCATTTGCCATAAATCCTATGTGCTTAGACCTAATAAAATTCATACACAGAGCAGTCTTTCACATGTGAATCATGCACCTGGCCACACCTGATGCTTTGTTTGTCTAAAAAAATAACTTTATATCTGTTAGCATTGCTCTTCTTTCCAGTGTGAAACTGAGAAGGGTCTAGAAATAGCATGATGGATTTGGCTGCTGAATGACAGGACAACATGAAAGTGATTAGTCCATAAAGCTCAGTCTTTTTATTGCAAGTTAAGGTAGGAAAGCAGATCAGAGGAGGCTGAAGATCTCTGTACACTTCAGAAGTCAGGTGAGCTTTTGACCTCAAGATAGAGATTAAATAGTTGTTAGAGAACACACAGTAGATCCACATCATTCAGCACAGACAGATGTAAGCTGAAAATGGTAAGATAAGTGTGATCATGTAGAGGTGCATGTCAGTCAACCAACTGCAGTACAGTATTCTGTTGCCATGTAGTGGGAATCAAAGACTGTTGCTCAAACAGTGCTAGTTTTACATCTCAGGTGGCTCTGGAACACTTGCCAGGTTGATTGTTAGACCTCTTAATGTTGTCAAGCAGCTTTATCAAATGGTCATATCAAGCCGTAAATAAATATTGCTGATTTTGATGAAATGGCACATTATATTGTTTTGTTACAGAGATAAGGATATGGAAATTGTTTCACAAAAAGGGATGATTGCAGTACTGGTACGGTTGCTAGCAAAGGCCTTCAGGGTCAAGAAAGACTTGAGATAAAGTAATGGAAATGCCAAGTATTTGTCCATTTATGAGATCCTTGTGGAACAGAGTTTCAGCCAGGTCACTACTACAAATGTTTAAAAAATGTTTTTGTTTGTTTGTTTGTTCAAAAGGTTCTTACATACAGCACTGCAGTAAATCCTTAATTTGGAGTTCCCAGAAAGATGTGCTTTCAGTATGAACTCTGAAGCAGAGCTTGTGTAAGAGAAATTTCACAAAGTGAGCAAAACTGATGCGTTGTGTTCTAGACATATCTTCACTTATAAGATGATGTGTCTCACAGTTTCATAGCAGAAAAATTGAAGTGACACTACCAACAGGATTTTTGAGTGCCATTTTTATTTTATATATATATATATATTAATTATATCACAGATACTAAATCTGTAATGAATATTACCTTGGTGTTAGATTACACTACTATTCATTGCTTGTGATATCTGTCAGACATGAGTTGGTCGTAATGGTTCATGCAAACACTGAAAGTGCTGTCAGATGGTGGGCAGTTGCCTGGCGTGAAAATTTACTTGGTTTAATATGTAATGATATTCACAGTGACCACAAATTAGTGAGTCTTTGCATGTAGTAAAGATAACAGTTTTATTACATCCTGTCTCAGACGGAAATTTTAAAGCTACAGTTCTCTTCCATAGTCTAGAATATATATATTCATGTTTTGTAAATATGATGGAAGCAATCAATTTAAGATTGTTTTAAATATCATCCAAATAATTTTAAATGTAATCCAAATATTTTTTTTCATTTATTTAAACAAAGTCTCATTAAACTTTCATTTTATGACTTGAATTGAATGCTACTAAAAGGTATGTAAATCAAACGAGCTATAGTTTGTTATGTTAGTCTTTCATATATCTGGACACATTTGTTTGTTTAACTAATAAATGATAGTATCCACTCTATTAGCTCTACTGTCTGTATTAGCTAAAAATAATTATAAACCGCATACATTTCAAAAAGTTATGATCTTGCTTCTAAAATAGCTTGAAGATCAATGGCTGTGACAATGCCTTAAGTGGAAATAATAAATGGACTCCCGAATCCATGTTTTCTTCTAGCACATCTGTGCATTTGATTTCAGATAAAGGTAAAGGTCATGTTTGTGTGAAAGTGCTGTTAGTTCATTGATCAATGTCATTAAGCACTCAGAGCATGCCTCCGTCTGCTGACGTTGTATAAGTGTCAGGCCTCTAAAAAGGGATGTGTTACTTCATAAGATTTTATAACCTAATTTAAGATTCACACACATTAAAATAAGCAAAAAATTATTTTAGTGAGATAACATTAGTAGCATTGTTACAAGGCTCAGAATCCATTTTCTATGCATTGCTTTCCTCTAGAATATTAACATCTTCCATTCCAAGTAAGGTACACTGATTCAAATAAGAATTAACTGCTTTCTCCTGGAGGTTTAGGTAAAAAGACAACATATTTTCTATTTTTGATGTTTTTTTTCTTGCAAAATGTCTGAAGTAGATGTAGCTGTGTTTCTAAGTCCATTACAATTTCATGATCTTGTCCAGCATCCTGTTTTCTTTGTGTTAATGATGCAGTTTGAGTTTGGCAGGCTGTCTACACTATGATGTTTTGATATTAAAGAGATATGATAGTAATTCTCTTTTTTTTTTTTTTTGCCCCAAATTGTTCTTGCTGAGGATTGTACCTGCCACTTAGCTCTCAAATGGAGGTTGATGGGCAGATTTTGAATATTTTGTGTTAATTTGGCAGATGAAATCTGACTCTAGTTTGCCGTTCTCTTGCTTTCAGTCATTCCTGATATTTTAACTTGTCTGTAAGACAGCCTCATCTCCCTAATAAATCCTCATTCTCAACTGAGACATCTTCACACATTTCTATTCAGTTGTTAATTTTGTTTCCACATCCCATTCTTTCCTAGGTGGTGAGTCTCTGTACTGTAGCTGGGAATTTCAATGTGAGCAAATTCATCATTACCATAGGCACTTTAATTTTATTGATTGGTTGGAAGAGATGTGGGTAAACACCTGAATGTTCTATTCTTCTCAACTTCAGGCATGTGAATAATCCTGGTATCAATATAGCTAAAGTACAGATTACATATTGTCTCTATAACAATTATTTTAAAAACTTGAAAATGTGGCAACATTGTGGAAAGTGTGGATAAATAGGTCAAGTAACCACCAGTGCAATAAAGCAGGTCATGTAAAGCATGTCTGTGGAGGTGGATGGAATAGTTCTTCCCATAATTACTAGGGATGTCCTCAAAAACTGCGGTATATTAAGATCCCCAAAGCCTAACAAAGCCTAACAAAATTACTTATTATGACAGAATGAGTCTGACTTGCTTATTGTATATCAGACATAAAAATTATTTTTCGTCATCACATCTGTCTGTCTATTGACTGCTTGTCCTGCTTTTGGCTAGGATAGAGTTAATTCTCCTCCTGGTAGCTGGTATAGTGCTGCGTTTTGGAATTAGAGTAATGTTGATAACACGCTGATGTTTTAGTTGTTGCAGAGCAGTGCTTACTCTAAGCCAAAGACTTTTCAGCTTCTCACACTGCCCTGCCAGTGGGCGGGCTGGGGGTGCAGCAGGAGCTGGGAGGGGACAGAACCAGGACAGCTGACCCAGACTGGCCAAAGGGATGTTCCATACTTTATGTCATCATGCTGAGAAATTAATATGGGGTGGCTGGCTGGGGTGAGGGGACCACTGCTCAGGGCTGGCCTGGGCATCGGTCAGCGGATGGTGAGCAATCACATTATGCATTGCTTGTTTTGTACACATTATTACTATTAGCGTTATTATTATTATTTTTCTGTCCTAATAAACTGTCCCTATCTTAATCCACAAGCTTTTCCTTTTTTTTTTTTTCTTTTTCTTTTTTTTTTTTTTTTTTCCAATTCTCTCCCCCATCCCATTGCGGGGAGGAGGGTGAGCAAACAGCTTCATGGTGCTTAGCTGCCGGCCAGGTTAAACCACAACACTGCTACTAAAAGTAATGCTCATGCTTAATTGACTGAAATACTTAAGTGTTGTTTAATTGGAGATTCTTATGATGGAGTTAAAAAAAAAAATCTAATCTGGTTTAGATTGCAACTAGATACAGGTCTGACTTCAGAGATATGGGCTTTATTTCTGACTCCACTGGTGGGCTGTTGTCGACTGGGGGCATCCACTTTGTCCTATTCAATCAGGTAACTTATATTAAGGTATTAACCTTTCTCTGCTATTGCAGCCTGGATGAGTCAAGAACTCTCTCTCTTTGTACCCCTCACAAAGGCCGAGATCTAGGCACAGTTGTAGAACAGATAATGTTTATGAAGGGATAAGTATGGGAAGACTGCAAATAGAAGAGAGTATTTGAGGACATGGGTACCAAAGATGCCAAGGGTAGGCAATCAGGAGAAGGGAATAGAACTAGGCAAGTAGTTGTGAACTTGGAAAAAGAAAGAAAAACAGATTAAAGGTTTGAATGCTTTATTTCCTGTTATCTTTTCCTCTTTTCATCCCCTGTTTGCACCTGTGGCATAATTAATGTAGAACCTCAGGGCAAATTTGAAGAAAAGTTAATTCAGCTGCATGTTCACAGGAAGCAATTAGCATCATTTCAGGTTGGTTTTACATACACTCCCAGCTATCTGGGGTGCTTATAGAGATATGCAAGTAACAGTCAGAATATATGGCAGCATGATAAATGCTAAATGGGATTGGTGGACCTGCGGGTAGGGTGCAGTTACCAGGAAACATTCTCAGTTGCTGTTTACAGGTATTAACTCCAAAATTGATGTCAGACTCTCATTTGTTTTCCTCTGATGATATTAGTAGGCTTTCTGTCACCACCAAAATCAGCAGGTGAATGGAACAAACTCTGTTATAGTGTAATTTTTGCTTTAAGATGGATGTTAAACAATACTTGGATCTGCCAGGCATTTCCTTTGGCAAAGATGTGAGGGGGTAGCTGACAATGGATTATAAATAGGCACATTGCTTTGTGTAGTGCTTTGTGTAAAATCTACACAGCCTTTCAATTCCCATGATTACTGATATCGGCAGTTTTCTTCATAACATCATATGTGTGTGGAAATAACAGATAACAGAATTACGGCCAGTGTGCACAAATGTTCTTCAGGCCCGAAGGTGTTTAGCAAATTCCTCCATCCCCAATTGACAAAGACAGGTGCAAAATCAACTGCAAGAACAGCATTGGTGTCAGTCTATGATATCAACACTACAGTAACTCAATAGAAATGTCTTGCTGCATTTACACACTGTGTTGTAATTAAAATTGGTTTTATAACATATATTCAATGCCTTGAAGGTATTATTATTCCTAATTTTTTGCTTTATTCAGCTTGAAAAGGTGAAAGAAAATCTTATATTTTTGTCACAAAGATAGAGTCACATTAAATAACATCTTACAAAAATGTATCTAATTAATCCTTTTTAAATTCACATGAATTTTTAGATTGTTTCCAAAATTATTCTGTCTCCTTTTCCTTGCTCTGCTTTTGTCTGTGTGCATCCATCCTTGCTTCTGTCTCTGATTTTTATGTCCATTACAGGCAGTTTTCCTTTGGCAGGTTTGAAGAACATTATTAAGATGAGTTTTTGGCAGAGTTTCCTGGACAGTAAGTGCTGAGAATGGTACTCTTGCTGGCTGTGCACAAGGCAAATGTGCACTGTGCAATGGTATTGACTGTATCTTCATTGCATGTATAAAATGTCCCACCAGCAAAAATCAAAGTTCCATGTAATACAGTATCCGTAATGTTGAGCCATATTTAATATCCTTCTTGCAGAGTCACAGCATAAAACTCAAACCTTTGATACAATTATGGGTAAAAGATAGGCTGAAACAGAAAGGCCCCAAAGCAAGGTGCAAAGGCTGCTGGAAGGAGAGCTCCCAGAAGCCATTGATAAAGCAGAAATTCATGTTCCAGCAATGCCAGCAGAGTACCAAGCTTAAGATATCCATTAGTAAATGAATTGAACCTCCTGATAACAGTGTGTGACAGAGGTTGTATGTTTGGATTATATGAGTGGATCATATAAGTGGTGATTTTGGGAAACACCTGAACAGACACAGTCTTAACATTTGAAATTCTGTCCAGGAATCTCAGTCTAAACCATTTGTCCTACAGTGAGTTCTGAATGTAATGATCAATCTTTCAAGTTTCTGTGTATGTCTTGTGAGGCATTCTGAGAAACCATTGCTAGCATAAAGGTACTTTTTTTGTTCTAAGCCAGATTTGTTAATGCACCACACTAATGATTACCTGGTTTTCACTAGAAATTCTATTTTGTTTGTCTCTTCATTTAATTTCAACTTTGCATTGTACTTCTATACTGCATTATTAAAAATTAAGTAGCTTGTCTAAAAAGAAAAAAAACACAACTGCTTTGAAATATGGAAAGAAAATGATCTTTTATCCTGTTTGCTTACAATCCTCTGCCAGTTGCTGTGCTGCAGGGATTCCACTGAAAGATATCACTGGGATATAATATGTTACACAGCACAGCAGGGTGCAAACTGCTTGCCATGCCAAATACATCTTGCAGCAGACAAGAGTTTTAAAGGATATACCCATGAGAGACTATTAAATGAATGTAACTGAAGAGTCAAGTTCAGGAAAGAGCCTTATTCTAAAGATGTAATGTAAACATGAACAGTTGCTGATGTTAAGACAAGTATAGAATAAACTGGTCTTGTGTGGAATAGACAATATAATGAAAAGGTATGTGATGGTGTCCATCATCAACAGTGTTCAACAAATGAACTATTTCTTTAACTAGAAATATTAACTGACTTTGAAAAGGTTTCTGAAAGAATGGAAAGAAAAAAATATCGAAGAATATGGAAAAAGTTGAACTGGTTCTTTTAAGGGGGTTTCAAAGAGATCTTTTTTCTTTTTCTCCTTTATCCTTTCTGTTTTCTCTTTTCTCTTTTTCATTTCTTTCCCCCCCCAGCTTAATATTGAGAGGAGAGTATCACAGAATGCATCTACTAAGTGTAGTGATTAGCTGTGTAGAGAATCACAGACGTTTTTGCAACACCTTATCTGGTTTTAGTACTTGTTACAGCATGGAGCTTCATAAATATATTTTCACTGCTTCTGTTCTGCTTTTTCTTTATAGGTATTACACGGATGTTCAGAGTTAGGTTAAAAAATGTCTCATGACAAGTAAATTCATGTGAACGTTATTGTACTTGCCATTACCACTGTGTGAGAGGGGGGAAAGTTGTATTTATATGAAATGGAATAAAGGAGCTAATAGCTGAGAGGAATGTTGAGGGGAGGAAGCTTGTGAAATTGTGGGGAATGTATTTTAGAAGTTTGGGGTTCCTGGAACAAAAAGTACAGCATGCCTATTTACAGTCAAGAAAACCACTCTTTGAAATGCAAAATAGACAGTGAATTAGTATTTAAGTAATGCAATATAAAAGCAGAAGCTATACATGCAATAACTAAGGAGGAGGAAACAGGAGGTTCTTAGACATTTCCAGTATATCAGGTCTAACATTTTCCTTTTTATCACATAGTTTTCTACTGAGTTTTTATGTCCCACATTAGGGATAGCCATGTTCTAAAATTTAAAAGAATCTACTTACATTCTTATTAGAAAATCATCATGGTAACATAAGGGTAATCACTTAAGGTCACACTTGTTGCCTTAGTACAGCATTGGCCTTAATTGCTATCACATGCTCACAAAGAATTTTGAGTAAATGAAGTATATATCACTTGCTTTCTGGAATCAAGGCAGAGAAATTGCGATCATGTATCTGACCAGCCATATTTCTTACATCATAGAATAAAAAAATCTAGAACTTTATTTTTATATATATATATAATATATATATAATACATATATTGCAGAGAAGGAAAAATGAGTTGCGTTTCCAGTGTTTGAATACAGAGATTCTCTAACACATTCGCTGATTGACTTGTGGGTTTCCTAGAAAAAAATACTGAGGTATTCACTCCAAAACAATATTTACTTTTAATAGATCAGACTCTTGTATGCATATACTTATTATTTTAATCAATATTTGATGCATCATATTCAGAAAATAAGTAACATTACTTTAAGATTTCCAGGGCATTTAAACAATACATTTTGGAAACTTCTTGAACATAAGGAGATAATATTACAGTAGAACAGAATCCTTAAATGAATTTCATGGCAAAATTAAATAATACTTTGCTTCAATGAAACCAACTACTGTTACTTTTCTGTGACTCAGTCCAGGGTACTCTGGATATAGAAGTACCCTTCTGATTTGGATCCAACTTCTCTTCTTGATTTGGTATAGAAAATTAACCATAAGACAAGGAAAATATTGACTAGTACATAGTAAGCAAATGCAAAGTTTAGATGAATCACAAGACCATTTAAATTAAAAGGAACTCTTTTTAGAAAGAGCTAAACCAAATCACTATGTAAAAGGGGTAAAACAGAGTCATGGTAGAATAGGTTATTAGGAATTTGATTTTTGTATTCTGTTAAGATTGTTGCCATTAAAAGGAAGGAGGGAAGTGTTTGTAAGATTTTTCTTAAGTAAGCAAGCATAATTCATAGAAAAGCAAGAAGACATCTTAACATCAAGCAAAAATTATTTATTGTATATATTAGGATTTTTTTTTTTTCTGTCTATAGCACTGGGGAATCATTGGAACAGACCATTAGGAACTTTGTGGAAAATTCAAAGACAAATTAAACACTGAGGATGGTTTAGTTATACTTGATTCCTCAGTGAAAGGAGTAAATATAGGTGATCTTTGGAAGTTTCTGTCAGCATTAAATTTCTATAATTTTGTGATCAAAGTAAACATGCAGATCAGATTACATATTTCTGTGTCTAGCAAGTGTTCACAGTTATTTTTGGAAGGATTAAACAATTTCTCAAACGGTAAGAAATCAAAACCCTCATACACAAAGTCATAAACCAATCTGTGAAGTTATAAAAGCACCTTTTTTTTTATTTGTGTTCCTTCTCCATACTATTCCTTCTGAAGCTGGTAACATTGCTCTTGCTGAAAATAGGATACTGAATTAACAAAGACGCTTTCCTTGTTAGTATTTTGATATTTAAAAAAACATGTAAGAAATAATATAATTCAATAGGAAAAGTCTTGTGTTTGCCCTTGCTATGGCTTGCTATAGTCATGCTGATATGTAATAAGGGTGTGAATTGGGAACCAATTTATCATTCTCTTTTCCACTTATTACTTCCCTTTTTATTCTTTCATTTAATTCACCTACCTGCTGATGTACCCCTAGTAATACAATAGCATTTGAGTGGTAAAATGAGCTAGATATACCATTTTATGTCTTCTGGCTTTCAGTGTACATTTAACTCTAATTTCCTGCAAAAAGTCTCATGTAAAAACTAAGGGATTTTAATCCTTAAATGGCAATTTAATGGGAGATTTCACCATGGCATCTTGTTGTAATTTTTTTGCATCCATCTCTGCAGATGTCTTATATTCATCCGGTGTAAATTCCTATTTTGGAGGGGATGATTTCCATATTTAAGATCCTTCTCTGTTTTTCATACATAATGTTTACTTCTTTAATTTTGGGTCCTTGGCTGACATTTCCTTCTAGATAATGGAGAATTCCCTTGCATTATAGCATAGCTAACACAAGTGCTGTTATTAGTTTTTCTAGGACCTGCAGTAACCTCTCCAGTTCCCATTCCTTTCAGTTTTAATACTTTATATGCTATTTCCTCTTACAAGCAGAGAATGCTATTTCTGTATGCTAAACTTCCTGACTAGATGTTGATGACACACAAGGCAGCAAACCTCACTATTCTCTTTCTGAAGTAATTACAGAATTATTGTCCTCTCATTCCTCTGTTCCTGGCTGCCAAGTTAGGAAATTTTATCTTCTGTGAAATATGGAAGAGCAAAAGACACAAAATTGCAGGCCAAGGAGAATCTGCCAATTCCTAAAGTTGTATTTTTGCATACCAGAATCTCCAGTAGGCAGAGGACTACCTAATTTGCACATCTATCTCATCTAAGTCAAAGTGGAGCTGTAGTTGGACAAGACGATTGGAATCATTCCATCTCTGTTGTAGGTGGTATGATTCCTCTAAAATGCTGGTAGGATTAATAGTAGTGTAGTCTCTGAAAGACCTGTGTTGCACTGGGAAAAAAGCTGTTTGCAACATACTTGCCTCCTGCTGAAATTTTTGGCCTCTGTTAGTGAATGCCATAAAAACAGTGGCAACTGTTTCACCAATTGCTTTCTGTGACAGATTTCCCTATATAGAGAAAATGTTCATTTGACATGCTAATCTTGCATATGAAATGATTGGTGATCAAGATGCTGGTGATAATTAGAATTTAAACTTCCATTTTTCCTTAGAGCCCAGATAAGGAGTTAGTTCACAAGAGTTTGAGTTCATTCACAAGATTACCCAAATGTGATCATGAAATATCTTTGGCAGGCTTTCCAGCGATACAGTGGTCAGCGTCAGTTGAGTATTTTTATAGTTAGCATTTCTCCAGCAGAGTATTCTCTAGTTCAACACCTGCTGAAGCAAATGGAAACATTCACAGTGACTTTGGTGGGAGCTGGATTACATCTTTGCTGATCATTGTCTGTAGGCCTGATGTTGTCTGACTGCTACTGAAAACTCTGTCTTGTAAACGAACCCCCTTATGGGTGTGATGGCACTTCAGCTCATGAATCATTTGTGTTAGCCGTTATCACTCTCTTCAGTGTTGTGAAAGCTGGTAATTATGTAGCTGAGAGCATAGATAAAGATTTTTAAAGCAATATTTAAGTCTTGTCCCTTAGCCCCTTAAAGTAAATGAGTAATGCAATGAAATGGGACTGTATGACTGAAACAGAGAGAAAGGGCTTTGCATTTCCTTCCAAGTTACTGCTGGTATATCTGGAGTAACCAAGTTTTCTAAATATTCAAGTTCACCTTTCATGGTATGATTTAAAAGGGAAAGAGTTTCCAGTGAATGACTAACAGTTATTAAGAAAAATATTACAACTGCATTTCAGTCATTCTCATCTCTTTTCAGGTCAAGGTGTATGTTCACACAGTGTCCATAATGTCAGGCAGAAGTACTGACCATCCTTTAGAAAAGAGACAGAAAAGACAGTCCAGAAAGTGACTGAATAATAATAATAAAAAAAAGCTTTTCAGAGACCATTGTTTCTCTTTCCTGTCTAAATGAGGTTTGAAGGAGAATAGTGCTCTATTTTAAGCATCTAGTAGGTGCCGAAAATTAAATAGAATCAAACTGGATGTAGTTCTTCTAGAAGGCAATTGTGGAGCAACTCATCATGTCCTTGTGCTGCTGCCATCACAGATCTCCCTCATACGAGATTTCCCTGAAAACCTTAAAAACTACTAACCCTCCTTCTCACTGAAAATTTATTAGGATAAATTGTTTGTTTTTGTGTATGTTCCACTGGGAACAGCACTATATGGGAAAGTTTTTAACTGTATTAGCTTTTTCTCTTACTGAGTGTTTCTTTCAAGTACTGAACTTCTGGAAGTATTGATTATATTTGTCAGATCACTCCATGCCTTACCGTTCTTAAAAATTCTTAAGTAGATTAAAAAAAAAAAAAAAAAGAAAAGAAAAAGAAAAAAGTACAACTTGAACTACAGATCATTTGTAAGCATAATGAAATCTTTATCCTATTTTTTTAATGTGAAATATATGGTTTTACCTTTGAGAGCTTTGATTTTTTCATTTGTTTATGAATCCTGTGGTTTACTTTATCTTGTCAATTTTTCTAACCATGAGAATTCAAGAGATTAGTCAAAAGAAACCAGCTTTCATAGTTTCTTCTGTGTTTCAGTGTTGTGCTATTTCTGAAATCTGTACTTCAAGAAGTTATCTGGGGAGGGGTATATTTGAGCTGGTGCCACAATTAAATTTCATTTAATTTCTTGAAAGTGTCATGCATTTTAGAGAGTTAGATTCATTGCTGGGCTGTCAATGCAGTGCATAAGATCACCCAGCCAACCATTAAACTAGACGTTATGAAGTTAATGTTTTCAATCTTTTTTAGGTAAGTTTAAATCAATAAGAATGATGTGTTTACTCTATTGGAATTGAAATGTTCACCTAAATCTCTATGGCACTGATGTATATCTGTAGAAATGTCAAAGGTTCAGCACATCTCTCATTGCACAGGTTAGCTTTTCACAGAGCTTGCATACATGGCCTAAATAAAGATGTCAGGAGTTAGATTTGCTTTTGGTCAGTCATGGGGGAAACACTACACTGAGTTACAAGGTATTTTTTTTTTTTCCCAGAGCTCTGGCTGTAATATTGATATTATATATGGGGAGATGGAAAAATAAAGGACAATGCTGCTCCCTTCTTCATCTTTTCACATAGCACACCGTAATATGTGATTATTTAAACCAAACCTCCATTTAAAGATTTCTTCATAGAAAAGAGGAAGGAACTCTCTGAGAAGGGAATCACATGTTTGTGGTTTGTGTTGGTCATGTGAGAAGAAGATGTATGCCTTTGCCAGGCATAACTGTGTCTCTTTGGTAAAAGAATCACATAGGTAGATTCAGTGGTGTTTTTTTTTTTTTAATTTAATATGGAATATCAGCTGCTTTAGGGTCACTTAGGTCCATAAGTGTTAGTTGAAGTTCTGCTTAGGATTTGTGCTGTTTTTAATTCTATCTGTACCTACGTCAGTGTTAACCATTAAGACTGGCATGTCTCGTTACCACTTGAATACAGCACTTGTATATGGCTGTCTTTAGAAACTGGGAAGTCTTATCATACTGTCCTGGTGAGCCACCAGAGTCTGCTGAGCTTTTTGTCATTTTCTTATTGATTCTCAACTGTCAATTTTCCTCAGACATTAAAAATAGCTTTTTAATCTTCCCTCTAGCTTCTGAAACCAGAGAGATCATTAATTGTTTCCTCACTTAGAACAGGAAGAATAGCTTAATTGCTTAATGATCATGAAATAATAATTTAATAAAAAGCACATATCAGAGACACAGCAAGGTTCACAGATCCTTTTTAATTGTCATTTTATCCTGTTCAATCTGCGTATATTTTTGCAAATGCCACACTATATTGCCACTCAGTTTCCATGGTACCTCATAACAAACATAACTAATAGGAGAAAAAAGAGACTTTAAAAAGGGATTGCTTTTTACTAGCTGAAGAAAAAACAGATATTACTAATTAGACGATCTTTACTTACAGTAAAGTCTATTACAAAATAGTGCTTAAGACTTGTAAGCAGATCTGGATAAGACCTGCCTTCTTACTCAGTATTACTGGTGTCCCAGGAAAATTATTGCATTGATTGTTCTGGGAACGGACTTCAGGGAACACTATTCCTATCAAGTTGTCAAAGCATATTTCAAAGGGATGAAGGGGTGGGAGGCAAGGTAAACTGTATATGAATAGTGTCCAAAATGAATGAAACAACTAGCAACTAACTTAAGGTCAGATTCAGCTTTCAAGACATCACTTTAACCCACTTCCAATATCTGTTTTTTTTTTGTCACAGTCCCACTCTGTGATTATGTGAGAATGCCACCTTTTTTTTTTTAAAAAAAAGGTCCTAGCCTGTATGGTTCTTGGAAGAAAATTGAAAAAAATTAATCTTTAAAGGGTCAAACGAAATGAAACTACCTTGCTTGATACTGTTCATTAAAAATATGGCATTTCATAATATGGAGAGGTTTGATTCATATATATGTATATATATATATTTTAACACGATTGCAACACTGGGCTTTACAACACCAACTAGCAACTTTGTAAGTTACTTTTCCCACCTAAGTGACAACAGAATTTGTTCTGTAAATTTCTTACCTTTTTTTTCTTTTCTTTTTTTCACCAAAGCAGGAAGACAATGGGTAGGGAAAAGAGCAAAGCATTTAACGTTTAATTTGTGAAGATTTAAATTGCTGCAGAAATAGACCTAGTCGCATTAATTTCCAAGGAATAGTAATTTACCCATTAATCTGGAAATGATCTGCTTCTAGAAAGGAACATTCATCTTTATATATAAATGCATAGCTATTCACAGCAAAGTGGTAATCAATTTTGCAGCAACATGCTAGAGTATATTTAATTACTTTCTTTAAAGTTAGATGGAATTGCCATACAGAATAATATACCAGAGTGTCCCTGGAATAATTGTAGTTGTCCATACTGTGCTTTATAAAGGAAAATTCTAAAAATTGCTAAATCAGTTTATGTGGAATGTAGAAACAAGTTCTTCTTAATGGCTTCTATGTAAATTTGAACATCTCTGTAGATACCAGTTAAGCTACTCTGGATTTAAATTACTTTAACTGGAAACAAGCTTTGTCCAAGAATCTTTTTCAAAGAATACAGATTCCTAACTTTCACTAAAAACAATATGCAAAGGTGCCTGTTTCTTTAAGACTATGTGCTGTTTCACGGGTAAAAAACAAAGACTTAACTTTTTCCCATAAGCTCCATTATCATGACACTGACTTAATGTTTCAGACAAGAATCAGTGTAAAATTCTGATTGCTGGTATTATCTGTACCAGGATTTCATCTAAGATAGAGACTTGTTGAAAGGTTTCCTGGTTCCACTGGCACTAGGATGCAACAGAGATAAGTTTTTCAGCAAAACTTTAAGTTTTTTAAGCAACAAAACATTTGTGAAATAAGAGTTTTCTTGCTTGGAAGTACACCATTGTGTATGGGGTAAGACTCATCCCGTTATGATGCAAGATTATATTAAATTATGAGGTTATGAAAATAATAGGCTATTTTATTTAAAAGAAAAGAAGAAGTATTCTACATTTACAAGATTTTCTATATAATGCATTCCCTTCAAAGGCCATCTTGTACTACAAACCATTGGGCATAAAGACTTTCCTCCTTGTTTTGTTTTGTTTTGATTTGTTTTAAACCATGACTATCCTTCCTTTTCTGTATTTGAGTAAATTGCAAAGAATAATTGTAAATAACTGGAACTGAGAGGAACAGAGAATGAATCATAAGGTAATATTCTTACAATGCTTGCATATAGTTTACTGGTATGTTTCAGATGTACTTTAGAATATATCTTGATAAGAATTGAAAACATTTTATTTCTTTACTATTTTACAGTTTGAAGACCATGCATTGTTCAGCTTGCTGCTAGGGTAACTTGTGGCCTTGAATATATGCTTTTTTTCTCCACCCCTGAACTTTTTTCTTGGAAGTATATCTACTTGTATGAATTTTGTTTGTGATGCCATTTTTCTTCAAATGGACTTAGCTGCTAGATGGTGCAGCACAATATAGGAAGAGATGACAACCAGGTATCAGGTCAGCATCTGAGCCTGGAATAACACATGATCTTAACTGCCATTTACCTCTTTTCATCTCTTTAATACTTGGACTATCCTGATGATAAGATTTCATGTGCATCTCTTGCTACATATAAATATTGCACCTATTACAACAAGGGCTGATTTCGGTTGGTGTCTCTAGGTACTGATGTAATTCATATTGATAACATGAACAAACCTGACTTTCCAAAAAAAAGTTCCCTGTCCTGCAGTAAAAAATTTGCTTGAGGTTTTGACATAAGGTTCATGGAACCCAAGTGCCACAAATGTCAGTTACGAAAATATCCAAATTTGGACCCAATTCTAACAACATTTTTCTTTTTATAGGGTGATGTAAAGAATCTGATAAACCCTGACTGACTTGCTGCTTCTCACTTAGAATAATGCATATATCACTTGCAAGATTATTTATTTAAAGTTTTCCTTACTATGAAAATAATGTTCTCCAGAAGTTCCTAATAAAATTTACTGTATGTTCTTTACATTAAGATTGATCACGTGAAATTAAATTATACAATCACATACCTACAAATAAAATGAACATCTTCTTGTGTTGCTGGTGCACTGAACTTTGAGGTATTCCTTGGTAATATTGTAGTATATATATAAACAAATATATATATATATATATATACAAACTAAATTTCTGTAAAGATAGTTGCATACTATACTAATCATTCTTCAGTAATGTACCTTAATGATCTGTGGCCATGTGAGGAATTAATATTTTTTATTTTAGAACATGAGAAGAACTTTTGTTGTTGAAGCACAAGAGGAATGATATAAGGACATAATATAAGAGGATATAAGATATAAGGATATAAGATATTAAGGATATAAGAGGATATAAGAGGAATGTATAAGAGAAGTCAGGTGTGACTCACTGTACCTCACTATGAATTCTTCCCTAAAATATCACACATCAACAGCAGTACACTTGTGAAACTAAACTTATTTTTGGAGTCCTGAAGAGAAAGCCTTTTGAAGTTAATGGAGTTATACTTGTCAGCTCCAGTGTGTCAGGACAACTGAAGTGTTTTTGATCTACTACAGACTGTTTTGCAATTAGTCCTTTTTTCACTCTCATTTGTTTTCAGCTTCAGGATCTTGATGAATTGAATATGTTTAGGCTACACCAGCACAGGTAGCAGTAGCATCTAATAAGCTGAAAGTAAGAGAGGAGGAACAAGAATTTTCAGAAAGTTCAGGTGAATGTTGTTCATTTTTACTTTTTCAGGGTTTAGAAACATACCTCAGATTGTTGCTGAAACATGTTTATAGTCCTGTATACAGGTAGTAAAGCTGAAGTGTTCCCACAAAATCAAACAGGCAAGTTATGTGTTGCTGCTCTCTGATGGAAGTCCTTTTCTCTTCAGCAGAGGACACTGTATATCATGCAACAACTTCATGCTGTGGAATAATAATCATAGAGCCATATGTTCTGTACACTAGTGGCATGGTATATGTGTTATTTTTCCAGAAATATAAATGAATAGGTAGACAGACCTAGAGCGTACGAGGGGTTATAATTTAATGTTATCCCGGGGCTAATCTTGCTTTGGTTAACCTGGCTTTATTACTCAGTAACTTTGATGAGAGTTACCTGGATGAATTCTTTAAAGATAAGCTTGCTACATCTCAATTTTAAGGTCAGAAACAAATTATGCCTGTGTTACAGGAGCAGCAAAAGATGAAGGATTCATTTAAAAGTCCTTAAAGGAAACAATTGTCCTAAAGCAAATGACAGTGTTTAAATGTGGACTGGCATTTTTGTTTATAAGAGACAGATATTTCACATCACAATCACATCAAAAATCTTTACAATCCAATTCTTTCTGCTTCCTTTTCTCAGCCAAGAAAGCATCCTTATTTGAAGGAAAATGTTAGACCTTTGCTCAAGGCAGAATGGTCATTATGAGTTTGCACTGCTAAAGCATATTTCTGCTGTTCTCCCTGAGTAATGGGGTTTCCTTTATCAGTGAATAAATTATGAAGTGTTTAGTTTATGGTCAGCTGTGAATTATTGATGTGAATCGTTTAGTTGGAGAGAACCATACTGTGGATGGCTTCCTGAATGTTGAGGATGAGCAAAATATGTCTCTTTTGAGCATTAGTGTGTTCAAGCAAAATGAAATTCTTTAATAGAAATACTAATACAACAACCTATAAGTGGTTATAACATTGTGCTCTACATTTTGGGGAGAGTTATCTGATAAATCTTGCGTATTTCAGAATTTGTGTTATATTGTTGAAATGTTCTTCATCCTATAAACATGTTCATGTGGAGACAATTTATAACCCATGCTGTACATAGTCTCTAGTGGAAGTCAACAGCCAAATTCTTTTCTTCCTAATGATGTCTATATTAATTATTAGATACAGCTAATGAGTAATCTCCTATTCTTGAAGAAAACTTGTTACCACCGGGACTGAATGTTGGTAGAGTCTGTTGGTAACAGTAATAAATTACTGAGAGAAAGCAGTGAGAAAGCTAAATCTTGACCCATTTTTGTCTTGTTAATAGCCGATCACTTGAAAATGTGCGACATAGCTCACCAATAATATACAACCTCAGCAAAATGAGTAAGGAATAGCTTTTTCATTTGCAACTGTATCCCACTGGTAGTAGGGTTTTAGTAGGAATCCCACAATGTTCACACCTACACACCCAGACACTGTATAATTCATGCTGCAGATGAAACTGTCATTAAAACTAAATGTAAGAGTTCGAAATTCTTGGAGACTGGAAAGCTATATATATTTTTTTTTCCTTTTAGGGAATCGACATCCAATTTAATACTTTCTAACATGCAGTGTTACTAGAACATACTAGAACACAGTAATTACGTATATGTAATCACAAAAACAGTCCATGGTTTTGCTATTTTTAACAAGTTTCCTTCACCGCTTTAGAAATGCATCTTGTTATAAGGAAACATACAGACTAATATGGTCAAGTCTGGAAACTATAGTCACATTTTCAGTCTTTGCTTTGCTGTTAATATAGCCAAGATGTTGGCAGGAAAGACATTTGCAAGGCATATGCAGTAAAGTGGGAAGATGAAGTTGCGGCTGAGCAGGGTGGTATGACAACTGCCATAGGAGTAAATGATGAAGAAATAGATACAGAGAGAAACGAACCATATTTATGATCAAATTGAAATTTGTTTTGTTCTTGTTTGTTTGTTTGTTTCTGTTGTTTATGCATGGAGTTTCTTTGGTGGTGGTTGGTTGGTTTCATTTGCTGTTGATTTTTAAAAAAGATCTGCTTAATTCGTAAAATCATAGAATGGCTCGGTTTGGAAGAGACCTTAAATATCATGTAGTTCCAAACCCCTGCCATGGGTAGGGATGCCACTCACTAGATCAGGTTGCCCGGGGCCTTGTCCAACCCGGACCTGAATGCCTCCAGGGATAGGACATCCACAACCTCTCTGGGCAACCTGTTCCAGTGCCTCACCACCCTCTGAGTGAAGAATTTCCTTCTAACCCCTAATCTAAAGATCAGCATAAATAGATCCTACTTATTTGGCAAAGAGGTGGAAAATGGGCTATCAGGAGAAATAAAGCTAGATAATAAGACTCTGCTGCTGCTGTATTTTATATCTTTTTTTCAAAGAGTTTGCTCCATTTACATGTTTTGTCCTACTGAGTTCAGTATTTAAGAGGACCCATTGAATCTGACTCAGAACTAGTTACTTGTCCAGTAACAGCAAGTTAGACAGGCCAGCTAAGACTTCTTTGCATGATTTTCCTTTGCCAGATTACCTATGGCAGAGCTGGTAACCTGTAATAGAGACTTAAATCTCTTTTGTCATGGTAATTACATATGGAGCTCTTCAAAAAAAAGACTTTAGGAATGCATACGACACAGTATGCATTAGAAACTTTGCCACAAAGGATAAGACAAGGGAAATAAATTTAACTTTTTATTGGGTTATCTTGAATACTGTTAAATAATAAAATACAGGTATGCTTTGAAGGAACAAAAAGTGTGGAAAAAAAACAACCTGCCTGTCTCTGTTTGCAGCTTTACTATGGGGAAATCTAATCCATGTTTGCTTAGATTTACTGTAAGAAAAGACCTTGAAAATGAGACGAGTAGTCCTATTTAATCCATACATGACTGGATAGAGATAAGTCTTGTACCTCATTGATTTATAGACTTCCTCCTCTATCCCTGTCACTTCTGAAGGGGAAAGACTTATCCTCTGTGCGGAGGAAGTGTAGCTGGATAATAAGTGCAAACTTGAAAAGTCACGCCAAACTGTAGGGCCTCTAATGTTTCAGTCAGGAAGATTTTCAGTTTCATTTCATAAACTGCATCCTATTCCCCACAGATTTTGGGTTGATGAACAGTGGTGCTGTCACAATGCTTATTCAAGGTGAGGATGTGACAAATGCCCACTATCTTGTTATAATTTATTTATATCATGTGATATTTACATTCTTACACCTCATTGCTTTGTATATGCCTCTTGGGTATGAATTCCTGTGAAAGAAGTGTAGAAAAATAGTTGTAGAGATTTCATTTTAATGAGATTCCTTGGCCACCACTAGGACTGCCACAAACTGACTTCAGAGAAAAGGATAGGGATGTCAGTATTCCTGCTATTTTCCATTTGCAGCAGCAGAACTGGTTTTATATAGGGGGCTAAGCGAGAAAAATCCTCAGGGCCCTAAAGGGCAGGATGCTTGCCAAACCTATCTTCATCCCTGCTGAGCACAGCAGGGGTGTGTACTTATGAGGAAGCCACGCTGTATAATGTGAAGCACCCTCTACCAACTGTTCAGTGGTGGACCAGAGGCTGCCTGGTTAGCACAGCAGTTAGAACTTATTTCTTCCTCTCTGTACTTTGGGCTTTGTCATCAGACACTTGCTGAAAGCTGGATTTTATAAGACATTCAATATAACGTCAAACCACCGTGTTGAGAAGTGGGTTTTGTGAGGAACAAAAATCTTCCAATGGATGGAAATCAGGAAAGCTGTCCATCCATCTAATCAGTCAATACATCTAATTGATCATTCTAATTTTTAACAAAATGTTTTTTTTTTTCTTTGTTCAACTTCACAAGCTTTCCTGCTGCCCTCAAAATAAGCCTTGCTACTTCAGAAGGGGGCACATTCAGAGACTGTTCTTTATTAGCTACATTCAGTCTCTGTGTGTTACATCCACTTAGATTAGCAGTAGTCATATTAACTCCAACATATATTTATTTGTGTAAGAAATGGGAAGCTCTTAGTTGTCATTCTAGGAAATTTTTAATAATAAAACCTTGCTGTAATACAAGAATTTTTATTATTATAAGGGGTTTGTCAAAGAATTCAGTGTCTGGGATGTAGCTTTGAAAATGGAGAGAATAACATGCAGAAAATTAGAAAGAATATGAAAAGTCAGCCTTTCCTTACCACTTCCAAGCAGTAGCAGAGTAAGACTAAAGATCTGGGTATCTGCAAGTGGGGAAGCAACCTTCATGATATCCTACAAAGACATTTTGTGCTCGTTAAGCTTACTATGTAAAGCAAAGTTATAGTCATGATGTTAGTTATTTTTAAGTGAATAAGATTTTGTAAACATTTAGATTAAGGGTGATTTTCCTCAGATTTAGAACCATGAATCTTTATGGAGAGGAAGGAGAAAGTACACAGGAGGATAAAAGTTTTGGTTATAAACTATTTTTTAGTGGAGTAATATGGGGTATTTAAGGAAAATAATTTAATATCAAAATCAAGTTTTATCAGTCAGAAAGATTAAGACTCACATTATTGATCAAGATTTTTCTATCAATAAAGCCATTTTTAACTCTCTAAACAAATACAGAGTGTATAAGCACAGTGTGTTGCATCCTGAACTTTGCTAGAAAGTACCAAAGAAAATGCTATTCCTGTCTTACTGACAAAGCCGCTCAGGATTGATTAAGAATAGTGCTTCAGTTAAGGAATATGCTAAATGTGTGTTTGTTGTATGAATGAATTCTGTTTATTTTGAGGGAGTTTGTGACACTTTGATCTTGTTTCCCAACTACAATCTCCTTTAGGAAGACTGGGGCAGAAATATTTTCTACAATTTGTCCTCCTAATCTCAGCGTAGGTCTATAGTGCAATCTAAATACCAGATTGCAATGAGCAGAGTCAGATTAGAATTTGCTAAATTAGCTGGTACTTAGAGCAGTGCAGCCGTGGCAACAAGGAGGTTAGCGGACACTAGATCCCTGAACTTCGGTTTTGTGGCCTGCATTGACTTAAATGCTACCATAGCAACATTCCTGTCTGCAGCAAAGCTAGTTTATTTAAAGCCAGCATCAGTATGTCTACATAAACTGCCAGTAAGCCTTTGAATTTCATAGTATACACACTCTTAAGGATAGCGGATGTCCAACAGCTGTGAGAAGTAAGTTTGGAGCAGTTTTTTGCAGTTTTTGACAGTGTTTGGTAGATTTAACTTACATGATTTTCAGGGTAATAAAGGCAACTTAGTTGGCATAGGTAGGCACAGATAATTTTAGCTAGAATAAAGACAAATTCTCTTTTTGTTGGTGAATGTTGGTTTTTACTTGGTGAAAAAGACTGTTTGGATTGGATAGGTTGTATTGAATCTACTGACTCACTTGGTAACATTATCCTGTGATGAGGTAAATATAATCTGCAGTTCTGCACTTGTAAACTGATGTGTTTATAGATAGATCAGAGAATACTTCGGTTAAAAGACAATTTAAGTTAGAAAACTTGACTCTCTAAGTAAAAATTCTAAGGAGTAGCCCTAGCCTAACGTATGTCGTAGAGGTCATAAACCAACACAATTTCATATGAAACATACCTGGATTTCCTATTGACCAGCGTGCTGCTAAAGATCTTATAACCATTACAGGGATGAATGGTTTAACTGTCACGTATAATAGTTCTAAATGAAAAAAATTAATCACGTCTAGATGGAGGTGATCCTCATGGTTTCTCAGCAGTTACAGCTATTGAAGCTCAGAGTGTGTTTAGGATTTCCTTTTCCAGAGCTACTCATACATCACAGTAATGTTCTTTATCTTACATTCTCTGCTAATAGGTTCCTTGGGCCATTCAAAGTATTTATTATTCTGAATACCACACAACCTGACACCTTATGCTAAATTTATATTCTACCACATCAGCTGAATTCCAAGTGCTTAAAGGTTGGCTTTCATCATGAGGTCTCTGGGTCAAGAAAGTTTTGATGATCACCATGTTTTGAGCCCTGAGATTTAGAGAAGGAGTATTGGCTACTTTTCCTCTTCAGACATGTTGATATGTACTGAATTTGAAATCTGAGTGATTTTTCAGTGAGTGAAAACAGGCACAAGTTAGCAAGGCAAAAGAGTTTTCAATTGTGACACGCTGTAAGTTGAAAAAGTAAAATGAAATGTGTACCTGTGTACCTTTCAAATGAAAAAGTGTACCTGTAAAGAGAAAAAGCTTCCATGCAAGGATACAAAATCATACCTGGAACTGAGCAGCTGGGGTCTTGTCCTTTGTTAAGACATGCTGTAATGTTACTCTGCAAACTGATTACACGATGTTGAATCCAGCTGATAACTGGCCTTCAGTGCTCCAGAAGAAATGTGGTTCATAAATGCCACAGAAACTTGCATTTTCTATGAGGTCACTATATTAGGTCAGGATAGGGGACAAGAGGAAAAGGGTGAAGACATAATTACTGAGATAGCCTATGCAAAGATTTTTGGAGAGACAGAACAAGACCGTATGTGCATTTTTTTTTCTCTTCAAAGTGTTTTCTTTCTCTTTGAATTTTCAGGTAGTCATGGAAAGTGTCTTCAGTATAAAATACAATTTGCATCGATATTTTTTAGAAGTGCAATTAAAATACAGCAATTGTTATTTTGAAAGACAATTAAAGTTGGCAAAAATATTAACTAACTATTATTCATGATTAAAGTACGAATGACCAGTTAGCAAAGTAAGTAGCATTTTTAAAATGTTATGTTCTTGGAATAGAATAAAAATGCTCTTGAATTTAATCAAAAGAAAAAGATTAATATGAGACTGTGTTTAAAATGATTATGAATTTTAGAGTAACAGGTGGTCCTGGAGGCCTGAGGGGAAAACTGATAATTAAAAACTAAAAATGACTAATTAGAGTTTTATTTAGGCAAAGTTATTTTGTATGATACAGTTTCAAATGATCATCTGGTACAACATGCCAAAGATACATTTTTGAACACAAAACCAGGTGAGAAATGGTTAAGAAAAGTAGCTATGAATATTAAAGGATTTTTCTGGCATCTTTCCTCTCTGCTGTATGTAAACAATTTGTCTACATGATGGTTATACTGCACAACTTATTATTGCTTTTAGCTCCAGAAGTGTCCTTGTGTTGCTTTTAACCCTATTCCTCTGTACTGTGAAGTCTTCATTTGTACAGAACAGAAGTTTTCATTTGTACTCTCTTAGAAATGTTTTTAAAAGCATTAAAAGTCTACACATCACATGTTTGATTTTAAGTGGTGACACTATGCCAAGAATTTGCAGTTATGTAGAATCTCAGGGAGAAAAATTAAGACGTGTTGTAGGCTACCTCTGTTATTTTGCGTAAATCTAGTCTTAAAGAAGTTTCCACTTCAAATCAGTATTCAGAAATATCACACCACCTTGTAAAAATGCCTGAATTTCCTCAGGAATTTCTATATTTTATAATATATATATAATATATATAATATATATTTTTATGTATTTTATATTTTTATTGTATTCATTTATTTTCACAGTTTTGGTGATCTGTCATTTTCTTGCCAATTTGCAACCTCAAAACACTTCAAAATTGTTTCCAACAGCATTACACCATTCCCCACTACACAGATACAGAATCAGGAACTCTGCTATGGGACAGAAATGATGAGAAGTGAATTCGTACACATTTTTAGAAGTAACTCTCCTGAAATCTAGAAAACAAAAATTAAGGTAATAAGGTGAAAAATTATTATCTTAGATACAGTAGGTAAATATCACTGGGTGATGTTCTTAGGGCATCACAAGGTCTTCAGTCCCGGACAAGCAGATTTCTTTACTGTAGTCTATATGTCTAAAAATAAGTTGCTGTCAATTGGAAAGAGTCATCTGTTTGCTAGTGATTCAGCTATAAGATTTTGACACCTATCTTTCAGAACAATAGCATTATGGATCTATGAACCTCTTACGCTTAGAGACAGTACAAGTTTGCTGAACTAATTAATCCAAGCAGTAGGATTTACTTTGATATCTTAAAATATAAATTTTTTCCATGACCTATGGGATTTACAAGATGCATGTTGACAGAAGTCAGTAGTTGAGAAGTTGTTCAAACTGTACACCGAGTTTGCTTTAGGGAGTGCCCAAGGAGGTGTTTGAAACAAGGAAGATCTCTTGGATTTTATGGATAACTTTAACTTGTTGATCAAATCTGTTATTTGCTGGAATTCTCAAATGGCTTGTGTTTTGAAAAGTTCAGTGCTCCAGCAGAAACTTGGTCTGTAAACACCACAAAAACTTGCATTTTCAAAATTAATGACATCACTACATTCTGCTAGGATAGGGGACAAGAGGAAATGAGTAGAGACATGATCATTGGGTTAGATTTTTCAAGTATTTTACTACCATTAGTAGATATCGTTACCTTTATGAATGATGCAACACCAGAAGCAATAGAAATGGAAACAGAATATTATGCAAACTTACAAATTATGCTTTTTTTTCTAGGTAACATTGATAATTGCTTTCTGTGTAATTTTTGTATGACATGAAATATGTAATTAGCACTTGAGCTTCAAATTTTAGAACTTCCACTTAAAAGCTGGATCAAATATTTATTTTTATAATTGTTTGTAATCCATCTGTGCTTAGTGCCTTCCCAGTATTTAATCACCCAAACCATAAGACAGATGTACAAAATCCATGTTACTTTGTCATGCCTTTGCTGCAAACGAGTGCAAAATAACTGTTAAAAATAAGGTTATGTTTTTGCTAATGAGCCTGCTACTCAGATTTGTGAGTAACATCCAAGATTAATAATAGGGTCGATAGATATCTGTTATAATTATCACATCATTTTTCCTCTTTTCCTATATTCTTCTCATGCTGCTTTTTAATGCAGTTCTGCTCAAGTCAAATCAATTTCTCAGTAGGCAAAGTGCATGAAGGAGTGATGATTTGCCTTGGATCTACTTACAAATAAACTGGAAAACTCGTTTTTTTTCAATCAGAAACTCATGAAAAGAACAATAACTGAATTTTAAAATGCTTATATTTACAGAGATAAAATATACATTAAGAGGAAAGACTTGAAAGTGCCAATAATACATTAGTGTATTTATTTATTTATTTATTTATTTATTTATTTATTTATTTTACCAAGCACATGCAAGCAGGGCAGGTTTTATCTGTGGCCACAATAGTACTAAAGGGACAGATTAAAATGCACTTTGAGAAGATGAAAAAAATAAGGGGCACGTACAGGGAAGACACATGCAGCTCTCTCTGCCTTCTCTAATAAATGAGAAGACAGAGAGAGCTGCATGCCTGTCTTTGGCTACGTCCTTTGAATGGTATGCAAGTTTTGTACAGTGTTGCCAGAAAAGATGACTTTTACCTTGACTGTGAAATAATAAGATGATTTGAGGTAAGTGCATCAGAGGGGTAGGAATAGTGTAACCTTCTTGCTGTTAGACACCGTACCTTACAGTGCGTCACGCTTGCAAACTCTTTTGCCTTGCTAACTTGTGCCTGTTTTCACTCACTGAAAAAGGTAAGCTGGCCTGAAAATAGTTGAAGACACTAAAGAGGGCTTTGCCATTGAATAGTGCATGCTACTGTCTAAGCCAGGTCCTTCATTGATTTCCCTTGGCAGTAGTTAGCAGTCTAGTAGCAGGAGATGCAATTCAGGTGTTTGCTTCTTTGCGTTGTCTATATGTTGTAAACCTGCTGATCTGGAAATGCTGTTCCCAAGACAAAAGTGGACTGTTATACTTCTAAATATTGAACATTCAGAGCTGGAACTGCTCAAGACTTTTTCTCAGTGGGGTTCTCCTGATGAGTGTGCTGAATTGGTAGGATTGTTATGGGATATATTGCTCCAATTGAAACCCTGTTTTTTAGAGACCTGACAAACAGACTTGTCAGCTGATTCCTGATAGCCCATTCTCCCTTGGAGACTGTTACTATATTGCCTTCAGTAACTGTGTTCAGTTTCTGGTTAGTATTCAAAGAGCCAAGATGCTCAAGCCAGGTACCCCTAATCTACAGATAGCAGCAGAAACTGGGTGTAGGAATGTATCATTGAGCCTTAGCTTTCTGACTGGAGAGCATGTGTTGCCTTGCATGTGATTATATCGTCAGTCTCTATGAACTCTCCAGGAAGCAGAAGAGCAAGCTGGAACCCTGAGCTAACATAAAGGCCAATTATGACTCACTAATTATCAACTTCCAGTAAATTTCCAACTACCTGTGCAAACATCTGGATAAAGCAAGGCAGCATCTACCTGGAAGCATAGAATGCAAGGAAAAAGTTGTAATTTTTTTTTAATGTCTTTCTTAATTCTTCAGTAGTCCCCTAATTTTTCTGGGCTGAGGTAACTGAGGTAAAGTATTTCCCTTTCCATCTATACCTTTCTGTCAGGGAGTGCATTTTTACAACTAGTTCTTGTGGCTTATCCGGATAACCTATAATGAAGAAAAGAATGTCTGCCCAATGCAAGGCATAAAATCACCCCCTGCAGAATTGAATCTGGGCATCTGCTCAAACTTTGCAAACTTGAGCAGCAACACTCAGCAGCCTCTAAACCTCTCCACCTGCTGTTTACTCAAGTCTTAAATTATACTATGGAGAAACCCAAGGAACATGAAAAACAAAGGGAAAAAAAAAAAGTTGAGGTTTATGCTTCATTGGTGCTTAATAAAGAAAAACTCCAGGGAGTATGCTGTGTTGAGAGCTTGGGGTAGGGATTTTGCCTATTCATTCATTAATTTTGCATCAAGTGTTCATAGCAGGGCATTGTGGATTTTAACTACAGCATAAATTATGAGCTTTGGAGACTAATTATGGCAAATAAGAAAATATAAAACAAATTTCAGCTGCTGTTAATGTAGTTTGAATGATTGGATCACATTATTGTTGCTTTTAAGGGCACAGCAAAAGCATAGCAAATATTGTCCTGCGCCACTCAGTTCTTCCAATAAGATAACTGTAATTTCTATTGTGGTCTTATTGCTGGGTTCAAACACCCTTTAGGAAGTCCTTTCCATGCCTCCCTTTTTCCAGAAAATGGTATTCAGCCACTAAAGAGCAACCCGTAAGGTGTAAAGATCAGGTTAAAGAAGAAAACATACGCCTAACAGAAGTAAGGAAGAGTTGCTGTGGTTTGTTGCTATGAGTATCTCACACTCTGTATCTTTCTCATGCTGAGTATCTTTCCAGCTCTGGAAAAACTGGAAGAACTGATGCTACTACTGGCAGAAGGAAAAAAAAAAAAAAAAAAAAAAGAAATTTCCCTCACTGCATTCATTCTCTTCTACTCAATTAGTAGGAAGAATTCTACAGCAATAAGATGAGATGGCTGACTTTCTTAGCACTTCAGTTTTTAGGATGCTTGAGGTGGACCTGAAGTGATAAGTATTGGCTTTTTTAAAAAATATTTATTTCCAGGAGTTCAGCAAAGCTTTTTAAACAAATCTTAAAAGGGAAGATGGTATAAATCAATCTAAAATATTTTCTGTCATCAGTTTTAGCTTTGTGGAACGTTTGACATTTCTTGTATTTCAGACTCTTAGCTGATATTCAAAATTAACACGATGAAATATCTAACAATATGTGTCACCAGAAGTATGATGCAAATTTGAAATTTTATTCTAATTTGAAATAGCGAAATCAGTTCTAACTAGGAATAAAAGTGAATCAGGTTCACATAAACAGTCTTAGTGATCATAGTAAAAACAACTTTTGCAATTTTATTGCAATTCAGCATCTGCACAACTGTTTTCATCATTAAAAGTGAAGATTACCTTCTTATAAATGTCAGTGCAATCACTTTTTGTATATACTGAATTTGTCGGAAACAGACATTTATATTTGAGTTATATTTGACCACCAGTGGTAGAATTTCAAAATTACTGAAACTATAGATGTCAAGTTTGCAATCAATGAAAACTGTAAGACTAGAGTAAACACTTCAGTAGAGTGGAGAGAGAATAATTTACATAGGTTGGAGTTTTCATCACTTCTGTGTTTGATTGATAGTGTTCTCAGTATAGCATAGCTTACAAGCCTAAGGATTTTTTTTTTCCCCTATGCAAAGGAATATGCAATGTGAGAAAATTCTAGCAGAGGACAATTCTACACGAAGAATCTGGATTATTAGTAGTAGCAGCCATGGTATTAAATAAGGTGACATTGCCTCAATATCCATCATTAGTGATTCAGACACAGGAAGAAATGACAGAATTAAAATGTATGAATGTATGAATATGTCATGTGATCTAAATACACACCGAGAGAGAGAAAGAGTGCATAGCAGATTCGAATCAAGTTGCTTTTAAAAATTTGGTTGAAGTTAAGTGCAACAGAATATTTCAGTATTTTTATTTTTTTTTTAAGAGAAGAGCACCCTCAATTTTGAAGGATTTGGTTGGTCATCCTTTCTTCATTGTGATGGGTTTTGCACAATCTGTGAGTTAATTCATTCTCAGGTTTCTAACTCCCACAGTAAGTGATACACCTTCATAATGAAGATATCATCAGAAATCGCTTCTTGGGTATGAGATGACTGAAAAGGAGAGCAGACTTTGTTGGGCCATAGGGTTTGTTTCTAAAGAAGGTTCTGAAAGAATCTCCAGAGGTTTGTGGAGCTGTATGAGGAGTGGATGAGGAGCACAGACTCCTATTTAGTGGAAAAGGAGTGGCCTGATACTGAATGGTTTGCTTTGTCCATGGACTAATTGGCAGAGAACATAGGCTCCTAAAGCAGACTTCTGTTGGAAGAACCTTGGTGACAGAACATGCTGGGGAAATAGAGACAGAGTTACTGAAATCATGAATTCCATGAATTCATGCCAAGTATGTGTGCATTGGTCTGCTTGGTCTGTATAAATTACCATCTAAATCGGTGTTGTAAATAAAGTCCTGCACTGGTGTGGATTTCTTTCTATTGATTTAATAATGTATTTTTTCAAAACCATAGTTTTTTATTTTATCAGAGATTTCGTGTGAGAGCTCAATGGGACATCCAAAACTAGAAATGGCAGCAAAGATGCTGTACTAAGCTTATTAGTTTGCCTTCCGTATTTCTCAAGGAAAAATGTTTCTGACAACCTATTGAAGTATATTGCAAATAAATGTATTTAAGAGATAGCAGCCAGCCACAAAGGTTAATGTCCAAGTTAAATAGTTACAGAAAAGTACAGCAGCTTAATGGACTGGAAATTGGTTAAAGGGAAAAAAAAAAAGAAAAAAAAAGAGTAATCCTTAAAGCAACATTTAATTCTGGAAAGAACATTGTATTATTACATGTTCAGAAAAAGCCCTGTTTCGGTAAATATGTGTGTGGTTGGCAAATTCAGTTTAGAATTGGTATAAGTGCAAATAAGGCACTGGAAAACATTGGTTTGTTTGGATTTATATATTTATTCAGAGGATTTTGAAAACACCACATAAATACATTCAGGAGGGAGCTTTCAGAGAAACCACTTTGCAGTTATGAGTCTGGGTACTGTCGTGATTCACACAATTCTTGTGGGAACTATTTAGAAATATGCAATTTTGTAACATTTAGGCTTGGAATTGATAAGGAAAAATCCTATTAATTTGAAGAGTCAGAGTAATCCTATTTAATTATATAAGCACTAATCCAATTAGTTTAGAAGTAATCAAAACATTCCACCAACATTTTCACCAACCACCAAGGCATTGCCATCAGAGACCACTAATGCTCTATTTTAGCTTCCCAAGAGTAAGACAATTAATACAGTTATGACAGTGTTCTAACTGTATTTCTTGGTGAAGCCTTAAATTGCTTATTTTAGTTTGCTACTCATTACCATTAGTTTACTATCTGTCCTGACCTGTTCCGTCTTCTTAGTCTATGTACTACAGTGGGAATAGTTCAGCAAGTTCCAAGACCACCAACGCCTTCTTTTGATTCATGAACTGCTCTCCAATCTCAACTTGCCCCAGATAGGTTTTCATGGAATGTCCTCATTCGCAGTTCTCAGCTCTATTTATCCGTTTTTTAGATTCTGTCAGTACTGACAGCATGAAAGAATTCAGGTGGATCCTTTAGTTATTGTCAGGTATGATAGTTGCTGGTATGGCTTGCAAAACCAGATACCTCCTCTGGTGCTTCCTGTCTTGAAGATGTCACATGATTCTTGAGCACCTGAGATAAAAGTTTATGATATACTGCTGGGGACTTAAGTGTTGAAGAATAATAATTGTGAAATCAGGTAGGTCTGAAACTCTCTGGGACTGATTTATGACCAAAAGTCTCTGGGGCAGAAACTACACCTACACCAAAAAAGCCAACCAAAAAGCAGTATTGAGACAATCATGTAGTTGTGTGATACAAGAAGGGCAGAGAGATGGTCTGTCTCTGAACACAGATGCAAACGTATTCCTTGAATTAGAGGAGCTGTTCTAAAGTATTCACTAGCATATATATGTTGAACAGGCCCAAGAAGAAATGTGAAATTGATGTCTCAGTACTGATATGAAATTGAAAATTCTGCCACCACAGAATATTATTCCATTGTAAAAAACAACAACAAAAAAGCCTACCCACAAACAGAAAAACTCTCATTAGAAACTAATAACTTGTTTGTGACTTTATTTTGAACTTAGCTTTGCTGGTTTTTGTTTTGTTTTCTTTTGCTTTTCTGGTGAATGGAAGTGGAAACTCCCAATAGATCCCTGAGCCATGCGAGAAATATTTTAATGTTTTAACTGTTGCACCTTTAATCTCAGTTGCTTTGATACAGATCTCTTTTAAAGTGTCAATAATTTAAAGAAGTTTATGGCTGCACAGTGTCAATTTAACAGGTTTCTTTCCCTTGTCTCTTTTCCCTTGGAGGAGAGCGTAATGTAAAGAAAATTCAGAGGGTAACAATTTTAGTTCTTGGCCTGACACATCAATATACAAATGAAGTTGAGCAGATGTTTACATTAACATTTAATTGAATTTATAACAAGATACCACATGTTACATACATTAGTAATAAGTATTAGCCAAAATAAAAGAAAATATTATGCATGTGCCCTATGTAGCAGCATGATGTGTGAGAGAAAAGATCCCTCAGCAGCTGAAATTTTTACTATCAGTGTGATGAGAGGTGCAAATCAGCTGTGTGTGGCTGTTGGTGCTTTTTTTCTTCCAATTGATAAGGGGATTGGGCATGATACAGTTCACTTCAAGGCCTGCTTGGGCCCATAAGAGGAGGTCTGAAGCCTTGCCAAAGTGAAGAATAATTACAGTGAGTCTTCAGTGTATTTTGGAACTCTCAGTTCAGAATGAGCCTTTCTGCAGATAGGGCTGGATCTGAAACCTGTTGAAGTCAAATGGAGATTTTCTACTGGCATCGCTAGGTTATGAACAGGGCCTCAGTAAAGAAATACTTTCTGTCACTCAAGAGAGATGCAGACTACTATAGATGACGAAAAGTTCAGAGAGGATCCCATGCTGCTAATAGCAATAGGGAGAACTGATTTTTGTGTCCTCTTTTTTTGAACTGGGAATAGTTTCCAGACCATAAGTTTCCTCTTAGCTCTGTTTTCAGTATATCTTATCTAAAATTCCTGCTTGTATGAAAAAATCCCATGTCTACTGACTATTTTTGATTTAGTAGTATACTCATAAATTGTCAGCAGATCTCTAAATTACGGTGTTAAGCTTTTCTTGTACCCTCTGTCTGTCTTGGAATGCTTTCTTTATGCTCACTTCCCCCCCCCCCCCCCCCCCCCCCTTAAATCAGCTTTAGGCTTAGCATTTATTAGGTCAAGGCTGATATATCCGACATCCCAAGGTTTATTCAAGATCAATCCAAGTCCCGCATCCCCAGATTTTCCACTTCTGTTTTGTAGGTTATTGTGCTCTGTTTTGAAAATAGGACTGTTTTCAAATAAGATGCTGAATGAGTGTAACTAAATCCTAATGTCAGTCCATGAAATATGATTATAAATAAAAATGTCAGACCCCCCCACCTTCCCGTCTATATTTATTAATGTTCTGAATGGTCAGATTGCTCTCAGAATGGTATCTGTCTTGTTATTTAAAGTAGAAAAATTTGTCATATCAGTAAAAGCAGTGTTCTTATTTTAGCTAGTATACTCATTTACCTTTATTATCATGTCCATTTCTGTTAGCTGTCAATATAGTTCCTTTTCTTTGTCATTTCTGAAGATGAAAAATGAATGTTAGTGATCCAGCTAGTATGAAGGAAGCTGGTAATAAGAAAATTATTAGAATTATTGGGCTCTCCACAACACCCTGAAGACCCATTTAGTAGAATTATAGCTGTTTATGCAGAAACTCTCAGTAAGACTTCACCCTTCTGTCAGTTGAGTATTATCTATCTACAGCAAGGCGTAAATACCTATCATATTGGTAGCAAAACTTAAAGAGAAATTATATTCAGAAATAAGTAGGGTTGTGTTTCATGATGGAGGAAATTCTGAAAACTGTGAATTGTCGTTTTATCTCAGTGAATAGTTAAATCTCACATTTCAATATCACATGCTGAGCACCAAAGCTCTAACTCAAGCATGCTAGAAAAATGAAAATTCTCTTCCCACCATATTTATGTGTTTTAGTTGCTTGATTTTCTTTCTGTATTTTGTTTGAGGTACCTTTATAGCAGAACAACCAAATTCCTGAGTTTAGAGAAGCAATCTTTACCCAAATTATGAATTAGCAAGATACATTAATTACAATAAATGTAATTAACTCACTACCAGCAAATTTAGCTAACACAACGTTGAAAACTAGATACACCCAATAGTATCTCGTGGAAACTATGATTATTGATGTGTGCATGACTGTGTTCAGTTTCTCAACAACTTTTTGGGTCTGAGAAACTCAAGTATGCAATGAATATTCTACAATCCATCATATATCTTTGCTGTTATGAAGAATAGTACCCCATAAAGTAGAATCTCATGTCAAATACTTTGTGTCGTGTCTAATATGCTTGATGAAAAGACATTTTGAAAATATCTTTTTCTGTTTATTACATACCATGCTATTTCCACTGCAGATCTCTCGTAGAAAGTAATTGTATGCTATCCATAGAAGACTGCTTTTTTGAACTTTTTTTTTTTTTTTTAATGATTCCTCTAAAATGCTTGTAAGGAATCAACCAGCTACTAAGGAGAAAGTCAGAAGGTTAATAACAGTTGAGATTACTTTTTATAATGTCAAATTGATATACCTATATAAGAGCTACATACATTTATTTGTTAGTCATCCAGTCTTCTGTTTGGAAATGGTTCATCATGTACTTTTTTGTGACCATGGTAATATCCTTGTATTTTTTAACATATGTTACTGATTTTACCTAGTGGAACAAGATCTGGTTTACTGAAAACAGTACTTATTCCCAAAAAAAAATGTATGCATTGCTCTGATCTGAAGTCATTCTGTGACTTCAGCTGAAAGAGACAGAAACATTCCCTAACTTTGCAATTAGCTCTGATATAAGAAGTTATTAAGCTTAATGGAACTTCTCGTGCTCAAAGCTGAAGATATTGTAGTGTGTGATTTGGGGCAGGAGGTCATGGGTTGGACTCCAGGATGCTCTATTTATGTTATGTTCAGTTATCTTCTATCCTGGAAAAGTGTTTTCTATTAAGAAATTGCTAGAATTAACATGATGTAGTTAGTGGTGCCTTTGGAATAGCAACTTTTGGGTTGAAATTTCTTCATAGAAGTGTTAGCATTTTTTGTTGTTGTTACTAACAACAACAACAACCAAAAAAAAAAAAAAAACACAACAAAAACCAAGGAGAACAGCAGGAATTTCTCTGTGTTTTAATTTCATAATATATATTTGATATATTATTATTTATTTTCTTTTATATTTTATTTTTTCAATAAACCCTCTATTTGCTATAAAACAATTTCTCAAATAATTGAATATAGTATTTATGGTTTTATATGGATTTAATAAACATAAAATTCCATGTAACTGGAAGGTTTTGTGAAATAAAAAGGAGTATTTGTTTATCAGTCATTGCTTCCATTGTAAGCTATATGGAATCAGTGCTATTTTTTTTTTTCTTTGCCACCAGTGTAATGATTTTCCTCTGTTTCTAATTATTTTTGTTACCCATATATAACGTTTTGGAGTTCTTGAATATAGCTATGTCAGCAAGGTCTTTTAGAGGTGTTACTTTGCCATGTTGTACAGAAGTTGTAGGGGTGTTGTTTTTTTTTTTTTTTCCAAAGGGGCTTTCTAACTTCACACTGTGGGTGTGAATTTTCATTTGGCTTGTCATTGTCCAAATTTGCTGACTGTAAGCAATAGGGAATATTTTTACACACTTTGCTGGAGTGTGATTTGAAGGTGTAGGAATATTTTACTTCTCTTAGTAGAAATGCCTCGTGCTTTTCATTTAATGCTGTTGGAATTTGTATGGCCTAAGTTGTTTGTCCTGATTCAACACAAGTGTAAGCACATTTAAAAGTCTTGCTGATTGTTTTGCTGTGTACCCATTTCTGCAATTCTTACATTAGCAAAGCTCCTCTTGTGTTGATGAGAGTTTTGTGCTGGAATAAGCATTAAAAACTTTCTTTGTTATGATACAGTCAAAATACACATACAGTAAAATTTCTTTTTACAGAAGAAATTCATTAACTTCCATCTGTGTCCTATGATTCCCTACTTAAGTGTTAGTGAATGTGATAAATGTATTTGATTACCTGTTTGAAATAACTTGTCTCCATATCCATTTGAATGTTAATTTTTCATAAGAGATCCTGGAAGTGCACATTAATGGGAAGAGCTGCTGTGTAAATACTCAATAGGCATATAATATTTGTACAGGCAAACAATGTAACATTACCAATGTAATTGCCGAAAAGACTGTGCAAAAATGGAATAAATTAATGGGAAGTTATATAATATCATAATAACTAACCTCTTATGGTAAATATATTATTTTATAATAGCTCATTGGTGGGGAAAGTTTGTAAATTTTACAAGATGAAATAATATTTTGAGTGATTCTGTATGTTGAACAGACTTGAATATTTAATGTTTCTGTCAGTAGCTTAAGTGGATTTGATTTAGTACTACTGAAATCCCTAGATGACACTGCGAATATTATCCAGGATGCAGAGGTTAACACTAGGTAACTTGAAATATCTCTAGACTGATTTTTTTGGTCCTTGGATTTGGTGGAACAGGGGTCAAGAAGAGGAATTAGGTTATTAGCATTCTGAATCTTTAAAATGTAAGATGATTGCCAGAATAATATTTAGATACTATTATATGGCCTTCACAGTAGTTTTAGCTACACAAAATAGAAGAGACAAAATTGGTAAAGACTTCAGACGTGACTGGGTCAGCTAAGTCCCAGCATTCTGAGAAAATCAGAGAAGATTATTTTAGCATGTTAAAAGTTTGAAGGTGTTTTTTGTTTGTTTGTTTTTGATTGTTTGTTTTTGAAATAGCACATAACCTGATGATATTTTAAGGTAAAATGTAGTGTTCCCCAAAAGATAGATTGATTTATACAGCCTGGATTCTATGTGAGGGGGTGACATGATGACTGTAACACAGGAACTACCAGAAACAAAAGCTTAAATTGAGCCCAATGCATAGGGAGAGTACTGCTGGGAAGATGAGGTATAGCAATTTCCACCTTGTAAAATGAGTGTTTATTTTCTTTTGAAGATCTTACTGAAGGAGAGGATGGTAGGTAAAATTTTATGCCCATTTTGTGCCTGTTATCAACTCTTTTTCATGTCTTGATGGTTTTAAGGGCTTCCTGAAATCATGGAGGTTCTGAAATGCTGTTAAGCATATAATATGCATGCAGTGTTGCTCAGGGTACAGAAAAAAGTGTGATATTCATAAAGAAAAAATCTAGGGCCAAATGCTGTTCATGGTAACATCATTTGAAGTTTTGTCATTGAATTCTATGTGTTGAAGATCTCTGAGAACAAAATATTTTTCTCCCCCAGTGTTCAGTTGCTAAGCTCTCTCTTTTTTTCTAAGATAAAAGTGGGAATAGGTGGGAATAGTTTCTTTAAAAAGTGTCACACAACTCTTTAACCCAAAAACATTGTATTCTAGTGTTCTGTCCAAACTTTAAAAAAAAAAAAATAGAGCTGCTGATTTACTTGTCATCCTGTGATGTACTGCAAAGAAACAAAATGAACAGCTGCAGAGTTTTCATTCAACAGAACAGAAATTTTAAAAATAGAAGGGAAGGGAATACATTAATGAGCTATATAGAACTGAAAAGACAATGAAGGTGCAACACAGCTAAACTTTTTTATTCAATTAATAACAAGCTGTATATGAAGCATTCTTAGAACTAGAAAAATGGGCAATACTTCATGGACTTTCAGTCACATCTGGAGAGATTATACTATGTAATGAGATACCTTGGTTAATTTTCTGGTTTGTGGTCTTACACCAAACAACTATTTGCTTAATAATGATACATACATGCATGCGATATAATAATATTGCTCATGTTTGCCTAGAGATGAAGTAGTTCAGCTCCATGATTGTGGCTGCTATTTATATCATTGGAATTAGAATTTAGGTATGAGATCTGATGGCTGGAAAGAATACTTTTATAGCAACAGAAGAACAAACAGCAGGAAAAATTAAATTACCTCCATTTTTCAATACTGCACTACTATGGCTAGACACTTTAGTTTAGCCAAGCTTATTGTTTGTAATTAAAAAAGATAAATCATCATCATTATATACTATAATTTTGCTATATAATTTAGCTTGGTCTTTTCAAGCGGAATTGATAAAATGGTTGCTGCTACTACTAACTGAAGGCTGAAAATGATAAGCAGTGTCAGAGAACAAAACAAGTTACAGAGCATCAGGGAGAATAACAGGAGACAGGGAAGAGTTCTGAAATTTGTGTTAGAAAGAAGAGTTCCCTGATGTAGAAGGGAACTGAAATAAAGACAGTCCATGTATGTCAAACGTAAATGAATTCAGGAGAATTTAGAAAATACACTGAACTGTTGAATCAGTAAAAGCAATTTGTTACTGTTCATTTTATTGATTCATTCTGAAGCTTTTTCTTTCTGCTGATATTTTGGTTTGAGGTAATTACTCTTTACCCTCTGTAAGGAAAGGCACTTTGAAGTTCTAGGAACTCCTTCCTTTTTGTGGTGATGTAGATGGCTTGACCAACCACCAAGTACACAGCAGCTGCCAGTTCTTTCCTGTAATCTTGCCAAATGTAGAGTCCTGGCTGAAGAAGAAAAGGGAGCATTGTTCCTAGAATTCTCATGTTTTTCCTTCTTAACAACGGAAGAAAGAAAACAAAACAAAACAAAAACAAATAAACAAAAAACCAAACTTGAAAGGTCTGAAAAAACAGAACTGAGCTTCATACCCATGTGAAAAAATTAGGTGAGGGACTACATACTTAGGACCTGGCTAAGCAGTTAGGCAAATTTATCTGGACTGGACTGCTTCAGATACCATTGACAGCTAATTGACTGTCTTAAGATGTATAAGGTGTAGATGGCTATGTTACACTGCAGCATGTGAGTTTTGGCATGTGATATTACATAAATGAATAAGAAAGCAAACCTTCCTTTATAAAAGTAACAATAGGAAGATTCTGGAACATATTATAGAAAGAAACCTAGGAGTGGACTCAGTGAAAAGAGAATGAGAAACAAATTACTGCAGCAATTGATTTCCTTTTCTGGTGAATAGAAATGTCAAAAAAAGAGCAACAGCAACAAAAAATGGACTACAAGGGAGCAAATTGTAGAGTCCCTTGAGACCTCAAAATTGTCACATCAGTCACTGATGTGAAAGAGACAGGTTTGCGTGTAGGATTGATGCCATGTTCCCATTCCATCTGAGCTCCGGCTGCAAAAGCAGCTGTGTTCGTTTGCTCAGGAGACTTCCCTGAATTGGTCTTTCCCCTGAAAAAAAGCTGCCAAAGTTGATTATGTCAAAGAAATTACACACTTATTTTTAACATAAGTTAGAAGCACGATTGCCCTACATGATAGACACATGATTCCTCCAAACACTTAGTGAGGTTAGTTTAACTACTGGATGAAATAAAAGGCTGTCTGACTAATTTCAATTTTTCAAGTCTGACTGTCGGTACAGTGTTTGGCTAGATCAATTGCTTGAGTGAATTTTACTGTGAAGTATTACTTTTCTGTCCCACATACTCGTCTGTTGCTTTTAAAGCAAATTTAAATGCTTTCTTTTTGTTATAAAATGCTGATCTTCTGTTTTATTAGATTCATTAACCCACCATGTTTAGTGATAAAGCAATAAAGAGAATTAATCTGTTGCTTGCAGTGTTGAACCAGTGATATTGAGAAGTCTCAAAACTTGAACTAAATTGCCATTTGGTGCATACGGTTTTCACATCTACATGTGCTATGCGATTCCATGGTGCACTCCCTACATTACCCAGGTATGTCAGATATCCATCCCATTCACTATAAAGTCAATCTGTATTGGTACAGAAGGTTCAACGTGAGACTTTTTGAACTTACTGCCGTATATTAAATCCATACATTTAAGTAAGAGGGTTTAAAATTCCACTGTTGGCATAGGGTTCAGTACGAAAAGGAAAAGAGCAGATGCTGAGAAATCTTGTAAACTACGTATTATCTGTTACATGAGGAGACTGGCCTGGCATAAGGGTCAATGTATCTCTTCATTTAAATTAGATTTGTTTAGGGCTCATTCTATTTATAGTGGCACTAAAGCACAGGATGGCAACAATGGAGAATTCCATAGAGTTATGTGCAATATAGATCTTTTATACATTTTTCTTCTTGGCACTTCAGTCCATTCTGTCGCACCAGTGCTGTCCCCTAGGTTAGATATGCTGTGAGAATAGAAAATAGCTATTCCTGTTGTTCAAATGCTACACATTTTAATTACTAGGGAAAGTGTGATAGCATTTTTTTTTTCCACATTGGTGAAATGTGTCTAGATGGAGTTTCCCATGTAAATAGTTTTAGTAACTGTGAGAAATTCTGAGTTATCAATGCACTTGCGTCTCAAAAGTGATTCACGTTCCAACAGTGCTTTAGTACACTCACATATTTAAAACACCTGTGGTTTATTTTTTATTTTTGTTAAGTATGTGTGGTTCTCAGAATGATGTGGACTTTTTCCTTAAGTCTAAAATTACAGCTTGTGGGCAGGATCACAGAATCATGGAATGGTCTGGGTTGGAAGGGACCTTAAAGATCATCTAATTCCACCCGCCCCAGCCATGGGCAGGGACACCTTCCACTAGGCCGGATTTCTCAAAGATAGATTTTTAGTTGCTCAACATAGATTTTTAATGTCTGTTATAAAACACGTAATGAATCTATCCTGCTACTAAACATAAAATAAATTACATGTCTTTTTAAAATAGTTGAATGCTTCATTATGCACAGCACAGAATTCTCTTGATTATCATTTTCTGATAGCTGCTTGATCCTCAATAAATACCTTTTCTTATAATAAATAGAATAATCATATATTTAGAAATTTAATTTCTTTAGTTGGAGGGGAGAATTGTTAGACTTCATTATGCAGTAGTCTAAGAATTTAAAAAAAAATCTAGATGTGCCTGTTTTTTTCTGACTTGACAATTATTAACCTCTGTGTAGATATACAGATTGTCTAGAATTATTATTATTTTTTGCTTTAGAAATAAGTCTCTTCAGCTGAACAATAGTTTTGATGAGTTTCTTTCCCATGTGTAAAAACAAAACCACAGACAGGCTAGGATGATGGATTAGGTTATAGTCTTCTTATCTGCAAAGGAAGGATTCTATAAATCCCTCAGAGAATATTATTTTACAGTATCTGTTGTCCCAGGTTGACTATTGGACTTTGGGGATCCAATAACAAAAATTAAATGACTTTCAGTGTCTGCAGATTTCTAAACGCAAAGCCTGGTGCAGTCAGTGAAACCATGCTCAAAGAGCCGGTCCATCGCTATGCCCAGCAGAGGGTCTGATTGCACAGGATCTGCTTCTTACTGCTGTTTTTCCCTGCTTCCGGGGCAGTGTGACGTAGTGCGTTTAATAACTTAACATGACTGAGTGTGGAAGAAGAATGTAGCTTCCTAGTGTTACATTACCTGAAAAGAATAATCCCAAGTGTCACTAACGCTGCTGCTGGGGTGTTACCACTAAACGTTCCAGTGTAGCTGAGAAATGATGTTGGGATGCTTCAGAGAAGGCCATGAGCAGAAAGTGAGGCAATCATGTATGCAGCTGATTGCACACTGGGGAAATATGAAAAAAAGAGTCCAACGGCCATGACATATTTCCTTCATTGTGTCCTTGCTGTGGACAGAAGGGTAGGAAAGGCTGCAACTAAACCAGTTAAAATTCATTTCCCTCAAATGCAACACGTGTAGGACAGTCTTGTTTTATGGTAGCTTGTTTGGCTTCATCTGCATGATTCATCTTCCATCTGAGGTCAGCTAGCTTCCAGAAACCCTGACCACTTTTGGACTGAGAACTTTCTGGAATTCATGGTAATTAGTCTGATTTCAGCTGAACGTCATAGTTCAGCTCACTGAATTTATTGAGTTGTCTGATAACTATTTTTACAAGAGTTTGTTTTCCTTCCAAAGAGAAAAGCTGTTGGTCTCATTTGATCAGAACACTCAAGCTGGTGAAAATTGCTGGATTCACTACTGTCTGTACCAGCTGAAGCTGTGATGCAGTGCTTGCACTTTTGAATGCTTTTGAGAAATAGTACGACACAGAATGTCCATAAGGGATAATTATCAAAATGTGGTATTCTTCTATCCTTCAGCTATATTACTGATATGAAATGTGTGGAAAATATAATCATTCTAAATCATATTTTACATGGAGAGTTATCTGATTATCACCAAAAGTCTTCTCAGCATTTTTTAATTTAGCCTTATGCATTTTTAACATGACAGCTGGAGCACAGCATGCATATGGCATACTAATGGTGAAGGAGACTAATAGTTGGTACTGTCTATCTGTTCTTGTAAAGAAAAAAAATAATCAGGAAATAAACAAAAATGTTTAAATTGTATGCTGCTGGATAAAAGCAACAGACTGCATGGCAAACTGAAGCAGTGTTCAGAGATTACTTCATTATTCAGTCTCCAGTTTGTTTTTCAGAGACCAGCTAGCTTTTTTGTTTCCAATTAAATGACTGCAGTGTACATTGAGAGATCTATCATTTATGTATAAAATAGGAAGTTGTGCTGGAAATGCAGCTTCACTGTAAACTCCATTTTCTGTTGCTCCTCACTTTGTAAACAAGAAGTTCTCTTGAGCTGAAATTTCCTGTATTTGATCATGACATTTTGGTGCTTGTTTGTTTCTGCAAAACTGGGTCTTATTCACCCTTTTTGAAGCTAGTGTTTAAAACAAACATACACTAAGCGATTAAGAATATGAAAACAAACGTTTCATTTTATTTTTCATTGATATATATTTATTTATATATTTCATTTTACTGGAGAAAAATAGAAATAATGTAGAAAACTCATTGTTTTTAGAGAAAATAAGATCACAAGCTTTGAAATAATATAAATTCAGCTCCCCTACTCTCTCATGATATTCTCAGTGCGATTTTTCTGGTAGGTTCCTTTTTGCAAGCTAGATCTTGAAATGTATTGTGTTTATATGTGATCTGCTGCATGTATATTTCTTTTTTAGAGATATTGTGATGAACTGAGTGGATTCAAAATAAGCTCTCAAAACTCAATTACATTGAAGGGTATTGAATGCGAAAGAAATGTTAAAGACAACATTATAAACACTCTAAAAAGTATGAGAAAAATAGCATTGCTTTTAATCGTTCTTCTCTTTTTAAAGGAGACAGGAAACCTAATGTAAAATGAAAACAAAATGTTAAGAAATCTTCATCAATAAAGAATTTCAAGTTGGGGAATGCAGCATTAAGTTTAATAAATATCAACTTTCAATTATAGCCTAAACATGAATTTTCTCTAATTTTTGATCATGTCAAGTAAGGAAAAGAGTGCTTTGCAGAAAATATTTCTAATTCAAAATTTTACACAGTTATAGCTTTGAGAATTGCAAATATTTCTTTGTCCTGTGATTTCCTCACAAATTCACTGGTGTTCTGCCATATTACAGTGATGCAGTCATCACTTTAGCTTGTTAGTCTGCTTTTGGGCAAAAGAGTCTGTTTGATCCCATGCACTGAACCTGCATTATGTTCCTGGCTTCAATACTGGCAAACTGGACACCTTGCAACAAATTTCTCCTTTCTTATTAGAAATAACGATCCTGAACTATCTTTGTAAAGTGTCTTTGAAATACACGTATGAAAAATATTATATAGCACCAGATACTATTTATTTTGACTTAGAGTTCCATTGCATCACTGTGGAAAACCAGAGGAAAGTCATATTAATATATCTATAGTGCAACATCATTGGTTGAACAAACAAACCAGCCTCCTGAAACACTAAATATCACTGGCATTAAATACATGTTGTGGAACTGTTATGGGGGATTAAAGAAGAGCAATAGTCTTCATCTTTGAGTATCTGCTGATGGTCAATGTGACCTGGACTCAAATTTTCATTGAAGAAGATAAATAAAGAGCAAATTTTCCCTTTATGGGCTCAAGTTGCCTACCTTAAAGTTAATAACTTCTAAATCAACACTTGATCGTTTAGCACACGAGAAATTCAGGTAGAGGTGGAATACTTTAAACACCTATTGACATTCTGGAGCAGTTTGCTTTCTGACCTTTCATGACAGAATGAGTTCAGCTAGCAAACAAGAGAATGTCAGAATCTGCTGCAGAAACAGGCTGCAATTATGAGACTAGAAAAGCAAACAAATGCCTTAGGCAGTATTTTTAGATTGCAGAATGGTGGGCAGATTATGGATACAGTACTTAATAGTGAGATGACATGCAGGTACCATTTAAAAGGTCATGCTTGTCTGAGTTGGGAGTGTTTTAGTTTGTACTGATGACAGAGTCTCTTGTCTGAGGTAGTTTCCATATATGATGGGAGATGTCACCTGTGTAAAATTCCTGGAACACAGAGATCCAAAAATAGTATTTCTGGAAATTGGATTGCTGTTTGACATACTTGAGAACATCTTAAATACTGTTGATGATGGTAATTTCCAATTTGATTTCTTCATTGACTCAGGCCCATCCTTTTGAACTTGATCCTCAACTGGTGGCAATTGTTCTTATGTAATGTAAACCCATCCAATCTGAATCACCTGGTTCATGCTGGTAAAATGTCATTTAAAATAGATATTACCACATCTTCTAAATGAATTGTGCTCTTGGTCACTGAAAGTTTCATCAAAAAAAAAAATAAATGCAATTATGATTTGCTAAAAAAGATTGCACAAATATCTAGAATCTCTATTTACTTACTCTTCTCCCAACTGTTTGGGCCTTCTCTAAGCTCTGGAGAAACTTACGGAATATGGATCAGACCTTTCACTGTCTTGTTTTGAAAAAGGGTAATGCAAACACTTTTCTTGTCCAGTGCTGTTCTAGGGAAATCAGAAAAACTATGCTCTTTCTTATCTTTGGTGTCTCTTTTATTTGATATGTGTTCTGACAAAGAAAAAAAAAGCCTTATAAGAACTGTAAAAAATTTATCAGATGAATGTTGCATCCCTCACGCTTTTTCAAATGCTTTTTATTTTTAAGGTAGCTTAGCAATGTAATAGAAAATGATGGGGCTCTGACATCAATTCTGTAGGATTTTTTCTATCAGACAATGAGAAATGTGTCCTCTTTGACTTAACTTGTGCAGTAGTTTTGGGTCTGCCTACCACGTGATTAGAAACTAAATTGTTTCTCTGACAAGTCTTGGTATTGTAGGACAGCCGGGGTTAGTCTTGACTGGGAGCTGCCCTGAAGGACAGTTCCATTGTGTATGCAGCTGCAGTGCCACAGAAGTTCAGTTAAGCAGAATTTTTCAGTAAAATAACTTGAACATTTGGAAGGGATTTTGCAAGAACAAGATTCACATATACAAAATTATCCCTTGTCTCCTTAACTTGCATCAAGTATGTTTTACACCATATTCCTTAAGGATAAGAGAGGCAGACAATGGCACAGTATCTTCAGTTTCCAGACATAACTGTCAACTTAAGCAGTCATTCCACCATAGCAGCCTCAGACTTCTTCACACAGGTGCCAGAAACATGCAGGTTTTTAGTAGTTTGAATTTTTAAACAATATTGGTTTCACGTAATCGGCTAAAACTAATCCACAGCGCTATCCTAGTGATATGAATAGTATCTGAAATCAAGAAATAGAATATATATTCAGAATAGCTGAAATATTTTGCTTTTCTGATTGGCTTTGAAGAAAGTTATGTGTATAGAATTGATCTGAAAAAAATTAAGGCTCTGGATTTTTTTTCCTTCTTTATTTTTTTTTTTCCTTAATAATTTCTGTTTCAGAATAATAAGTCTCTGCAGGCAAAGTACTTCTGGAGGATTATTTCACTTATCAGTTGGCTGTAAGTACTTGACCTTTAGTCCCATGTGACAACATACCTGAAATATAGACTTAATCCTCTAGAAATGCACTATTGTGTTTAATGCTTTGAATATTGCCTGCCTGCTTTTGATAGCATAACAAATTCAAGTGCTTGCTAGGATTAATACATTTAACTCTTACTTTACAGAATGACAATATAGTCATTATGCTACTGCAGTTATTTTTTGATTCATCACAATATTGTGGATAGTCATTTTATGGCAGACAGAATAAAGGTGGAACAAGGTGAGGAACAAAGTTCTCAAGGTTAAAGGGAGAATCTCCTCTTCTGCTTTATCACCCCAAAGGAACCACTAACACCTGAAGGCAGTTCCCTTCCCTGCTTCCCGTGGGTAAGTCCCACAGACTTACTGCAGACCAGTCTGCCTCTTGGGCAAGCGCTCTGAGTGCTTGTTCAACTGCAATGGGAAATCATGGAGTAATATTTAGGTTGGAAGGCAAATGGCAGCAGTGTGGAGTTTTTCTAACTAGAAAGTTTGCATAGTAGATTCTTGTTCACAAGGTCATTTTGCCTGCCTCTATGTGACTCAAGTGCTGTATCAAGCCAGCTCAGGGGAAGGTAGATGTCAGAGTTAAAGCTGCGTTTCAGAGCCTGGAACACTAAAGCACTGTATAATATTTGCTGAGGGACACTGGTGCTTTGATTATTCGTCACAGGAGGGTTATGCATACTGGCAGCCTTGAGGGTTGTGCCACACATCTTCCCCAAATGGGATCTGTGTGCAAAGATTCTGTAAAGGGAAGGATGGCTCCCCAGATGCCTATGGACATTAGTCAATAGTTTTAAAGTATTCCTCCCTATCCAGAATGCAGCAGTGCAGAACAATGTATCAAATCCTATAGTGCAGAAGAATCTCTCTCTTTGAAGGGAAATGAGTAAAGAAATGTGAAACGAACTGAGCAATATGAACAGCCAAGCATTCCCTACTACTTCATAATATCAAAATGTGTGTTTCTTTTTTCCTTGTGTGTTGCTCCTAAGAGAAAAGTGTGTGATGCAGAAAAAGATTTTTTATTTTTTATTTTTTAAATCAAATGCCAAAATGCTGGAGTGAACAGCTAATTTGCACAATTTACTGATGTCTAGAACAAGCACCAGAGAATTTTTAAGGATATTTGTGTTTATATTGCTGCCATCAGTATGTCGGTATTGTAATCAACAGGCTGGTTGTGTCCCATTGCCCTTTATAGGACTAAACCAATTTCACTGCAGTGTGACATATGCCAGATGATAATAGGCTAACAAAAGCCAGTATGCTTTTAAGTATGAAAGGGTAGAAGGTTTTCTTATATACTGAGTGGCTGCAACACACAGCTTTGAAGCAAAATGAAAGAAGGTTTTTCTTAAAGTTTGTCTTTGGGATGAGGGAAGGAGGACAGAAAGTCCCGTTTTACAGGTTGCTTCACTTACTAGTCCCTGATCTGTGCTGTCTGCACCTGCCCCTTCTACTCCTGACTGACTAAGGGATGTTGGTGGAGAGAACTGCAGCTCCCACTGAAAGGCCCAGAACCACAAAGGTGTTTAGAAGCCAGTTGACCTAGAAGGAGTTAAAAGCCAGAATGCATTTGAAGATCCTTGTTGTGCATCTTCACACTTAAAGTACAGAAACATGTTTGTCACTGTGGTCCAGGGTCCTTTTTTCAGTAGCAATCTTAGCCTTAGCCCACTGGTTCTACATCCTTGTTCACATGTCAAAGTGCAGCTTGTAAATACAGTTCTGCAGAGGATTGGAAAAGGAAACTCTGAACCAAAATTCTAAGTTTATAAGGTATAGTCTGCACATACAGAACTTCACAGATCAGTGAGTTCAGATTCCTGCCCTTTGGTGCAGGGGAATGATAAAAGATGAGGAGTTTGCTACTAGTTCTAAATTTTCCCAGATTGCACCTATCATTATTCACTTTCTCTACGCCATGTGCTAAAAACATTCTATGCAATACATGATTAAAATAAAAGAAAATAAATTAAGAATAGCACAGATGTGGAATGTTTCAGCATTTGTACACCTATTAGTGCTACCGTATTAATGCATATCTATGGAGAAAATTAAATATTATAAGGTTTACTCTGACAATGTGCTGATATTAATCACCTTGTCATTTGATGAGGTAAGACGAGAAAATACATCGTAAATATATATACACACAGCTCTCTACAATTCTAATTTACTGTACCCAGTTACTTAGTAAATATAATACTTTATGTGTGATAAATAGAAGTAGCAAAAGACAGTGAGTGACAAATCAAAAAGCAGCACTCTCTCCACCGAAGCTGTGGAACATCCTTAACTCTGGGGGACAATGCTGGAATACTTCACTCCTGTTCTTGTAAGGGTTGTGACTCATATTTATACCTTCTTGTTACTACCTTTGTGTTTTTCCAACATAAGTCATTTTACATATGCTGGATACCACTTATTTTTCTCTTTGTTATGCCCTAAAACTAGTTTTAGCCGACTGTCAAGGTTACATTCCTTTAAAAATTGACCACTTGTATTTAGATGCTGCAGGCCTTTGGCTTCATCCTGTGCCTGTATTTCCAAGGTCTCTAGTATGTGCTTGTACTCTTGGGATCCCTACTTTGAGGTGTAGAGAACATGTCATTAGTCTTGCTGAAATGCTACTGACTCTCTGCAATGATTCAATTTGCTGTTTTAGGGGATATGCTAAATGAATGCTCAGCTAGTATAAATCAGTGCAGCTGCACTGACTTTATCAGGGCTCTACTAACTCAAACCATGATCTTAGTTCTCTCTTTGAAATTTGGTTAAGTTTTTGTCTAAGAAGTGGTATAATTTCGTAGCCTAGTGCTCTCTGAATTTCGATCACTTGTTTAAATGAACAGCCTCAGTTAATTCATAATCCAATCTCAATATAAGATTGTTACTGAATATCTTCTGTTTTCTGGGTTCATTACTGCACTGCAAGTATGAGAGACAGTGTTGTATCATGCCAGTCCCTTTGTCATGCTTCTGTAGCACTTTTTTTTCTGGCCAAATATTGTAGTTTGGGGCATGTGCATAGTGAGAACTTTGCTAAGACATCCGTGAAGACGTGGTTTGAAGACCACTTTCTCATTTGGACAAATAGATGATGTCACATTGTTTTATGTAAGAGGCCACAGAATGCGTAGGCAAAACTGCTGTTCTCATCCAAGCTAGAACGGTATCGTGCATGTTACTAGTAACCCCTTTATCATTTTGACTGAAGATTCCTGTGACGAGGTACATTTAGTTATATTACGGAACCAGTTGTGCTACAGTTAAAGTTGAGGAACGGTTATGTTGAAATGTTGACTTTTCTAAATACTCTGAAATCTGCACATTAATTCTCAAATCACCCTGGAAATTACTGTGCCAGATGGAGGAGCAGAGTTAAGGTTTGAATTTATTGGAACAAGGGGCTGCTTAGACACATTCCCTCCAAGTCAGTATTTTTTAACATTCTGTTAAATTTATTTGCACATCTCTTGAGATCAAATTGTCTTGTCATCCTATATTCCCCCCCAATTCATTTCTCTTGTTTGATTCTAGTGCCAGCTTTTCTAGGATATTGGGCAGTTACTGGAGTAGCTGTTATCATGATATCCCCTGGCTGAAGCCAAAGGCAAGATAGAGCTTTTTGCATAGTGAGTTAGAAGAAGTTAACCTCAATTAGCTTAATCAGCACAAACATTTGTGCTTGAGAATCATCCCTGGTGCAGCTGTCCCTTTTGCCAGTTGGTGACTGCTAAATCAGAGCAGTGTCCAACTCTGAACAGTGCCTAAGGGCTCCTACAAGTGAAATGCATGCAGTGACAAGCCAGCGTACCCAATAAACTAATCCCTTCCCATGTGCATTTGAACAGTAAATTATACCCATCATTCATTTGGAAAGCAAGGCAAGTTTTAAAGTGCATTTTTCATCTCAGTTGCTATATAGTTTTAAAACTAACCTGCTTCAAACTGACACTGTTCCATAAGTAAAGTCTTCTGAGATTTTCTCCTTGGTTTATAACCCTCTCCCTGTGGTGGGCTTTTCAGAGATTCAGTATTGCCTATTGCACTCTTACGCAGGTCTTTTTCCAGGCTTTGCCTCAAGTCTGCTGGCTAGCCATCAGCACGGCACTTGTACTCCAGCAATTCAGCTGTTCTTCTGTAAATGAAATTACCAAAGCTGACATTGCTGTAAGATCTCCAGAGAAAAGCAAAGTTTTATTTATCAATAAAGTGTTCCCTAATCTGGTGGTGTAGACAACTCTGCAAATCCATCTGAATCGTATCCTCCCTCCTGGTCTCTGATTTTGTTCTATTTTGTGTGTGACTGAATCTGAGACGACTGCAAGAAGCTACAGGTAGCTCCTGACAGGCAGCATCAGTGTTGATCTGGAGCCCTGGCATGTCATGAAACTCTGTTTCTTGTATTCCCCAGAAGTTAAAGTACTTAAGCAGCCCCCTCCAAAAGAGAGGATTAGGTACCAAAGGTGTATTTAATTATTGCCCTGAAGGCTTGTTAGATGAATGGTTTGTCAAACTGACACCTTATATAACTTATCTCTAAAGGAGAATCTACAGCTTGTATAATGCCTGTCTATGCCAAAACTCTTAAGCATGATGAGACTGAGACAACTAACTCAAAAGCTCAGGGCTAAGCATGTGCTCAGATGCTGTGTTGGGTCACTTCCCAAGTCCTCTTGTTAGCCTTGGAATCAAGTAAAGGTCTTTACAGAGAGTTAGCGTTTGTCCGCCAATCTTTTGTTTAACTGTATGTTCTTGTATTTCTTACAGTAAAAATTCCTAGTAATTCTGCCTTCTGGTGTAACAATATTTGCTTTATTATTGTCTGAGAATGGGCAAATGTGTTATGTATAATCACATTTGGGAGAATATAATTTGAATTTAAGGGAGTTATTTTTTTTCCCACAGCAGATGTATAATTCAATTAACGTAAGTGTTAAATCTAGATATCACTTTACCTCTGCTGCACCATGCAGGTAATTACTTTCTGGTTAACTTAAATTCTTTTCTAGTTGCAACAATGAAGTTATTCTCAGTGCATCTAGAGTACTAAGTCTTGTTCCTACAATTAGTGAATCCTGTGTCTGATTCTGCACATTCTAGTATTGGACTGCTTATGAAACTATGTGATTCTCTCTACTGTATGTACTCTGATTAGAAACAGTGTTAAAATGAATTAATTAAACATTCAGTGTTAAGAACTTCTGGCTCATGTTTGGAATTTGAAAACATTTTGCCTGTCCCTAAATAGAATGCCTAAGTTTTATATTTCAGGACAGCATGTTCACTGTTAAATTGAAGTCAGTTGGATTTGAGAATATGCAGAAATATTTCACTGCATCAGGATTTAGTTTTTTAAAGGTAATGATCAATTGATGTGACATATGAGAAACAGCCTCCAGAAGTCTGTATCTGTGCTAGTGACAAAAACAACTGAAAGACATTTGCTGAAAAAAATCTGTGAACTGGCAGTTGTTGTTGTTTTTTTTTTTGCTTTTTTTTTTTCCCCAAAGTAGTTGTTACCACATAAATATAGTGAGTGTAAGCACTAAGAGTAGTATTTGAATAGCAGGTGTTATCTTCTTACTAATATCTACTTATTTATTTATTTTCAAAGGGAAGAGACCAAGCTCTTCTATGATTCTGTGAAGTACCTTCCACCTTCCCTGACAGAGGGGAAAGAGGATTTGTACCTTTGTTTTTAAAGCCCCAACTTTACATGAACAGTCATCTCCCTGCATACTGATTAAAACAAAGTCTTCTTGGACCCCTGCTTTTCCAGTACAACTTTTTGGTTATGTCTAGTCCTACTCATTGAAACTATCTCTTCTCAAAAGTTCATCTTTCAATCGACAAGCTTTGCTGGAATGATGTACTGACAAAAGGCCAGGAAGTCTGTCTGAATTATTTTTACTCTTTTTTCTGATATTCTCAGAAGTGCTTCTGGAAAGGAAGGCTTCTTTTAAAAGACCAATTGATATGTAAAAGCCACAAAATATACACTTCAAGGTCCAAAACCAGTTTATTCTCTGATAAATGGTCCTTTGGGGAAAATCAATTACAATGCCAGCAGATAAGAGTTTAATCATGTCTTCTGAAAGGTTGAATGAAAATGAAAGGTCATTCTCAAACTTATCCCTTCTCAGGCAGTAAATGTTTTGTGCCTGGAACTATCTTGGGCCCATACCTACGTACTTATTTTTGTATATATATATATATATACATATACGCACACATATATACATATATGTGTATATACATGCATACAAATGCCCTGTTCAGTGCATTCTGTCATGCAACTGGGAACTCAATCTTCAGTTACTCAGATTTATGTTTTGTGGTGTATTGAAGGATTTATAACTGTGATCCCATGAGGGCATGACAGAATGGCAGTTCTGGCAGGAGCTCCTATTTTTGACTTAACACCTTCCTCTTTGATAACGAGAAACATGAATGAGGAGGGAAAGCAACATTGGGCAGCTTTTTTTCACAGCAATTACAAATAATGCCAAATAAGTTCATTAAGTAATCCTAAAAATCTAGATTGATTTAAAACTGCTTCTGAGAATCCTAATATGCTATAGCCCTATATTGTATTTTGCAGTGAGATTAAGTTCTGCTCTCTTTCCTTCACCACATAATAGTATATAAGGTAGTTCTTAATTGTTGCTTTAGGGGTAGATTTACAGATTTTCCTCTCGGATTTAAAGTTTGGTGTGGTCCTGCTCAGCAACCATGTTGAAAGCTAAGGAACCTTCAAAGTTGAGAACTGAGTTTCTCTCAGTTCTTGGTATAAAAATCTCAGTATGGGAACTTTGATCTTAGTTTTTGAGGTGTCTATCTTCAGCTTCATGTTGCAGAGAATTTTCTTCAGTGCAAGGGCAGCTAGGTGAAACTAAATAGTCTGTTTTAAGTAGCAAGTCAAATACTAACCACAGTACTTCCCTGTGGCCTTGAATTTGTGAGTTCCCTAAAATCTGTAACACTGTGTAGTCTTTGATGAATGTTCACCATTGGTCACTGCCCCAGAAGTTAATCTATGACAAGTTTGTGTAGAACGGAGGGGAAAGTTAGGAGACATTTCTCAGAAAGAGTAATCAGGCATTGGAATGGGTTGCCCAGGGAAGTGGTGGAGTCACCATCCCTGGGGGTATTCATGGGGAGGTTGGACCTGGCGCTTAGGGACATGGTTTAGTGGGTGACATTGGTAGTCGGGTGATGGTTGGACCAGATGATCTTGAAGGTCTTTTCCAACCTTAATGATTCTATGATTCTAACTGAGTGTATTCAAGCTCTTGTAGACCTTCAGTCAACTTCAGTTGACTGAACCTTCAGTTGACCTGAAGGTCTACAAGAGCTTGAATACACTCAGTTAGAATCACAGAATCATTAAGGTTTTCCTAGACTCTGTCAGTTTCTTAATTTCAAGTAACTTCTGAGAAGTAAGTTTTGTGTCTAAAATGCTCTGTACTTTATTAATATGACCTGCCACTTAACTCCCTTATTTTTAGTAGTGGGTATCTCATCCTTTATGGGCTTATACAAATTAAATTTATGCAAACTTTGCCCTCAGTGCCAGTGGGACTGAAGCAATGTTGAAGTCTCAAGTGTGTGTATTTGTACATGGGTTTCTTTACAGAGTTAAAGCTTGTACTTCGAAAGAACATGGGCATCATTTTGAAGACTGTGTAGTCCATAGATGAGGGATACCATTTGTGGATGTTGTTTTTATGGGTGGCATCTGAGCTCTCGTCTTATTGTGTGTGTCCTTGTAGTTATTCACCTGCACTGATTCTTAGACAGAGGAATTCAGAGTGGTTTAGATCCTGTTTTCTTGGTGGTTTTCTTCTCACATATTGTGCACAAAGATGGACTGGTCTAAGGAATGACTTCATGGAGGTGCCTGTCAAATTTGCATTGTCCTATGAATAAGGTATGACACTGTGATACACTTTAGAAGAAGAAGGAGATTCTGTTCAGTGAAATCCCAGAGCAGGATACTAAATTGCACTGAAATGTTTAAAAACTGTTTTGCTTTGCAATAGCTTCAGTAATAATTCCATGAGCCCTCTTAAACTTTTGAACAGGAAAGCCCTTGGGCATTTAGAAGAATCATCAGACCTTTCTTTTCTCTACTGAATGCAAAGATGAGAAGAGCTTCACAGGAGCAAAGCTGGTATAGTCCTGAAGTAGAAAGTCTGAGAGGAATGGAAAGCTGATTTCTTTTATTGCTAGATTATTTTATTTAACATAAATATTCCCTGACTAATCAGGAGATGATTAAAGCATCTCAGATCACTGAAAAGTTTTGTCACCATTATCATTTGTAAAATCTAACTAGATATAATTTTACAGAGAAATCTTTTTTCCTTCACATAAAAAGCAGCAATAAAGAACTCATCAACTAATCCAGCTAGCACTTCATATTTCACTCCTAGACTGCTATAGTAATCAGTTATCATGACATGCTTCATCCTTATGTAACCTAACCACTCAGCAAAGAGAAATAATCCAGTTAAATTTTAACATCTTCCTGAAAGCAGGTGAGTTTGACCTAAAGACTGTTGAGATAATTAAAATGCTTCCTTTAGCTTCTCTGAGTTTTGGATTGGGCCCTTTTTTGAGAAATAAAGTACTTAATGCGATGAGTCGGCTACCCCCCCCCCCTTTTTTTTTTTTTACACCATAGAATGTAAGATAGAACTGAAATAACATAATGCCAATTCCTAAAGAACCTCACAGTTCAAGGTTTTCAGAGGTTTTGCTGGGACAGATATTCCCTGGACAATTTTCTAAGCTCTACTATTTTTTTCCATCTTTGCAAAGATATCCATAAATGGTCAGTGCAAGTTGTGTTTTTTTTTCTTCTCTCAGCTGGAGTTGCTTCCTTTACTCTCTTACAGTAGGAATCAGAAATGCTAAGCCAAAAGTAAAGGTGGATATTAAAAAGTTGGCCTGTGGCCAAGTTGAAGTAAAATATCACTTTGGGGAAATAGTTTATTTTAGACATTTTAAATGTACATTAACCACACAAGAGGAAATAGGTGCAGATGTTAAGAGGCTAATTACTATGAGTGATACAAAGCAGCAAAGATATTGTCAAATTAGCCTACCTGACTGTGTCTCATGAACAACTGAAACACTGCTATGGATTGTGGAAAATAATTAAGTTTATAATCAGACATGGTAAATAATATGCTAATTATTTCAACTATTGCATTTAACCCAATGGTATTAATTAGATACCTTTAAAATTCAGTTTTATTGCATGCTAAGATATAAAGAGTCACATAATATTGTGAATAAAAATGTTAACCCGTTAAAATGTAAGTCCCACTTCAGTACTTTGGCCAAACCAGAACTATGGGAGCATGTATCCTATGTTATGAAAGATTAACTCAAAAGCTAAGCCAGATCGAAGAAAAGACTTTGGCTGAATCAGTGTATTTGATTTCAAAACCGTGATCTTGTACACCATGTCATAACTGAACCTGCAGATGCCTAAAGCACCTCCCCGTTAAGTTCGTATGTCTGTAGTCTCACTGAAAACTACTTCTTGGGGATGATTATCTGGAAACTCAGCCAGAGTCTAGAAATATATATTCCCCTGTTTAAACTGCTGTGGAGGTTTCCTGGTGGAGGCTCTCAGTATGCATCTAGTAAAGGATCACAGACTTGAGCTCCAAATGCTCATTCTTTAATTTACAAAGGAAGAAGTAATACCCTCTTTTCATATACTGGGGTAGTGGCTAGATAATTTTTTCAGGAAATGAGATATTTTGATTTTTTTTTTTTGTCTGCCAGGGATATTTAAACCATAGCTTCTCAGGACAGCAATATATTTAGTGAGGTTCGTTTGTTGCTTTGAAAAGAAAAATTATGCTCCTACCTGTAGGGCTCAATAACTTCCAAGGTTAAAGTATGAGTTCTTGTAGCACTGAGTGAAGGTTTTCTTCTCCCATCTCTCACCAGATGTGCAGTCCCTTCTGTCAAGAGCCCTTGTCTATTTGCAACATTTCAGCAGCTTCCAAGTTTTGGATTTGGATTTTTTTTTTTTCCAAGGCATTTAACTCTACAAGTACGGGATGCCGCAGTGCTTACTAGAACTTTCTGTACCTGAGCCTAAGCACCTACAATGGACATAAAGTTGTGACTAGCTCAGGTGACTCAAATCTGTTATGAAATCTGGCCTGCAACAACTCTCAAAGGTGGAATTTTCTTAGAAAAGGTGTTAGATAGCTAGGTACCTGATACAGATCCTGTTGATCACAAGGAACTAAGATAACATTTGCGTGCTAGCCCCTGTTGACTGTAGTCCCTATTTCCTCCAGTTGATTTCACAACATGAATGCTGGAAATTACAGAGCAAAGCTCTACTCTTGCTCTGTGTCCATCCCTTCTAACATTAAGCAGGAATTAGCTCTTCCATTCATGGGTGGCAGGCATCCAGCTGTCCATCTCAGATGCATAGTTTATTTTGTGTGACACCGGTAAATGCATGCCAAGAGAATCTAAATCCCAGAGGATATGCCTTTACTAACTGTTGTCTCAACAAAAGCTTATCAAGGACTAGAGATTTATAGCTGGACTGCATTGTTGACTTCATTAGAAAAGATACATGAACCTCTTATAAGCTTTTAAGCTATGTGCAGCAAAACCAAGGCACTAGGAATTACTTTGCTGTGTGGCAGAACTTCAGAGTATCAGGATCAAGGAAGTCTATATGCTTACAAGATTCAGGATGCCTTACATGTTTATGACAGTTAAAATTCCTCACATCAGGAAACTCCTTTTGAGAATCCAATAGCAAAATGAATGTGTAACAAAATTTCAGATGTTTCTTTGCCTGAATTTTGATTCCGCTGATATATGCTTGGACTTTTATATGTAGTTCCTTAACTTCAGGCCATTCTATTCCCTGCTGAGATGCAGTATGTACTCTCTCAGTGTTGGGTTAATGAAACTCTGGGCTTTTTGAAATATGGATAGTGTTTGCTGTTATCTGTTTAATATACACTGTGCAGACAGACTTTCCTTGTGGCTAGTCATCCTCCATTAAGTAAAAAGCATTTTCATATGTCTATACTCTATGGCACTTTATATTTCTGTTTCATCACTTGTTGAAAATAAATGTAACTCACTCCTCAAAGTTCTGTTTCTCATCAGCCAGTGAACCTCCTACTTGTCTGATAATTTGGGATATTTTACAGGATATGTTTCATCTTCATTAAAGTTTAATTCTGTTAGGCAGCACTTACACATTTCTGACTAATTGGACAGGGTGTCCTAATAGCCAAACTTCTGTAGAACTCAAGCTATAATTTAGGTCTGAAAAAATGCTACCTTATCTAAATTTGTGATTCATTTCAACGTAGGACTTTTGAAATCCTACGTAATATCTCTTTTCAGTCTTTGCATCAGATAACGCAAATTTAGTCGAAGACTATCGTGCTTTTGCCTGAACAAGTGAAACCAGCTTGTCTACTCAAAGCAAGGTAGTGAACACTGGAAAGCCTGAGGAAGCGTTTGCATCAAATGAGTCATTCCAGAATGAGGTCACTGTTGTTTATGGAGAAACTTAGAATAAGGTTTGAAGTCATTTGACCCAGACTTTCAAAGGTATATAAGCAGTTGATCTCACGAATTTTAGTGGAAGTTGAACACTGTGCCCTTTGTGTTCTGTCAATCACATATCGCCAAAAGGTCTATTGGGATACCAAGCGCTAGGAACTACTCTAATAAACCATATGTGTATAAGTTAACTCACATGTTTGTGACAATGTGAAAACGGAAGCTGTCAGAAAAAAAGGGCCAAATTCTCAGCAGTAATTCTATTGAATGCATGCAAACAAGATTTCTTTATTCTGCAGGGGGGACTGACCAGTCTTTAGGGCTTCTACAGTGGTTAATATACTAGTGCACGACTGAAGTAGAATTTTGTAAGAATTTCAAGCCATATTTGATGGAATATGTAATAGAAGTATGAACTGTAAGTTTTAATGTTTACACATCTATTGTATGGTGTGAAGCTTAGCAATGCACTACGCCATTTTGCTTTGTCAAGTATTTGCTTTCTCTGAAATTTAGGAAAGGTATTTTATTTAAGGAGCAGATAGGAATATCATTACCATGTTTCACTGCTCAGCATGTAAAACACCTGTTTAATTCCTTTAAGTCGTTAGTGTCCCTGTGGCTAAAGATTTGACATTCACAAAATTTTATTAGACAAATCCATGCTAGTAAAATACTCCTTCTTAGTACTGTATACTGTAATTCTGTGTTTCCATTTGTTTTAGCAGCTGCCATAATGTTATAATTTTATACTGTGATGTCCTTCAGTTGGCCTCTGCTGAAACCTGAGCTGTCACGCTGAGGTGCAGAAGACAAAAGGTAATTTTCAGATAGCTACATCTTGGGAAACCTTAGACAAAACAGTTTTGGGTGTAGAATATATGCTTGTCAGACTTGTAACCTCTAAACTTAGTTATGTTTCACAGTGAATGAATCAGATATTTCTATTCGTGATGTATTGCTGTACGTAAATATACGGAAAGCTATTTTTAGAATATTGATCTCTTTCTAGGTAAAATAGAGACATTATTTTAACCTTTAGTATGATATGTATGTAAATTTGCCTTCGTGCGTTTGTTTTGTTCCACACACGCGCTCTTTCTCTCTATACATATGCACACACAATGGGATTGTTTAGCCTGAAGAGAATTTAATGCAGAGCTGCCATTTTGATGCGTGCATTAGTTTAATTTAGTTGTAACTGTCATTTGGTGCTCTGGGGGGATTTTGTAAATGAAAATGAAAAGTTTGTGACACTTTATAGGAGGATAAGAGATTGGATTTTTTTTAATTATTATTTTAGGAACAGAAAAGCATTGTTGCCAGTATTATTTTAGAGTGAAGGGCAAGCCATGAATAGATGTTGAATAGATACGTTTGGAAGTAGGAATCCTTTGCTTTTCTAGAGGTAAGATTATATTTCCCACGTAACAACTGTTTCACATTGCTGAAATGACTTCAATCACCAATAATCACAACATATTCTTTCCTCACCTTCTCATGTAAAACTGTGCTTATGGTTCAGAGATTTAAGGACACCCACTGAGATGTTCTTACCTTTCTAATATGGGGAGCTTTCAAGCACCATGTTGATGCACTATTGATATAAACCCTGTAGTAGACAGAAGTCCCTTCCATGGTTGTGTGTTTCTGTCTCTCCCTCTTTCTCTCTCTCTCTATTTTTTAAAATTATTATTATCAAACTTTTTTTTTGGAAGCATTTTCATCAATATATTTACGTATTCTAGATCAAAGTAGAGACAAACACAGATTACTTCTGGCAATCATGCTACAATTTTAGTTAGGTGCAGTACTTTTTAATATTTAATATTTCAAAATTTGTTCAGAACAACTCTTGGTTTCCAAACATATGGTGAAAAATATAAAGGACTGTGAATCTGACCCCAAGGTCCCCTCTGAACAAAGAGGATATTTATCCCTGTGGGTTTGGTGTCATACTTTTTGTAAGCATTGAAGTCCTCTGTAGGAAATAAAAAAGATGCTGCTTATACCACATACAGTATTGCTGTCATAATTTGTCCCCATAAAGATGTCTTTCAAATCCATCAATTCTTAATTTACCCCCCCCCCCCCCCTTTTTAATTAGTTTTTGTTTTTAATGAGATTCTTAAAGTGCCTTCACAAAAAGGTGGAAGGTGGACATTCATTATTTCTGAAATATGGTTTTGCAGGTTCACATCCCTAGATACTGCCTAGAAGTGGCAGTTCAGGCAAAGGTGTAGTGAACCCTTAGAAATTATGGATAGAACCAGTAAAGCAAAGCCATGCTCTTCTAGTCATCAGATTGGCTTACATACTTTGAGAAATATCTAAAAGAGTTCCAGTGCATTTTTTGTCACACGGTAATGTGACAAAATGGATTTGTATCATACAGTGCATACTGCAGTTAGTGCTGCTGTCATGCTGCATTGCTGTATTTAGATTACCAGTATTTTTTGCTAAACATTTTTAATGCATATTATGCTCTTTCAGTATATTACACTCATAAAAAATATACTGATTTAATTTCTAGAATATACTTTTTTTTTTCTTTTTTTCCCAGGTTCCTTTTAATCAAGGTATGCAGGAGAAAAGAACAATTTCAACTAAGTGGAAAGTCTCAAAAATGAGGCTCAATTTAGCATATAAATGAAAAATTCATCAATAAAACAAATCTATATAACATGATTCCTGGAAGCAAGAAAACGTAGATTATGTGACAAAGCTACATTTCTGTTTTCTAGTTAATTACACTGTATCTGTGTTTTACTTTTCTAAAGGTTCAAAAAGCCATTGTTTTTTCAATGAGCAGAATCTGAGCAGAGTAGATATCTTCATGTTTTTTTCTTTTACAAAGGAAAATAGCGTTGAAATTTTAGGGAATAACTGAAGTGGTGCTGTGACACTGAGAGATCACAGGTAGCTTCTGAAGGTACCGCAATAAAAGAAAGAGCCAGGACACTCCCTGTGGTGCAAAAGAAGGGAGTCACTCCTCTGTCTGATGTGCAAAAGGTACCTCAAGCACCCAGCCTCAGATCCTGGCGTTTCTTCATCAAAGTCTCAGGAAAAAATGTAGTTTATACTCTACCTGCATTCTCGCAACTTGCATGGCTATACAGTGGGTGCAAAAGAGGTGGGGAAAAAGTGCAAAAACTTTCTTTTATTTATTCCTATTTTAGGAACTATCTGTTTTGACTTTTCACAAGCACTAATGTAACTAAACAGGATCATTTTACCACCTGGTCCTCCATGTGGTTTTGTTTATGGACAGTCGAAGATTTTTTTGTGATTTTTAAAAGAACTGTACAGAAACAAACAAAAACTTTCTATTTATTCATTAACTTTGAACTTTTATGACTGAAAGCAGAAAAGAAAGATTAGTGCATATAAGATGCATTATACCCAGGATTGGAAGTATATGGATTTTGGAATAAACCTTTAGCCAAGAATTATTTCAAACAAATTGTGCGTAGCAGGTGTGGCAGAGTAGAAAGACATTACTTGGAAAGGGGAATGCATGTGACCCTATTCTGGGTCCAAACCATCACAAAGGCATGCTGGTAGAAATGTTGCCAGTCAACCAAGGAAATTGATGCTCACTTTTTGTACAAAAGGACAAATGCCAGATATTTTGAGGGAAAATATTCCTAGGCACAAATAGAAATTATAAAACTTAAAAAAGTGTGTTGAATGAAGGATTGACAGTGAAGTAATTGTCCAATGCTACTGTGATTGCTGGTTGTCTTTGTTACTCTATTTCTGCTAAGCCTGCAAATATTTACACAGTGTCTGTAGGATCTGGTAAATTTCCTATCACATAAAGTTTTCTCTGATATATTCTAAATAACAACAAGATAAGCACATGAGTTTGCTTTCAGTTTTGAAGTTTAACGATGACAACCAAGAAAGCAATCAACAAAGAAGCATACAGGGACGGAACAGTTTTCGTCTTAGCCCCCAAACATGCAAAATTCAAAAGCAGGACAGAGTTGTGAACATTTATGAAGTGGCGAAGTCTTGTTTTCACAACATGCACTTTGAATGTGTCCATGAATTCGAGTCTGCCCTTACAGAACGGATGGCTAGAAGAGATTTGCACCAAAGGCTCTAGATTTATGCTTACCAGTTGCTGAACCCAGAAGCACTGAAAGATTTGCCATTGTAGTTTGACTTGAATGGTTATGTCAGTTTCCATCAATACAACTAACTGTTGTGCAGTGTGAGCACGAACAGTAATAAAGACCATTTTTTATTGGAGCTATCTGAAAGCCATTATTGTGGAGCAGGTGAGAAAGAGCAGCTGTTACCTCTGAGAGAGAGCTCCTGTTACTACACATGCATGTAGTCAGACAAGGAAGGACCTTCCCTGAAGTTGTTTACTTCAGCATAAGCTGTGGCACAAAGGAATAGGGGAATAGTACAAGAATGGGAGAATAAATGGGCACAGGCCTTGGCTCTGTCTCTGCCAAACCAGTGACAATCACTGTTGAGTGAAAGTTGAATGAAATCACCAATTTCTGGGATGCTGTTCCATTTCTGTATGAGGCACTTCAGGGGTTGACATCAAGACAGGAAGAGGCATTCATCAGGGTATACATCAGGTCATTCATCAGGTCCGTGCTAAGAAAAGAGACACTCAAAAGTGTCAGCTGCTTATGGTGTCGCTGGTGGGGACATCACCTCTGGATGTGATCCCTGTTTCCGTTCCTTGTTCACAAATCAGATTGAAGTCAAAAAGTTACCTGCATGGAAAGAGTACTAAATAGCAGATTTTTCACTCTGCTAATCCAAGCTTAATCAACTGGTCTGACAAGTTGCCCCAGCCCCGGGTAGTTAAGATGGTTTATTATAGCCCTTGGCTATTCAGTATCCCTAAAAGCCATGCAGTCATTTTCTCTACTTGTATGTTATGAAGTGTATAGCTGATGAAACATGCATCGTGACAGTGATGACAACAGTGACTCTAGCAAGCTGCCTGACAGCAGCAGCAGTGAGGCTGATGTACGTGTGTACTTCGTATCGAGAGGTTCAGGAATTGCAGTGGGGACTGAGAGTATTTCAAAGGATGTAGACCTCTGTGAATATAAATTAAGATACTGTTTACCACCCAACTTAGAATTCATTGCTGAATGAAATGAAAAGTCTAGCAAAAAATAAATAAATCACAACTGAATTTAAAGAGGCACAGATAGTGTTCATCTGAATTACTTTTACTGAATCTCTATTGGACTAGGCTTGCTGATTTTTTACTGTCATTCACCCAATTATTATGCAGAAATGATCACTGATTAGAGAGATACAAGGGATTGACCTTACTGTTATTCACAGAGTATTCTTGACTCCATGTAAACAACAAGTTGTAAGAGGTGTGGAACTGAACCAGTGCATCCTGTTGTAATGTAGAAGTCAAAGGCAGCTACGCTGAGCTGTGTACAATGCTCTGTCTTTGTGAAACATGCTTTTTAGTGGAAAGATATATTGATGAATTTCTAGGAACCAATGCATTTTTTTTTTTGTTAAAAATGTCATGGGCAGTGGACAGTATAACTTCGTAGAAAGATCTCTAAATTAAAAGAAGGAGCAAATTTGGATTCAATTCAAAGCTCTGTTTCCAATATATGTGGTGACCTTAGATAAGAGATCATGTCTACCATGTGTCTTAGTTTGCACATGCCAACAATTTTTTATGAAGAGCCTAGGAAAACACTTATCTACATAACAGGTAGGAATGTTGTATGTTCGGAAGATGGCAAACATATGATGCTTTCTACATTTTGAACTACTTTTTTTTTTTTCTTGTTCATTTGATGGGCTTTTTAGTTCTGATGACTTATGCGTAAAAATATAATCTTTATTTTTATAACTTCAATTTCATATCAACTTAACATTTTTTCCTTTTCATTATGTATATATCACTCTGTCTTCCAGAATGTTTGATTTTTCTGTCTGTAAGGTGGAAGGATCTAGTTTAGATAGAGATGAAACCTAGAGACAGTGCCTGTCTCAGAGCTGAGTGATTAAATACTTTGAAATTCTCAGATGTGTGCTGCCCTTTAGGAGGAGTGCATACTGTTTTAATGAAGACCAGGATGCCTGAACATATTATGAAGATTTTTTCCTTCCCACAGAGCAAGCCCTGTATGTAGAAGTCTGAAACCAATATACAGCCAGGAAGTAAGTCTTACCTCTAATTATTTCAAGCTTTATCTATTTGTCAGAAAACATATGGCACTTGCCTTTAATACGTTTAGTATCTTAGTTAGCTTACAACTGCTTAAGAATATTCAGTACTACACAGTAACACCAATTTGTATATATTGCTGCAACCAACCTGTAAAAAATGAACAATAATAAATCAGTCATCTCAAATGTCACTAGTGGGTGGATTAATAGGCATTAAAGAAGAGTTCATGTCCCTGCAGATGTGAGTCCACAAAGGAAACAGTATATACACTTGTCCTGTTCATGTGCTCTTTTCTGGCAATCTCAGCCACTGTTGGAGGCAGGTCTTGAGTTAGATGAAGTTGTGGTCTGACACAGCACTGCTGCTCTCAGTTACATTCTTACGTTCCAGGTGTGACTACAGAGATGGTTTTAGACAGCCATATATTCATGCTGCCTGTTAGCAATGATTTGGGAGACCACCGACTGCTGCGCATGGCACAACGCAGTTGTATGTCTGAGTTAATAAGCCATGCAGAATTCAGTGGACAGAGAGCCATGCTGATGTGTCTGCACAGCTTCCAGACTGAAGCTTGGTCATGATCCATCAGAATGAGTACTGGCAGAGCAAACGTGATTGTCTGTATCTGTTGATCTGCACTGCTTGTTGCTTTGCAAACTGAGGAAGTCAGTACTGGAGCAGTAATGCTTGGGTCATGTTTGGAAGACTCTCCTTCTAAATGTGATGTGCTGACAATGCTTCTTCCCTCTGCCTCCCCCTTTTCAAAAGAAGAAAAGAGTGTGTATGAAGTTCAGTATAATATTTAAAACCCATGTAAATACATCAAGCAGTCTGCTGTTTAACCGCAAGATGTTTGAGATGCCAGATCTATATAAAGATGAATTATTATAGCAGCAGTGTTGTTGATGATGATCTAAGGGTATATGTGGGGTGCAAATTAAGGTATTAATTAGCATGCGAAGTTGTTGAAAAGTACTGGCCATCTTTTGACACATAAAGCCTTCATTAGTGTGGATAGCTATTTCTATTTCAGACTTACAAATTATTCACGTACCCAAAAATGTGTCTTATGTTTCTGTAAAAATATCAGCTGGTCCATGATGAAAACGTGGCATCTTTTAGTATTTTCAGAGTGCGCCTGGGTCAGGGATGACTTTAGGAATAACATCTGTCTCATGCTTTACTACCCAAATAACAACATGCAGCCTGTGTTAAGTGTGGTTCTGTCAGTATTCTAACTTCTACTGAAATAATCCATTGTAAAGTCAAGAGAAATCTACCTTTGCTATTCATTCCGTAATTTACAAATTAGAAAATTTGTAATTACGAATTACAACAGAAGTTAGTAGAACTTGCACTGTTTTATAAATCTTTTCAAAGTCCCTGTATTTAATTTTTAAGGAGAGAGCATTGCTTGGATTTTAAGAATATTCAAAATCTTTTGTGCAGAACAAGATGGTCTTGATGTCTCACAGAACAACACATTTTTTCACCTAAAATACAGCTGTCTGGGGTACTAGCCTTCCAGGGTAATTTGCATAAGCCAAACAAATATATTTATAATACTGGGAATTGAATTTGCTAGTTCATGCCTCAGAATGAGTTAAGCAAAACCCACAGAAATTTTACCTTTTTCCACTGCTGGCTGGTGAAAGATAAAATAATTTCATTCTGATCTGTAGGTAATCGCTGATTGTGTAGACTTAAGTGAATACTTCCCTCCTGAATGTGCTGGTTCTCAGATTAATTTGCAATAGCTTTCTTATAATCATTTGATTTTCATTACTTTTATTTACTGGATTCAGTCCCAGAAATCTTGATATTTTATAGAAGTTTTCAAGAAACAAGTTAAACATAAGCACCTGCCTTTGCACCCAGCCCTGGACAGAGACATGGTACATCATTCATGTGAACCAAGTCTACATTTTTTCTTTATTCTGCACCCAATTCTGACATGAGTGAAGCCTGCTAATGACAACCAAAGATCGTACATCAGCTCACTATATGACTTTTTGTGGGTGGAAAGATAGATGTAATGAAACAGAACTGAGAGGGCAGTATTCTTTATAGTGCCAGTTACCCATGGGATTGGTGTGAACTAAACCAGCTGTCAAAAAGCAATGTCTCTTACATTTAGTCAGTCTAGGAGATGTCACTGGGGTAAGTTCAACCCTGTTTAAGTCCACTGATTGATAGGATGTTTTCAACAAATATGAACATTGGAAGAGCTGAGCCATAGTTACTTGTTTTTGTGATTTGGATCCCTGAATGCTTTAGTCATGATATTTTTTTTCTTAGTTCACGTCTGTTAGAAAAGATGCATGCCTTTCACAAGTCCTTATTAAACATAGAATATATGTGGGTCAAATATTTCAAGAACATAGATCACCATTAAAAGAATGGTTAGAAAAATGAACTGTTGATCTGTAAGAAATTGCCACGGAGATTTTTTCTCAAAGAAAATCCCATTTTTTTCATGGGAAGAATGCATTACCAGCAGTCTGACTGCTACAGCATTTTCATGTAGAACATCAAACTGTCAAATATAGCAGCAAAGTGCCTATAATTCCAAGGAATAATTGATGACTTTAGTTCTGAAGCAGAATACTTGGCTTTGTAGCACGGCTGTAATGTAGAAAGGCCTTTATGGAACCAAGGACACAGTGGCATTCACAAATGCTGAAAGTGGCATTCACCAGTAGGGGCCACCACACACCTCATGGAATGAATGCATTAGGAAAAAAAATAAATAAACTTCCTCACAGAAAAGAGCATATGGTGGAATTACCCCAAGGGACCTAAATATAGTGCTCTACCAGATGGACTGCAGGAGAAACACCATCTGATTAGAACAATGTAGGCTTTTCTATACAATTGTTGCTGTGCATGGACTTGCCTATGCTGGGATTATTTACATATTTCCCACTAGCTTGTTTAGGAAAATTCTTCCTTATGCATTGCTGTATCCCATCTTTGTTTCTTCAAAGCTCACTGCTTTGAAAAGCTTAGGGAGAACTTCATTAAATTTAATAGAGCAGTTGCAACAGGGGAGAAAAGAAAAATTAACCACTGAAGTATGCTGGCTTTTTTTTTTGGTTGGTTTTGTTTTGTTCTTTCTTTGTGATTAGTGTTGCTGTCAGATAAAATTGAATTTCTCAGATATAAATATTGGCATCCTTCAGGCTTTACTCTCTCTTCCAAAGCCCACTGGACAAACAGTAGAGATTGATTATAGTTTTCTTCAAGGCAGGCTGAGAGCTTTCTTCATGAAGGTTCAAATCTCTGCCCACAAGCATATTGTGTATACTACCCACAATTCCTTTTGAGATGCTTCATTTTAGGTGCCATTATAACAAATATGTTTTAATTGAAGTGTTTGCAACCTGCTAATCTTTAAATGCATTCATCACTACACAAAACAAGTGCAGAAAATTACATACCTAGTCTTATCATTAAATTTGACTCTGCCTAAGTTATTGGACTAAATGAGTTGGATTTAATCTAATCTTTCAAGTTTCCAGAACTTCTGCTCAAAATATGAGAGTGTTTATCACGCATAATTGTTTCTCTTTTGTAGTGCGCGCCATTACCTGTTTGCATTCTGCTTTTTACATGGTCTAAGTTCCCTTTTAAGCCATGGAAGTTATTTCAACATAGCAGAAAATTTGCAGTTTAGAAACGCTGTGTTTTGTTGTTCCTTTTTTTTGTGTCACTGTTTATAGAAGTCTTCATTCTTTATAAAAAATTAAAATGAGTGAAATCAATGGAAGCCCTTGGTGCGCAGAAAATTAGACACCCAAACCCCTGTGTTTTTTTTTAAGCCTTTTCTGTTTGAAAAGACTTGAAAAGACTAACTAAAATTTGCTTACCTCTGCCTGGATGTTCATGGGCATTGAGAGCTCTCTTGCACTGTGTAGTACAGCAATCATCCATCCACCTCTGAACCTCCAGCTAACTACATTTGGCTTTGATCAGATCAGTCCCCTGAAGTACTCCCCATGAAGCATGCCATTGCTGGTACTTACACTCGGACAGTCCAGCCAGGTACTGGCTCATGCAAAACTCATAGGGCTGCTGCAGGCACTGTGGGTCACAGCACCCTGCCAAGCTACTAGCAGTGGTGATGGCTGTGGTTTATCCTTTGGGTTTAGTTTGTTTTTAAATGCTTGAATGTTACATGGCTTGTTTTAATTAAAACACTTGAACAGTGAGGAAAATTCACCCTTTGGCACTAGATTACTCTCAGAGACACCATAAAAGTAAATATGCATTAATCTTCACTAGGGAGAGTTGTACAATTAACATCTTAAGAGCCAGAGCTGTAGTCCAGGAGTCAGTGGCAGGGGGTTCTGCACTGGTGAGGTTTGAAACATACAAATGTTTTACAGGAGGCTTTACTTTAATTGCAAGAATTGGAGATGGTTATGCTGAAGAGCAGGTTGAGGTGCTGTAATGTTGGTCCTGGGGAGCAGACATGCTATGTTGCAGAGAAAAGTGAAAACAGTCCCAAGCATGGATACCTGCGCCGCTGTTGCTCTGGTTGTCATTGCCACACTGTAGTACTTTTTCTTTTGGAAGGTTCATGTTTGTGACTTGCATTTTTCCTTTAAGTACAGAACATTGGTATATGCAGTCCAGATTCATAGAAAGTCTTAAGACAGAATTTGTACTAAATCCCTCTTGAGGAGACAAGAAGCTGCAGAATGAATCCCATTGCTGTACATTGCTACAACATTGCATATTCTCTCAAAGTAGGAAGCAGGAGAAGGGGAATTTTTAAGTTCAAGCTTCTGATCATTGATGTGATATTCAAGACCTCAGCAATCAGGTGAGCTGAGATTCTTGGCACTTGTAACATTGGTAATTAATTCTTGCTCTTGCTAGTGGGAGCTGAACATGCTCATGTGTAGGAGAAGACCTTCTTTTAGTAGACATGATTATGCAAATGTTAATGAGCTCTGACCACAAAACCTGAAGTTTGTGACAGGTTTTGATAGATTTGAAGTTGAAGAATAGAATATGTGTGTTTTGCATATCGAATTCCAAGACTTGGGATTCCAAGAGTCTCTCTCCTTTTTTAATCCTATATTTACTCACCCCTAAATTTAAAAGTGTGATAAGCATTCATTGCTGAAAAGCCTGTGGAACAGCAGGGATAAAGTCTTTGTGGGTAATCTGGTGCAGTTCCCCTGAAGAGAAATATTAGTCTAAAAGTAGAAAGTATATGGTATTCCAAAGATGACCTTTCTGTGCCTTAATTTAAATTTATAATTTCCTTCTGTCTTTTAAATGCCTAGTGTCTTTAGAGAGTTAATAATAAAAAACCATTGTGGTGAGTGATTTGGTGGCGCCTGGTTATAAGAGACAAAATTACAAAGTGACTGCTTTGAATATATAATTCAAGCAGGTTTTCTGATCAAGAGAATAGCTTGCTACTAAAACTGAAAAAAAAATTATGGCTGTGTGGGGTTGTACATGAGAATTAGCTTTCTTGACATAGAAGATGAAATAAAAAATACATCCTAGAAATGTATAGTTACAAAGTTTTTAGATTAGCTATTATTTAATAAAGCTCATGTGTCTTGTATGGTAAGGAGTATTTTAAAAATAATTTCAAATTAAAGCTATGGTTATTTTCCTCACATTGTTATTTTATGCCCGGCAGGACTCAAGAAACTTTTATGTCCATCAGTTCTTGGGTTTGTGACCACTGATGGTGCACTCAAGGCTGCTTTTGAAAATTCTCTGGGAGCTGGTCTAGACTTTTTTTTTTAAGTATGGCTTTGAATTTGGAATCCATGAATTTGGATTCTGAGAAAAAAAATAATCCACTCCAGTGTTTAGCTAAAGCAGTCTTGCTTGATAGAGATCCTGTAGAAAGATGACTGCTGTTGACTACATACTATGGAACAAGAAGCAATTTCTATGGTAATTCTTTTCATATTTCCCATTTATTATGTTGATTCACAAAAATTGTACTTAAAAAAAAAAAAAGAAAATCACTGGAAAAAAATATTACCTGAATTTTTGCCAAACTTTGTTTAGCTGTATCCTAACTAGCCAAGTGTATACACATACTCCCTGGAATAAGAGGAAGCTGTGAACTTAATTTAACCCAGCATTGTTCAACCTTCTAATGGTGATTTACTTCTCCTAGCTCATGAGATTATTGATCCAAATTAGAAATGTTCTTGGTGATTTTCAATTCCTCTTGACCCACATAAAATTCCAATCAGTCACCTGGAGGTGAAAGGTTCCTTACCTAGTTACAATTGCATGTTGAAAACAATTAATTGGGATGAGGACCTTTAACCAGGTCACTCTGGAGGTTAATATAATGAATTTTCATGAGCACCAATGTAAATCTAATCCTGCAAAACATGAGCAAGAAGACCCTTGAAGAAGTTGCAATTGATTGTATCATCCATCGTTTTTAGATCAACATCACAAAGGTTTAATTCATTTCTATTCCCTGCCCTATATCTCAAAGCCCCCAGTTACAGATACTTGCAGATAGATTGGACTCCTCCTGCGATAAATAGTTTTTCTTTTAAGGACCATGTATTACCCTTCAGGTTTAAATTGTGTGAGGAAGGCTGTAATCCCTGTAATGATTGATACCAAGCTCACAGTTGTAGAGGGTTAATAAAGAGTAGCATGAGAAAATATAAACCATAGTTATAGCCAGTGAGTGTATTACAAACTCACCTTCAAGCAATCAACATGGTGCTAGGGAAAAATATTCACTAGATTATATGCCCTAAACTCATCTAAGCAACCTTCCCCTAATTTTTCAGTTGAAACTTACTCTGCAAATTATGTCCTTTGTCTAAAAGAGTAGTATGAGGGAGGAGAGGAAGTCTGCCACAATTCTCCTGTGAAGTTCTTCCTAGATCAGTTTGTCAGGATGACAAGTTCAGACAGAATATAGGCTCTCCTGCAAATATGGAGGTGCAAGATTTCCACTCAAATAGATGTAACAAGTTTGGAGATCAACATTTTAGATAGGCAGATAGTGATAGGACACAGGAGAACAGTGTTAAACTAAAAGAGGGGAGATTTAGAGGATATAAAGAGGAAATTCTTTACTCAGAGGTTGGTGAGGCACTGGAAGAGGTTGCCCAGAGAAGCTGTGGGTACCCCATCTCAGGAGGTGCTCAAGGGCAGGCTGGATGGGACCTTGGACAACCTGATCTGGTGGGTGGCATCCCAGTCCATGGCAGGGGGGTTGGAACTAAGTGATCTTTAAGGTCCCTTCCAACACAAGCCATTCAATTATTCTAGGATTCTAAGTTACCTGACAGAATTTCATTTGCTTTTTTATTTCTTTGTGTGTTCTCATACCACGCAGCTGTGGCATAGTCTGGCTTAGAAAGTTTTCCATACTTCTCAACAAAGGAAGTGTGATGGCTCTGTGCAGAGAGGTTACCTCTTTATGAAAAAAATAAATGCGGTAGCATCATCTTGAGTGACAGAATAGCAAAAATGAAAGAGCAGTGGAAGGGGTGTCTGAGAGTAAAACTGTGTGGACATCTGCAACTAGACAGATGGTAATTATTACTGTGATGCAATTTATAAGCTCCTGAGGTTGCAGATAAGAAATAGTTAATGGAATGACCAGTTTTTTCCTCCACCCGCATTGCTTCCCTCACTGTGATTACAAAGCTAATTAGTGACAACTCTCCTAAAAGACTGCAGCCTAATCACAGAGGGACAGCCTGGCACTTGGCCAGAGAAATGTCTCAGTAACAAGATTAGCTCCACACATTGTGGTATTTTTCTGTGAGAGGTGATGGCAGACAGAGAAATTAAGAGTGGTATTTGCCTCCCTGTCCCAAGCCTCTTACACTTGACCCTGCAGAAAAGCCCAGGTTTGGTTTCTCTCTTTTTCATCCAGGGGAGGAAGTAACATTCACAACACAAAAGCAATAAGCGTCAAATGGGAGAAAACCTAAAAACTGTGTTAGCATTTAGAGGCTTGTGTGAATTTGTTTGTTTATTTATTTATTAAACCCAGAAGCAGGGAGAGCAGAGAAAGCTGCAGAAATGATCTTTTTTTCACTAGATTTTTAGATGCTGCTATAGGAGTTGTGGACACCAGGGGGTGCAATGAACACTGCCTGAAGTGCTGAGGACTCGAAGGTGCAATTATAACCTCCCTATGTAGGTTAAACAGAGGAGAGATTATTCTGTGAGATGTAATGTAACGAAGCTCTCTCTGTAATGATTGTGTTGCCAACAATACACTTAGAAAACTTAATTTTTTATTATACAACTTCAAGTATACTCCTCTGTGTATCTTATGTGTGGGACTGAAAAGCCAGGAGAGCTGAGACATTCTGAAACATCACAGTTGATTCCTGTACCTAAATCTGTTGCAGCCTTGCCTCTGTAATTGTTCATGGCAGAACTAAGCTGTGCAGTGGAACTGATGAAAGCATGCATGGATGATAGAATGAAATGAATTGGAAAAGGTTATTAGATATATGTTAATATTAAATATGATAGGATTATTATTTACATTTGCCACTCTTGTGCTAATTTTGCTGAAGTGAAAAATCCCTTCACATTATTGTCAGGATGCAGCTTTCCATACAAAATTAATTCGGATGATAACACTAGTACTTAGCTGATCTCAGAAGGCTGTTCCATTGTGTTTGTGAAGTCAATCCCTTATTACTTGTCTATAGAAATTCATATACGATGTGTTGAAAAGCCTGCAGATAAATAGCTCAGTGTACATCATTGCATCTCTTATTATGGAAATTGCTGTGATCATTTAGATGTAATAGATTTGGGACTTTTTAGTTAGGAACAGTTTCTGCAGAATAAATGAAGGAAAAATATTGATAGGTAAACTTGGTTCAGTGAAATGAGAACAGTGTAAAACATTTATAATAAAGCATGGCTGTTCAATTAAAAAAAGCTAATCGTAAAGGACATATCTGTTTGTGAAAAACAAAACAAACTGAACAGAATTTCCACAGTAAATGCTGACAGACAAATTAAGTAATAAATGGTTTGAAAGGATTTGTGTTACTTATTTTGATCTAAAGAAGCAAGTACATAATTGTAATTGACCACAGTTTAACCCATTTGCAGTTCACTGTTCAGTGAACATTTTTAAGATACGTAATTTGAGTTGTAAAAGCAAAATGAGATAAATGTGATACAGCTTGCCTTAGTGATATCTGAAGCATAAAATGTCTGTCTTCAACCTATAACCTCTTAAAAATAGAGCTAATGTAAGTGAACATGGTGCCATTCATTAGCATGTCAATGGTGATTCTCTAACACGGTGCCATTAAATTACTGTGGTGATAATTGAGACATTAAAAAAAGACAGATGCTAGGTCTGTTTCTAGGCTCTTATAACCCTTTAGCAATTAAATTTCAATGAGCTAACATAACACAGCTATAGCAAAAATTAACAATTGGGAATATTTTTCTGTAAGATTGCCTTTCTCTAACTGAATTAATATTTTTGCAGGGCCAGATTTTCAGTTCAGACTCTTCTTGACTGATGTGATTTTGGCATTGTTAAACAGGCCAAAGGCTGGCCTAAAAAAGTGCTGATTAGGATCCTCATAATGGGGAGGAATGGGACATGGAGGGTGGGGGGAAGTCATTAGATGATGTAGGTTCAGCATATTCTCTGCCTAAAAAACGTGGAAATGGGAGAATGCCAGGGCTAAGCCTTCAGTTAAACAGAAGGTTCAACTAAAAGTGCACAAGAACAGAGAGGTAAAGAGAGAAGTGGGGGAGAGTGAACTGAGGTTTTGAATGTGTCATTGCAGAGTAAAAGTGATGGAGAGGTGATGTGGACCCTGCTCATCAGTCCCACTCTCAAGCAGCAATGACAATCTATCCATCCTGGTAATAGGCTGGAGGCAGCCTAACCAAAGCTGGTTGAAGAGGTCCTTACTTGGGAAAAGCTGCTCCGTCATGTTCAGCATATGTGGGAAGGAGACAGGGCTGATGAGCAAAAATCTCACATCAAGAACAAGATAAGGAGATGTGAATCCCACTGACCCCAATATGGAATCTGAATGCTTTGTCTGAATAATTTCATAGGTTCTTATTTCATTATACATGCAGAGGGTTTTCTTTTCTACTACTGGCCTTCCACACTGTGATGTGGTAGTCAAAATGTTCTATATTTAGCAACATCAACAACAGGGGCTACTCAGTGCTGACAGAAATACCTTGTCTTCTCAGCTAGACCGGAGTCTCCCCTTTGCATTGTAATGAACCAGTCTGATGCATTGACACAGAGCCATTGGATGCTGAAGTGCAGGCACAGTATAGTTAGAAGCACTGGCTGCTAGCTAGAACCACCTGCTGTCGATGCTGCTAGCCCTGGGCATCTCTCTTGGTTTCCAAATTCTTTCCCAAATGGTGCTCAGAGTCTAAATGCTGGGTGTGATGTTCAGGGAACTAAAAATCATGCTATGCAGTGTGCAGTGCAACACATTATTGTATTCCTAACACAGTTTATGATATAAATCTCATGCAACTGTCAAGCCTTATGACATATACTTCAATTTATAGACAAACTTTCCTGTGTCTGAATGGCAAAGAAATTTATAGGGATTGTTTTATTTCTTGTTCGGTCATGTTTGATTGTGGAGCACCACCTGTACTTGCTAAGATTTAAACCTAATGTAGGTAAACTCTTTTTCTTCCCTTTCAACTTGCAGAATTTGGGGGCTGGTAAATTCCAGAAACTTTCTGGGGAAATGGACAGGGCAGGGCTGGAGGAAAAGGTAGCAGGATCTCTTTCCCAGTCCCCTTTCTGTTAAATGCTGAAATTTGCTTGCTGGTAGCTACAAATAACATTGTATGTGAAGGCTAGTCCCAGTCCACATATTTAGAAAACCTGGATTTCTTTCATTTCACTGGAATGTTTGTTTTATGCATAGTAAGTAAAGCTGTTATTTCATGGGCCACTCAGAAGTGGCAGTGGCCCGTGAAATGTCTGCACAATGTGTTGTGATGCCTTCTAGTGGATCCAGTGTTTGGAATTTTCCACAGCAGATTTTATAAAGGGTAGTCTATTAGCTGGAGGCTCTCTCTTGTAGTCAAATGGAACTTCAGGAGATGAGAGTAGCCACTTCTAAAGGTTAATAATTTTCTAGTTGTCAGGAATAAATTGCATTGTAAAAGATCTACTTACAGAATATGGGTCATACTAACGCAAATCATCTTATTCTATTGGTTTCCTGTGAGGTATATTATTTACACCGAGTAGTTGGCCTTATCTGTATAAGCAGTGATGGCATATGGCTTTCAAAAACTTCATGCTGCTGTACTTTAAATCAGAGTGATCATTTAGCATCTCAAAAAGCATCATAGCATGGATTGAATTGTCTGTAATAGCTTCAATATGGAAACACCTGGCTCAACAGGTGCCTGAAGTCACAGCAGGCCATCTGTTAGTGGTCCAGTCGGATGCTTTCTAAATGCATCTAGCAAGCAAGCAAGGACGCTGGGGAGTAAAGCTGGAGAGGGGGAATCCAGCAACCTGCACTCGAAATGCCAGGTACAGAAGCACAGGAGGAATGTGTATTGTAAGTAAGGCTTTTCATTCTGTTTCAGTCTGCTGGGAAGATTGGAGGCACTGTGAAATTTTTAAATAAAAGCTAGATATAAAGTTGGAGACAATCACCAGCTGTTCATTTCTCTTCTGCAGCATGCAGAGGAACAAAGGCACATTAAAGACCAACAAAAGGATTGAAAGAGCATAGAGCAGCATCTGTGTGGCATGATTTCCACTACCATGGGGACCTCTGTCTTCACAGATGAATTTCACAACAGTGATAAGAGATGGCTGGGTAATGTTATTGCCCAGTGTTAAAGATCTGTCCGATATATAAATCCCTGTGTATGTCTGTACGCTGCTCTGATGGTATATGACTGTATCCAGTAGGATGACTTGTTTTGTGCTGCTAGAGGGCTCTGTGGCAGGTCTGTGAGGAGTGAACCTTCACTCAGGCAACATTGGCTGTAAAGCAATGTAATGCATAAGAACTGCTGCTTGTAGTATTAAAACTTAACTCTGTTGTCTTTGCCACATTCTCATGGATTAGCAGCATGGCCCCTGGCATGTAACAGTGTGCCAGTTGAACATACTGTGCTGGCAGGAGAAAAGACCAGCTGGAATACAGAGTACTAAGATTTTCAAGGTCCTGAATGGCCATTAGTATTGAAATAAGCAGATCTGGCAGACACTATCCATTCTGTTTGTTTCTAGTGCTGTTTTTTTTTCTTTCTTACCCCCCTTTTTTTCTTAAGTCAGGAGATAGCAGAGGGTGGATTGCCTGTATGCTTCATCTTGGCTCATCCAGCACTCTGGATCAAGCCATGTCTTCAAGGGAAAGAGCTGCTGCCTTCCCCAAACATGCTTCCCATGTAGGAAATATTCTGGTGCACAAGCACAGCTTGTATGGGACTGATTCACTCAGCTTGGACCTATAGCAGAAGAACAAATTAGGATACTCTTGAGGACAGTTAGAAGCAAACATGCTGCCAAGGCCCTGAGGGTAGGAAAGGAAGGGACCTTCTCAAGCGACCCAGTGGTACTGCAGGAAGCTGTTGTCTCCAGAGGTTACACTGAAATCTGCTTGATCTAAGAGCAGTCCTGAAGAAGTTTTGCCCAGTGAGGACATATGCAGAGGGACAAGTTGTATCATTTTCTGCTTAAGCTGTCAGGTCAGAGCTTTTCCTATATCAGAAGTTTGCTTTGTTTATATTCTAATGAGATTCAAAGCTCTCTTCTTCTGAGCTCCTGCACCACCTGGCATCAACAAACAATTCAGCTCCTCTATGTCATTTAGTGAGTAGTCTTCCCTTTTCTCCAAGTTCTTTTCTCCGAGTTCAGCTCCAGAGAGCACTAATTTGGTTTCACAGAGAGCAGAACAGAAGCAATATCCATCTCCCTGTCTTTAGGAGGGCTGGGCTTGGAGGGAAGAGTCTGCTACCCTTTCTGTCCTTGCAGCATTCCTGCTGGTTTCAGTTCCTCAAGCAATGGGACTGTGCCATGTTGGCTGGAAAGTGATTTGTTCTTTGTTACTTTTGGCTCAGCAGTGGTTTAAGTGAATCATTCACAGTCAGTAAGTTTCAAGAACCTGTTTCCGTCACGTAATGACATAAGGAGTAGACATTATTAATTTAGAAAGCAGCTTCATACTTGTGTTCTCAAATGCCCTTAACATTATAGACACAGGAAAGCCATTTCAAATATGTTGATTTCATATACGTTTCCTTATAAAGGCAACATAGCAATGCTAACTTTGTATCATGAAGAGAGTCCAAATTGTAAGACACTTTACCCATTAGTGACAGTGATCTGTACGTAAAAATCCCCTGTCTCCTCCAGCATTTTTAAGGGGTTTCAATCCTATTTTTCCATGTATTAAGACACATGCCCATTTTTCCATATGTACTCTTTCCAGGTTTGCACAGTGAGACACGAACATAAATGTTCTTAGTACATGATTGTGGTTCATTTCACCAAGCTGTAATTTGGATGAAAAACAATAGAAGCACTGTCAAGTGTTTTAAATAATGGAAAATGCAGTGTTAAATATGAATTTTCCTATTACTTTGTTGAGGAGCACGTAGCCTCATCGCTAGCACAGTGTGCACTGCACGATCTGCTCAGGCCTTTCTGGCACGCACACATCTAGCCTGAGTAGGTGGAACTGAGAGCCTTTATACTGGGAGATTTCCCCAGTATGTAAGTGTTGTATAATGATGGTTATTTTGGTGGTTAGTTGTGACATTAAAATTGTAACAGGTGAAAGCTGAACATGTTTGCTGAGAGCTATCTTACAATCAGAGGAGAAATTAAATGGGCTTTTCCTTCTTACATTTTTATTGGTGTGTCCATGCTAGTAAGATCCAAGCTTCAGAGCTTTACATTTGCATTTAGTAAAAGCTTTGAGGCAACCTCCTCTACTATGAAGTGTATCAATGAGAAGTTATGTCCCGGTGACATTCCCTCCTGTGAAACACAAGAAAGACCAAACAACATCTGTCTCTGCAGATAGAGCTCATCCTTGCAATGTAGAAGGTGACAAACACTGTGTGCAGAGGTTCTGGATTTGGCAGCCCCCTACCATCTTCATTAATCATCTCCAACCATAGGATGTGTTCACAGGTAGAGATCTGTCATTCATTTCAATATTTTCCCTTCTCTTGTACAGAGATGCTAACATTCAGATATGTTTACTAAATATACAAAAATTAAGTTGTGATATTGCATTGAAAACCATTCCATTCTGTGAGGATTTATTTATCATATTTTAACAGGGGCTGATCAAGATTTTCATTTTTGTTCTGTTTTCCAAAATACTTCAGAGGCCAGTCTTGTGTTTTAAATGCTGGTTTTAAATGCTAATCTTTTAACTAGAAGATTATGCATACAGTTATATTGCCTTGGTGTGGGGTTTAGCAGGCATGTGACTATATTATTTTCAATGAATATTGAAAAAATGCCTGGGTGTCAAAGCTTTAGCCTTCATAACCATTGTTACCTACTTTCTATGGGACATGCCGATCTTTTTTAAGAAACCCGTGTGGTCTGTTAGTGTTTTATATGAGAATTTGCTGACTTTCAGATTCTAATCAAAATATTTAGGTAATAGTTGATAGGTTAATTTTCTGTGTTTATTTGCTTGTGTTTTTGTTTTGTTTTGTTTTGTTTTCATGGCAAAGAATTACCTAAAAGGAACTAATCAGTATGGGAAATTTTAAATGTAAGTGAAACCTGTGGATCCAGTTTTGTATTTGCAAGAAATATTTCCATGCAGACTAGAGTTGATCTTCGTGTCCAAAATCCATGGAATCCAGTTTTGATTTGAATTCATCTGGAGGCTCCTAATCAAATGTGTTATAGGCTTGGGGGAAAACAAAACAAACAATAACAACAAAAAACACAACAAAAACAAACAAAAACACTTTTATTCGTTATGTAAGAAAGCACAGAATTTGATGGTAGTTTAAAAGTGTCCATCTACTTAAGACCTATGTAGTCTATCTTACCCAACAACGTTAGCCTCTATACTCAAAGCTGTCACCTAGCCATGAAAAGTTGTAAATGTTCAGTGGGCTATGAACAAATGGAACACAAGTCTCTCAAATCTGACAAACACAAAGGAGAACAGTTTCATGGGGTATGTCTCCTGGGCTGGTGCAGCCCAACCATGTCTTTACTTAAGTTTCATTTCTATAGTATGAGTACCATGATGGTACCATGATGACCAAGCCATCTTTTGTGAAAATGTTGCTACTTTCATTGCTGTTTGTCAAAGATTTATTACAGGAGAGCATGAAAAATGTTGGTAAGATGTCAGGCACGTGTATAGTCATACTGTCTGTCAGCTTCTGTGTGCGAAAATCATAAGGAAGCAAAACTGTCATTCATGTGTTGTACTCCATTTGACCTGCCTCTGGGTGGTCTGAGGAAAGTAAAAAATGACTCTACCTAAGGCTGTAAGTAGTTTTGATGAAGAAAATATGGGTTTTCCCTTCTCAGTGTTTGTATTTTGAAGAATACAAACTTAAGATAAAGTATAGGACTGATTAACATTTAAGTCTGTGCTTTGTACTGTCCTGCACTTCACATTATCATTTATGCTGTCCATAACACATGCATGCTGTGATTATTCCAGTCTAAGAGCAGTTCCAGGAGTTCCTTAATGAAACATTAATGTGGGAGGCAGTAAAAGATGCCTCTGATACTTGCTTAATTAGCTTTTTTGTACTACCACATCCCTGTTACTTAAGGCTGCTGTAATTTAGGGAATAGATTTACTGACATTTTCATTACAATATTGCTGATGTTTTTAGAAGAACATCCCAATTTACTGCCCAGATTAACCCGTACTCCACAGTGGTGGAGTGATTGTCACCAGACTCTCAGCTCAGACAGTGATTGTGATAACTTCATTTCATTCCCCAAGAGTGCCAAGGTTATTGATTTGGAAACAGACCTTATTGCAATGAATGCCTAAGTGGGAGCAAAGTTGGATATCCAAGCTTGTTGCCATCAACTTCAGTAATTCAGGTAAAATGAATCCAAATCCAAACCATTTTTCTGGGGAAGGAGGTGGTGAAATCTATCTGCTGACCAACACGGTTTTGCAGTGACTAAAGATTTACTTATTACATAATGGAGACAAGAAGTCAGATGCAGCCAGAGGCAGAAAGAAACATGAGTAGCAGGTTAATCTGTTGTGCTGAAAAACACTGCTGCTAGCTTTACAAAGGGTCAAGAGAGCAGCACCAAGGATGTTCTGCCTCCTCCAGATTGCTTGAATGACAGGAGTCATGAATTTTAGAGTGTAACAGCTTGAGTGGCACTTGGAGATACGGGATTTGAACTTTGGCTGAGAGGAAGAGTCTGTTTCCCTGATTAAAAAAAAAAAAAGGCATAACATGGCTTTGGTTATAGTGAGAGAAATTTGAAAAAAGGGTTTTATGATTTGAAATCATGTTAAACATTTATTTGTATAAAAGAGCAATCTGGAGGAAAGGAATATGAATTTTGGGGATCCAATGATGCTTGATGAGTGTTCACGTTGGAGTATCCAGTGGGTAGTTGCTTGTTCAAAATGAACAAGAGAATGCTAGTGGAAAAAAATGAACAAAACAAAAAATGAACTTTATCACAAAAGCATGGAATTGAAGTTCCTCCTGGGAAGATCCTGAGTCATTTTTTCTCCTACTCTGGCTTGAGTTTAAATATTTGTGCCAAATCTCAAATGGGGCAGACTGGAAAGAAAACAAAGGACTGGTATATATGAAAAGAAATTTTAAAGTCTTCTGATTTTCATGGGTATTGTAATAGAACAGCTTATTTATACCTCTGTGTTGATAAAACTGAAGGGGTCCATCATGAACCCAGAGGGATATACATACTCCACAGTTTTCTTTTCTCCTGGAGAATGATTTTTTTTTTCTTCAAATAGGAATGCAGGAGGAAGAGAATGGGAAGTAAGTTATCTTTCCCTCTAGTTTATTAAAAACTGTTGCGTTCTGTGCAAAGAGAAATGCACTGAATTGTATTCCAATTGGGAAGAGCACTGGCATAAATATGTGCTCTAATTAATAGCTGCAATTAATAGCTGTTCATTCAGTATCTGCTGGACAGAGCAGACACCAGGGCCTCAAAACCACAATTTTTGGCTCTGAATGGGCAGCTGGTTTAGTGTCAGCCTTGGCATAGGTTATAGATAGTTGGGGTCTTCTTAATCACTATTATTGGATTACAGTATCCCAAGAGACAAGTGCTATCTGAAGATTTCTAGAATATTGTGCTGCCTTTCAATGAGAGTCAAGAGACCCCTGCATGGGAAGTACGATTTTCTGCTCTATCTGTTCTGGGTAACATTGAAATTGGAAAGCAACTTTAATGTTTGTTTGTTTCCGCAGTGATTTTTTTTGTTGTTGTTGTTTTGTTTGTTTTTGGCTTATGGTCCCTGTAGTATTCCTAAGATATATAGAAATGTTCTTCTGTAGGTTGCTCAGTCAAAAAACAACGACAATGTAGGCATAGGTTTGTAAGAAGTAGGGGATTTATGTATATCTGTGTGTGCTCACCTTGAAGGTTTAGTATTAAATATTTTATGTTTTCCATTTTCATTGCTAGTGTATTCAAGTGTATACTAGAGGCTTGGTAATTACAGAGAACAGAAAAAAGAACATATGCCAACAAGGAAAAGAATGTCAGTAGGCTTTTGTAGTTGGTCTACACCAACATAAAGGATAATTCTTAAATTGTCTGTAGAACAAAGCCAAGGACAGTACCAATATTTCATTATGTAGTACCACTAATGGCAACAGTGATAATTAAATAATATTCTTTATTACAGAATTTCAGCAAGGCTGTCCATACACTGGGTACTGTTCAATTAAAACAAGCACCTTCTTAAACTTTTAAGTAAATCTGCATTTTTAAATCCAGCACCAACATTTTTTTGGTGAGATATTCCAGCACAATAACAGTGCATTACTCATGGTAAAAGATGGTTATTTGGTATTGTGTATTATTTGTGGGTATAGTCAACTATGCAAGTTACTGGCTGTAAATTAAAATATAAATTGTTAAACACGTTGTGATTGTCTTTATGCATAATCTAATGTTGTCAAGGAATTGGGATATCTCCCTTCCCCCTCTACCACTTAGAAACAAATGAAGATCTTGTGTCTAAACATGCTGCAGCTCTGTGCTACTGGATATGTAAAGAGTTACCATAATGTTTTCACTTGCATATTTTAAATATGAAATTTTTGGAACATGTATTTAGCAACCTTGTTGGTGGAAGGAGATTGTGATTAACATTCTTAAGATGTAAGAAATAATAGTCACAACTCTGCATGGGTGATGGCAGTGTTCTCATCTACGTGCTTCTATGTTTGTAAATATAATACTGACATAGGGTGAAATCTTTAGTACTCCTAAAGTATTGGATAATCCACAACTGCTCTCTTAACATGAAATCAGGCTGGAGGCTACACTGTACTTTACCAAAGCCCACTGAAGCCAGTAGGAGGCTTTCCACATATTTCAGTGGCTTTTGGATTAGACTCAAGTTGCCTTTGAAACCAAAATATAATGTATCTTGTAAGAGCAATCAAACCAATATCCAGTCTCCCTACTTAAGCTGTTTTATATTGACAAACACATTAACTGGGGTGTAGTCACCTGAATGCTTTTTGATTCTGTGTCATACATCTGAAGACTTTGTCATTCCTTCCTCTCTTTTGTGAAATCAAACAACAGAACAGATAAAACCGTGGCTACTAACATGCATTGTGATTGCACAATTCATTCTATGCATGCATTTTTGCCTTAATGCAAAAATACTTGGTTTCAGGGCCTGAATGCTCACATGGCATAATTTGATGCTATTACAGTTTGACACTGTTCTTACAAAGAACATGTAAAGCACAACTTGAAAAAAACACTTTGTTAAGAATTGCAACATATAAATGAATGTGTAGCCTGGGTGAAATTTAGGTTCCACTCTCTTCAAGAAAGCCATTATTCCACCTGCCTTTTCTTCTTAGTTTCCCACCAAGAATATGAAGAGCAAGAAATTAACAGGCTGAATAACATACACTTCCCATTGCCCACATTATCTAAAGATTGCTGAGATAAGAAAGCACTAAGAAACTTTAAGGGCAAAAAACATATTTCTCATTTGATTATGCGTGTTTGTTCGGCTGTGGTGGAAGAGGAGGAAATGTCTGTTATGTTGTTGTTTGTTTTATTCTTTCCCTTGAGGAAAAATAAGGAAAATCTGGAGAGCTCCTGAGGGAGGAAAAATATTTTTTTTGTGAAATACTTTGCCTGAGTACTGAAAGCATACTCAACATTAAAAATTATATTGGTGCTACACTTCAATTCTTCCAGATGTGTTCTAAAATTAATTAGGATTTAAAGGACTTTTTCAAGTTAATGCCACTATACTGCTCCAACGCCTATATTCTGTGTATATCTATATCCCCTGGAGCCACATTTCAATGAATATGTAGGAATGACATGTTCATTTTCCAGTTTTTGCCTCTACAAAATTTAGTTTTCTTCTGCATCAGCTTTAAAGAACTATGCTTTTTTGTTGGTTTGTTTTTGTTTTAATATGGGCTAGGGTTCAGAAGTATTATGTGAATACCTTTCTGCTAAAAAGTCAATAATATTGATGTTTTGTATTTCCACTTTTTTTTTTTCCTTACCTTAGAAATGTCTACAGGCAAACTATACATATAAATACTTTAATGTGCATAACAGCTCCATCTCAGTTATTGCGTGCATTTGTTGTTAGTGTAAAATAATGAACATATGGGCATTTATTACATAAACCTGCCTAGCAGTACTTTGTTTCATAAAGAAAGGTTACCTACTCAAACTGATGACAGAACTATCCCAGTCCCCATCTCAAACCTTCAGACTGAAAATTCGCATTTATTTGCTTTTTTCTTCAGTAACCTAATTTGTCTGAACACAAATCTTTTGTATCTGTATGTGCTCCCCTATCTGTGTATCAAGTACCATATTGCCCCTAGAATAAATTACTGACTGAGCTAGACACGAGGAAAGAATACCCTTTTGTACCAGCATTTCGCTGCAAGAGATTTCTAGGCCCAAATGTGCTTCTTTGTTATACAACGGTGAGCTGAAGTTGTCGGAATTAATTTTGTGTTGAAGCCGACCTAATCCACAATGAGTTATTGAAAGGAAAAGTGATCAAAAAGCAGGTAAAAACAGTGGTTCCCAACCATAACAGAAGACCTCAGCTTGTACTGGTTTCATCCCTTCTCTACTAAAACCATCTAGATTCAGACAGAACAAAGGTAGGATACTGATTAATGTTAGCATCCTGAACGTTATGTCTCTAGTCAAAGTTGTCTGTTCAAGCTACGTTTTGTGAAGGGGAATGGAGACAGAAAGGGGCCTCTGGTTTGCAGGGGATGTCCATACTCCAGGTGTCTTAATGGGATACATACGTGAGGATGAATCTCCCTTTGCAAGGTGATGGTGAGTAATGTACTGAAGCTCTAATGGGTAAACTCAGATTTTGGCAAAGTTTGTGGAGTTACTGTTTATTGAGGGTTACCATCCTTGGAGTGGAAATGGCAGGAAGGGTGCCATTTCTCTTTTCAGATGCCACAGTTCACAGTCCAGTATGTTGTGTACAGAACCTACAGCCCTAGTTTAATTAAATGCTTTGATAATACACCATTGACAAACATGTCATTGTCTCCAGGGTAGAAACTTCCCCATGTGGATTACAGTAGACATGCTGGGATAGTAGACTTTGTCTAATCTTACTGTGTAGTTATCTGCAAAAGTCCTTGTACTTTTGTGTAGCCCCACTGAAAATACTGAGACTAATAGCAGATTAAAGCACTACTCAGTAGGAAATTATGCGGGAGAACTGGGACACTTTGAGACTCCATCCATATTAAAAAAATCTTATTGAAAAGAAGAATAATTCAACTGAGAACAATGATGGGCATTTTCTCTTCCTCACTAACCCATGCACAATAAAAAATCAGCATTCTTCGTTCAGCTGGGAACTAGTTCTTATTGCAACTGTGTTTCATCACTGTTGCTTGTGTACTGGATGCATGCTGAATGAGCCTTAGCTCCAAAATAGTAAAGCAAAAAATTGTAAAGGCAGATTTTTTTTAAGGATAAACAAACATTTCTTAAACAGCTATGGACCTGGATTCAGTTTTGACTGTTTGTTTTGGAAGAAGGGGGGGAAAGGAAAGCAGTATATTTCAGTTTGAGGTGGTATGTGATAATCCTGCTCATTTAAACCAGTATTGGAAAGTCAGTGCTTTGTACCAATTTGTTCTGGATATCTTTCACTGTCAGGTAGCAACTGGTGCGGTGCAATGAGGTATGTGGAAAGGGAGATGGCACAGGCTTTACATCAGCTGGGACTTGCATGCAGAAAGGATATTGTCTTGTAAAGCAGAAGAGTAGACTGTGTTTCATAATCTGACCTTGCACAATTTATGCATTACCCAAAGGCTGCCACAATCATTGGCAACGTTCCCATAGCCGTCAATGAGGTGCAGACAGGATTAGGTCTCAGCTAGCAAAGAGGTGCTTGGAGTACCGGACTAGCCTTGCTTTCCATAGCTCTCAGTCCTGTATCTGTGTTAGTATTTTACAGTAAAGAGAAGGAATAGAAAGATCAACAGTCCCTGGAGGCTGCTTCAGAAACCAGCGCCTGACTTCTTTCGTGCAAGCATTTGCTTTCTAAGGGCTTGTACCTCAGAAGAAGTAAGGGAAAGGAACATGGAATGCAGAGAGGGATTTATTTGTTTGATGAGCATTTCCAGTGTGTCCATATTTATAATTCAACCTGGTATTTCAATCTGAACACGTTTTATTGTTGGTGTTTGGGAGTAAGCTGTCACCCAAAGTGCCTGCTAGGAATTTCCTAATTAACATGCTAATCAAGGTTCGCCTGAAGGTGTTGTTTAGATTCACTAGCAATACAAAGAAGTAGCTAACAGACGTGTGGAGGGACGTGAAGAAATAATGTTTCCAGAGAATACTGTCAACTTGTACTGAGAACATCAAGGACACAAAAATATCAAATTAATTAAAGTGAGTTATAGTTAGTCACAAGGACGCATTAAGTAACCAGTCTTAACAAGATAGTTTTCAATTGAGCTGTGAGGAGAGAGAGAAGTAAGGTGCTTCCCTGTGAGAGTGCCTTAGATATGGGAGAAGTTTAGGAAACTTCATCTTGTGACAGAATAAAGTGACCTGGGTGTAGTGGGTTTACGTGGCAAGGTTTTGGTAGCGGGGGCCATAGGGGTGGCTTCTGTGAGAAGGATCTAGAAGCTGCCCCATGTTTGGTAAGGGCCCCACTGCTGACCAGAGCTGAGCCAATAAGTGATGTTGTTTTGCACCTCTGTGAGAGCATTTTTAAGTCAGGGAAAACGCTGCGCCACACAGCAGCTGGGAGAGTGAGAGGAGTGAGGAACAGCCTTGCAGGCGCCAAGGTCAGTGAAGAAGGAGGGGGAGAGGTGCTCCAGGCACCGGAGCAGAAGTCCCCTGCGGCCTTCATATTTTCTCCCCGTTCCTCTTTGAGGAGGGGGAGTGAGAGAGGGGTTGTGGTGGAGCTCGGCTGCCCACCCGAGTAAAACCACCACACTGGGATAGTGGGATTTTGCAAGTGACTGCTAGTATACTTCCTTAAGAGAGAGCAGGACTCAGACAGCTCCAGTTGGGCAATTCTCTGCTAGCACCTGAAGCCATATCTTTCCAGGCTGATAGCCACATCAGTCTCCCTGTAGCGTAATGCCACCAGCTAGCAGGTCCCTTTAGACGGGACTGTGCACTAGGCTTTTTATACCTGGTGTAGGTCTGAGTCTAAACAAAGTGCTGGCAAGTTGGTGTGAAGGAAAGAGAATTTCCTCTGGAGAAGGCCAAGAGACAGCAAACTGAGCTATAGTTTTGCAGAATTCAGGAACCTCTTCTGTGTCACAAGATATTTCCTAAACAACAGGGCTCTGAAGTGAGTCAGCTCGACCTGGCTGGCTGTCTGTGAATACACAGATGGGAACAAACAGACAGACAGCAGCACCAGCGCTTCCCTCTGTGGAGTTACAAAATGTTTGTAATGTCTTCCACATGTTAGCATAAGAGGCACCTTAGAAACATGAATGATAAATGGTAGCAGCACAAATGATGATTTCCATTGTAGGAAAAGGCATTTGTAGGCAATGATTTGGCACATTTATCTATTAACAACAGATTAGTAGGAAGCTTAAAAAGAAGATGGGGTGGCATAATAAGGTTAATGATCTCACCATGCACCTAAATACATTCAGCTGTGTGGAATTTATATTGCTAATTTACTCAGTAAGAAAGCCTTCTGTTGGCCACTGTGGACTCAAGCAGAGTACAGCATTCTGATTTGTTACGAGGAAAACCATCAAGGATTAATCTTGAGTTTAGCATGTATTTGAGTAATGAAAGCAAAAGTCTGAAGGCTGTAAGCAGTCTCTTAGGGAAGGTGGTCAACTTCTATTTAAACTGTAAGGCTAAAGTTACTAACTGTTGGGTATGCTGCAAGTAATTTGAATACACAGTAAAATATTGAAGTGATGGAATGTATTACAAAGGCTTATTGTAAGAGTCAGTCTGTAATTTGGAAGCTTGCTGTAATGAAAATTTTTAAAAATATTAAAAAAGTATTTTAAAATAAAGCTGTTTGACTTTTACTAATGAAATAAGAAAATTCAATATGATAGCCAAACATTATAAATGCATGGTTTTCTGACACTTTGAAGCATGTTTAATTATCAGTAAGATGTATGCACATTAACAGATGTGCATGTATTCTCATTATCATGGTCCATTCTGGTTCCAATAGAATATCATGATCTATCAGAAGAAAATCTGTGTGTTATAGCTGGTCTGCATAATTTTCTTTGCCACGCATAGCCTTTTTCTCGTATCAACAAGAGATGACAGGTTGTAGCAATCAGCACACACAAGGGGACTGTGCAGAGCCTTGGAAGCACGATTTCAAGCTTTGTTCTTGGCCTACCCCTAACTATTTTTCAATATAGCACCAGGGTTTTGTATTTTGCTCGTTTGCCTGAGAAATGTTAAAAAAAAAAAAAAATTACAAACTCAGAATACCTGTATAACCATGTGGTCGCTAAAGGTTTTTGGCAAGTTGTAACTATTTGTTTGGAAGCAAATAGTTCTGGTGTGAATTCATTTTACTAACCTGTGTTTGAGTAATAGTGAGTCACCAAGGTCAGAGACATTCTGTCTTATCAGATTGTTTTTGAGGGAAAGAAACAAAAATGGCTGTAAATTGCATGTGTGTAGATGGGGGGAAGAGGAGGCAGGCAGCTATGGAAGATGATATATTTGTATCCTGTGGCCTGTCTTTGTTTCTGTAAATAGGCGCAAGATGATAGATAATTTACATAAATAAATACATTTACTGTGTTATGTCAAGATGTAAGTGGAAGGAGATTACACTTAAAACTAAAAGCTGCAAAATTGAGGCTGTGCTTTTGGATGAGAGGACTTCGTAAATCTGTAACTATGAAACGAACTCAGAGGACTAGAATATGGATAGGTATGTGGATTTACAATTTATTTTGCTTGCCTTGCTCTGCATAGCTAGATATAATCTTGATACTTTTTCCTGTGAGTTTATTGCCCATATGAGTCTAGGAATGATACCACATTTGGCAACACAGCCTATGAGAGTAATATGCTGGAAAGTAAAAATGATTAGTAAAATGAAAAGTCAAATGAAAGTAAAAATGAGGTAGTTATCTACAAAGAAGCAGGAGACCTCACTGAAGGCATTAGGCATGCTAAACACATGTCTGGTGTATCTATTTACAAGAAAGCCTAAGCTGTACCTGTCTTTTCTCAATATCCTGGAATACTGTGGCAGGTAAGGTCTTGCTTTATGGCCATGACAGCAAGACGCTTCCAGATCTCTGTGCCTTTGATCCCAGTCTTACAGATTATCATTTCAGTCTTCAAACAGAACGTGTCATCACACCAGAGAGACCTAAAAAGTGCTTAAAATTGTACTAAAAAGAACAGTAGTAGCATTTCCAACATAAACTGGCTGAGCTTTAGATGTCCAGAGATTTGGTGTTGAGCTGTATTGTTTCCACTGTCCTCACACAATTTCTTTTTTTTTTCTGCAACAAGGTTTGTGTTCTCAGTTATCTTATTCTAAATATAAGTAGAAACAAGTCTAAATAATTTGTTAATTCACTCAATTGTACACAGTTCTTGTCCAAATCTACTGTGAAAGTAAGAACAAAATAAAGCCCGACAAACCAACAATTAAAACAAGGTGAAACAGAATGTGCTTTAATATTGCATCCAAACTGCAATAAAGGAAGAAATTCTATGGAATCGGGTGATAAGGGTGTTCTGTTTTTTTCCCTAAATCAATTGTCAGCATTGACAAGACTTAAATCAAAATTTTTATCATTCACAGAAGACAAGCAGCATTAGTACTTCTGTTGCAGTTGTCCATATCTCATTTATGAATGTCTGAAATCAAATCTAATAGAAATATGAATCAACTGCAGTTCTATAGTTGCACAAAATAATGAAAGCTCTTTGATGTGACTGAAGCAGTATCACAAAATATGGAAGTTTCTTTTGATCAAATGAATGAATAAATATTTGGAATTGTTTTTACCTTAAACATATATACAGAAAAATTACATACAGTCATTCAGTATATTGTAAGTAGATTGTTCATCTACTCGCAGACTGCGGTCTTCATAATCTCGCTGTTCTAGGTTCATCGTTGTATATTTTACTGTGTGTTAGGCTATAAATATCATTGTATATGCCAAAAAGATCCAACCAATTATTAATGAATTTAAACCACTTTCAGAATTATCTGGATGTTTGGAACTTTTGTTTCTACTTGTGATCTTGGGGATGCTTTTGCAAATTCAAAATAGCTTAGATAAATATACTTTCACTTTTGCCTTGCTTTCTCAGTATAATCTTCTTAAATCTTTAGATAACTTTACTAGATAATGCAATATTTTAATTCATTCCCTGAATGGAAAATTATAACTATTTCAGTTTTAACAGAGCATACTTGAATATAGTTTAATTTTAATGGTGCTGTTTGCGTGATCTGTCTATAAAACACTTTTACTCAAGACTTTCAAAATTTGCCAGACATGGTTATACAAAATATATTTTTTCATTTTCTCCCAGTGTTCGCCTAGTTCCATTATTTTACAAAATAGTTATTGCAAAATATCCTTTCTTTCCAGCAGAGGCTATCTGTGAATAGTTTCATTGTCCTTACTAAACACAAAAGAAAAACTTTCTCAAAACTAGTTCAGTATTTAAGAGGAGATCTCTTGCTACTCACCATCATGAATACAAAGAAATATGGTTCCATAAAATCAGACTATTTCAGGAAATTTGGTCTTTCTAGTAAGCAGGGAAATAAAAGTATGGATTATTTGTGCAATTTGTACAATTTTGGACTATTTAAACTCTAGTGTATCTAACAGAGCACTAATCTTACTGGAATTACAGCCAAACGGCTTTGTCTAATATTTTATCTTTTTATCAACTATGTGTTAGTTCTTTTTTTTTGTTTTGTTTTTTCATTCACTGAGTTTTTACCTTCTAAAATAAGCTTTCGTCAGCATGTATTCTCTGACTGGACACATATATGCATTTATTTTTATGTTCCAACTGACTAGGACTGCTAAAACATTATTTCTCCACTAAATCTTGAAAATCCTAACTGAGGAGAATGTATTACTACTTTTCACTCTGCTCTCCTTTTTAGCCTTACCTTGTTGACTGAAACAGCTCAGACCTGCATTATTTTGTATCTCTATTCTAACATCACTTTTATTAGCAGAGGGTTGGCAGATCACTAGCAATGTTTCTGTATTACCTATTTGCCAAAGGACTGCTCAATTAACCTTATTACACTTACATACTTAGTTACAATAGCATGTTAACTGGAAAAGGCTGCATAATATGTCAAGTGTTATTAAACTGCTTCAATTAAAACACCAGCACATGATAAACTCAAACCTTATCCTCAATTGTTCACAAAGTACATCAGTGTTATATTGTGTGAGCTGCGAAATTTTAAGCTCAGTTGCTGCAGGTTCATCTTTATCTCTCAGTAATGACTCATGGGATATTATACATTCTGGATTTAAGTGGAAAGTGCAGAATCATATCAAAGGTATGGAAAAAACAACAACAACAAAGAAAACAATCATTAATATTTCTGTATTTTACAATCTTGGTTGACATCAATGATTCGTTGCACTTTATAAAAGTTTTTAAAAATTCATTGTACTTTAACTATTTGGATCATTCATTGTCTTGGATCTTTTAGATTTTGCAATTTTAACAAGTGCCAAGTAAGGGTATTGCATCTGCAGTTAATATGATTAATTATTAAACTGCCAAGAGCAGTCTTGGAATCTCTTTGAATGAGTTTTGTTACAGCTATAACAGTTGGCAAACCTGTTCTGTTGTAACTAGTTTTGGGAAAATAATGTGCTAGTGTCTTCAATTACTTTCAAAGTCATAAAAACAAAGGGCTCTGATATGAATTAAATCTTAAAATATCAAAGATTCCCCCCCTCAAAAAACACCAAAAACAAAACATGCCTTTTAATACAAAGTATTTGTTGTCTTTAACATTTGCCTACAAACTCAAAGTTTACTTTAAATAAACTATATGGCCTTAAAGCATAGTTTGGAGCTTAATTGCATAGTGACTGACTTCCTTTGGGAAATCTATTGTGTTTTATGGTGGCTATCAAGAGACTCATGTTGAACAGATCTCCCTCCTTTCCCCACAGGGACATGGCTGATAGAGTTCTTTTTGTTGTTGTTTTCTGTTCATCTTGAAAGTAGTCTGTTGAAGCTGCTGCATTGTTAATGGAAACATGCTGTGTAGTGCCCAAGATACTCTCCTTTGAAATAGGAAATTAAATTTTAAAAGCTTAATTAAGATAATGCTGAAGATCCAGTTTACCTACAAACAAATGGTATCAGAGTTAAGGGAGTAAATGTGGCTATGCCAAAACGATTCCGGGACAGAGATCTTCAGGCTGATCTGGTGCTGTTTTATTCATAAGCAATCCTGTAGTTTTCTTATTTATTGCTCATCACTAGCGAGGTAGCAGATAATTTAATTTGTGATATCACTGACAGAGAGGCTTCCTCATTACCATCAAGTTAATTTGTGCTATTAAAAGTGTCTGTTACCTTCCCACTCATATTATGAGCCACCGTAGGATGTGTTCTATTGCAGAGCAGCACGTTCCATGAACTCTTGCTTATTAGAGAAATGCAGTGCAGCCTGTGATTAAAGTATTTAAATTTCAAAGTGTTCCAAGGACCTGGTATAAATTAAGAAAATACTGAGTGAGCTTCATTTATGGAAATTTTGATTAGTATCCAGAGATCCACTGAGGAGTTCTGGGATTTGATCTAGTATGCAAATACTGATATGATATTAGTGGTTTACGATGTAGATCATATATTTCTTTGTAAGCCCATAAGCAGAAATTCACACTTTGAGTGTCTTAGTCCAAGAAGTCAATAAAGCTTCATGTGATGACAGTTCCGCTACTTTTTCACCTGTTGATTACAGAATTAGGATTGTCTTACAGCTATCTGAAAGGTCTCATGTACTCTGAAGGACCTAAGAATCCAAATTTCTACTACCTATTAAAATAACATAAGAAGTATATTGATTAGGTCTTGCTGGGGTGATATCCGAATAAAATTTTTCTATTATTATTTAAATCTTTTAAGTATTTTGCCTTTAGAAGTATTGCTTACTGTATTGTTACAGGACATCTGAGTGCTTGTAAGTTGTGTTAAAAGGTGGGACAGAAGAAATTCTGAGTATTTGGTATTACTTGCCAAGATCCAACTATAAGAGTAGGATGCACATCATTATCATTAAGGATGTGGAGTTTATGTGAATGAATGTTAAGATGTGTAAATTGCCAGCCTGGAACAGGATCCATAATCAGCACCATTTTTTCTACTCAGAAGAAGAGCTTCAACTGGATGAAGACTGCCAAGCGTGATTTTCTAGAACAGCAAGAAACACAAATGGACTGGGGAAGAAGGAGGACAGGAGAAGGGGGAACAGTAGGCACTTTCTGTCTTTCATCTCTGCACTCTTTACTGAGCTTAAGCACAGAAATGTTCAGGGCTCCATTCCCTGCTAACCAAGGCTTGTGGTCCTTGTGTCTAAGTCTCTTATGATCTCATCTCTGTTACAACATACTCTTTAAGAAGAGCTACTTATAAAACAGGTCCCGAAAATAGTAGTAGTAGCAGCTGGGGATAGTTGAGCCTGCTGTAGCTAGCAAGCAAAAGCTTGCATTAAAAACATGAAATATACAAGACATTTTATGTGACACTTTTGAGGCCTATCAAAAGGCTTGTCTCTGTGCAAGCAGATGCAGAACTGGAAAACTGAGTGAGAACCCTTCTGTGAGACTCCTGAGCATTATTACAAATCTCACCTATGCTTGTGGCAGTTAGATAGTGAGGGTTCTTCAGGGAATATGTCAGAGTGACATTCAGTGACAACACCTGGAAATATACCAGATTATTAATGGTAGGCAGTTCTCACAGCTGCCTATTTTCCCTGCCTGCTGTCAGCCAAGTGATGCAGGAATCCTCTCTGACAGTGGTCACAAATAGGAGTCTAAATCTTCTTATATTGAAAAATGTTCCATGTCAATGTGTCTTAGCCAGATAAACAGTATCAAACAGAATTAACTTTAACGTGAGGGAATGTTGCAGTATCTTGCTGTAGGAAATCAATGCAGACTCTTAGGTTTTTGCTCAGAGAGGCCCCACATTCACTAAGCTTAACTCTGCTCCAATGGACATACTCCCTTCTGTAGGGCAAGCCAAGGCTTCGGACCCTATTAAGCCCTAAGTCTCTAGTGAAATAAGACTTCCCCCCCCAAACAACATCCTCCCTTGCTTGCTTTTTCATGCAGGCTACGTTTAAAGTCACAATTCATTTCTCTGTCTCTCAATCACTCTTCTGGGGTTAAAGCTATTTTTCAGTTGTAAATGCCTGGCCTCCGCAGATATAGCGGTTGTGTTTCCTGATTAAAATATTTCAGAATTTGGTCCTTTAGGAGCACACACAACAACATGAAAATACAAAGCTAGAGCTCAAGGGAAAAAACAAAAAACTGTCAGATGTGTTGTGAGTCACAGTTCATGAGTATCTGATGATGACATTGATAGCACACAGTAGATTTACCAACAAAACAATACTAGCAATTTGCATATAACAGCAATGAATCAAGTGGGAAGCTCTATTCACACACGCACGCTTACTCTCCTCCAGGTTCACTATAGCAACTTGGCTTTGAGATGTCATTCGTTTCCAACGCAGTCTATAATTTGAGGTTGCCTGAGATCAGAATTCTATTTTGGGCCCTCTCCCTCTCCTCGCCTGGACTCCTTGCAATTGCTGCTTTTCAAATTTTCACCTTGTTCCTGCATGGGTGCACAAGGCAGCTGGGCATGGAGGGTCCTACGTGGGCACTTGAGAAACAACCTCTTTTTCTTCCCTTGCTCTAGCTTTGGCCTGGAGATGATAGTCACCTTCCTCTGTATTTGAACATCAGACTCATAAACAGAAAGAAATGAGTCTGTTGCTTTTTTGCCTAAGCTTGGATGGGTCTTGATGGATCTCCTCATAACCTTTGTAGGGAAATCTCTTATGGTAACAGTAATTATTCTTTCACAGTAGTTTTTGCTCTTGTGCTTCTGAAATACTCTTGGCAGGTTTCAGCAGTTAAGGAAGAATTTCTCATGCAAGTTAGACTGACAGAAGGATCTGTGGACTCTTTCACTTTAGGTTAATTAATTGGAGAGTATAGGCAGGGTTAAAGTACAGTATGCCTGATTGTGATTTGTTTCTAGCTTTTTAACTGGTGTGCAATGAAGCTGAGGGTCAGAAAATGATCACTTCCCAGAAGGAAGTGCCCCTTAGTATCCTGGAGGAGAAGGAAACCTGAGGTTCTCACATGCACAGCCTCCAGAACACAAATATGCCCCCTTTGAAAGAAGGTGAAAGAAAGGTTTTGTAAGTATAAGGCAGAGGCTGGCTGACCTAGACTGTTCTTTGGTAGTTGTTAAAGCAAAATAACGGAAGGTAGGTTTTAGCCATCTCACTGAAGAGCACGGTTGCGCTTTTCATCTTGAAGTGTATCCATTTGTTTTATTCTCTTCAATCCACTGTTCTCCAATTCATACATTAGTCAGAATTATTTGTAGGCTTTCCATTTTGTCTTTTAAAGTCAGTAATTCTCAGGCATTCACAAACACTCAATTATGAATATTCATTTAGGGAAAGCATGTGGCAACTTTCCTGTCCTCTGTTCAAATGACTTATAACTAAAAGCAATGTGAACCACATACTTGAGTGTACTATTCCTACTATTCTATTTGCAATTCAAGCATACAGTACTAAATCTTTGCAAATACTTGAGCTAGGAAAGCTTTTTCTCTGGAGTATTTTGGGAAACACAAACAAAAAGGAATATGAACAAAGCAAATGAATATTCACATAAAATTTTTAATATGTTCTTCAGGCTGCCTTCAGAGATCCTTCCCTCCCTCCCTCCCTCCCTCCCTCCTTCCCTCCCTCCTTCCCTCCCTCCTTCCCTCCTTCCCTCCTTCCCTCCTTCCCTCCTTCCTTCCATCTTATATTTAAAAAGCAATTAAAATAATGACAGACACCAGATCAGATTCTTTATGCCTAGCCACTCTTTCAGGTCTTGTGGGCGGATTTTTCTAATTTTGCCATTTCCAACTGAGGATTCTCTTAAAGTGGAGAAATCCCAGGTGACCAGGAACAAATGAGAGTGTTCTTTATATCTCTTCTTCTGGAGCTCCTGGTACAGGCAATGCCAAAGGAGATGATGGCAGCTGATAAAATTTAGAGTACCCTAACGTATTTCCAGCTTGGCCTGGAACTGAAAGCAAGGATACAGTGACTTTTCATTCAGCTTTCTGACAGACTGGTTCAGCTGTGTAAATAGTAATAGTGGAGAGACTTTATTTCTTCTTTAGTGTACTTCAAAACATATTCCAGATTACATCTACAAAACAACATCATGATATTTGTAGATCTCTGTACAGTTTGGAAAAAATACTGAAAGGAAATAAGTGAAAAGTTGCAGTATTACTTCATTTTCTTTCAAGCATTAAGTATATTTTTTTTCTAAACACTTTCTCCAGAGATTAATAAACCAATGATGGTATTAAATCACGGAAACACAGGTGAGATTTATTTTCTTTAACCATGAAAAAGAGAATCAATTTGGGTGGAAAAGGTAACCAAATCTTACAGGTAAGAACATATTATTCACATGTCGGGTAACAAACATTAAATAGTAGAGCATAACAACTGAATGTAAGCTTTCCATTAATTTCTAAATGGAGGCTATAGGAGTCTGTGTATGATCAGTCATGGAGAAATAGGAACCTCCTTCAAAAATTAGATGATAAGGTGCAGTGGGAATTATGCTTTAAGTTATATGAATTGTTGACTGGATACAAGAAGAAAATTTTTCACCATGAGGACGGTGAACAGGTTGCCCAAAGAGGTTGTGCAGTCTCCATTCTTGGAGACCTTCAAGATTAGCCTGCATAAAACTCTAGGTAACTTGATTGAACCTCATAGCTCACCCTGCTCACCCAGGAGGTTGCAGTAGAGACCTGTTGAGGGTCCATACAATGTGAATTATCCATGATCGTATCTTGTATTCCAATATGTTAATGAAGCCAGAGAGAGGGACCAACAGAGAGAGAGTCAAATGTAAAAGACATACCAACAAACACAGAGTAGTTCACCTAGGAGTGAACAGATAGATGCAAAGAAAAGATGGACAGTGCCTAGCACTCCGTAAAGTAAGGAGGGACAAAAGACCACCGTGTACAATGTTGGAATAAAGTACACTTTTCCTGCTTTTTTTGTGACAATTAAGAAAAGATACTCTGCTCTGTTACATTCAATTATTGCCTAGAAAACTCAGCTATCTACAGGAATCCGGCATTATTTATTTAGAAGTGGGCTGCCAGTGTTGAGGGATTTAGAAGACCTTAATGATAGGAATTAAAACGACAGCTGATGACCTGCAAGTGAAAAGAATGTGGCATTATCCCCCAAGATATAAGCTACATTTGTGCATTGGTTTATTATTTATTATGATCTGTCATGTGCATCTGAGAAATTGCACATCAGGATCTATAACTGTCCTACAGCATATTTTGTAAACTTTGGCTGCTAAATTGATAACCTTGTTTTTATGTTATTTTTTTACTGACTCAGCTTTGTTTGCACACCCAATCCCACCCTCTTACCCACCAATTCTTATTTGGAAATAAGAAGATATTTGTCTCTTAACATTAACTCTTTTGAAAGACTGTACTGTCTGATTCACCTAGTCAAAACTAGACACTTTTTTTTTTTTTTTAATTTTATTTCATTTGGGCATTCCTTGTCAAACACCAAATCCAAACCTAAGTGATTGCTGGCCTGGGAGCTCTGTTTCTTTTATGCACTCTGCCAAACTCTGGCATACAGCCCAGAAGGAGCTTAAAGCAAACTTATCTCATTTCCACTGAGGCCTAATAGGTATGGGAATTCCCCTGAGATAGTATAGAAGTAATTTTCTCATCAGCTGTCAGTGGTCCCAATCCACATGACACAGATAATTTAAGAATCTCAAAAGGCTAGCTTTAATTTAACAACATCTCAGACTGGGTCTATGACCTTGAACAAGAACATGTGTTTTTCCCTGGTTTGTGGAACTCTGCTGTATTTTATTGAACTCCTGTTTTTCTTGTCTATTAAACTCCTGTTTTTCTAATGAAATTGGTCGCTTTGGTAGGAGATAGACACGAGGTATTCCATGAATTCTTGCAATAATTATATATGTGAAGACCAGTTTTACCTGTGTAGAACAACTCTTGACGTTCTATGGAGTTTGGCTGAGAGGGAGGGCATACTGCAGAAACTTCTGTCATTACCTAATAGAAAAAACATTATTTTTCTCATTTTGTCTCATCTTCACCTTTGCCTGTCAAATGACAAATTCAGGCATTAGAGACTGCTGAGCAAGGAGCTTTTACAGAAAATTATGCATTATATGTTTGTAGGTGATGTCCCTGAGATAATATGTAGAATTGTGTGATAAATGTGCACTGTACTTTGCCTCTGGCCAGGGTTGTCTGCAACGTTCAGTTTAGTGACAGAACAAAGGAACAGGAAAAGAAGAAACAAAAACATCCAGGTTGCCTAAACCTGAATTGTTCTTCATTTGTTGCTTTTTGTTTTTCCTGGGGGGAGGAGGGAAGAATAAGTTATTGAAATGACTTTTTTTTTTTTTTGAGACATTTTAAACTATTTTGTAAGTGAAGCAATGGAAGCAAAAGCCTTATTTTGGACACAGATTTTAAGTATTATTCACAAAACACTGAAAGCATGAATATGATTTGATAAAGCATGAATATATGATATGATATGATTTGGGACTGGGAGAATAACGCTGAGGTTCAGTGAAGATTGCAAGAAAAGAGTAATGGGGGAGCACTAAGCAAAATGCACTTATTGGGAATTGGAAGGTCCAGATTCTTACTGAACCAATTTTAGTGCAAGATCAGAATATGCCAAAGGAAAGACTAGATGTATGGAAGGAATATGTCATGGCTGGATCAAGTCATTTCGTATTTTCAGCAAAGGACTGACAGGGTAAATAGCACTTACATAGGAAATACTGAGAGAGAAGCACAGTTTTTTTTTTTTAGTGTCTTCTCATTCTATGTCCAAGTATATTATGGATATATTCCATATCATATTCTTTTCCTGCTGTTTTTGACTCATTATAGCTAAAGGTATTTTTGCTTTGTAAAAGAAAGACAAAAAATAATCTTTTAAAAACACTGTAAAATGTTATTTTCTACAAGAGAAAATGTACACAGAACACACTGTGATTGGAAGGGTGTAAAGATTTTTATGGGAATTTAGTTCTTCCCTGAGTAATGCAGCCATCCCAAACTCATAAAAGCCTTCCCACCTCTCTGCACTGCCATGTGTCTTGTTTCTGGAAGGCCATAAATATTGACTTCCATACATTTATATTCTGGCAAATGTATATATTATTAAACTCAAGTGTTGTGTTGGTTTTGTTCTAATTTTTATGTTTCAAGATCCACAGGCATATATTTTCTAGTAGGAGTACTTGAGTGTCTTGGGAGGGGGATTGAGAGGAAAAGAAGAAATCAAACTGGTTTTAAGATAGAGCTTATTTGGTGTCACTGGAGTTGTCTAAGAGAATAGGAGTCCAAAAACCCTGTCTCTTCTGTTCAGGTGCTTGCATGTTTGGTAGAAGCCTCTAGTCACTTCAGAAAAAAATGTTTTCACTCAAAGGTTTAAGCATCCTTTCTTCAATTCAAGGTAGGAATTTGGGTTTATTTATTTATTTGAGTTAAGGAAATCTCAAATGTTTCTCAAGTTTGTGATGCTAAGTTTTTGATTAGCAAATTCATATTTTCAGAAAATAGATATTTGATTAAATGGCTCCAGAAACCAAATTCATTTTTCCTTACTAAATCCTACCAAAATGGTGCACATTAAAATATTTCTAAGTTTTGTTTGTTTGTTAGTTGTTTTGTTTTGTTTTGTTTTGGTCAGTGATGCCAAAATGAATAGTATTTAACAGTTAAAGGACTTTTTTTTTTTTTCAGTACATTAAGTCCAATAGTTGACTTTTCTTTATAAAAAGTCCAGCTCTGCAAATGTGGACAACTCACTATCTATGGGATTTTTCCAAGAAACAACAACAACATAGAAACAGAGTTTTAAGTTAATTGCTGACAATTTTAAATTGTTCTGCTTTTGATTTGAAAGCACTCTGTGTAAGCTAAAGCTTTCAGTTTCCAGAAAGTGTCTCACCTGCACTGGTAATTTTCTTCCTTCTGATTGTAGAACAGTGTATTGTTTTTCTAAACTAGCATTTGTCACTGATGGTCATAACAATTTCTTATTGTTTAAATTTCCATTTTTTCAAACAACTCAATTTAAACACCATCATTTGTTTAACTTTCCTAAAATAATTTTGAATTATCTTTTTTGATTTCTTCTTGGAACTCGTGGGACCACTCTGAGTGAGTATGGTTTAAGACCACCAGTGTCTTAATGATAAACAGCTCTCAATCCGCAGTCCGTTTTTCCCTTGTTTCCTAAAATTTTGATGATAAAACCCTAGCTTGTAGTAGCTCACAGCCAAGCTTGGCAGGCACTGGGATGTGTTATCCTGATCATCAAGGCCAGGGAGCCACGAGAGAGTACTGGTCTGAGTCTTAGCTCTGAGCTATGGTTAAAACGGGACATCACATTGAACGGTGGGGTTCCTCTCTTGCTGCATGAATTTTAGTACCACAACTATACAAATAACAATATTGAGTGTTTTTACTTATTTCTGGAGGTAGCAAACTGATGTTTTGTCTCAAGTCTAATTTTTATGTCCCAGATCCAAATTTGAGTTCCAAATTTACCTTGATGTAGCTGAGCTGAGCACAATAGTGGATAGGGACATTGAACAGTGTAGGACATTTAAAGGGACATTTCTAATACTGACTTCTATGGTTTGGATTGATTGCTAGTACAAGGAAGTCAGCCCACAACTTTCCTCAAAGTGATTATGACAGAATAATTCACTTAGATGTTTTATGACAATTTATTTATAAAATATTTGCATGTTAAATGCAATTGTTCTCCTTTAAACTAAGTTTACATTAATCTTTTAACTAAGTTTCAGGAATGATATATTGAATGAGCTAAGCTTCCGTAAGTTCCAGTATTCTGCTTCATGAATAAAACTGTCAAAGTAAAGCAGCCAATAACTCTCTGACTTGACGTTATGTTCAGTATAACAAATAAATCTTTAGAATCTCAACAGACCTGGCAACTTCATTAACAGTTATGCCTGCAGCAGAGAATGAAAGAAAATCAATTCATGGAGTGCGATATTTTAGGGTTTACAGAAGAGAGGGGTTAGTGGATTGCTGATGAACCTCCTATGTTTTAGGTTAACCTTACTCTTATAGAGGGGAAGAAAAATATAAAACTATACAAGGTTAAATTTTATTTATCCTTTATTGTCTAGTAATCAGCAATGTACAAAATCAGTCTCTTGTCAACAGAAATATAATATTCATGAAGCAGATGATTCTCTCTCCCTCCTTCTGCTCTTTTAACTCAACAGACCTTTTCAAAACAAAATCTTTTGGAAAAGATTTGGAGCTTTGCTGTAGTTGTCCTGTTCTGCATATGTTTAATTTTTAATATGGAGTATATTAGCACTGAACCTGGATTTTCATAATGGTCTGCATGGTCCTGGAGGTTCACACAGGAAAATAGATCACAAATTTGGAGACTGAATATATAAAAATAATCTTTGATGAAATATACATGATTCCCAAGGAACACTGAACATGGCAGCTGCCTTCTGTTTGGGTTGACTTGAAGCAATCTGTTTGTCTAATTGCTACATACATAAGTCCATCTTTATAACTTCTGGAATGAAATGATTCTATTTTGAAATTCACACTTATGGCCACATATGGCTTCACTGATCTTTGATTTCTTGAAACCCATTGTTATTATTCTTGCAACTCCATGAAACATCCTACACACCGAATTTTCATTCGTTACAGAAAGGTAAGAGTGCTATGTGATGATTTATGGAATATGGCAAGAAAAAAAATACACAGTAGAAAATCCTTACAAGGCATCGTTAACAAAATAGCTGGAAAATGAATAGCTTATGACCTGTGGCAGTATGATGTAGAACGGTAATGTGTCCTTGACAGGGCTTATGCTTAGTTTCTGGATCATTGTTGTTGTTTTAAGGAGATTATAATGTATACCCTGAAATTTAAAAATCTTATGCCGGGGGTTTTTTCTCCTGAAAGAAAATAATAAATATTTCTACTCTGTAAAAAGAAAATGAACACCAGCAAGAGAGTATCACGTGGATTTTTGATATTTTTCTCATTATAAATATGATCATTCAACATGTAATCGAAAAAGGATTTCTATTTCATATCTTCTGGAGAATAATATATTCTTTTTAATGAAAATGCATTTTTACTTAGTTCTCAGTTGTGCTGAACTTACTGGTATGATGGCAGACATTTTTTTACTTGTCTAATGAAGTAATTCGTATTTTTTTCTATTTTATCTGTGTTGAATTAAGACAATGTGTAGAACCTTTGAAAAAAATCAACCTGTAAGATATGATGTACTTTGGATATCCCCCCCACATACATTATTTTAAAAGTTTTAGAAATGGAGGTGTTTTCTCTATCAGTCAGTCAGTCTGGTCACCAGCAATATGGATCAACAGAGAAAAGATGATCTTCCCTACAAGATTTGATTCAAAGTGTTTTCTGTTCAAGCATAGTACTGAAAGCAGCATTCACATCCTAGCTTCCAGCACATCCCATGGAGGTTGGCCCCAATCTGAAAAAAGTTTCTGAAGTTATTTTATTTTTACCAGTTCAGGATGTGATTTTTATAGCTGAGCAGAAACTGATTCTACAGGTTTTATTTTTCTTTTTTATCGTTATTTTTTATTTTTATTTTATTTATTATTTTGTGAACTGTGTCTTAATTCTGTTTCCACTGAACATGTTATAATTAGTTTCAGATGAAACACAGGCCAGTAGTAAGCATATAACCTTCTGATTTGATTCATTGCAAAGTCAATAAATCTCTCTGGCATAACAGAAAGTATCTCCGCAAAAGTCACTATGGAAGAATTTTGTAGATTCTAAACTTGTTTCTACTTAGAGGGTTCAATATGTATGCCTGTGGCTAAAAATAGAAATAATCATCGGATAAGGGGGCCAACGTGAATCCTAATAATTAGGTAAAAGATGAATCCATTGGCTACCTACTGAACTGAAAATTACACAAGTAAATGAATAACTCCAGTATTATAATTCCTTTAAATCAAAAGGAATGGTTATGTCATCATTATCAAAATACTAAATTGGGTATAAATTAACTGACTTAAATGTCACTTCATTTCCAGTTATGTAGTGTCTAATTTACATACTAAAGGAGATCTTTTTAGCCTCCTAAATATCCAGGTAGACTAAAGTTGAGGGAACACTGCAAAAACTTCAAATTCTGTGTCAGCTCTAAACACCTTCTCTTACCTGGACTTACATACTGGCTTTATTTTGGACTTTTTACTGAAATTTATTTTGGGAATAATGTGCAATGTTCATGCAGTGACATAGTACAAATTCATAATAAATGATATTTCCTAATTCAAAAAGCTTATTGAGATAGGGGTATAGGAGTTGAATAAAGTAGTAAGTTGACTGGGATGGCAGATAGAGAAATATTGTAATGAAAACAAGTTATTATGCAGTCAGCAGCACTGATAATTTTGCTTGGCATTGTTTTATCACAAACACATTATTATTATTATTATTATTTAACATAATGCAGCATGGCTTTGCCCTAAAGACTGAAACACCTAGTCAGTTTTCAGAAGTAAGAGATCATACAATACTAATCCCTATATACATACAGCTTGTGGAGGATCACTTTAAGCAATAAATCTTTGTCATTTCAGTTGGGGTGAACATTAATATGCTTAACTGTAAATGAAGTTCACCTAAAGGTTGTTGTGTGGGCAGAAGAGAAAAGGGAAGCACATTTTCTTCCTTTTTTCCCATGTGCTCTCAGGACACAATAGGAGTCAAAGTTGTTTCTCCAGAGAGAGAGCTTGGAAGGGTAGGCAGACTCTTGGAGGACTTTCTTTCTCTTCTAAAAGCTAGTGAAGCAGTATGAAAAATTAAGACAATTTGTTGACTGCCTCAAATAATCAGTTCTATTTTTTCAGTCATATTGAAATTGGCATGTGTAATCAGGCTTAAATTCTTGTTGGATGGATTTTCTGAAGCTGCTTTCCATATGTCTGATCAAGAGGAAATTAAATTCATTTTAATTCTCCAGTATGACTAGTTTTTAAAAAAGTAATTGGTCCCAACCGTTCCTTACTAGTGTTGAGCACTTTGAGCTGCTTGCTTGTTAACTGTCCACTTGAAGAATATGAAGTGGAACATTTTTCTTCTGTAACATAGTGCAGCTATCTTGAGTCCATAGAGGCACAGGTTAATGGCTGCTGACCAACAGTGAGTTATTAGTATGAAGTACTGATAAAAATGATTATTATTTATGCAATTGCCACTCTTTAGTATGATTAATGGATAAATATTGATTCTGGTAAGATGTGGTTCTGTAAGCAATGAAAAATGAAATTCCATATCTTAATGGTATAAATGCCTTGGGGGTAGGTCATCTAGCCGGTTCTAATGATGCAGGGTCTGCTCTGACCCTTTTCTTCTATGCCATCTGTCCTGTACCTGCTGACCAATAATCATGAAACGTGCATTAAGTTCTCTGAAATCACTGTCTTTAATCACATTTGGTTTAAATCAATCACTAGACTTCCAAGTTTTTGAGGGAAAATGGAGAGGCTGAGGAGAAAAAATCTTCCATATTTGTGTCTCTCCCAAAATACCTGGAAAAAGCCCTCTGACGGCAATTTCATAGTATACACTGAAGAACTTCACATATAAATAATTCATCAACACAGGGAGGCTTGTGATAAATCCTGAAAAGCATTCCAGATACCTGTTCCTATTCTTGTTTATGAACTCATTTTCTTTAATGAAAAACAAGATTAATGAGAAGTCTGCTCGTCTAGGCTAAAGGTTCAGCATTGCAGATGGCTGTATTAAAAAAAAAAAAAAAAAAAAAAGCAATACTATCTCCCTTCATACTGGAGTTAAATCCTTGGAATGACACAGCAGGAACAAGAGCAGTAAACATTTTGGCCAGCAATAGCTGTGGGCTCATTTGCTCTGTGGTAATATAGTGCCCATTCAGCTCTGATTTTCATTGGTGGGAGAGAATGACACAGCCAGGTCACTAGTGATCCATGTGGTTTTGTTATGTTTTTTTGTTATTTCTGCTGCCCATGTGGCTTCGCTGCAGTGAATGCGTGCCTGTGATTTGGTTTGAACACGTACCCTGGGAAGCACAGTAATAAAAACTTGACTAACATCAGCTGAATAATAAAACATCCACTCTGTATCATGTATATACCTCCCTATCCTCCACCACATGATCCTGCACCATTAGGGTAGTAGAAATGTTAACATAACTTCTTTGGCAGCAGGGCGGTGCTGGACAGTTTCAAGTTCGTCAGAAGTTAGATATGCAACAAGACGCAGCAAGGCTGGCTTTATGCACAAGCTAAATGGCCAGCCACCCAGGACAAGCCACCGAGAGCTACCCAGCTGTAGCTGCCCTGCTTGCAGTGTCTGTGAGTTGAACAGGTTGCCAGCCCCGGTGCCAGCTGCTGAGGCCCCGGTGGGCTGTAAGGCATGACGGCCACTGCTGCGTAGGCGGCTGCCTCTAGCAGCGGTGCCACCCCATCCAATGTCCCACGCTCACAGCAGGAGAGCAGGGACAGCAAGCTGGGATCCTTGCAGCTATCTCCAGCTGCCTTACCTCCCAGTCTGTTTTTTCCTTTCCATTCCCCTGCCATGGCAGGAATGACTCGCCTTCATTCGGAGCATCTAATTTGAACTTTTGTCTATTTTATTGAAGAAGCTTGAGCCAGCTCTGATGCACAGGGTAAATGAAGAGTTACTCAGCGCTCTTGAAATATGTCCACTCTCTCCCTTAACCTAACTGCTGTAATCCTTTTGGTTTAATGCAGCCTTCCCTGTATACATGGCACTTAGGAATTGATTGTTTCCTTCCCCACCTATAAACAGTGCTGAGATTTCTTCAGTTTGTTGCCACATAAATGAGAACAAGATGTGTGTATGTCACGAAATAACAAATACCAATCTATTGTGACTTACTTTTTATATGGCTACTTTCATCTGAGGATATTAAATCACTTTACAACTATCTGTTACCTGAGAACAGGTTTTGCTGCATCTCTGAAGTTAAGAAGTTGTGAAATAAGAAGAAATTTCAAATGTTATTCACAGTTTTGTTGCTTTTTTATTTTTTACATTGTAATTTCAGAGCTTGTTGAACTCTCACAGACTTTCAGAATTATACGTTATCTCATACAGAAGGGCACTTCAAGCCCAGATTGCCTCCAAGCCCCCATGCAGCCTGTGGTCTGTACCTTTGCAATGCAACCACCAAGCTGGGCTGCTCCAGCATATACTTTTCTACTTACAGTAAGAGCATATTCCTTGAAACAAGAGGTTTGCGTGAAACTGCAGTATATTTTTTCTGTATTTTAGAGAGCCCAAATGGGTTTCATATTTCTTAAAGGTGTATTCTGCTCTTCACACTTCCAAGAATGCTGCCTTTTCCAAGATTTATGCTGTGAGGGGCAGGGGATAAAGATCGCTCATTTTAAACCCTCTTGTTGCCACTTTAATAAATATTTTTATTAAATAAATATTTTATTTTTAATAAATATAAACAATATTTTGAGTATAAACAAAAAGTTCTCAGTCATGCCTGTGATGCTTTGGTTATGTCTTTATATATTCTAGGTACTTGGCTATCAGACAGAAAAGCTAACTAGAAATGATACTAATATTTGAAGTTCATCTTCACTGGAGTCTGCACAGGCAACAATTGCCCACTGTGTAGCAAATCATACAGGACCTTCTCGTCTTTAGGAATGTGCTTAAAATCATTGTTCCATGTATTTTCTGTGGCTTGTTAGATTAAGACAAAGTACTTAATGCTGCTAAGAGCTCAGTGCTGCTCTGGGGAATTTCTCCATGAAGGATGTCAAACAGTTGCATGTCATGAACTTGCTGAAAAATCGTCATCACAATGTTGTGGGTGCCTTCCTTATGGGTAGGTTTATCTCGGTGAATGTCTCTGTACTGTCATTTTGATACCTTTCTCATGACCATCATTCATTTGTTCAATGCAAAAAAACCAAACTTATTTATTTATTTATTTTTCCTGCTGTCTGAGTGATAGGGTTATCTAAATTGTTCTCCTCCTTGGTTTAGCACTGCAATTCATAATGCTCTGAGTAAAACAAATTGTTTCCCATTTCTCCATAAATTAAGAGTCTATATTTGTTTCTAGTGGATTTATTGAAAGCAGTCAATGGGACTCCCACTTTTAATGGGAGTTGGGCACTTATTTGTCCTTCTGTGTCTTTGAAAATCTTTTCCTTATGTCATTTACCTTTGTGATGTTCTTAGAAGAATATGGATAAGATTTTCAGCAGCAGTGGATTAGATTCTTTTTCAGCAGACTTTCAACTTCCATTCATTTTCATTTTTCCTTCTTAATTGCCTCAATGCTTTACAAACTGTATCTTATGTTCATATTGTCTTTTAGAGCCTTATTGACCAACCATTCCACAGTGTTAGGGCTTTCCCTCCCTCCTCCAGCTTTCTTCTGCTTTGGCTTGGAACAATTAAATTTTTTGAAAATTTAGTTTACCAGTGGAAATAATGGCATTCAGGAATGCAAGCTCATTATCACAAGAATCCCTTTGTATCATCTTAAACAGAGTTCCGTATTTATCCCAGTATAGACAGATACAAATATTCAGCAATGATTCTTCTGTTTAAAAAATTGCACTTAATTCTGTATTTGTACTTGATTACCTGTGAATTGTTAGGCATGTTAAATACGTATCTTATTTTTTTATGGTATTTTTGCTCAGTTGCTGAAAAGGAACCATGCATACTGCCATAACATTACGTTTGCATAGTTTGCTTTAACGATAAATAGTTCTGCATATGCAGCTTGTAGGAAGATGAAAAAAAAATAAATAATTTTTCTGAAGTCAAAGTCAATATAAAATCCACATCAGCATTAACATAGAAGATTTATTTGAGTGTGTTATTTAGTAGCCTGAACATTGCAGTGTTCAGTAATTCCGTATGATAGTTAAAGGGATGGTTTATCAAAATCTACTGCACGATCAATTTGTAACAACTAAATTGATGACTGTATTGCCTTGTTTCAGAGCTATTGAATAATCTGCATGAAATGATATAACTATGTAAAATAAAATGTTTTGCAGGAGGCATCTTCTAAAAAATACTAGCTACTTTCCACAGTTCCAGATAAAAGTGTCAGTTCAAGAAAGTATATCGGTTTCTATAGGAAATTATAAATAATTTGGGGACTAATTGAAAGTCCCAAGTTCATTCCACATTAAATGACGTATTTTCAAAACTTCGCTCATGAGATTTGAGATTTCCAGGAGTGTTTTAAGTGATATAGGACTAAAGTGTATAAAGTGCTGATTCTCCAACTCACAGTCTAGAAGTCTGGAAATATTCAGCCACCAGTTGCAGGAGGCAGAGGAGATGTCCCAAAGGCTTCCTGAGCTTCTGCTGTGTTTTGTGGGCTTCGAGGCATGCCCTGTTGGTCCCTGCTTGAGACCAGAGAGCTGACTTTCTTCTGCCCTCTTCTAGCAAGTTTTATGTTCCTCTTAAAATTGAAAAGTAGAAACCTCATAAAACACATAAATAAGTAAGTAAATGGTGAAAAGAAATATTATAAAATATTTTGTTCTCAACAAGTTATAAACCATTATGTTATAATCTGTATTACAGGGAGTTAAAACAGCACAAGAATTATGCATTTTGACTTTACTGATCTGTTGTGAGAGAAATTCACTCTTTCTGGCAGGTTTAAGGATGTGGATACAAAACTGCTCTGCCAAAACATTTTCTATCAGATTGACTACAACTGAATGGGATACACATTGTAGATAATGTACAGCTGGATTTACAGAGTTATTTCAGAAGGTGAATGAAGGTCATGGAACTAACTGGGGGCTAGGTGTGTAAATCCTAATAAATGTTTAGTTGTGGTACTTAGACTTTTACATCACAGGAAAAAAAGGTGCTCAAGCAGACTCAGCTCTGGCTGAGCTCCACCAACCACCAACATTCTGGTGGGTTGTGAAGAAAAACTAGCTTCATGTTCTGGTGTGGTACTAGCTCTCCTTTTCTCTTCATCATGCTGCATCATCTAGATGTGCCTAGTAATTCTGATAACACCAATGGATTACTAACTTTTTTTTTCTTTTTTTTTTTTTTCCTGTTACCAAAATAAATGCATGAAACAATCATTGGAAAGGCAGGGAAAGGAGAGGAGCATGAAATAATAATCGTTGTATTTTTGCTGCCAATGTTTCTTGACTCTGGCTTGGAGATCTAACACAATGTCTGATACACTTGTTACTGACTATTGCTCAGTTAAAAATGAAGAAAATGGGTAGAGAAGCACAGTCTCATAGGTCTGTATTCTGGGAATGGGATTTACAGTGTATGCTTATGAAATTCTATCTACTCCATGCCCAAAAGGCAGGAAGTTATTCTAATTCTTTGATTTATGGATCACACAGAAAGTGATTTTGTGATAGGTGTAAATTAAAAAGGAATGTCAAATACCCAGAAAGCACCTTGCTGAGTGTTTTTTGTTGATATGTGATTGCCTCTTTCTTTTATCTGGAGAAAAAATTTAGATATCAAGGAAAAAAAGTGCTGCACTTAGTATATATTTATAACTTTTCACTTGAGAGTCTCCAAGCACCTGAAGACAGATAAATGCTAATAAACAATGTTAACGATATTGGTGTGAATCCCTTGAAATTTGTTACACTCAACCCTCATGAAATACCTTGCTTTCCAAGTGTGAATGCTCACACAATGCACTATTTTTGGAGAATGTCATGTGAATACCTGCATTTGGACTTGAACAAAGGCAGTCATGATCTAACACTCATATTTGTTTTTAAATATTTGTTATTTACTATTTTCCTGCTTGGGATATTTCAGGCATCTCTTCAGACAGCAGAAAAAAATCAGTTGTCTTAGATCACAAATCCCATGCAATGAGTGACGGATAGCAGGCAGTTAAAGGGACCGGTTTGGAACTCGTCAGGAGGGCTAAAATTTGCTCACCAAAACTTCATCTTTATCACTGAATATAATGAAGTTATAAGCAGAGATATCTACTTGCCAGGGTTACACAAATAAAAAGGGTTACCTTCCATTACTGAGACAACCCCCGTCCAGTGATTTTATCAATCCTCTAATACAGTGGTTTGGGATACCTGTGAATCAAGACTCCCAAACTATTGGAAATGTAATTTATATATCTATATATTTTTAGGCAGATCTATAAACTGAACTGATTTCTTTATCTTAACACAGCAAATCAAGGACAAGAACAGAAATGGAAATGAAGACTTCTGATTCTGTTTCCTTAGATCTAAGGTTTCAGTGTCCTAGATGCCTATTCTGTAGTCTGTAAAAGCAAATGAAATCACTTTAAAGGGAGTATTAAGCTAAAATATTACAAGATTGTCATGATATTATAGTCTGGTTTTGTACAGAGATATCATTTAGAAAATAAAGCTTTCTAAAAGCACTAGTATGCAAATAAATATTTTACATATTTTGACTTACCATTTTCTTCTGTAGCCTTTTGAACCCCTTGAAAGTCTAATATACAGTTTTTGGTCAGAAGTACCAGCTCTGAACTGCCTGGAGCATCTTCTGTGGTCTTATTTGATTACACAGAAAATAGAGAAGTCAGTCCCCGAAAAAGCTTCCTTCAGTGTTGAAAAAGGCATACAGTTTAGTCTTTCTATTTATGAGCAGAGTAATAGATATAATGTGATATTTACTGAGTATCTGTCTCTTGGTAGAGTCTCACATCTTATCAGTATTTAACTGTTTCCCAGGTAATAAAATTAGAGGCCCTCAGAGTTAAATATTAATGGCAGCATCTGCTGAAAAAAACACATGGTCAAAAAAACAACAACATATAAATCCTCAGCTGCTACAGCTACGTCTCAAGTTGCATTGGCAGCAAAAATGTCCCACCAAACAGCTTTTCATGCAAAGAATGGGTCATTTAAAAATAGCCTAATCTAATTACAGCCTTCCTTTAGCTGTTACTTATGGGTGCAAAGATATTAGAGGCTATAAAGACTCCCCAAATTGTTTTTGATGACTGATCATTCTTTCCCACATTCTGTTTTCATCTACTGTGAAATTAGGCATCCTGGTATATGGAAATAAAAAAAAGGTGTGAGCATGGCTTTGTTACATGGTTAACTCCAAAAGAAAAGGAGCTGGATATTGTGACCCAAGAAATCTCATCTAGTCTCCTTAGCCTATGAAATGTTTTCGCTAAGATGAAAGGCTTCATTTACCGGTGAGGAAGGTATGCCGCTAGACAGCTTTGAATCAGCTGCAAGGAATAAGTCAGAATAATTACTGAAGGAGGCAAGAAGCCAAATGATTTTCAATTATTGAATTGCCATGAATCCTTTTTAAAATAAGGTCTAATTGACTGAAACATTATTTATTTTCAAGTCTTCTTATTGTTGCATTGTCAGGGAGGCTTATCAGAAGTACGAAAGATGAGTACTGGCCTAAAATGAACCTGGCTTATGTTAAATCCCCCATGAATCAGTCCATTTGTAACAGATATCACTACCAGCTAAATGACCATCTAAAAACCCTAAGTCCTGTAAAGCAGAAACAAAACAAAACAAAACAAAAGGCTTGTTTTTGTTTTCAGTCACAGACCTCAGTTTATATATGGGCAAGTGATCCTTCCTGTTTAAATGACAAGTAACCTGGGATTTCCAGAACTTTTATTTTGACTTCTTATCATCAAAAGCAACAAAACTGACTGGAATAGCAAGCTGAGCCAGGCTAAAGCTGTTAGAAAAATCCATCTTACTATCCAGAGTGAGGAAAAGGGACTTTTTTTTTTTTAAATTTATGAGTTCTGTGGAACACGTTCAAGATAGGATCCTATGATTCCTGCTTACTTCAGGTTAAAATAAATAAATGAATAAAAATTTAGGCATTTCTAGAAGTAGGCCAGGGCCTTTAGATTGTTTTTGGTGTGCAAAGTTGGATGCACTGTATTTCTAAGTCCATAAAATGATCTTAGGAAGGGTGTTAGTGATAAACCAAAATAAGGAGGCTTGAAAAACAGTAGAAAAATAGAATTAGGCCAATAATGTTAAATGAAAAGGGGAAGAACTTGTTTCGTAGTTTACTTTGAATACATTGTGGCTAAAGTTTGGGAGAGGCTACAGACAAGACAAACATATTGGCTGTACAGCTGTTGTTTTTCAAACAGTCCACCCCCTGCACTTCCCCTGCCAGCCCCTTTCATAGAAGATTTTGTACTTGGACATTTTTAATGCCACTATAATGTAATGCTTCGTCCTCTTTTTTAGCTACAATTGCCAATTGTGGCAAGCTGTTTGATGGTATCATCATGTGAAATGAACAAGACTTAAAGATAAGGTCGATGATATCAAATTGTTTTAGACACTAACTTGTGCCAAGTTTGACCTGTACTCTTCAAAGCTGACATGCTGTCTGAAGACCATGCAGTTGTAGTAGTATATAACGCCCAGTTGCTTTTCTTGCAGATGGGAGATGATTTTTGCTGCAGTTTGTAAATTTGGTGGTAGGAGCAAAAGTTGTCTAATGCAAACGTTATTGTAACTCCTCTGTCTTGCCCCCAGTGTTGTTTCTCTTGTTAATCCTACAAAACAGCTCTGCATGAAAGAACACAGCTGTTTCCCTGTCTTTTGATCTCTGCACAGATAGCTGTGTTCACCTCTTTTGCTTCATGGGAGACATTTGGACACAACAGAAAACTGAGGATTGACAAAGGGTAGACATTATCTCTTATGATGTACATGCAAAATGAAATTAAAGACGAGACAGTGACATGATATATAGCAGGTAGCCTGAAGACAGTGGCAGACCAAGAAAATATCTTGAGTCACTGTAGTATATAATTAGGGCAGGGAGTGGGGTGTCAGCAAATTTTAACAAAATAAATAAATAAAATACTCTGAATCTAATTTTTACCCTTTGTTTTATTTTACCATCTGATTCAGGATTAACCTTATCTCAGTTCAGGCCAACTAATCCTCTATTTTCACAAATGAGAACTCATCAAACCATGTCCAAACACAGTATGTGCACCTAACTGAACTCAGTTTTCTCAAGAGACTGGGAGCCCATAGCTTTGAGAAAGGGGCAGTGCATGTAGTTGGTTGTGCAGAAGTAGCAGGGAGATGCTCATATCTATTCACTCAGTCAGGGAGGAATGATGTGTAACCTCGCTGCTAGTCTCTTCCTCTAGACACTGCTTGAGGAATTCCAGAGGTTATGAAACCCTCTGTGCTTAAACCCATTTCAAAATCCACTTCAAGTTAACCTGTGAGACCATTGTTCTGCCTGTGTCATCTCAACTTTATTAAGAGTTACAGAGGTGCAGCCCTCTAAGAGATATGGAGAAGAGCACAAAGGTGCTCAAGCAAATCTTTCTTACCAGCAGCTCTACTGAAAGTCCAGATTTGTTAACTGTCCTTCTGGAGAAACTTCCAGGGATGATAACATTGCTGGAGGCCAGATGATTATGGAAGGTGCGACCATTTCATCTGCTCTGCTCAGCATAGCTGATGGACAGATATCCTTATTTACCACTGACCTGTTATCCTGCCTTTTCTCTAAGATTCAGCACGGAACTGTATAAATTCAGTCATGAAAACAAAGTTGCTAGGAATTGTTGTTATTTAAAACAGAAGTGTTTTGTAGTGACAGGCAATTAAAGAGACGGTGCTTTCTGAACATGACGTATCGCCTAGTAATGTCACTGCACATAATGGAGGCACCACACTGTGAGACGTGTGATGGCTTGTGATATGTCATGAGGCAATTTAGTTAGAAATTAATTTGTGTCTAATCTGATCAGTAGGCAGTTTAAGGTGATTCAGTCAGTGAAAAAGTGTTGATGGAGGGATATTTTCTGTGGGTGGGTGAAGAAAGGTGAATATTCTGCATTTTTTTTTAAGCTAGAGAGAACAAATTTGTTGTCTTTCTCCTGGAACTGCCTTCAGGTAAGACGTCTATAACTGATCCCTTGAAGTTCCCTTCAAGAAAACTAGAACATAAATAAACACCTGAACAGTTGCATACACCCAATTATTACATAGCGGACATTAAGGCCATACCTTGAATAACATAAATCAGCATGGCTGTACTGTTTTTAGTGCAGTTTCATCTCTCTGAGTGTTAATTTCCAGGTTCTTATATATATTTCATAATCACTTTGCATGACCATAATGTTTCAGTCTTCAAATTTATTCACCAGACAATTTTGACCAGGAAAAATACACCCAGTGATTTCGTTTCTACTGGTTATTTCGAAAATTTTCCATATCAATAAAGATGTTTCTGTGTGTTCATTAGGTTCTTGTCCTGGCCCGTATGACATATCTTAGTCTTCTAGTCTTTTATAAATCTATTATCCTTTAAAATTTGTTATTTAATGCTGCTTAAATGGACCTAGAAATGTTTTTGAATTTAAAAGGTGGAAACAATAATTTTGTTTTACTTTCGACATATTGATTTTGTAAAAATGAATCTTCTATTGAACCTAGAAGTAGTTCAGCTGCTTCTGTAGCCTTTTACAATTTTAAAGAGAGGAGTTGATGCTTTGGTTTAACATGCCATGCTGTTCTTTGTAATATGGACTTTGTAACAGTTCATTGTATTTGGTATGTGGCGATCCAAATACATAAACAGTTACATGTATGTTGAAAGCAGCTGAGTAGTTTTTGTCCCATTGCCAAATGAGAAGTGGGGGACTAAATGAAGAAATATCTAGAAAACAGAAAACAAGAATAAGATTTTTAAAATGCAGCAACCTGATGTTTTAATACATAAAATAACCATACATAAAATAATTTGTTTTCTTTAAGTATACATTTGTGTTAATTTGGGAGCATTCCTAGCATTGACTTGTCTATTTAACAGAAAAATATGGTGATCTTTATACTTCAGATCAAGTACACGTTTTGTAAGACTGCTGATGAAATTGTTTAGTTCAGTATCTAAATCTCTGAAACTAATATTTGTATTGAATATTATCTTGTTCCCCAAATGGCCTTATTTAATTCAATGGAACCTTTCCTGGAGCAAGATGTTCCTACAGCTGAAGGGTAATCTCACAATTATCAGTTCCTTCCTCTAAAATTAAGATCTAATTATGTGTTTTCTTTACTTGAACAGTCTTGTTTACAGAGTTCAGTTCTTGATTTTTAACACGCAAAAGGGAAAGGGGTTCAACTTGTGTACTGCACTGAAGCAAGAAAATTATATTTTTCAAGGCCTAGATGAATTTTTCTTCTTGAGAAAGATATTAATGTGCATTGGGAAACTTCTGTCCTTTTGCACCTGTAAATTACTATTCAGTGTGTATGGCACTATTGGAATATTAGTGTCAAATAATTTTAATTCCTGCAGTGGAAAAATGTCTATTTTCCTTGTTATGCCAAGGAGAAGAGAGACTACCTGTTTCTGTTTAACAATGAAGGTTATTACTGGCTGACGGCTTTCAATACCTACTGTGGACATTAACTGTGTCAAATAACTGTCAGCTGCAGGAAGCAACAAAGCTGAAAAAAAAATGGTTCTGACTGTTTTGGAGAAATGAATGCAGAGGAGTGGATTGCTGTCAGAACCACTGAGGTTTTGCTCAGATCTCAAACCCTACTGAATTCACAAACCGTGCTGCTCCTTTATGAAGTCTAACACTTTTCCATTGTGCCCTTTGGAAAGAAGCGTCCCCTCCATTAAGCGAAGACCATACAAAATCTAAACAGACACTCATAAATGGAGAAGCTTTGGACATTTCTCACCAGCTTGTTTCCAGGTTTCCTACACAATCCTGAATTCTAAAAGCAGACATGTCTATTTCCTGCTAGTAGCCAGTTAAGATTTTCTCCTTTTTTTTTTTTTTTCCTGAAAAAAGCATCATAGGTGCTTCTACTTGATATATCTGTAAGTGCCAAGGATTTTATAGAACTATATATATATTATTAACTGAAAAAAAAAAAAAGACAACAGTTTGGCAAAGAGAAATTCTAGAGATATGAAGAGAGTGGGAAGTGTAAAAAATGGGAACCAATTCATGAATGAAATAACTATTTCATCGAGCTCACGTAAATGAAAGTCTTCCAGTCCTTCCCAGAGCTTCCTTACACAATTATATCTTCCATGAATCATTCTTAGTTGAAATTTTTCTTTTGTCCCTTGCCAGTGCTTTATGTCTGGCTTATGTAGGTTTTGAACATCTTAAAGCTACTACCAAGTCATGATCCTTGTTCGTTTGATTCAGCACAAGCCAGATTTCTGAAACAAAGCACTAGGGTGTATGCATGAGATTAACAGCTACTTTGTTACAAGGCCAGCAAACCATTCTTTTCATCCTGTCTGAGCGCACTTTACAGCAGGTAATAAACTCCCGTCCTGCTCTCCTGTCCTTCTTTTCACCCAGTGAAAGGAAAAGAGTTTAGCTCTTCCTCTGGTATGCTTGTGACTATCTTCCCATAATTTATTCCAAAAGGTTTCCACTTCTTCCCCCTCCTCTCTGTTCAGTTTATAATTACATTCTTTGGCATTAATTTTTCTTTAGAAATTCTCTTTCTTTTTCTTTAGAAATTGTTTTTTTTTTTCTTTTTTTTCTTTTTTTTCCCCTCCTCTTTCCTGAGTATAACATAAACCCCCAAAGCCTTTTATGTAGGAAATAAGTAGACTTGGCAAACAGTCAGTGTTTTTAAAGATAGCTCATGCATTTCATCTTACTTGTTTTTAAGCATCACTATGAGATTAGTAAGCACTTCTTAAGATGCAGGATCTGGCTGTACTGAGAGAGTTGAAAGATATGAAGTCCTATACACATCTACGGCCTAAAATCATATCCATAGAGTCATACTAAAATCTCTGCTTTTTTGGTCTTAAATACAATATAGTGCCATTTCATCAGTCTTTTGCAGGCACCCCTAAGATGCTGTGTGATCTCTGAACCAACTAAAAGCCATACTCACAGGGTTAATGAGGCATTCAGCCCACACTAATAAGCTTGGCGGGGAAGCAGGAGATGTTAAGTCCTGTTCTTGCTAATACAGGCCTACTGCTTCTGGTCAGCTGAAAGGAGGAGCAGAACACATCTGCGTATAGTATACATAGACAATATGTTCAGGGTTACTTGAAAAAGTCATGTACTTTGGGGATAAACTTCCAGACATGATAGTAAAGATTCAAACTGTTGTTTTTTTCTCTGGATAGTTTAAATATGCAAAACGTTCATCTGTCTATTAACATAGTGAAATTCGTAAAGCTTGTCATAGAGGATAGACTATTTGTTATCTCAGCATTCTTTTCATTTTGCAAGGGAGTTTGACTGCACACCAATCCAAGGCCATGTGTTTTAACTGTTAGGCATGACATCTCCCCATCAACCAGAGATGCTGAGTGAGTAGTAAACCATATTCTATTCGGTTTCTCCACCCTAAAGGCAGAGTAACTCTTATCAGTGTCAGCTGAGTTATTTTTGATGCATATGTGGTTGAATATTGGCAAAGCTGAGAATAACGATGCTTTTCCATCCATTTCCATGCATTTTTCAACTTTCTCTTGTTTCTGCTTTTTTTCTTTCTTTCTTTTTTTTAATCCACTTTGAAAAAACAAACAACAACAACAAAACAAAACACAGAAAATACCACAGTAACATCACAATGAAGTTTGTAAGCTCAACCATTGTGTTTCTTGCAATGCTGTAAAGTTTTAACTATAATATTTACTGTGACTGACAACTGTGATAAATCACTCTAATCAGTAAGTTCAAATGCTGAATTATGTAAATGATATTAGAACAAAAAAGGGAGGGAAGCCACTATTAAAACTTCTTGAAAGGCCACAGTTCTTTTCATCAGGCTACTGAGTCCACAGTGAACATCAAAACCCTTCTGGGACATCTAACTGTGAAGAAAAACTTTTTTAAGAAGAAGTACTACTTAAAAAGTGTAAAATTCAAATGCTCATCAATAACCACTGTTCTAGATGAGATTTGGTGAACAGGATAACCCTAGGATAAATCCTGTGGTGGACATGTCAGACAAATTAGGAAAGGAATAACTGTTCACTGTCAAATATCAAATACCTGTGAGTGCTCAGTATGGCCTCTTTGCTGCTTCACAAGAACTGGGACAGCTATTAAACTTTTATCATCTCACTTGATTTGTAGCTGAACTGTAGCTGAAAAGGCATGCTGCTGCTCAACAGTAAACACAAGGTCCTCTGTCAGTCATTTCTGTTTGATAATTTGCCTGCTTTCTGCTGTTCACAGCCCGCAGTACTCATGCTGTTCAGAGTTTGTTTACTGTATTTTGTCTATTCCAGGAGTAATTCATATGGTGCTGATTAGTCTTCATCATCCAAAATTTGCGTCTGTCCATGTTTGTCCACATCATGATGTTTTTCTAGAGAGGATTTTCTCCCTGTTTTTTTTTTTTTTCTCTACTGCAACATAAAGCTGTAATTTTCCTTTTTGGTAAACTCTGTACTGGCAGTACTACTAACTTTCATTTGATTGATGTGACAAATACTTTACACATTGCGTTTTAGAAAAAAAAAATACTGTATGTTAGTTTAAAAGCAGTACAAATTGGTACTTGATAGTCATACAAGCCAAGATTCTAGCCAATAAAGTCATATTTTGTTTGGTAAATCAGTGAAAATTTTGTTCCTTAAAATGTATTTTGGATTTTGGCTTTCAAATCCACTGCAAATCCACCTACATTTTATCGTTTAATTGTAACTGAACTAACTAGCGATTTCTCCCTGCTACTTGTCAAGGTGTATGTATTCCAGGTTGTATTTTGTATTTGATAATGCAGTTTCCTAAGGTGTCCCTTTTTTTTTTTTTCTCTGCATGAATTTTGGCTCTGACCTTCATTTTCACTGAGCTCAGTTCATTACATATTCTTTCTTACTTGCTTCTGCACTCTCTAGGGAATACTCTCATTTCAGTGCACAAGGGGTTTCACTGCTAATGAAAATCCCTAAGCATCACAATTAAAATTTACTCGGCTGTGCTCAGTATATGAAAAAGAACAATGTGTGTTACAGTTAATAATCTAGATCTCATTAAAACCAACCTGAGTTATTTCTCTCCATGTCAAGTCAAAGTCATTTATATGCATATAGTAAAGTTATATCAAAAAGGCTTAAACAAAATGAGACAGATTCTGGCCTTAGTCTCACTGGAACCATATACATCTGTTCCAATATAGCTGACTAAAGATACTGCTCCAAAATAAGCTACTTTCTTTCTTCAGATAGTCATAACAAGCTAATGTCACCGTTACAGAAAAGGAAGGCTCATTCCATTGTTGTGTATCTTAATTTTCTTAACTGACTGTTAGACAATGGCTCTTTGGCCACTTCCCGTACTGAGGATTCTGCCATGAAAGATCTTGAAATGTTTTGCAGTAAAAGCTTTTCTCTAGAAAATCTGACTATTTCTTACATTGTTCTGACTATAGAATGGAATGAGTTTCTAAAACAAGTTTCATTAGCAAGAGTAAATAAATTCTCAGTATGATGGAGATAAATGGTACAGAGGGATTGTCTGTGCCCATTTGGGTAAATAGGAACAGTCATTTGTGATACGGGGTTCTGTGATGTAAGTACTTCTGTATTTCATGTCCTTGTACATAACTCTCTTTCATTTTTCCTCTCTGTTGAAAACATTTTTCTGAATTAATGGTAGTTTAGTTATGATAGGGGTCCAATTCATCTCAATTTATATCTCAACAACCTCAAACACAGTCCACAAAAGCTGTAGAGAAAGCAGCTGTCCCTGCCTTCTGAGTCACTTACATGGAACACCTATACAAAGCCTCTCTGATGTTGGAAAGGAAGTGAAAACATGCCTTTAAGCCAATACTCCCCCATTTCTTTCCTGTCCTGAATGATCTGAGCTTCTTCCCACTCGCAGAATCTCGGGCAAAGATCTACCCCATTGACATTTCCTGAGACAACCCACCAGGCGTTGCTACAGCAGCAATGTCTGTGACGTTCAATTTAGTATTTATTCTTCCCTTAGGAATGTATCCATGAGTCAAATCTCCATCTCTGCCAAACTAGTTCTTGGCATCAGTGTTGATGCCTTGTCCATTTGGCATCAAGCCTCTACATGGGCAGCAGTCAAATACTGATAGCATTTCTGAACTGTTCCACCATCATCTCTGTTAAAAATACATGGAAAATTAACTGATTTCCATATATTTAAAAGGGAGATCCTTACTTGATCACTATGCGTGAGGGTATTCTATGTATGTATTTTTTAACTTAAGTAAAAAATACAAATTTTAGAACTAGCATTAGGGAATTGAGTTAATCAAGTTGAGTCTTAAATAAGATTAACAGGGATGGTAAACTATAATGAAAATGTGGTATGTGTCTCATGAGTCCTTATTCAGAACAATATTAACTTATTTTAATTCTTCATTATAACTTTACATTGAAATGGTATTTTCTCTTACAAACATCTGAAGTTATATTTTGTTTGTAAGATGCACACAAAAACTGTCTTTAATTTCTTAGTGTTTGATAACCTTCGATCAAATCAATAAATATTTTTCCCTTAGGAGGACTTCCATAGGTCTTAGAGTCAGACTGTAAACTAGGAATCTGACACTCTCAGAATATGCAAGGCAATGAGGCGCAGTGTTGGCAGAAGTACCAGGAAGAACAGCATTGGACACCCAAAATTCCCATTAGAGTTTTACTTCAGAAAACATAAAACTACTAGAAGTCTTCAAGATATCCACCCAAAAAAATTTATTTTTTCAAGTCTTAACACACTTTAGAATCTGGGAGTCAAAGCTCTATTTCCTTACATTCATATGAGAATTACACTGGGAGTTGTCACTGGAATGTTTCATATGCAGACAATTTATTTGCTAATTTATTAATAGAATTTGAAGAGTAAAAATCTTTTATCTTTTCATTTATGATTAATCATCAGGATCTTCATCACCTTGCTGTAAATTTTTAAAACTACACAATGACTAATGCTTGAAATTGTTAAGAGGTAGAGTTTATTACTCTGTTGCGTTAGGGCATTTTGTATTATTGTTGATATTTTCCTACTTCAGGTTCCAGTCTGAAATCTGTATGGTATGACTGCATTATTTCCAGTGTTTTTCCGCAAAAGATCCATCATGTGACTAAAAGACATTTTTGGCATATAATACATATAGTTAGCAGTATTTCATAAGGCAAAGTTCTGCCAGGACAGATGCAAAACATGAAATCTCCGTTTGTGAAAAAGTGGTGTGCTGCAACATATGGAGAATCCATTACCAAAATAATTCTCTGAAAGTTTTACCTTGGTTTTAGGCACATGTCTTTAGGCTGTCTGAGAATGTACATCTGTCTTTAAAAGTTGATCGGGATTCTATTGTCAACTGGTGAAGTGATGGCTTCAAAGTCATTAACAGCAAGGTGTATGTTCCTAGTATATATAGTAGCTTTGTCATGGAAAGCAGCAAAAAATTCAGATTTAAGTGAGATTTTTATGGTAATTTTTCAGAAATAAGGGAGACAGACATTTTTTTACATTTACATGCAAAATGTAGATCTTCTGACGTGAATACATTACTGCATCTCTTCTGGTCAGCTTTTCTCATTGTGCCTTCCAGTGAAAAGGATCTAAGGTGTACTGAGTCTAGCCAGAATCTTTTATGTGTGCATTTGTGGTCTATAATAAACTTGGGCCTCTGGGGAGGAGTTAGAGCAAAGGAAAATTTTAAAGAAGATAAAATCTAAAAGCTTTTTAAGTAATTTTATTTTTCAAATTTCAGTGTGAGGATAACTGACTAAATGTACCATGTTGCTCAATTACTAATTTCCTATTCCTGTGCAGTGTAAGATAGTCTAGATAAAATGCATCACATCATTACTGAAAAGCCCAAACACCTATTTCATTATAAGATACTGCATCACGAAAAGCAGGAAACAGCCTCCTGAAAGTGCTCTGCAATGCATACAAAGCACTTTTATTTATATCAATTCAATTTGAAACTCAAGCATTGTAAACTCACCAAGCTACATTTTCCTTATCAACATAATGTATGAAGTAGACTTTTCTAGTACTGCAGTTGTTTGCTTAGTTTCCATTTTCTCCCCTATTCTCAGTAAAATAATCATGTTCATTACTCACTAGCAGCATGGGAAAAAAAAAAAAAGAAAAAAAAAGAGAGAGAGAGAACTCTTATTCCACAGCAGCTTACAAGGTGTATTCAACTTAGATTTCCTACGCTTTAATACTCCTTATTTACTCCATACACTTTCTGTTTATGTGAAGTGTTCATACTGAAGTTTTCCCACCTTTGAGTTATTAAGTGCAGTATCTTAAAATGCTATAGGAATCCGAATGTAATTAAATGTAAAAAGATTCTGCAAATAGTTACATTTTTCACATGAAATTTTAACCCCAGAGATTGGGAAATGTGTCATACTAAGGTCTCCAGTTCTTATACATTGGCCAGCGTGATTCAGGCCTAGCAGGAGCCTCATAGCCATCTGGCTGTAGCTTGGGATCTCTCTCCAGAGAGCAAATGAAGTGTCAGAGAACACCTTTATGTTAGAGTGAAGCAGGTATAACTTATTATTTCAAAACCTATGGTTCAGCATTGCAAACCCACAGATAACTAAGTGATTTGAAACTTTTAATTACACTCCCTGACTCCACGCTGACATTGATGTGATTCAGTGCAATATGAACTATGGACAGAACTAAGCCCCAGCTCTGGGAGGTATAACCATCACCAGCTGCCTTTTGCAGAGCCCTGTTCTGAGTGCATTATGAAAGCACGCAGACTGGTAAAAGAACTGTCAAGAGAACTGAACAGTCACAGGTAGCAACAACCTGAAGTCTGTGCTAATCTATACTCACAGAAAGCCTCTTTAAAATGACTGGAATATCTTTTGTCGGTGGGAAGCTGGGTACCAGATAGTGAACTTTTCTTGGACACAGAGATAACAAAATACCTTTGAGGATACAGGCCTACAAGACACAGAGCTGCAGAGGAACATAATTAATAAAGCAGATTTCATTCTTTGTAGGACAAAGATTGTCATCTTTATCTTAGAAGAGGATATTACAGCCCTTGCTTGCTTTGGTATTCCCAGAATAGCCTGAACTCCTACAGTAAAATTACTACTGTGGATAAAGCAACTTGAGCTTAGATTTGCACTTTACTATTTCTATGAAAGCACAATATCTAGCCACTAAGGCAAAAGCAATAGTAGTATGAAATAGAAGAATGTCATTGACTTATAACAGCAAAGGATTGGTATGCAAATCCTGTATGATATCCACAATCCAGTTCTCAGTCAAGGAAACGATGAATAATAACAATAATATATTAATGATAGTTAACGAGGTGGTAGAAACATCTAATTAAAGACGAGTTTGTTGAAGCCTTTTGCAGCTGTGTGGTGGGATGATTTCTAACCCCAAGAGGTTGTGACAGAGTCCAGCAGAGGCCTTTCCCTGCCATGTTGGCTTTGAGGTAGTTTATGGGCAGCAGAGTGTTTTACATTACTTTTAGAAATATTAGCAGAGTAACTAAGTGTGAATAGTTGTATTTGCCTCTTCATTCTTATCAGCTACTGTTTTTAAAAAAGGATGTCTTGGAGCACTCCCAATAAACCACTATATGAATTGCTTCCCATTGCCATGCACAGCCCAGGGCTGCATGGCTATGCCAGTGAATACTTTGTTTACTGGGACTCCCTGTGTTGGTTAAGGTAATCATTGTGGAAAAAAGAGTGAAATATTGAGCACACAGGTTGCACAAGAAAGGTGATTTTTTTTCTGTCATTTCTTTTAGCCTTCAACAAAAATTAAAAATTAAAATTCACAAACAGCTAGTGCACACCTGCTCCTGTATTCAGGTCCTACTGGCCTCATATCTTCAGCACAAGAGACTTTCACTTTTCTATGTTAGTTAAATGTTACTTTTAAATATTTTCCTAAGTCAGTTTTGGTGTCATGCTTTTGGTGTTGTGCTTGGGATACATAATATTTTCAAAAATTATTTGTTTGTTTACCAGAAAAAAAAGAGGCTGAAGAGGAAAAAGATAAGGAATTTAAAATAGTGTGTATGCATTATTTATACAAAGTGGAAGTGTATGGATATTAGATGCATGAAATCTAGAGCTGCTGAGAAAATGAAATTTCTGTCCAAGGAAGAATTTCAATATTTCGATGTTTGTTTTACCTTAGAGGAAAATGATAATAAAAATATTGTTAAAAATTAAAAAAAAAACAAAACACAAAAACAAACAGACAAAAAACCCACAAACATTTATGTGAAAATATTTGACATAGGTCATATGGAGTATCTACATACTGTTTTTATACAAAATATTTCAAAGCTGTACATGCAAAATTAACTGGAGTGAGTATCACTCTAAGATTCTTTTTATTATTACCCTTTAGATAATACATGATATTCCACCACTATTCTTTAAGTAAATAAATAAATAGGAAGATAAATAAATAAATAAATAAAATCAGCTGTTGTTTTTGACCTCTCTTGGAAGAAGTCTGAGGGTTAATATAAAAAATCATTTACTGTATAAGTTGTGGTAGATTCCTCATGTAGTTTATATAAAATGATTTTTAATAATTTGAAATAACACAAAGATTTCCAGTCTCTAAATACAGGCTCAGCACTGCTATCTGCTTTTTCTGTGAATTACTTGGATTCTGTTTTCTGCTTGTAGTCCTAGAGACTGGGTCCGAGATTTTCCCAGTGGATTTAGATCCTGTCGAAGAGCAGAAAGCCTATCTAAAAAATTAAGCTGGCAGTCTAGCTTTGACTACAATCATATTGCACAAAATCTTGTTGCAATAAGATACTTAAAATGCATGCTTTCATTTGCTTGCTATGTTCTAAGCAGTAAGCTTTACACTTCTATAGCTTAGCGATTCAGCAGACATTCAGTCATTTCAGACATATTTTAACCTTGTAAGACTGTTATTGTAAGATGACTGATAGGTTGATTATTCTGTGCCACATGGACAGTAAAAGTGTTTCTTATAGTCTGTGTTATTTACACTAAGATACACATGAACAATCTAAAAGGGGAAGGCTCAAGAAAGAAGGGTTATGAGCACAAATGATGAGATCAGAATAAAGTAATACCTTACACAAGGTCTTCATTACATGCCAAATGTGAACAAAAGGATCAGTGACTATCTGAAAAATTAAATGTTGGTATTTAGAAAAAAAAATCCAAAGAAAATATTCCACAAGCAATCAATTATTTCTAAAGCAGCCCTGTGGATGTGTTTTGTTTTTTATGATGAGGAGAAAGGATATGCATGGAGACACATGGCTCAATAGGCCAAGGTTCTGCTATAGGCACCTCTGACCTGTTTGTACATTACAAGCTCTTATAACAAGTAAAATAATAGACAATACTTACAACAGAGACAAGTTGAAGTACAGATGCCAAAATCTGTGTACTTTTCTATTCAGACTGAAACACATTCACTTACAGCCTGGCATACACCATGATTGATTTTCAGATGTTAAGAGCCATCACTCTACTTGAGCAGAGGCAAAGATCCCCATTCTTCTAGAGACTGGGTTAGGTGCTCAGTCTTGGAAACTATTTAAGCACATATGTCAAATTATATCTGTCCAAGAGTGTGTGTAAAAAATACCTAATATTGACTGACTAAAATATTTACCCATATCCTGAGGTGTTCCTGATAAGATTTGGTATTTGTGTTTTAACTTCAGGCATTAAATTTTGCCTTAATCGACTTAATTAATTAATTAAGTTGTCTTAAACAATTTAAACTTAAACCAGTGGGCTTAGCTATTATGAGTGAAGACAGCAAGATAATGAAAAAAAATCTAAGAAAATGATAAACTAGCAATATACATCTGCCTTTTACATCAAAAGGAAACTTAACTTTTCTCTATTTTTTAGTTTTTCTCCAAGTTTTCTCCAGCTGCACCGTTTGTTTCATGTTTTTATTCCAAAAAAACTATCATGAATGCGTAGCAAGCACCTGAGAAGTCATGGGGAGGTTTGTTTACAAGATGTTTTCATTTTTTTTGTAGAATTAGTCAACACCCTGATAAATTTGGGTTAGTTTTCTTAAAGTTTGCGACTTCTCTGAATTAGAATTAGGGGCTTATTTTCTATCTTCAAAGCTAATAATAATATACAATTACTGTAATTATCAACAGGTCAATTTTCCACCTTTGTTTTGGAGCTGTCTTTGCCCTGCATGTCCTACAACTAAATTCAGAATCTTTGTATATGTGTAAATTTTGTCAGTAACATTTAGAGTTTAAATTTTAGAGTGTCTATGTCATTGCTTTCTCCCTCACAGGGAAGCCATCCTCTAAGGCTTTGAACATCTGCTGTCATGCAGCAGAATGGCAGTGTTGATGTCAGAGTGTAACACTGGTGCTGGAATTAGGGACAACTATATTCTAGCTCAGCATATGGCAACATGTGTTCTCATCAGTCATTTATCTGCTAATATGTGCCTACATCTGAATCTTAATAAGGGGGATAGTAATGAGTGAAAACCTGCTCTTGGATACATACAGTT